>NC_091814.1:6572500-7197500 GCF_041296235.1 Equus asinus | reverse complement strand
TATGAAGTTCTTCCTAAACAGATACTAGGAAACAAGGGTTCAGCTCATCCTTCTTTCCTTGAGTGAATATTAAAATCATTCTGTCATGACCATAGCGCAATATTTGTTAAGACTTATAAAAAGATATTTCTAAAAGACAACTTTCCAGCTGGGTTCTTAACATTGTTCTTTCATTTTATGGAAGTGATAACCATTCTGGATGGAATACACTGAAATGTTTGAAAAGACTTGTATGAAGATACTCCTAAATAGCTACAAGCAATCTGGTTACACCACAGTGTTCTTTCATTTAATAAACTTTATATATAGTCTCCTAAGGCTGTAGTGAAATGTTTTATATCATATATGAAAATGTTCCTACAGCTACCTGCAAGCTGGGATCAGCACACTGACTTTTCATTGTAATAAAGTGATAGTTACTTTGTATGGCATACACTGAAATGTCAGAAAAGACTTATATGAGTCTATTTCTAAAGAGATACAAGCAAGCTGGTTTCACAATAGTGATCTTTCATTGAATTAATGTAATAGATATTCTGTCGCACATGTTGTGAAATGTTCAATAAATCTTACATGAAAATGTTACTATAAGTCTACCTGAAAGCTGAGTTAAGTACAATGTTTTTTCATTTTAAGAAAGTATAGCTGTTCTCTATGGCTCATACTGAAATGCTAGAAAAGACTTACATGAAGATGTTCCTTAAAAGCTACAAGGAAGTTGGTTTCACCACAGCATTCTTTCAATGTGTGAATGTTATAGATATTCCATCATGCCCGTAGTGAAATGTTTGATAGGACTTATTTGAAGATTCCCCTAAACAGCTGCAAGCAAGGTGTTTTCACCACAGTGTTCATTCAGAAAATGAATGTTATACGTATTCTGTCATGCCTCAAGAGAACTATTTGATGTCTTATGTGAGAGTGTTCCTGAACAGCTACAAGCAAGCTTTTTCAACATAGTGTGGTTTCCTTGAATGAATGTTATGGATATCATGTTGCGGCTGTAGAGAAACGTTTGATAAGACATAAATGAAATGCTCATAAAGAGCCACTGGTTTCATCAGAACGTTCTTTCTGGATATGGGAGTGATAGCCATTCTGTAGGCATAATGAAGTGTTTGAAGAGCCTTATACGAAGACATTCCCAAGGCGCCAGAAGTAATCTGGCTTCACCACAGTGTTCTTTCAGTGAACGAGTGTTATAGCTAGTCTGTCATGCCTGTAGTGAAATGTTTAATAAGTCTTATATGAAGAGGTTTCAAACAGCCGCCAGCAAGCCGGGTTTAGCACAGTGTCCTTTAACTGTAAGTAAGTGAGAGCCATTCTGTATGGCATATACTTAAATGTTAGAGAGGTCTTATATGAAGATGTTCCTAAATAGAATCCAACAAGATGTGTTCAGGACAGAATAATTTCATCATAAGATAGTGACAGCCGTTTAGTATGGCATATACTGAAATGCTGAAAAGGACTGAAATGAAGATCTTCCTTAACAGTAAAACCAAGCCACTTTCACCATAGTGTTCTTTCATTGAATGGATGTAATAGATATTCTGTCATGCCTGTAGTTAAATGTTCAATAGGTCTTACATAAAAATACTCCTAATAATCTACCTGAAAGCTATTAAACACAACCTTCTTTCCTTGTAAGAAGGGTATGGCCATGCTGTATGCCACATACTGAAATGCTTGAAAAGCTTTATACGAAGATGTTCCTCAACAGTTACAAGAAAACTGCTTTCATCCCTGTGTTCGTTCAATGAGTGAATGTTTAGAGATTCTGTCATTCCTGCAAAGGAATGTTTAATAAGTCTTACATGAAGATGTTTCTAAACAGCTACAAGGAAATTTTTTTAAATATAGTGTTATTACATTGAATAAACATTAAAGACATCCTGTCATGACTGTAGGCAAATGTCTGATGAGACTTGAGCAAGATATTAATAAACAATTACTTGCAAGCTGGGTTCATCACAGTATTCTTTCCTGGCTATGGAGATGATAGCCATTCTGTATGGCATAAAGTGGTATGTTTGAAGAGCCTTTGATTTATATTCTTAAACAGCTAACAAGCAAGATGGTTTCTTCACAGTGTTCTTTCAGTGAATGAATGTTCTAGATATTGTCACATCTGTGGTGAAATATTTGATATATGATGTTCCTAAACAGCTACCTATAAACTGGATTCAGCATGTGTTCTTTCATTTTGTGAAAATGATAGTCGCTCTGTGTGGAATATACTTAAGTATTTGAAGTGTATTATGTGCAGATGTTCCTAAACAGTGAAAAGAAGATGGTTTTTGCATAATTTTCTTTCAGATAACAAATGTTATAGACATTGTCACATCTGTAGTCAAATGTTTGATATGATTTATGTGAAAATATCCCTAAACAGCTACCTGTTGGCTTGATTAAGCACAATGCTCTTTCATTGTAAGAAAGTGATAGCTGTTCCATGTGGCATATACTGAAATGTTTGAAATGTCATCTGTGAAGATGTTCCTTAAGAGCTACTTGCTAGGTGTTTTCAAGACAATGTTCTTTCAGTGAATGAATGTTGTAGATAGTCTATCACACCCGTAGTGAAATGCTGGATAAGTTTTATGAAGATGTCCCTAAGTAGCTACAAGCAAAATGGTTTCACAACAGTGTTCTTACAGACATTGAAGGTTATAGATATTCTGTCATGCCTGTAGTGAAATGTTTGATAAGACTTGCATGAACACTTACATGAAGATGTTTCTAAACAGCCACAAGCAAGCTTTTTCAACACAGTATTTCATTGAATGAATGTAATAATTATCACATTGTGGCTGCAGAGAAACGTTTGATAAGACACACACAAAATGTTCATAAATAGCATGTGCCAGCTGGTTGCATCACAATGTTGTTTAATTTAATGGAAGTGATCATCATTCTGTATAGCATATGATGTGTTTGAATAGCCTTATATAAAGATATTCCTAAACACTTATGAGCAATCTGGTTTCACCAGAGTGTGTTCCTCAGTGAAGGAATCTTACAGAGATTCTGTCAGAGCAGTAGTGACATGTTTGGTGTTTTGTATGAAGAAACCCTAAATGGCTTCCTGCAAGATGAGTTCAACACAGTGTTATTTCATTTTAAGAAAATGATAGTCATTCTGTTTGGCATAAACTGAAATATTAGAAAAGCCTTATATCAAGAGGTTCCTAATTAGCTACCAGCAATCTGGCTTCACAATAGTGTTCTTTCATTGAATGGATGTAATAGATACTTTGTAGTGAAATGTATGATAAGTCTCTTATGAAAAGGTTCCTAAACAGCTGCCTGCAATCTGGCTTCAGCACATTATATCATTGTCTCAAAGTGATATTCATTCAGTATGTCTTATATGGAAACGCTTGAAATGGTGAACATGAAGAAGTTTCTAAATATGTACAAGCAAGATTGTTTCTCCACAGTTTTCTTTCAGTGACTGAATGTTATGTATAGTCTGTCACGACTATTGTAAAATGTTTGATGAGTCTTATGTAAAAACGTTCCTAGATAGCTATCTGTGAGCTCTATTTAGCACAGTGTTCTTTCATTGTAGGAAAATGATACCCATTCATTATGGCATATACTGAAATGTGAGAAATGTCTCAAATACAAATGTTCCTAATAATAGCTTCAAGATGCTTTCACCACAGAGTTCTTTCAGTGAAACAATATTGCAGATATTCTGTGACACTTGTAGTGAAGTGTTAGTTAAAACTTACTTGCAAGCTGGATTCAGCACAGTGTTTCTTTCATTGTTTGAAACTCATATTCAATCAGAACAGCAAATATTGAAATGGTTATAATGACTAATATGAAGAGGATCCTTAATGGCTGCAAGTAAGATGGTTTCACCACAGTTTTCTCTCAGTGAACAAATGCTATATATATTCTGTCCCGCATGCAATGAAATGTTTGTTAAGTCTTATATGAACATGTTCCTAAACAGCTACCCGCAAACTGGGCTTAGAACAGTGTTCTCACACTGTTAGTAATTGATAGGTCATCTGTAGGGCATATGCTGAAATGTTTGAAATGTCTTATGTGAATATGCCCCTAAACAGCTGTAAGCACATTTGTTTCACCAGAGTTCCTTTAGTGTCTGAATCTTATGGATATTTTTCAAGTCTGTAGTGTAATTTTTTAAGTATTTTATGAAGTTCTTCCTAAACAGATACTAGGAAACAAGGGTTCAGCTCATCCTTCTTTCCTTGAGTGAATATTAAAATCATTCTGTCATGACCATAGCGCAATATTTGTTAAGACTTATAAAAAGATATTTCTAAAAGACAACTTTCCAGCTGGGTTCTTAACATTGTTCTTTCATTTTATGGAAGTGATAACCATTCTGGATGGAATACACTGAAATGTTTGAAAAGACTTGTATGAAGATACTCCTAAATAGCTACAAGCAATCTGGTTACACCACAGTGTTCTTTCATTTAATAAACTTTATATATAGTCTCCTAAGGCTGTAGTGAAATGTTTTATATCATATATGAAAATGTTCCTACAGCTACCTGCAAGCTGGGATCAGCACACTGACTTTTCATTGTAATAAAGTGATAGTTACTTTGTATGGCATACACTGAAATGTCAGAAAAGACTTATATGAGTCTATTTCTAAAGAGATACAAGCAAGCTGGTTTCACAATAGTGATCTTTCATTGAATTAATGTAATAGATATTCTGTCGCACATGTTGTGAAATGTTCAATAAATCTTACATGAAAATGTTACTATAAGTCTACCTGAAAGCTGAGTTAAGTACAATGTTTTTTCATTTTAAGAAAGTATAGCTGTTCTCTATGGCTCATACTGAAATGCTAGAAAAGACTTACATGAAGATGTTCCTTAAAAGCTACAAGGAAGTTGGTTTCACCACAGCATTCTTTCAATGTGTGAATGTTATAGATATTCCATCATGCCCGTAGTGAAATGTTTGATAGGACTTATTTGAAGATTCCCCTAAACAGCTGCAAGCAAGGTGTTTTCACCACAGTGTTCATTCAGAAAATGAATGTTATACGTATTCTGTCATGCCTCAAGAGAACTATTTGATGTCTTATGTGAGAGTGTTCCTGAACAGCTACAAGCAAGCTTTTTCAACATAGTGTGGTTTCCTTGAATGAATGTTATGGATATCATGTTGCGGCTGTAGAGAAACGTTTGATAAGACATAAATGAAATGCTCATAAAGAGCCACTGGTTTCATCAGAACGTTCTTTCTGGATATGGGAGTGATAGCCATTCTGTAGGCATAATGAAGTGTTTGAAGAGCCTTATACGAAGACATTCCCAAGGCGCCAGAAGTAATCTGGCTTCACCACAGTGTTCTTTCAGTGAACGAGTGTTATAGCTAGTCTGTCATGCCTGTAGTGAAATGTTTAATAAGTCTTATATGAAGAGGTTTCAAACAGCCGCCAGCAAGCCGGGTTTAGCACAGTGTCCTTTAACTGTAAGTAAGTGAGAGCCATTCTGTATGGCATATACTTAAATGTTAGAGAGGTCTTATATGAAGATGTTCCTAAATAGAATCCAACAAGATGTGTTCAGGACAGAATAATTTCATCATAAGATAGTGACAGCCGTTTAGTATGGCATATACTGAAATGCTGAAAAGGACTGAAATGAAGATCTTCCTTAACAGTAAAACCAAGCCACTTTCACCATAGTGTTCTTTCATTGAATGGATGTAATAGATATTCTGTCATGCCTGTAGTTAAATGTTCAATAGGTCTTACATAAAAATACTCCTAATAATCTACCTGAAAGCTATGAAACACAACCTTCTTTCCTTGTAAGAAGGGTATGGCCATGCTGTATGCCACATACTGAAATGCTTGAAAAGCTTTATACGAAGATGTTCCTCAACAGTTACAAGAAAACTGCTTTCATCCCTGTGTTCGTTCAATGAGTGAATGTTTAGAGATTCTGTCATTCCTGCAAAGGAATGTTTAATAAGTCTTACATGAAGATGTTTCTAAACAGCTACAAGGAAATTTTTTTAAATATAGTGTTATTACATTGAATAAACATTAAAGACATCCTGTCATGACTGTAGGCAAATGTCTGATGAGACTTGAGCAAGATATTAATAAACAATTACTTGCAAGCTGGGTTCATCACAGTATTCTTTCCTGGCTATGGAGATGATAGCCATTCTGTATGGCATAAAGTGGTATGTTTGAAGAGCCTTTGATTTATATTCTTAAACAGCTAACAAGCAAGATGGTTTCTTCACAGTGTTCTTTCAGTGAATGAATGTTCTAGATATTGTCACATCTGTGGTGAAATATTTGATATATGATGTTCCTAAACAGCTACCTATAAACTGGATTCAGCATGTGTTCTTTCATTTTGTGAAAATGATAGTCGCTCTGTGTGGAATATACTTAAGTATTTGAAGTGTATTATGTGCAGATGTTCCTAAACAGTGAAAAGAAGATGGTTTTTGCATAATTTTCTTTCAGATAACAAATGTTATAGACATTGTCACATCTGTAGTCAAATGTTTGATATGATTTATGTGAAAATATCCCTAAACAGCTACCTGTTGGCTTGATTAAGCACAATGCTCTTTCATTGTAAGAAAGTGATAGCTGTTCCATGTGGCATATACTGAAATGTTTGAAATGTCATCTGTGAAGATGTTCCTTAAGAGCTACTTGCTAGGTGTTTTCAAGACAATGTTCTTTCAGTGAATGAATGTTGTAGATAGTCTATCACACCCGTAGTGAAATGCTGGATAAGTTTTATGAAGATGTCCCTAAGTAGCTACAAGCAAAATGGTTTCACAACAGTGTTCTTACAGACATTGAAGGTTATAGATATTCTGTCATGCCTGTAGTGAAATGTTTGATAAGACTTGCATGAACACTTACATGAAGATGTTTCTAAACAGCCACAAGCAAGCTTTTTCAACACAGTATTTCATTGAATGAATGTAATAATTATCACATTGTGGCTGCAGAGAAACGTTTGATAAGACACACACAAAATGTTCATAAATAGCATGTGCCAGCTGGTTGCATCACAATGTTGTTTAATTTAATGGAAGTGATCATCATTCTGTATAGCATATGATGTGTTTGAATAGCCTTATATAAAGATATTCCTAAACACTTATGAGCAATCTGGTTTCACCAGAGTGTGTTCCTCAGTGAAGGAATCTTACAGAGATTCTGTCAGAGCAGTAGTGACATGTTTGGTGTTTTGTATGAAGAAACCCTAAATGGCTTCCTGCAAGATGAGTTCAACACAGTGTTATTTCATTTTAAGAAAATGATAGTCATTCTGTTTGGCATAAACTGAAATATTAGAAAAGCCTTATATCAAGAGGTTCCTAATTAGCTACCAGCAATCTGGCTTCACAATAGTGTTCTTTCATTGAATGGATGTAATAGATACTTTGTAGTGAAATGTATGATAAGTCTCTTATGAAAAGGTTCCTAAACAGCTGCCTGCAATCTGGCTTCAGCACATTATATCATTGTCTCAAAGTGATATTCATTCAGTATGTCTTATATGGAAACGCTTGAAATGGTGAACATGAAGAAGTTTCTAAATATGTACAAGCAAGATTGTTTCTCCACAGTTTTCTTTCAGTGACTGAATGTTATGTATAGTCTGTCACGACTATTGTAAAATGTTTGATGAGTCTTATGTAAAAACGTTCCTAGATAGCTATCTGTGAGCTCTATTTAGCACAGTGTTCTTTCATTGTAGGAAAATGATACCCATTCATTATGGCATATACTGAAATGTGAGAAATGTCTCCAATACAAATGTTCCTAATAATAGCTTCAAGATGCTTTCACCACAGAGTTCTTTCAGTGAAACAATATTGCAGATATTCTGTGACACTTGTAGTGAAGTGTTAGTTAAAACTTACTTGCAAGCTGGATTCAGCACAGTGTTTCTTTCATTGTTTGAAACTCATATTCAATCAGAACAGCAAATATTGAAATGGTTATAATGACTAATATGAAGAGGATCCTTAATGGCTGCAAGTAAGATGGTTTCACCACAGTTTTCTCTCAGTGAACAAATGCTATATATATTCTGTCCCGCATGCAATGAAATGTTTGTTAAGTCTTATATGAACATGTTCCTAAACAGCTACCCGCAAACTGGGCTTAGAACAGTGTTCTCACACTGTTAGTAATTGATAGGTCATCTGTAGGGCATATGCTGAAATGTTTGAAATGTCTTATGTGAATATGCCCCTAAACAGCTGTAAGCACATTTGTTTCACCAGAGTTCCTTTAGTGTCTGAATCTTATGGATATTTTTCAAGTCTGTAGTGTAATTTTTTAAGTATTTTATGAAGTTCTTCCTAAACAGATACTAGGAAACAAGGGTTCAGCTCATCCTTCTTTCCTTGAGTGAATATTAAAATCATTCTGTCATGACCATAGCGCAATATTTGTTAAGACTTATAAAAAGATATTTCTAAAAGACAACTTTCCAGCTGGGTTCTTAACATTGTTCTTTCATTTTATGGAAGTGATAACCATTCTGGATGGAATACACTGAAATGTTTGAAAAGACTTGTATGAAGATACTCCTAAATAGCTACAAGCAATCTGGTTACACCACAGTGTTCTTTCATTTAATAAACTTTATATATAGTCTCCTAAGGCTGTAGTGAAATGTTTTATATCATATATGAAAATGTTCCTACAGCTACCTGCAAGCTGGGATCAGCACACTGACTTTTCATTGTAATAAAGTGATAGTTACTTTGTATGGCATACACTGAAATGTCAGAAAAGACTTATATGAGTCTATTTCTAAAGAGATACAAGCAAGCTGGTTTCACAATAGTGATCTTTCATTGAATTAATGTAATAGATATTCTGTCGCACATGTTGTGAAATGTTCAATAAATCTTACATGAAAATGTTACTATAAGTCTACCTGAAAGCTGAGTTAAGTACAATGTTTTTTCATTTTAAGAAAGTATAGCTGTTCTCTATGGCTCATACTGAAATGCTAGAAAAGACTTACATGAAGATGTTCCTTAAAAGCTACAAGGAAGTTGGTTTCACCACAGCATTCTTTCAATGAGGGAATGTTATAGATATTCCATCATGCCCGTAGTGAAATGTTTGATAGGACTTATTTGAAGATTCCCCTAAACAGCTGCAAGCAAGGTGTTTTCACCACAGTGTTCATTCAGAAAATGAATGTTATACGTATTCTGTCATGCCTCAAGAGAACTATTTGATGTCTTATGTGAGAGTGTTCCTGAACAGCTACAAGCAAGCTTTTTCAACATAGTGTGGTTTCCTTGAATGAATGTTATGGATATCATGTTGCGGCTGTAGAGAAACGTTTGATAAGACATAAATGAAATGCTCATAAAGAGCCACTGGTTTCATCAGAACGTTCTTTCTGGATATGGGAGTGATAGCCATTCTGTAGGCATAATGAAGTGTTTGAAGAGCCTTATACGAAGACATTCCCAAGGCGCCAGAAGTAATCTGGCTTCACCACAGTGTTCTTTCAGTGAACGAGTGTTATAGCTAGTCTGTCATGCCTGTAGTGAAATGTTTAATAAGTCTTATATGAAGAGGTTTCAAACAGCCGCCAGCAAGCCGGGTTTAGCACAGTGTCCTTTAACTGTAAGTAAGTGAGAGCCATTCTGTATGGCATATACTTAAATGTTAGAGAGGTCTTATATGAAGATGTTCCTAAATAGAATCCAACAAGATGTGTTCAGGACAGAATAATTTCATCATAAGATAGTGACAGCCGTTTAGTATGGCATATACTGAAATGCTGAAAAGGACTGAAATGAAGATCTTCCTTAACAGTAAAACCAAGCCACTTTCACCATAGTGTTCTTTCATTGAATGGATGTAATAGATATTCTGTCATGCCTGTAGTTAAATGTTCAATAGGTCTTACATAAAAATACTCCTAATAATCTACCTGAAAGCTATGAAACACAACCTTCTTTCCTTGTAAGAAGGGTATGGCCATGCTGTATGCCACATACTGAAATGCTTGAAAAGCTTTATACGAAGATGTTCCTCAACAGTTACAAGAAAACTGCTTTCATCCCTGTGTTCGTTCAATGAGTGAATGTTTAGAGATTCTGTCATTCCTGCAAAGGAATGTTTAATAAGTCTTACATGAAGATGTTTCTAAACAGCTACAAGGAAATTTTTTTAAATATAGTGTTATTACATTGAATAAACATTAAAGACATCCTGTCATGACTGTAGGCAAATGTCTGATGAGACTTGAGCAAGATATTAATAAACAATTACTTGCAAGCTGGGTTCATCACAGTATTCTTTCCTGGCTATGGAGATGATAGCCATTCTGTATGGCATAAAGTGGTATGTTTGAAGAGCCTTTGATTTATATTCTTAAACAGCTAACAAGCAAGATGGTTTCTTCACAGTGTTCTTTCAGTGAATGAATGTTCTAGATATTGTCACATCTGTGGTGAAATATTTGATATATGATGTTCCTAAACAGCTACCTATAAACTGGATTCAGCATGTGTTCTTTCATTTTGTGAAAATGATAGTCGCTCTGTGTGGAATATACTTAAGTATTTGAAGTGTATTATGTGCAGATGTTCCTAAACAGCGAAAAGAAGATGGTTTTTGCATAATTTTCTTTCAGATAACAAATGTTATAGACATTGTCACATCTGTAGTCAAATGTTTGATATGATTTATGTGAAAATATCCCTAAACAGCTACCTGTTGGCTTGATTAAGCACAATGCTCTTTCATTGTAAGAAAGTGATAGCTGTTCCATGTGGCATATACTGAAATGTTTGAAATGTCATCTGTGAAGATGTTCCTTAAGAGCTACTTGCTAGGTGTTTTCAAGACAATGTTCTTTCAGTGAATGAATGTTGTAGATAGTCTATCACACCCGTAGTGAAATGCTGGATAAGTTTTATGAAGATGTCCCTAAGTAGCTACAAGCAAAATGGTTTCACAACAGTGTTCTTACAGACATTGAAGGTTATAGATATTCTGTCATGCCTGTAGTGAAATGTTTGATAAGACTTGCATGAACACTTACATGAAGATGTTTCTAAACAGCCACAAGCAAGCTTTTTCAACACAGTATTTCATTGAATGAATGTAATAATTATCACATTGTGGCTGCAGAGAAACGTTTGATAAGACACACACAAAATGTTCATAAATAGCATGTGCCAGCTGGTTGCATCACAATGTTGTTTAATTTAATGGAAGTGATCATCATTCTGTATAGCATATGATGTGTTTGAATAGCCTTATATAAAGATATTCCTAAACACTTATGAGCAATCTGGTTTCACCAGAGTGTGTTCCTCAGTGAAGGAATCTTACAGAGATTCTGTCAGAGCAGTAGTGACATGTTTGGTGTTTTGTATGAAGAAACCCTAAATGGCTTCCTGCAAGATGAGTTCAACACAGTGTTATTTCATTTTAAGAAAATGATAGTCATTCTGTTTGGCATAAACTGAAATATTAGAAAAGCCTTATATCAAGAGGTTCCTAATTAGCTACCAGCAATCTGGCTTCACAATAGTGTTCTTTCATTGAATGGATGTAATAGATACTTTGTAGTGAAATGTATGATAAGTCTCTTATGAAAAGGTTCCTAAACAGCTGCCTGCAATCTGGCTTCAGCACATTATATCATTGTCTCAAAGTGATATTCATTCAGTATGTCTTATATGGAAACGCTTGAAATGGTGAACATGAAGAAGTTTCTAAATATGTACAAGCAAGATTGTTTCTCCACAGTTTTCTTTCAGTGACTGAATGTTATGTATAGTCTGTCACGACTATTGTAAAATGTTTGATGAGTCTTATGTAAAAACGTTCCTAGATAGCTATCTGTGAGCTCTATTTAGCACAGTGTTCTTTCATTGTAGGAAAATGATACCCATTCATTATGGCATATACTGAAATGTGAGAAATGTCTCCAATACAAATGTTCCTAATAATAGCTTCAAGATGCTTTCACCACAGAGTTCTTTCAGTGAAACAATATTGCAGATATTCTGTGACACTTGTAGTGAAGTGTTAGTTAAAACTTACTTGCAAGCTGGATTCAGCACAGTGTTTCTTTCATTGTTTGAAACTCATATTCAATCAGAACAGCAAATATTGAAATGGTTATAATGACTAATATGAAGAGGATCCTTAATGGCTGCAAGTAAGATGGTTTCACCACAGTTTTCTCTCAGTGAACAAATGCTATATATATTCTGTCCCGCATGCAATGAAATGTTTGTTAAGTCTTATATGAACATGTTCCTAAACAGCTACCCGCAAACTGGGCTTAGAACAGTGTTCTCACACTGTTAGTAATTGATAGGTCATCTGTAGGGCATATGCTGAAATGTTTGAAATGTCTTATGTGAATATGCCCCTAAACAGCTGTAAGCACATTTGTTTCACCAGAGTTCCTTTAGTGTCTGAATCTTATGGATATTTTTCAAGTCTGTAGTGTAATTTTTTAAGTATTTTATGAAGTTCTTCCTAAACAGATACTAGGAAACAAGGGTTCAGCTCATCCTTCTTTCCTTGAGTGAATATTAAAATCATTCTGTCATGACCATAGCGCAATATTTGTTAAGACTTATAAAAAGATATTTCTAAAAGACAACTTTCCAGCTGGGTTCTTAACATTGTTCTTTCATTTTATGGAAGTGATAACCATTCTGGATGGAATACACTGAAATGTTTGAAAAGACTTGTATGAAGATACTCCTAAATAGCTACAAGCAATCTGGTTACACCACAGTGTTCTTTCATTTAATAAACTTTATATATAGTCTCCTAAGGCTGTAGTGAAATGTTTTATATCATATATGAAAATGTTCCTACAGCTACCTGCAAGCTGGGATCAGCACACTGACTTTTCATTGTAATAAAGTGATAGTTACTTTGTATGGCATACACTGAAATGTCAGAAAAGACTTATATGAGTCTATTTCTAAAGAGATACAAGCAAGCTGGTTTCACAATAGTGATCTTTCATTGAATTAATGTAATAGATATTCTGTCGCACATGTTGTGAAATGTTCAATAAATCTTACATGAAAATGTTACTATAAGTCTACCTGAAAGCTGAGTTAAGTACAATGTTTTTTCATTTTAAGAAAGTATAGCTGTTCTCTATGGCTCATACTGAAATGCTAGAAAAGACTTACATGAAGATGTTCCTTAAAAGCTACAAGGAAGTTGGTTTCACCACAGCATTCTTTCAATGAGGGAATGTTATAGATATTCCATCATGCCCGTAGTGAAATGTTTGATAGGACTTATTTGAAGATTCCCCTAAACAGCTGCAAGCAAGGTGTTTTCACCACAGTGTTCATTCAGAAAATGAATGTTATACGTATTCTGTCATGCCTCAAGAGAACTATTTGATGTCTTATGTGAGAGTGTTCCTGAACAGCTACAAGCAAGCTTTTTCAACATAGTGTGGTTTCCTTGAATGAATGTTATGGATATCATGTTGCGGCTGTAGAGAAACGTTTGATAAGACATAAATGAAATGCTCATAAAGAGCCACTGGTTTCATCAGAACGTTCTTTCTGGATATGGGAGTGATAGCCATTCTGTAGGCATAATGAAGTGTTTGAAGAGCCTTATACGAAGACATTCCCAAGGCGCCAGAAGTAATCTGGCTTCACCACAGTGTTCTTTCAGTGAACGAGTGTTATAGCTAGTCTGTCATGCCTGTAGTGAAATGTTTAATAAGTCTTATATGAAGAGGTTTCAAACAGCCGCCAGCAAGCCGGGTTTAGCACAGTGTCCTTTAACTGTAAGTAAGTGAGAGCCATTCTGTATGGCATATACTTAAATGTTAGAGAGGTCTTATATGAAGATGTTCCTAAATAGAATCCAACAAGATGTGTTCAGGACAGAATAATTTCATCATAAGATAGTGACAGCCGTTTAGTATGGCATATACTGAAATGCTGAAAAGGACTGAAATGAAGATCTTCCTTAACAGTAAAACCAAGCCACTTTCACCATAGTGTTCTTTCATTGAATGGATGTAATAGATATTCTGTCATGCCTGTAGTTAAATGTTCAATAGGTCTTACATAAAAATACTCCTAATAATCTACCTGAAAGCTATGAAACACAACCTTCTTTCCTTGTAAGAAGGGTATGGCCATGCTGTATGCCACATACTGAAATGCTTGAAAAGCTTTATACGAAGATGTTCCTCAACAGTTACAAGAAAACTGCTTTCATCCCTGTGTTCGTTCAATGAGTGAATGTTTAGAGATTCTGTCATTCCTGCAAAGGAATGTTTAATAAGTCTTACATGAAGATGTTTCTAAACAGCTACAAGGAAATTTTTTTAAATATAGTGTTATTACATTGAATAAACATTAAAGACATCCTGTCATGACTGTAGGCAAATGTCTGATGAGACTTGAGCAAGATATTAATAAACAATTACTTGCAAGCTGGGTTCATCACAGTATTCTTTCCTGGCTATGGAGATGATAGCCATTCTGTATGGCATAAAGTGGTATGTTTGAAGAGCCTTTGATTTATATTCTTAAACAGCTAACAAGCAAGATGGTTTCTTCACAGTGTTCTTTCAGTGAATGAATGTTCTAGATATTGTCACATCTGTGGTGAAATATTTGATATATGATGTTCCTAAACAGCTACCTATAAACTGGATTCAGCATGTGTTCTTTCATTTTGTGAAAATGATAGTCGCTCTGTGTGGAATATACTTAAGTATTTGAAGTGTATTATGTGCAGATGTTCCTAAACAGCGAAAAGAAGATGGTTTTTGCATAATTTTCTTTCAGATAACAAATGTTATAGACATTGTCACATCTGTAGTCAAATGTTTGATATGATTTATGTGAAAATATCCCTAAACAGCTACCTGTTGGCTTGATTAAGCACAATGCTCTTTCATTGTAAGAAAGTGATAGCTGTTCCATGTGGCATATACTGAAATGTTTGAAATGTCATCTGTGAAGATGTTCCTTAAGAGCTACTTGCTAGGTGTTTTCAAGACAATGTTCTTTCAGTGAATGAATGTTGTAGATAGTCTATCACACCCGTAGTGAAATGCTGGATAAGTTTTATGAAGATGTCCCTAAGTAGCTACAAGCAAAATGGTTTCACAACAGTGTTCTTACAGACATTGAAGGTTATAGATATTCTGTCATGCCTGTAGTGAAATGTTTGATAAGACTTGCATGAACACTTACATGAAGATGTTTCTAAACAGCCACAAGCAAGCTTTTTCAACACAGTATTTCATTGAATGAATGTAATAATTATCACATTGTGGCTGCAGAGAAACGTTTGATAAGACACACACAAAATGTTCATAAATAGCATGTGCCAGCTGGTTGCATCACAATGTTGTTTAATTTAATGGAAGTGATCATCATTCTGTATAGCATATGATGTGTTTGAATAGCCTTATATAAAGATATTCCTAAACACTTATGAGCAATCTGGTTTCACCAGAGTGTGTTCCTCAGTGAAGGAATCTTACAGAGATTCTGTCAGAGCAGTAGTGACATGTTTGGTGTTTTGTATGAAGAAACCCTAAATGGCTTCCTGCAAGATGAGTTCAACACAGTGTTATTTCATTTTAAGAAAATGATAGTCATTCTGTTTGGCATAAACTGAAATATTAGAAAAGCCTTATATCAAGAGGTTCCTAATTAGCTACCAGCAATCTGGCTTCACAATAGTGTTCTTTCATTGAATGGATGTAATAGATACTTTGTAGTGAAATGTATGATAAGTCTCTTATGAAAAGGTTCCTAAACAGCTGCCTGCAATCTGGCTTCAGCACATTATATCATTGTCTCAAAGTGATATTCATTCAGTATGTCTTATATGGAAACGCTTGAAATGGTGAACATGAAGAAGTTTCTAAATATGTACAAGCAAGATTGTTTCTCCACAGTTTTCTTTCAGTGACTGAATGTTATGTATAGTCTGTCACGACTATTGTAAAATGTTTGATGAGTCTTATGTAAAAACGTTCCTAGATAGCTATCTGTGAGCTCTATTTAGCACAGTGTTCTTTCATTGTAGGAAAATGATACCCATTCATTATGGCATATACTGAAATGTGAGAAATGTCTCCAATACAAATGTTCCTAATAATAGCTTCAAGATGCTTTCACCACAGAGTTCTTTCAGTGAAACAATATTGCAGATATTCTGTGACACTTGTAGTGAAGTGTTAGTTAAAACTTACTTGCAAGCTGGATTCAGCACAGTGTTTCTTTCATTGTTTGAAACTCATATTCAATCAGAACAGCAAATATTGAAATGGTTATAATGACTAATATGAAGAGGATCCTTAATGGCTGCAAGTAAGATGGTTTCACCACAGTTTTCTCTCAGTGAACAAATGCTATATATATTCTGTCCCGCATGCAATGAAATGTTTGTTAAGTCTTATATGAACATGTTCCTAAACAGCTACCCGCAAACTGGGCTTAGAACAGTGTTCTCACACTGTTAGTAATTGATAGGTCATCTGTAGGGCATATGCTGAAATGTTTGAAATGTCTTATGTGAATATGCCCCTAAACAGCTGTAAGCACATTTGTTTCACCAGAGTTCCTTTAGTGTCTGAATCTTATGGATATTTTTCAAGTCTGTAGTGTAATTTTTTAAGTATTTTATGAAGTTCTTCCTAAACAGATACTAGGAAACAAGGGTTCAGCTCATCCTTCTTTCCTTGAGTGAATATTAAAATCATTCTGTCATGACCATAGCGCAATATTTGTTAAGACTTATAAAAAGATATTTCTAAAAGACAACTTTCCAGCTGGGTTCTTAACATTGTTCTTTCATTTTATGGAAGTGATAACCATTCTGGATGGAATACACTGAAATGTTTGAAAAGACTTGTATGAAGATACTCCTAAATAGCTACAAGCAATCTGGTTACACCACAGTGTTCTTTCATTTAATAAACTTTATATATAGTCTCCTAAGGCTGTAGTGAAATGTTTTATATCATATATGAAAATGTTCCTACAGCTACCTGCAAGCTGGGATCAGCACACTGACTTTTCATTGTAATAAAGTGATAGTTACTTTGTATGGCATACACTGAAATGTCAGAAAAGACTTATATGAGTCTATTTCTAAAGAGATACAAGCAAGCTGGTTTCACAATAGTGATCTTTCATTGAATTAATGTAATAGATATTCTGTCGCACATGTTGTGAAATGTTCAATAAATCTTACATGAAAATGTTACTATAAGTCTACCTGAAAGCTGAGTTAAGTACAATGTTTTTTCATTTTAAGAAAGTATAGCTGTTCTCTATGGCTCATACTGAAATGCTAGAAAAGACTTACATGAAGATGTTCCTTAAAAGCTACAAGGAAGTTGGTTTCACCACAGCATTCTTTCAATGTGTGAATGTTATAGATATTCCATCATGCCCGTAGTGAAATGTTTGATAGGACTTATTTGAAGATTCCCCTAAAGAGCTGCAAGCAAGGTGTTTTCACCACAGTGTTCATTCAGAAAATGAATGTTATACGTATTCTGTCATGCCTCAAGAGAACTATTTGATGTCTTATGTGAGAGTGTTCCTGAACAGCTACAAGCAAGCTTTTTCAACATAGTGTGGTTTCCTTGAATGAATGTTATGGATATCATGTTGCGGCTGTAGAGAAACGTTTGATAAGACATAAATGAAATGCTCATAAAGAGCCACTGGTTTCATCAGAACGTTCTTTCTGGATATGGGAGTGATAGCCATTCTGTAGGCATAATGAAGTGTTTGAAGAGCCTTATACGAAGACATTCCCAAGGCGCCAGAAGTAATCTGGCTTCACCACAGTGTTCTTTCAGTGAACGAGTGTTATAGCTAGTCTGTCATGCCTGTAGTGAAATGTTTAATAAGTCTTATATGAAGAGGTTTCAAACAGCCGCCAGCAAGCCGGGTTTAGCACAGTGTCCTTTAACTGTAAGTAAGTGAGAGCCATTCTGTATGGCATATACTCAAATGTTAGAGAGGTCTTATATGAAGATGTTCCTAAATAGAATCCAACAAGATGTGTTCAGGACAGAATAATTTCATCATAAGATAGTGACAGCCGTTTAGTATGGCATATACTGAAATGCTGAAAAGGACTTCAATGAAGATCTTCCTTAACAGTAAAACCAAGCCACTTTCACCATAGTGTTCTTTCATTGAATGGATGTAATAGATATTCTGTCATGCCTGTAGTTAAATGTTCAATAGGTCTTACATAAAAATACTCCTAATAATCTACCTGAAAGCTATTAAACACAACCTTCTTTCCTTGTAAGAAGGGTATGGCCATGCTGTATGCCACATACTGAAATGCTTGAAAAGCTTTATACGAAGATGTTCCTCAACAGTTACAAGAAAACTGCTTTCATCCCTGTGTTCGTTCAATGAGTGAATGTTTAGAGATTCTGTCATTCCTGCAAAGGAATGTTTAATAAGTCTTACATGAAGATGTTTCTAAACAGCTACAAGGAAATTTTTTTAAATATAGTGTTATTACATTGAATAAACATTAAAGACATCCTGTCATGACTGTAGGCAAATGTCTGATGAGACTTGAGCAAGATATTAATAAACAATTACTTGCAAGCTGGGTTCATCACAGTATTCTTTCCTGGCTATGGAGATGATAGCCATTCTGTATGGCATAAAGTGGTATGTTTGAAGAGCCTTTGATTTATATTCTTAAACAGCTAACAAGCAAGATGGTTTCTTCACAGTGTTCTTTCAGTGAATGAATGTTCTAGATATTGTCACATCTGTGGTGAAATATTTGATATATGATGTTCCTAAACAGCTACCTATAAACTGGATTCAGCATGTGTTCTTTCATTTTGTGAAAATGATAGTCGCTCTGTGTGGAATATACTTAAGTATTTGAAGTGTATTATGTGCAGATGTTCCTAAACAGCGAAAAGAAGATGGTTTTTGCATAATTTTCTTTCAGATAACAAATGTTATAGACATTGTCACATCTGTAGTCAAATGTTTGATATGATTTATGTGAAAATATCCCTAAACAGCTACCTGTTGGCTTGATTAAGCACAATGCTCTTTCATTGTAAGAAAGTGATAGCTGTTCCATGTGGCATATACTGAAATGTTTGAAATGTCATCTGTGAAGATGTTCCTTAAGAGCTACTTGCTAGGTGTTTTCAAGACAATGTTCTTTCAGTGAATGAATGTTGTAGATAGTCTATCACACCCGTAGTGAAATGCTGGATAAGTTTTATGAAGATGTCCCTAAGTAGCTACAAGCAAAATGGTTTCACAACAGTGTTCTTACAGACATTGAAGGTTATAGATATTCTGTCATGCCTGTAGTGAAATGTTTGATAAGACTTGCATGAACACTTACATGAAGATGTTTCTAAACAGCCACAAGCAAGCTTTTTCAACACAGTATTTCATTGAATGAATGTAATAATTATCACATTGTGGCTGCAGAGAAACGTTTGATAAGACACACACAAAATGTTCATAAATAGCATGTGCCAGCTGGTTGCATCACAATGTTGTTTAATTTAATGGAAGTGATCATCATTCTGTATAGCATATGATGTGTTTGAATAGCCTTATATAAAGATATTCCTAAACACTTATGAGCAATCTGGTTTCACCAGAGTGTGTTCCTCAGTGAAGGAATCTTACAGAGATTCTGTCAGAGCAGTAGTGACATGTTTGGTGTTTTGTATGAAGAAACCCTAAATGGCTTCCTGCAAGATGAGTTCAACACAGTGTTATTTCATTTTAAGAAAATGATAGTCATTCTGTTTGGCATAAACTGAAATATTAGAAAAGCCTTATATCAAGAGGTTCCTAATTAGCTACCAGCAATCTGGCTTCACAATAGTGTTCTTTCATTGAATGGATGTAATAGATACTTTGTAGTGAAATGTATGATAAGTCTCTTATGAAAAGGTTCCTAAACAGCTGCCTGCAATCTGGCTTCAGCACATTATATCATTGTCTCAAAGTGATATTCATTCAGTATGTCTTATATGGAAACGCTTGAAATGGTGAACATGAAGAAGTTTCTAAATATGTACAAGCAAGATTGTTTCTCCACAGTTTTCTTTCAGTGACTGAATGTTATGTATAGTCTGTCACGACTATTGTAAAATGTTTGATGAGTCTTATGTAAAAACGTTCCTAGATAGCTATCTGTGAGCTCTATTTAGCACAGTGTTCTTTCATTGTAGGAAAATGATACCCATTCATTATGGCATATACTGAAATGTGAGAAATGTCTCCAATACAAATGTTCCTAATAATAGCTTCAAGATGCTTTCACCACAGAGTTCTTTCAGTGAAACAATATTGCAGATATTCTGTGACACTTGTAGTGAAGTGTTAGTTAAAACTTACTTGCAAGCTGGATTCAGCACAGTGTTTCTTTCATTGTTTGAAACTCATATTCAATCAGAACAGCAAATATTGAAATGGTTATAATGACTAATATGAAGAGGATCCTTAATGGCTGCAAGTAAGATGGTTTCACCACAGTTTTCTCTCAGTGAACAAATGCTATATATATTCTGTCCCGCATGCAATGAAATGTTTGTTAAGTCTTATATGAACATGTTCCTAAACAGCTACCCGCAAACTGGGCTTAGAACAGTGTTCTCACACTGTTAGTAATTGATAGGTCATCTGTAGGGCATATGCTGAAATGTTTGAAATGTCTTATGTGAATATGCCCCTAAACAGCTGTAAGCACATTTGTTTCACCAGAGTTCCTTTAGTGTCTGAATCTTATGGATATTTTTCAAGTCTGTAGTGTAATTTTTTAAGTATTTTATGAAGTTCTTCCTAAACAGATACTAGGAAACAAGGGTTCAGCTCATCCTTCTTTCCTTGAGTGAATATTAAAATCATTCTGTCATGACCATAGCGCAATATTTGTTAAGACTTATAAAAAGATATTTCTAAAAGACAACTTTCCAGCTGGGTTCTTAACATTGTTCTTTCATTTTATGGAAGTGATAACCATTCTGGATGGAATACACTGAAATGTTTGAAAAGACTTGTATGAAGATACTCCTAAATAGCTACAAGCAATCTGGTTACACCACAGTGTTCTTTCATTTAATAAACTTTATATATAGTCTCCTAAGGCTGTAGTGAAATGTTTTATATCATATATGAAAATGTTCCTACAGCTACCTGCAAGCTGGGATCAGCACACTGACTTTTCATTGTAATAAAGTGATAGTTACTTTGTATGGCATACACTGAAATGTCAGAAAAGACTTATATGAGTCTATTTCTAAAGAGATACAAGCAAGCTGGTTTCACAATAGTGATCTTTCATTGAATTAATGTAATAGATATTCTGTCGCACATGTTGTGAAATGTTCAATAAATCTTACATGAAAATGTTACTATAAGTCTACCTGAAAGCTGAGTTAAGTACAATGTTTTTTCATTTTAAGAAAGTATAGCTGTTCTCTATGGCTCATACTGAAATGCTAGAAAAGACTTACATGAAGATGTTCCTTAAAAGCTACAAGGAAGTTGGTTTCACCACAGCATTCTTTCAATGTGTGAATGTTATAGATATTCCATCATGCCCGTAGTGAAATGTTTGATAGGACTTATTTGAAGATTCCCCTAAAGAGCTGCAAGCAAGGTGTTTTCACCACAGTGTTCATTCAGAAAATGAATGTTATACGTATTCTGTCATGCCTCAAGAGAACTATTTGATGTCTTATGTGAGAGTGTTCCTGAACAGCTACAAGCAAGCTTTTTCAACATAGTGTGGTTTCCTTGAATGAATGTTATGGATATCATGTTGCGGCTGTAGAGAAACGTTTGATAAGACATAAATGAAATGCTCATAAAGAGCCACTGGTTTCATCAGAACGTTCTTTCTGGATATGGGAGTGATAGCCATTCTGTAGGCATAATGAAGTGTTTGAAGAGCCTTATACGAAGACATTCCCAAGGCGCCAGAAGTAATCTGGCTTCACCACAGTGTTCTTTCAGTGAACGAGTGTTATAGCTAGTCTGTCATGCCTGTAGTGAAATGTTTAATAAGTCTTATATGAAGAGGTTTCAAACAGCCGCCAGCAAGCCGGGTTTAGCACAGTGTCCTTTAACTGTAAGTAAGTGAGAGCCATTCTGTATGGCATATACTTAAATGTTAGAGAGGTCTTATATGAAGATGTTCCTAAATAGAATCCAACAAGATGTGTTCAGGACAGAATAATTTCATCATAAGATAGTGACAGCCGTTTAGTATGGCATATACTGAAATGCTGAAAAGGACTGAAATGAAGATCTTCCTTAACAGTAAAACCAAGCCACTTTCACCATAGTGTTCTTTCATTGAATGGATGTAATAGATATTCTGTCATGCCTGTAGTTAAATGTTCAATAGGTCTTACATAAAAATACTCCTAATAATCTACCTGAAAGCTATTAAACACAACCTTCTTTCCTTGTAAGAAGGGTATGGCCATGCTGTATGCCACATACTGAAATGCTTGAAAAGCTTTATACGAAGATGTTCCTCAACAGTTACAAGAAAACTGCTTTCATCCCTGTGTTCGTTCAATGAGTGAATGTTTAGAGATTCTGTCATTCCTGCAAAGGAATGTTTAATAAGTCTTACATGAAGATGTTTCTAAACAGCTACAAGGAAATTTTTTTAAATATAGTGTTATTACATTGAATAAACATTAAAGACATCCTGTCATGACTGTAGGCAAATGTCTGATGAGACTTGAGCAAGATATTAATAAACAATTACTTGCAAGCTGGGTTCATCACAGTATTCTTTCCTGGCTATGGAGATGATAGCCATTCTGTATGGCATAAAGTGGTATGTTTGAAGAGCCTTTGATTTATATTCTTAAACAGCTAACAAGCAAGATGGTTTCTTCACAGTGTTCTTTCAGTGAATGAATGTTCTAGATATTGTCACATCTGTGGTGAAATATTTGATATATGATGTTCCTAAACAGCTACCTATAAACTGGATTCAGCATGTGTTCTTTCATTTTGTGAAAATGATAGTCGCTCTGTGTGGAATATACTTAAGTATTTGAAGTGTATTATGTGCAGATGTTCCTAAACAGCGAAAAGAAGATGGTTTTTGCATAATTTTCTTTCAGATAACAAATGTTATAGACATTGTCACATCTGTAGTCAAATGTTTGATATGATTTATGTGAAAATATCCCTAAACAGCTACCTGTTGGCTTGATTAAGCACAATGCTCTTTCATTGTAAGAAAGTGATAGCTGTTCCATGTGGCATATACTGAAATGTTTGAAATGTCATCTGTGAAGATGTTCCTTAAGAGCTACTTGCTAGGTGTTTTCAAGACAATGTTCTTTCAGTGAATGAATGTTGTAGATAGTCTATCACACCCGTAGTGAAATGCTGGATAAGTTTTATGAAGATGTCCCTAAGTAGCTACAAGCAAAATGGTTTCACAACAGTGTTCTTACAGACATTGAAGGTTATAGATATTCTGTCATGCCTGTAGTGAAATGTTTGATAAGACTTGCATGAACACTTACATGAAGATGTTTCTAAACAGCCACAAGCAAGCTTTTTCAACACAGTATTTCATTGAATGAATGTAATAATTATCACATTGTGGCTGCAGAGAAACGTTTGATAAGACACACACAAAATGTTCATAAATAGCATGTGCCAGCTGGTTGCATCACAATGTTGTTTAATTTAATGGAAGTGATCATCATTCTGTATAGCATATGATGTGTTTGAATAGCCTTATATAAAGATATTCCTAAACACTTATGAGCAATCTGGTTTCACCAGAGTGTGTTCCTCAGTGAAGGAATCTTACAGAGATTCTGTCAGAGCAGTAGTGACATGTTTGGTGTTTTGTATGAAGAAACCCTAAATGGCTTCCTGCAAGATGAGTTCAACACAGTGTTATTTCATTTTAAGAAAATGATAGTCATTCTGTTTGGCATAAACTGAAATATTAGAAAAGCCTTATATCAAGAGGTTCCTAATTAGCTACCAGCAATCTGGCTTCACAATAGTGTTCTTTCATTGAATGGATGTAATAGATACTTTGTAGTGAAATGTATGATAAGTCTCTTATGAAAAGGTTCCTAAACAGCTGCCTGCAATCTGGCTTCAGCACATTATATCATTGTCTCAAAGTGATATTCATTCAGTATGTCTTATATGGAAACGCTTGAAATGGTGAACATGAAGAAGTTTCTAAATATGTACAAGCAAGATTGTTTCTCCACAGTTTTCTTTCAGTGACTGAATGTTATGTATAGTCTGTCACGACTATTGTAAAATGTTTGATGAGTCTTATGTAAAAACGTTCCTAGATAGCTATCTGTGAGCTCTATTTAGCACAGTGTTCTTTCATTGTAGGAAAATGATACCCATTCATTATGGCATATACTGAAATGTGAGAAATGTCTCCAATACAAATGTTCCTAATAATAGCTTCAAGATGCTTTCACCACAGAGTTCTTTCAGTGAAACAATATTGCAGATATTCTGTGACACTTGTAGTGAAGTGTTAGTTAAAACTTACTTGCAAGCTGGATTCAGCACAGTGTTTCTTTCATTGTTTGAAACTCATATTCAATCAGAACAGCAAATATTGAAATGGTTATAATGACTAATATGAAGAGGATCCTTAATGGCTGCAAGTAAGATGGTTTCACCACAGTTTTCTCTCAGTGAACAAATGCTATATATATTCTGTCCCGCATGCAATGAAATGTTTGTTAAGTCTTATATGAACATGTTCCTAAACAGCTACCCGCAAACTGGGCTTAGAACAGTGTTCTCACACTGTTAGTAATTGATAGGTCATCTGTAGGGCATATGCTGAAATGTTTGAAATGTCTTATGTGAATATGCCCCTAAACAGCTGTAAGCACATTTGTTTCACCAGAGTTCCTTTAGTGTCTGAATCTTATGGATATTTTTCAAGTCTGTAGTGTAATTTTTTAAGTATTTTATGAAGTTCTTCCTAAACAGATACTAGGAAACAAGGGTTCAGCTCATCCTTCTTTCCTTGAGTGAATATTAAAATCATTCTGTCATGACCATAGCGCAATATTTGTTAAGACTTATAAAAAGATATTTCTAAAAGACAACTTTCCAGCTGGGTTCTTAACATTGTTCTTTCATTTTATGGAAGTGATAACCATTCTGGATGGAATACACTGAAATGTTTGAAAAGACTTGTATGAAGATACTCCTAAATAGCTACAAGCAATCTGGTTACACCACAGTGTTCTTTCATTTAATAAACTTTATATATAGTCTCCTAAGGCTGTAGTGAAATGTTTTATATCATATATGAAAATGTTCCTACAGCTACCTGCAAGCTGGGATCAGCACACTGACTTTTCATTGTAATAAAGTGATAGTTACTTTGTATGGCATACACTGAAATGTCAGAAAAGACTTATATGAGTCTATTTCTAAAGAGATACAAGCAAGCTGGTTTCACAATAGTGATCTTTCATTGAATTAATGTAATAGATATTCTGTCGCACATGTTGTGAAATGTTCAATAAATCTTACATGAAAATGTTACTATAAGTCTACCTGAAAGCTGAGTTAAGTACAATGTTTTTTCATTTTAAGAAAGTATAGCTGTTCTCTATGGCTCATACTGAAATGCTAGAAAAGACTTACATGAAGATGTTCCTTAAAAGCTACAAGGAAGTTGGTTTCACCACAGCATTCTTTCAATGTGTGAATGTTATAGATATTCCATCATGCCCGTAGTGAAATGTTTGATAGGACTTATTTGAAGATTCCCCTAAACAGCTGCAAGCAAGGTGTTTTCACCACAGTGTTCATTCAGAAAATGAATGTTATACGTATTCTGTCATGCCTCAAGAGAACTATTTGATGTCTTATGTGAGAGTGTTCCTGAACAGCTACAAGCAAGCTTTTTCAACATAGTGTGGTTTCCTTGAATGAATGTTATGGATATCATGTTGCGGCTGTAGAGAAACGTTTGATAAGACATAAATGAAATGCTCATAAAGAGCCACTGGTTTCATCAGAACGTTCTTTCTGGATATGGGAGTGATAGCCATTCTGTAGGCATAATGAAGTGTTTGAAGAGCCTTATACGAAGACATTCCCAAGGCGCCAGAAGTAATCTGGCTTCACCACAGTGTTCTTTCAGTGAACGAGTGTTATAGCTAGTCTGTCATGCCTGTAGTGAAATGTTTAATAAGTCTTATATGAAGAGGTTTCAAACAGCCGCCAGCAAGCCGGGTTTAGCACAGTGTCCTTTAACTGTAAGTAAGTGAGAGCCATTCTGTATGGCATATACTTAAATGTTAGAGAGGTCTTATATGAAGATGTTCCTAAATAGAATCCAACAAGATGTGTTCAGGACAGAATAATTTCATCATAAGATAGTGACAGCCGTTTAGTATGGCATATACTGAAATGCTGAAAAGGACTGAAATGAAGATCTTCCTTAACAGTAAAACCAAGCCACTTTCACCATAGTGTTCTTTCATTGAATGGATGTAATAGATATTCTGTCATGCCTGTAGTTAAATGTTCAATAGGTCTTACATAAAAATACTCCTAATAATCTACCTGAAAGCTATTAAACACAACCTTCTTTCCTTGTAAGAAGGGTATGGCCATGCTGTATGCCACATACTGAAATGCTTGAAAAGCTTTATACGAAGATGTTCCTCAACAGTTACAAGAAAACTGCTTTCATCCCTGTGTTCGTTCAATGAGTGAATGTTTAGAGATTCTGTCATTCCTGCAAAGGAATGTTTAATAAGTCTTACATGAAGATGTTTCTAAACAGCTACAAGGAAATTTTTTTAAATATAGTGTTATTACATTGAATAAACATTAAAGACATCCTGTCATGACTGTAGGCAAATGTCTGATGAGACTTGAGCAAGATATTAATAAACAATTACTTGCAAGCTGGGTTCATCACAGTATTCTTTCCTGGCTATGGAGATGATAGCCATTCTGTATGGCATAAAGTGGTATGTTTGAAGAGCCTTTGATTTATATTCTTAAACAGCTAACAAGCAAGATGGTTTCTTCACAGTGTTCTTTCAGTGAATGAATGTTCTAGATATTGTCACATCTGTGGTGAAATATTTGATATATGATGTTCCTAAACAGCTACCTATAAACTGGATTCAGCATGTGTTCTTTCATTTTGTGAAAATGATAGTCGCTCTGTGTGGAATATACTTAAGTATTTGAAGTGTATTATGTGCAGATGTTCCTAAACAGTGAAAAGAAGATGGTTTTTGCATAATTTTCTTTCAGATAACAAATGTTATAGACATTGTCACATCTGTAGTCAAATGTTTGATATGATTTATGTGAAAATATCCCTAAACAGCTACCTGTTGGCTTGATTAAGCACAATGCTCTTTCATTGTAAGAAAGTGATAGCTGTTCCATGTGGCATATACTGAAATGTTTGAAATGTCATCTGTGAAGATGTTCCTTAAGAGCTACTTGCTAGGTGTTTTCAAGACAATGTTCTTTCAGTGAATGAATGTTGTAGATAGTCTATCACACCCGTAGTGAAATGCTGGATAAGTTTTATGAAGATGTCCCTAAGTAGCTACAAGCAAAATGGTTTCACAACAGTGTTCTTACAGACATTGAAGGTTATAGATATTCTGTCATGCCTGTAGTGAAATGTTTGATAAGACTTGCATGAACACTTACATGAAGATGTTTCTAAACAGCCACAAGCAAGCTTTTTCAACACAGTATTTCATTGAATGAATGTAATAATTATCACATTGTGGCTGCAGAGAAACGTTTGATAAGACACACACAAAATGTTCATAAATAGCATGTGCCAGCTGGTTGCATCACAATGTTGTTTAATTTAATGGAAGTGATCATCATTCTGTATAGCATATGATGTGTTTGAATAGCCTTATATAAAGATATTCCTAAACACTTATGAGCAATCTGGTTTCACCAGAGTGTGTTCCTCAGTGAAGGAATCTTACAGAGATTCTGTCAGAGCAGTAGTGACATGTTTGGTGTTTTGTATGAAGAAACCCTAAATGGCTTCCTGCAAGATGAGTTCAACACAGTGTTATTTCATTTTAAGAAAATGATAGTCATTCTGTTTGGCATAAACTGAAATATTAGAAAAGCCTTATATCAAGAGGTTCCTAATTAGCTACCAGCAATCTGGCTTCACAATAGTGTTCTTTCATTGAATGGATGTAATAGATACTTTGTAGTGAAATGTATGATAAGTCTCTTATGAAAAGGTTCCTAAACAGCTGCCTGCAATCTGGCTTCAGCACATTATATCATTGTCTCAAAGTGATATTCATTCAGTATGTCTTATATGGAAACGCTTGAAATGGTGAACATGAAGAAGTTTCTAAATATGTACAAGCAAGATTGTTTCTCCACAGTTTTCTTTCAGTGACTGAATGTTATGTATAGTCTGTCACGACTATTGTAAAATGTTTGATGAGTCTTATGTAAAAACGTTCCTAGATAGCTATCTGTGAGCTCTATTTAGCACAGTGTTCTTTCATTGTAGGAAAATGATACCCATTCATTATGGCATATACTGAAATGTGAGAAATGTCTCCAATACAAATGTTCCTAATAATAGCTTCAAGATGCTTTCACCACAGAGTTCTTTCAGTGAAACAATATTGCAGATATTCTGTGACACTTGTAGTGAAGTGTTAGTTAAAACTTACTTGCAAGCTGGATTCAGCACAGTGTTTCTTTCATTGTTTGAAACTCATATTCAATCAGAACAGCAAATATTGAAATGGTTATAATGACTAATATGAAGAGGATCCTTAATGGCTGCAAGTAAGATGGTTTCACCACAGTTTTCTCTCAGTGAACAAATGCTATATATATTCTGTCCCGCATGCAATGAAATGTTTGTTAAGTCTTATATGAACATGTTCCTAAACAGCTACCCGCAAACTGGGCTTAGAACAGTGTTCTCACACTGTTAGTAATTGATAGGTCATCTGTAGGGCATATGCTGAAATGTTTGAAATGTCTTATGTGAATATGCCCCTAAACAGCTGTAAGCACATTTGTTTCACCAGAGTTCCTTTAGTGTCTGAATCTTATGGATATTTTTCAAGTCTGTAGTGTAATTTTTTAAGTATTTTATGAAGTTCTTCCTAAACAGATACTAGGAAACAAGGGTTCAGCTCATCCTTCTTTCCTTGAGTGAATATTAAAATCATTCTGTCATGACCATAGCGCAATATTTGTTAAGACTTATAAAAAGATATTTCTAAAAGACAACTTTCCAGCTGGGTTCTTAACATTGTTCTTTCATTTTATGGAAGTGATAACCATTCTGGATGGAATACACTGAAATGTTTGAAAAGACTTGTATGAAGATACTCCTAAATAGCTACAAGCAATCTGGTTACACCACAGTGTTCTTTCATTTAATAAACTTTATATATAGTCTCCTAAGGCTGTAGTGAAATGTTTTATATCATATATGAAAATGTTCCTACAGCTACCTGCAAGCTGGGATCAGCACACTGACTTTTCATTGTAATAAAGTGATAGTTACTTTGTATGGCATACACTGAAATGTCAGAAAAGACTTATATGAGTCTATTTCTAAAGAGATACAAGCAAGCTGGTTTCACAATAGTGATCTTTCATTGAATTAATGTAATAGATATTCTGTCGCACATGTTGTGAAATGTTCAATAAATCTTACATGAAAATGTTACTATAAGTCTACCTGAAAGCTGAGTTAAGTACAATGTTTTTTCATTTTAAGAAAGTATAGCTGTTCTCTATGGCTCATACTGAAATGCTAGAAAAGACTTACATGAAGATGTTCCTTAAAAGCTACAAGGAAGTTGGTTTCACCACAGCATTCTTTCAATGAGGGAATGTTATAGATATTCCATCATGCCCGTAGTGAAATGTTTGATAGGACTTATTTGAAGATTCCCCTAAACAGCTGCAAGCAAGGTGTTTTCACCACAGTGTTCATTCAGAAAATGAATGTTATACGTATTCTGTCATGCCTCAAGAGAACTATTTGATGTCTTATGTGAGAGTGTTCCTGAACAGCTACAAGCAAGCTTTTTCAACATAGTGTGGTTTCCTTGAATGAATGTTATGGATATCATGTTGCGGCTGTAGAGAAACGTTTGATAAGACATAAATGAAATGCTCATAAAGAGCCACTGGTTTCATCAGAACGTTCTTTCTGGATATGGGAGTGATAGCCATTCTGTAGGCATAATGAAGTGTTTGAAGAGCCTTATACGAAGACATTCCCAAGGCGCCAGAAGTAATCTGGCTTCACCACAGTGTTCTTTCAGTGAACGAGTGTTATAGCTAGTCTGTCATGCCTGTAGTGAAATGTTTAATAAGTCTTATATGAAGAGGTTTCAAACAGCCGCCAGCAAGCCGGGTTTAGCACAGTGTCCTTTAACTGTAAGTAAGTGAGAGCCATTCTGTATGGCATATACTTAAATGTTAGAGAGGTCTTATATGAAGATGTTCCTAAATAGAATCCAACAAGATGTGTTCAGGACAGAATAATTTCATCATAAGATAGTGACAGCCGTTTAGTATGGCATATACTGAAATGCTGAAAAGGACTGAAATGAAGATCTTCCTTAACAGTAAAACCAAGCCACTTTCACCATAGTGTTCTTTCATTGAATGGATGTAATAGATATTCTGTCATGCCTGTAGTTAAATGTTCAATAGGTCTTACATAAAAATACTCCTAATAATCTACCTGAAAGCTATGAAACACAACCTTCTTTCCTTGTAAGAAGGGTATGGCCATGCTGTATGCCACATACTGAAATGCTTGAAAAGCTTTATACGAAGATGTTCCTCAACAGTTACAAGAAAACTGCTTTCATCCCTGTGTTCGTTCAATGAGTGAATGTTTAGAGATTCTGTCATTCCTGCAAAGGAATGTTTAATAAGTCTTACATGAAGATGTTTCTAAACAGCTACAAGGAAATTTTTTTAAATATAGTGTTATTACATTGAATAAACATTAAAGACATCCTGTCATGACTGTAGGCAAATGTCTGATGAGACTTGAGCAAGATATTAATAAACAATTACTTGCAAGCTGGGTTCATCACAGTATTCTTTCCTGGCTATGGAGATGATAGCCATTCTGTATGGCATAAAGTGGTATGTTTGAAGAGCCTTTGATTTATATTCTTAAACAGCTAACAAGCAAGATGGTTTCTTCACAGTGTTCTTTCAGTGAATGAATGTTCTAGATATTGTCACATCTGTGGTGAAATATTTGATATATGATGTTCCTAAACAGCTACCTATAAACTGGATTCAGCATGTGTTCTTTCATTTTGTGAAAATGATAGTCGCTCTGTGTGGAATATACTTAAGTATTTGAAGTGTATTATGTGCAGATGTTCCTAAACAGTGAAAAGAAGATGGTTTTTGCATAATTTTCTTTCAGATAACAAATGTTATAGACATTGTCACATCTGTAGTCAAATGTTTGATATGATTTATGTGAAAATATCCCTAAACAGCTACCTGTTGGCTTGATTAAGCACAATGCTCTTTCATTGTAAGAAAGTGATAGCTGTTCCATGTGGCATATACTGAAATGTTTGAAATGTCATCTGTGAAGATGTTCCTTAAGAGCTACTTGCTAGGTGTTTTCAAGACAATGTTCTTTCAGTGAATGAATGTTGTAGATAGTCTATCACACCCGTAGTGAAATGCTGGATAAGTTTTATGAAGATGTCCCTAAGTAGCTACAAGCAAAATGGTTTCACAACAGTGTTCTTACAGACATTGAAGGTTATAGATATTCTGTCATGCCTGTAGTGAAATGTTTGATAAGACTTGCATGAACACTTACATGAAGATGTTTCTAAACAGCCACAAGCAAGCTTTTTCAACACAGTATTTCATTGAATGAATGTAATAATTATCACATTGTGGCTGCAGAGAAACGTTTGATAAGACACACACAAAATGTTCATAAATAGCATGTGCCAGCTGGTTGCATCACAATGTTGTTTAATTTAATGGAAGTGATCATCATTCTGTATAGCATATGATGTGTTTGAATAGCCTTATATAAAGATATTCCTAAACACTTATGAGCAATCTGGTTTCACCAGAGTGTGTTCCTCAGTGAAGGAATCTTACAGAGATTCTGTCAGAGCAGTAGTGACATGTTTGGTGTTTTGTATGAAGAAACCCTAAATGGCTTCCTGCAAGATGAGTTCAACACAGTGTTATTTCATTTTAAGAAAATGATAGTCATTCTGTTTGGCATAAACTGAAATATTAGAAAAGCCTTATATCAAGAGGTTCCTAATTAGCTACCAGCAATCTGGCTTCACAATAGTGTTCTTTCATTGAATGGATGTAATAGATACTTTGTAGTGAAATGTATGATAAGTCTCTTATGAAAAGGTTCCTAAACAGCTGCCTGCAATCTGGCTTCAGCACATTATATCATTGTCTCAAAGTGATATTCATTCAGTATGTCTTATATGGAAACGCTTGAAATGGTGAACATGAAGAAGTTTCTAAATATGTACAAGCAAGATTGTTTCTCCACAGTTTTCTTTCAGTGACTGAATGTTATGTATAGTCTGTCACGACTATTGTAAAATGTTTGATGAGTCTTATGTAAAAACGTTCCTAGATAGCTATCTGTGAGCTCTATTTAGCACAGTGTTCTTTCATTGTAGGAAAATGATACCCATTCATTATGGCATATACTGAAATGTGAGAAATGTCTCCAATACAAATGTTCCTAATAATAGCTTCAAGATGCTTTCACCACAGAGTTCTTTCAGTGAAACAATATTGCAGATATTCTGTGACACTTGTAGTGAAGTGTTAGTTAAAACTTACTTGCAAGCTGGATTCAGCACAGTGTTTCTTTCATTGTTTGAAACTCATATTCAATCAGAACAGCAAATATTGAAATGGTTATAATGACTAATATGAAGAGGATCCTTAATGGCTGCAAGTAAGATGGTTTCACCACAGTTTTCTCTCAGTGAACAAATGCTATATATATTCTGTCCCGCATGCAATGAAATGTTTGTTAAGTCTTATATGAACATGTTCCTAAACAGCTACCCGCAAACTGGGCTTAGAACAGTGTTCTCACACTGTTAGTAATTGATAGGTCATCTGTAGGGCATATGCTGAAATGTTTGAAATGTCTTATGTGAATATGCCCCTAAACAGCTGTAAGCACATTTGTTTCACCAGAGTTCCTTTAGTGTCTGAATCTTATGGATATTTTTCAAGTCTGTAGTGTAATTTTTTAAGTATTTTATGAAGTTCTTCCTAAACAGATACTAGGAAACAAGGGTTCAGCTCATCCTTCTTTCCTTGAGTGAATATTAAAATCATTCTGTCATGACCATAGCGCAATATTTGTTAAGACTTATAAAAAGATATTTCTAAAAGACAACTTTCCAGCTGGGTTCTTAACATTGTTCTTTCATTTTATGGAAGTGATAACCATTCTGGATGGAATACACTGAAATGTTTGAAAAGACTTGTATGAAGATACTCCTAAATAGCTACAAGCAATCTGGTTACACCACAGTGTTCTTTCATTTAATAAACTTTATATATAGTCTCCTAAGGCTGTAGTGAAATGTTTTATATCATATATGAAAATGTTCCTACAGCTACCTGCAAGCTGGGATCAGCACACTGACTTTTCATTGTAATAAAGTGATAGTTACTTTGTATGGCATACACTGAAATGTCAGAAAAGACTTATATGAGTCTATTTCTAAAGAGATACAAGCAAGCTGGTTTCACAATAGTGATCTTTCATTGAATTAATGTAATAGATATTCTGTCGCACATGTTGTGAAATGTTCAATAAATCTTACATGAAAATGTTACTATAAGTCTACCTGAAAGCTGAGTTAAGTACAATGTTTTTTCATTTTAAGAAAGTATAGCTGTTCTCTATGGCTCATACTGAAATGCTAGAAAAGACTTACATGAAGATGTTCCTTAAAAGCTACAAGGAAGTTGGTTTCACCACAGCATTCTTTCAATGTGTGAATGTTATAGATATTCCATCATGCCCGTAGTGAAATGTTTGATAGGACTTATTTGAAGATTCCCCTAAAGAGCTGCAAGCAAGGTGTTTTCACCACAGTGTTCATTCAGAAAATGAATGTTATACGTATTCTGTCATGCCTCAAGAGAACTATTTGATGTCTTATGTGAGAGTGTTCCTGAACAGCTACAAGCAAGCTTTTTCAACATAGTGTGGTTTCCTTGAATGAATGTTATGGATATCATGTTGCGGCTGTAGAGAAACGTTTGATAAGACATAAATGAAATGCTCATAAAGAGCCACTGGTTTCATCAGAACGTTCTTTCTGGATATGGGAGTGATAGCCATTCTGTAGGCATAATGAAGTGTTTGAAGAGCCTTATACGAAGACATTCCCAAGGCGCCAGAAGTAATCTGGCTTCACCACAGTGTTCTTTCAGTGAACGAGTGTTATAGCTAGTCTGTCATGCCTGTAGTGAAATGTTTAATAAGTCTTATATGAAGAGGTTTCAAACAGCCGCCAGCAAGCCGGGTTTAGCACAGTGTCCTTTAACTGTAAGTAAGTGAGAGCCATTCTGTATGGCATATACTTAAATGTTAGAGAGGTCTTATATGAAGATGTTCCTAAATAGAATCCAACAAGATGTGTTCAGGACAGAATAATTTCATCATAAGATAGTGACAGCCGTTTAGTATGGCATATACTGAAATGCTGAAAAGGACTGAAATGAAGATCTTCCTTAACAGTAAAACCAAGCCACTTTCACCATAGTGTTCTTTCATTGAATGGATGTAATAGATATTCTGTCATGCCTGTAGTTAAATGTTCAATAGGTCTTACATAAAAATACTCCTAATAATCTACCTGAAAGCTATTAAACACAACCTTCTTTCCTTGTAAGAAGGGTATGGCCATGCTGTATGCCACATACTGAAATGCTTGAAAAGCTTTATACGAAGATGTTCCTCAACAGTTACAAGAAAACTGCTTTCATCCCTGTGTTCGTTCAATGAGTGAATGTTTAGAGATTCTGTCATTCCTGCAAAGGAATGTTTAATAAGTCTTACATGAAGATGTTTCTAAACAGCTACAAGGAAATTTTTTTAAATATAGTGTTATTACATTGAATAAACATTAAAGACATCCTGTCATGACTGTAGGCAAATGTCTGATGAGACTTGAGCAAGATATTAATAAACAATTACTTGCAAGCTGGGTTCATCACAGTATTCTTTCCTGGCTATGGAGATGATAGCCATTCTGTATGGCATAAAGTGGTATGTTTGAAGAGCCTTTGATTTATATTCTTAAACAGCTAACAAGCAAGATGGTTTCTTCACAGTGTTCTTTCAGTGAATGAATGTTCTAGATATTGTCACATCTGTGGTGAAATATTTGATATATGATGTTCCTAAACAGCTACCTATAAACTGGATTCAGCATGTGTTCTTTCATTTTGTGAAAATGATAGTCGCTCTGTGTGGAATATACTTAAGTATTTGAAGTGTATTATGTGCAGATGTTCCTAAACAGTGAAAAGAAGATGGTTTTTGCATAATTTTCTTTCAGATAACAAATGTTATAGACATTGTCACATCTGTAGTCAAATGTTTGATATGATTTATGTGAAAATATCCCTAAACAGCTACCTGTTGGCTTGATTAAGCACAATGCTCTTTCATTGTAAGAAAGTGATAGCTGTTCCATGTGGCATATACTGAAATGTTTGAAATGTCATCTGTGAAGATGTTCCTTAAGAGCTACTTGCTAGGTGTTTTCAAGACAATGTTCTTTCAGTGAATGAATGTTGTAGATAGTCTATCACACCCGTAGTGAAATGCTGGATAAGTTTTATGAAGATGTCCCTAAGTAGCTACAAGCAAAATGGTTTCACAACAGTGTTCTTACAGACATTGAAGGTTATAGATATTCTGTCATGCCTGTAGTGAAATGTTTGATAAGACTTGCATGAACACTTACATGAAGATGTTTCTAAACAGCCACAAGCAAGCTTTTTCAACACAGTATTTCATTGAATGAATGTAATAATTATCACATTGTGGCTGCAGAGAAACGTTTGATAAGACACACACAAAATGTTCATAAATAGCATGTGCCAGCTGGTTGCATCACAATGTTGTTTAATTTAATGGAAGTGATCATCATTCTGTATAGCATATGATGTGTTTGAATAGCCTTATATAAAGATATTCCTAAACACTTATGAGCAATCTGGTTTCACCAGAGTGTGTTCCTCAGTGAAGGAATCTTACAGAGATTCTGTCAGAGCAGTAGTGACATGTTTGGTGTTTTGTATGAAGAAACCCTAAATGGCTTCCTGCAAGATGAGTTCAACACAGTGTTATTTCATTTTAAGAAAATGATAGTCATTCTGTTTGGCATAAACTGAAATATTAGAAAAGCCTTATATCAAGAGGTTCCTAATTAGCTACCAGCAATCTGGCTTCACAATAGTGTTCTTTCATTGAATGGATGTAATAGATACTTTGTAGTGAAATGTATGATAAGTCTCTTATGAAAAGGTTCCTAAACAGCTGCCTGCAATCTGGCTTCAGCACATTATATCATTGTCTCAAAGTGATATTCATTCAGTATGTCTTATATGGAAACGCTTGAAATGGTGAACATGAAGAAGTTTCTAAATATGTACAAGCAAGATTGTTTCTCCACAGTTTTCTTTCAGTGACTGAATGTTATGTATAGTCTGTCACGACTATTGTAAAATGTTTGATGAGTCTTATGTAAAAACGTTCCTAGATAGCTATCTGTGAGCTCTATTTAGCACAGTGTTCTTTCATTGTAGGAAAATGATACCCATTCATTATGGCATATACTGAAATGTGAGAAATGTCTCCAATACAAATGTTCCTAATAATAGCTTCAAGATGCTTTCACCACAGAGTTCTTTCAGTGAAACAATATTGCAGATATTCTGTGACACTTGTAGTGAAGTGTTAGTTAAAACTTACTTGCAAGCTGGATTCAGCACAGTGTTTCTTTCATTGTTTGAAACTCATATTCAATCAGAACAGCAAATATTGAAATGGTTATAATGACTAATATGAAGAGGATCCTTAATGGCTGCAAGTAAGATGGTTTCACCACAGTTTTCTCTCAGTGAACAAATGCTATATATATTCTGTCCCGCATGCAATGAAATGTTTGTTAAGTCTTATATGAACATGTTCCTAAACAGCTACCCGCAAACTGGGCTTAGAACAGTGTTCTCACACTGTTAGTAATTGATAGGTCATCTGTAGGGCATATGCTGAAATGTTTGAAATGTCTTATGTGAATATGCCCCTAAACAGCTGTAAGCACATTTGTTTCACCAGAGTTCCTTTAGTGTCTGAATCTTATGGATATTTTTCAAGTCTGTAGTGTAATTTTTTAAGTATTTTATGAAGTTCTTCCTAAACAGATACTAGGAAACAAGGGTTCAGCTCATCCTTCTTTCCTTGAGTGAATATTAAAATCATTCTGTCATGACCATAGCGCAATATTTGTTAAGACTTATAAAAAGATATTTCTAAAAGACAACTTTCCAGCTGGGTTCTTAACATTGTTCTTTCATTTTATGGAAGTGATAACCATTCTGGATGGAATACACTGAAATGTTTGAAAAGACTTGTATGAAGATACTCCTAAATAGCTACAAGCAATCTGGTTACACCACAGTGTTCTTTCATTTAATAAACTTTATATATAGTCTCCTAAGGCTGTAGTGAAATGTTTTATATCATATATGAAAATGTTCCTACAGCTACCTGCAAGCTGGGATCAGCACACTGACTTTTCATTGTAATAAAGTGATAGTTACTTTGTATGGCATACACTGAAATGTCAGAAAAGACTTATATGAGTCTATTTCTAAAGAGATACAAGCAAGCTGGTTTCACAATAGTGATCTTTCATTGAATTAATGTAATAGATATTCTGTCGCACATGTTGTGAAATGTTCAATAAATCTTACATGAAAATGTTACTATAAGTCTACCTGAAAGCTGAGTTAAGTACAATGTTTTTTCATTTTAAGAAAGTATAGCTGTTCTCTATGGCTCATACTGAAATGCTAGAAAAGACTTACATGAAGATGTTCCTTAAAAGCTACAAGGAAGTTGCTTTCACCACAGCATTCTTTCAATGTGTGAATGTTATAGATATTCCATCATGCCCGTAGTGAAATGTTTGATAGGACTTATTTGAAGATTCCCCTAAACAGCTGCAAGCAAGGTGTTTTCACCACAGTGTTCATTCAGAAAATGAATGTTATACGTATTCTGTCATGCCTCAAGAGAACTATTTGATGTCTTATGTGAGAGTGTTCCTGAACAGCTACAAGCAAGCTTTTTCAACATAGTGTGGTTTCCTTGAATGAATGTTACGGATATCATGTTGCGGCTGTAGAGAAACGTTTGATAAGACATAAATGAAATGCTCATAAAGAGCCACTGGTTTCATCAGAACGTTCTTTCTGGATATGGGAGTGATAGCCATTCTGTAGGCATAATGAAGTGTTTGAAGAGCCTTATACGAAGACATTCCCAAGGCGCCAGAAGTAATCTGGCTTCACCACAGTGTTCTTTCAGTGAACGAGTGTTATAGCTAGTCTGTCATGCCTGTAGTGAAATGTTTAATAAGTCTTATATGAAGAGGTTTCAAACAGCCGCCAGCAAGCCGGGTTTAGCACAGTGTCCTTTAACTGTAAGTAAGTGAGAGCCATTCTGTATGGCATATACTTAAATGTTAGAGAGGTCTTATATGAAGATGTTCCTAAATAGAATCCAACAAGATGTGTTCAGGACAGAATAATTTCATCATAAGATAGTGACAGCCGTTTAGTATGGCATATACTGAAATGCTGAAAAGGACTGAAATGAAGATCTTCCTTAACAGTAAAACCAAGCCACTTTCACCATAGTGTTCTTTCATTGAATGGATGTAATAGATATTCTGTCATGCCTGTAGTTAAATGTTCAATAGGTCTTACATAAAAATACTCCTAATAATCTACCTGAAAGCTATTAAACACAACCTTCTTTCCTTGTAAGAAGGGTATGGCCATGCTGTATGCCACATACTGAAATGCTTGAAAAGCTTTATACGAAGATGTTCCTCAACAGTTACAAGAAAACTGCTTTCATCCCTGTGTTCGTTCAATGAGTGAATGTTTAGAGATTCTGTCATTCCTGCAAAGGAATGTTTAATAAGTCTTACATGAAGATGTTTCTAAACAGCTACAAGGAAATTTTTTTAAATATAGTGTTATTACATTGAATAAACATTAAAGACATCCTGTCATGACTGTAGGCAAATGTCTGATGAGACTTGAGCAAGATATTAATAAACAATTACTTGCAAGCTGGGTTCATCACAGTATTCTTTCCTGGCTATGGAGATGATAGCCATTCTGTATGGCATAAAGTGGTATGTTTGAAGAGCCTTTGATTTATATTCTTAAACAGCTAACAAGCAAGATGGTTTCTTCACAGTGTTCTTTCAGTGAATGAATGTTCTAGATATTGTCACATCTGTGGTGAAATATTTGATATATGATGTTCCTAAACAGCTACCTATAAACTGGATTCAGCATGTGTTCTTTCATTTTGTGAAAATGATAGTCGCTCTGTGTGGAATATACTTAAGTATTTGAAGTGTATTATGTGCAGATGTTCCTAAACAGTGAAAAGAAGATGGTTTTTGCATAATTTTCTTTCAGATAACAAATGTTATAGACATTGTCACATCTGTAGTCAAATGTTTGATATGATTTATGTGAAAATATCCCTAAACAGCTACCTGTTGGCTTGATTAAGCACAATGCTCTTTCATTGTAAGAAAGTGATAGCTGTTCCATGTGGCATATACTGAAATGTTTGAAATGTCATCTGTGAAGATGTTCCTTAAGAGCTACTTGCTAGGTGTTTTCAAGACAATGTTCTTTCAGTGAATGAATGTTGTAGATAGTCTATCACACCCGTAGTGAAATGCTGGATAAGTTTTATGAAGATGTCCCTAAGTAGCTACAAGCAAAATGGTTTCACAACAGTGTTCTTACAGACATTGAAGGTTATAGATATTCTGTCATGCCTGTAGTGAAATGTTTGATAAGACTTGCATGAACACTTACATGAAGATGTTTCTAAACAGCCACAAGCAAGCTTTTTCAACACAGTATTTCATTGAATGAATGTAATAATTATCACATTGTGGCTGCAGAGAAACGTTTGATAAGACACACACAAAATGTTCATAAATAGCATGTGCCAGCTGGTTGCATCACAATGTTGTTTAATTTAATGGAAGTGATCATCATTCTGTATAGCATATGATGTGTTTGAATAGCCTTATATAAAGATATTCCTAAACACTTATGAGCAATCTGGTTTCACCAGAGTGTGTTCCTCAGTGAAGGAATCTTACAGAGATTCTGTCAGAGCAGTAGTGACATGTTTGGTGTTTTGTATGAAGAAACCCTAAATGGCTTCCTGCAAGATGAGTTCAACACAGTGTTATTTCATTTTAAGAAAATGATAGTCATTCTGTTTGGCATAAACTGAAATATTAGAAAAGCCTTATATCAAGAGGTTCCTAATTAGCTACCAGCAATCTGGCTTCACAATAGTGTTCTTTCATTGAATGGATGTAATAGATACTTTGTAGTGAAATGTATGATAAGTCTCTTATGAAAAGGTTCCTAAACAGCTGCCTGCAATCTGGCTTCAGCACATTATATCATTGTCTCAAAGTGATATTCATTCAGTATGTCTTATATGGAAACGCTTGAAATGGTGAACATGAAGAAGTTTCTAAATATGTACAAGCAAGATTGTTTCTCCACAGTTTTCTTTCAGTGACTGAATGTTATGTATAGTCTGTCACGACTATTGTAAAATGTTTGATGAGTCTTATGTAAAAACGTTCCTAGATAGCTATCTGTGAGCTCTATTTAGCACAGTGTTCTTTCATTGTAGGAAAATGATACCCATTCATTATGGCATATACTGAAATGTGAGAAATGTCTCCAATACAAATGTTCCTAATAATAGCTTCAAGATGCTTTCACCACAGAGTTCTTTCAGTGAAACAATATTGCAGATATTCTGTGACACTTGTAGTGAAGTGTTAGTTAAAACTTACTTGCAAGCTGGATTCAGCACAGTGTTTCTTTCATTGTTTGAAACTCATATTCAATCAGAACAGCAAATATTGAAATGGTTATAATGACTAATATGAAGAGGATCCTTAATGGCTGCAAGTAAGATGGTTTCACCACAGTTTTCTCTCAGTGAACAAATGCTATATATATTCTGTCCCGCATGCAATGAAATGTTTGTTAAGTCTTATATGAACATGTTCCTAAACAGCTACCCGCAAACTGGGCTTAGAACAGTGTTCTCACACTGTTAGTAATTGATAGGTCATCTGTAGGGCATATGCTGAAATGTTTGAAATGTCTTATGTGAATATGCCCCTAAACAGCTGTAAGCACATTTGTTTCACCAGAGTTCCTTTAGTGTCTGAATCTTATGGATATTTTTCAAGTCTGTAGTGTAATTTTTTAAGTATTTTATGAAGTTCTTCCTAAACAGATACTAGGAAACAAGGGTTCAGCTCATCCTTCTTTCCTTGAGTGAATATTAAAATCATTCTGTCATGACCATAGCGCAATATTTGTTAAGACTTATAAAAAGATATTTCTAAAAGACAACTTTCCAGCTGGGTTCTTAACATTGTTCTTTCATTTTATGGAAGTGATAACCATTCTGGATGGAATACACTGAAATGTTTGAAAAGACTTGTATGAAGATACTCCTAAATAGCTACAAGCAATCTGGTTACACCACAGTGTTCTTTCATTTAATAAACTTTATATATAGTCTCCTATAGCTGTAGTGAAATGTTTTATATCATATATGAAAATGTTCCTACAGCTACCTGCAAGCTGGGATCAGCACACTGACTTTTCATTGTAATAAAGTGATAGTTACTTTGTATGGCATACACTGAAATGTCAGAAAAGACTTATATGAGTCTATTTCTAAAGAGATACAAGCAAGCTGGTTTCACAATAGTGATCTTTCATTGAATTAATGTAATAGATATTCTGTCGCACATGTTGTGAAATGTTCAATAAATCTTACATGAAAATGTTACTATAAGTCTACCTGAAAGCTGAGTTAAGTACAATGTTTTTTCATTTTAAGAAAGTATAGCTGTTCTCTATGGCTCATACTGAAATGCTAGAAAAGACTTACATGAAGATGTTCCTTAAAAGCTACAAGGAAGTTGGTTTCACCACAGCATTCTTTCAATGAGTGAATGTTATAGATATTCCATCATGCCCGTAGTGAAATGTTTGATAGGACTTATTTGAAGATTCCCCTAAAGAGCTGCAAGCAAGGTGTTTTCACCACAGTGTTCATTCAGAAAATGAATGTTATACGTATTCTGTCATGCCTCAAGAGAACTATTTGATGTCTTATGTGAGAGTGTTCCTGAACAGCTACAAGCAAGCTTTTTCAACATAGTGTGGTTTCCTTGAATGAATGTTATGGATATCATGTTGCGGCTGTAGAGAAACGTTTGATAAGACATAAATGAAATGCTCATAAAGAGCCACTGGTTTCATCAGAACGTTCTTTCTGGATATGGGAGTGATAGCCATTCTGTAGGCATAATGAAGTGTTTGAAGAGCCTTATACGAAGACATTCCCAAGGCGCCAGAAGTAATCTGGCTTCACCACAGTGTTCTTTCAGTGAACGAGTGTTATAGCTAGTCTGTCATGCCTGTAGTGAAATGTTTAATAAGTCTTATATGAAGAGGTTTCAAACAGCCGCCAGCAAGCCGGGTTTAGCACAGTGTCCTTTAACTGTAAGTAAGTGAGAGCCATTCTGTATGGCATATACTTAAATGTTAGAGAGGTCTTATATGAAGATGTTCCTAAATAGAATCCAACAAGATGTGTTCAGGACAGAATAATTTCATCATAAGATAGTGACAGCCGTTTAGTATGGCATATACTGAAATGCTGAAAAGGACTGAAATGAAGATCTTCCTTAACAGTAAAACCAAGCCACTTTCACCATAGTGTTCTTTCATTGAATGGATGTAATAGATATTCTGTCATGCCTGTAGTTAAATGTTCAATAGGTCTTACATAAAAATACTCCTAATAATCTACCTGAAAGCTATTAAACACAACCTTCTTTCCTTGTAAGAAGGGTATGGCCATGCTGTATGCCACATACTGAAATGCTTGAAAAGCTTTATACGAAGATGTTCCTCAACAGTTACAAGAAAACTGCTTTCATCCCTGTGTTCGTTCAATGAGTGAATGTTTAGAGATTCTGTCATTCCTGCAAAGGAATGTTTAATAAGTCTTACATGAAGATGTTTCTAAACAGCTACAAGGAAATTTTTTTAAATATAGTGTTATTACATTGAATAAACATTAAAGACATCCTGTCATGACTGTAGGCAAATGTCTGATGAGACTTGAGCAAGATATTAATAAACAATTACTTGCAAGCTGGGTTCATCACAGTATTCTTTCCTGGCTATGGAGATGATAGCCATTCTGTATGGCATAAAGTGGTATGTTTGAAGAGCCTTTGATTTATATTCTTAAACAGCTAACAAGCAAGATGGTTTCTTCACAGTGTTCTTTCAGTGAATGAATGTTCTAGATATTGTCACATCTGTGGTGAAATATTTGATATATGATGTTCCTAAACAGCTACCTATAAACTGGATTCAGCATGTGTTCTTTCATTTTGTGAAAATGATAGTCGCTCTGTGTGGAATATACTTAAGTATTTGAAGTGTATTATGTGCAGATGTTCCTAAACAGTGAAAAGAAGATGGTTTTTGCATAATTTTCTTTCAGATAACAAATGTTATAGACATTGTCACATCTGTAGTCAAATGTTTGATATGATTTATGTGAAAATATCCCTAAACAGCTACCTGTTGGCTTGATTAAGCACAATGCTCTTTCATTGTAAGAAAGTGATAGCTGTTCCATGTGGCATATACTGAAATGTTTGAAATGTCATCTGTGAAGATGTTCCTTAAGAGCTACTTGCTAGGTGTTTTCAAGACAATGTTCTTTCAGTGAATGAATGTTGTAGATAGTCTATCACACCCGTAGTGAAATGCTGGATAAGTTTTATGAAGATGTCCCTAAGTAGCTACAAGCAAAATGGTTTCACAACAGTGTTCTTACAGACATTGAAGGTTATAGATATTCTGTCATGCCTGTAGTGAAATGTTTGATAAGACTTGCATGAACACTTACATGAAGATGTTTCTAAACAGCCACAAGCAAGCTTTTTCAACACAGTATTTCATTGAATGAATGTAATAATTATCACATTGTGGCTGCAGAGAAACGTTTGATAAGACACACACAAAATGTTCATAAATAGCATGTGCCAGCTGGTTGCATCACAATGTTGTTTAATTTAATGGAAGTGATCATCATTCTGTATAGCATATGATGTGTTTGAATAGCCTTATATAAAGATATTCCTAAACACTTATGAGCAATCTGGTTTCACCAGAGTGTGTTCCTCAGTGAAGGAATCTTACAGAGATTCTGTCAGAGCAGTAGTGACATGTTTGGTGTTTTGTATGAAGAAACCCTAAATGGCTTCCTGCAAGATGAGTTCAACACAGTGTTATTTCATTTTAAGAAAATGATAGTCATTCTGTTTGGCATAAACTGAAATATTAGAAAAGCCTTATATCAAGAGGTTCCTAATTAGCTACCAGCAATCTGGCTTCACAATAGTGTTCTTTCATTGAATGGATGTAATAGATACTTTGTAGTGAAATGTATGATAAGTCTCTTATGAAAAGGTTCCTAAACAGCTGCCTGCAATCTGGCTTCAGCACATTATATCATTGTCTCAAAGTGATATTCATTCAGTATGTCTTATATGGAAACGCTTGAAATGGTGAACATGAAGAAGTTTCTAAATATGTACAAGCAAGATTGTTTCTCCACAGTTTTCTTTCAGTGACTGAATGTTATGTATAGTCTGTCACGACTATTGTAAAATGTTTGATGAGTCTTATGTAAAAACGTTCCTAGATAGCTATCTGTGAGCTCTATTTAGCACAGTGTTCTTTCATTGTAGGAAAATGATACCCATTCATTATGGCATATACTGAAATGTGAGAAATGTCTCCAATACAAATGTTCCTAATAATAGCTTCAAGATGCTTTCACCACAGAGTTCTTTCAGTGAAACAATATTGCAGATATTCTGTGACACTTGTAGTGAAGTGTTAGTTAAAACTTACTTGCAAGCTGGATTCAGCACAGTGTTTCTTTCATTGTTTGAAACTCATATTCAATCAGAACAGCAAATATTGAAATGGTTATAATGACTAATATGAAGAGGATCCTTAATGGCTGCAAGTAAGATGGTTTCACCACAGTTTTCTCTCAGTGAACAAATGCTATATATATTCTGTCCCGCATGCAATGAAATGTTTGTTAAGTCTTATATGAACATGTTCCTAAACAGCTACCCGCAAACTGGGCTTAGAACAGTGTTCTCACACTGTTAGTAATTGATAGGTCATCTGTAGGGCATATGCTGAAATGTTTGAAATGTCTTATGTGAATATGCCCCTAAACAGCTGTAAGCACATTTGTTTCACCAGAGTTCCTTTAGTGTCTGAATCTTATGGATATTTTTCAAGTCTGTAGTGTAATTTTTTAAGTATTTTATGAAGTTCTTCCTAAACAGATACTAGGAAACAAGGGTTCAGCTCATCCTTCTTTCCTTGAGTGAATATTAAAATCATTCTGTCATGACCATAGCGCAATATTTGTTAAGACTTATAAAAAGATATTTCTAAAAGACAACTTTCCAGCTGGGTTCTTAACATTGTTCTTTCATTTTATGGAAGTGATAACCATTCTGGATGGAATACACTGAAATGTTTGAAAAGACTTGTATGAAGATACTCCTAAATAGCTACAAGCAATCTGGTTACACCACAGTGTTCTTTCATTTAATAAACTTTATATATAGTCTCCTATAGCTGTAGTGAAATGTTTTATATCATATATGAAAATGTTCCTACAGCTACCTGCAAGCTGGGATCAGCACACTGACTTTTCATTGTAATAAAGTGATAGTTACTTTGCATGGCATACACTGAAATGTCAGAAAAGACTTATATGAGTCTATTTCTAAAGAGATACAAGCAAGCTGGTTTCACAATAGTGATCTTTCATTGAATTAATGTAATAGATATTCTGTCGCACATGTTGTGAAATGTTCAATAAATCTTACATGAAAATGTTACTATAAGTCTACCTGAAAGCTGAGTTAAGTACAATGTTTTTTCATTTTAAGAAAGTATAGCTGTTCTCTATGGCTCATACTGAAATGCTAGAAAAGACTTACATGAAGATGTTCCTTAAAAGCTACAAGGAAGTTGGTTTCACCACAGCATTCTTTCAATGAGTGAATGTTATAGATATTCCATCATGCCCGTAGTGAAATGTTTGATAGGACTTATTTGAAGATTCCCCTAAAGAGCTGCAAGCAAGGTGTTTTCACCACAGTGTTCATTCAGAAAATGAATGTTATACGTATTCTGTCATGCCTCAAGAGAACTATTTGATGTCTTATGTGAAAGTGTTCCTGAACAGCTACAAGCAAGCTTTTTCAACATAGTGTGGTTTCCTTGAATGAATGTTACGGATATCATGTTGCGGCTGTAGAGAAACGTTTGATAAGACATAAATGAAATGCTCATAAAGAGCCACTGGTTTCATCAGAACGTTCTTTCTGGATATGGGAGTGATAGCCATTCTGTAGGCATAATGAAGTGTTTGAAGAGCCTTATACGAAGACATTCCCAAGGCGCCAGAAGTAATCTGGCTTCACCACAGTGTTCTTTCAGTGAACGAGTGTTATAGCTAGTCTGTCATGCCTGTAGTGAAATGTTTAATAAGTCTTATATGAAGAGGTTTCAAACAGCCGCCAGCAAGCCGGGTTTAGCACAGTGTCCTTTAACTGTAAGTAAGTGAGAGCCATTCTGTATGGCATATACTTAAATGTTAGAGAGGTCTTATATGAAGATGTTCCTAAATAGAATCCAACAAGATGTGTTCAGGACAGAATAATTTCATCATAAGATAGTGACAGCCGTTTAGTATGGCATATACTGAAATGCTGAAAAGGACTGAAATGAAGATCTTCCTTAACAGTAAAACCAAGCCACTTTCACCATAGTGTTCTTTCATTGAATGGATGTAATAGATATTCTGTCATGCCTGTAGTTAAATGTTCAATAGGTCTTACATAAAAATACTCCTAATAATCTACCTGAAAGCTATGAAACACAACCTTCTTTCCTTGTAAGAAGGGTATGGCCATGCTGTATGCCACATACTGAAATGCTTGAAAAGCTTTATACGAAGATGTTCCTCAACAGTTACAAGAAAACTGCTTTCATCCCTGTGTTCGTTCAATGAGTGAATGTTTAGAGATTCTGTCATTCCTGCAAAGGAATGTTTAATAAGTCTTACATGAAGATGTTTCTAAACAGCTACAAGGAAATTTTTTTAAATATAGTGTTATTACATTGAATAAACATTAAAGACATCCTGTCATGACTGTAGGCAAATGTCTGATGAGACTTGAGCAAGATATTAATAAACAATTACTTGCAAGCTGGGTTCATCACAGTATTCTTTCCTGGCTATGGAGATGATAGCCATTCTGTATGGCATAAAGTGGTATGTTTGAAGAGCCTTTGATTTATATTCTTAAACAGCTAACAAGCAAGATGGTTTCTTCACAGTGTTCTTTCAGTGAATGAATGTTCTAGATATTGTCACATCTGTGGTGAAATATTTGATATATGATGTTCCTAAACAGCTACCTATAAACTGGATTCAGCATGTGTTCTTTCATTTTGTGAAAATGATAGTCGCTCTGTGTGGAATATACTTAAGTATTTGAAGTGTATTATGTGCAGATGTTCCTAAACAGTGAAAAGAAGATGGTTTTTGCATAATTTTCTTTCAGATAACAAATGTTATAGACATTGTCACATCTGTAGTCAAATGTTTGATATGATTTATGTGAAAATATCCCTAAACAGCTACCTGTTGGCTTGATTAAGCACAATGCTCTTTCATTGTAAGAAAGTGATAGCTGTTCCATGTGGCATATACTGAAATGTTTGAAATGTCATCTGTGAAGATGTTCCTTAAGAGCTACTTGCTAGGTGTTTTCAAGACAATGTTCTTTCAGTGAATGAATGTTGTAGATAGTCTATCACACCCGTAGTGAAATGCTGGATAAGTTTTATGAAGATGTCCCTAAGTAGCTACAAGCAAAATGGTTTCACAACAGTGTTCTTACAGACATTGAAGGTTATAGATATTCTGTCATGCCTGTAGTGAAATGTTTGATAAGACTTGCATGAACACTTACATGAAGATGTTTCTAAACAGCCACAAGCAAGCTTTTTCAACACAGTATTTCATTGAATGAATGTAATAATTATCACATTGTGGCTGCAGAGAAACGTTTGATAAGACACACACAAAATGTTCATAAATAGCATGTGCCAGCTGGTTGCATCACAATGTTGTTTAATTTAATGGAAGTGATCATCATTCTGTATAGCATATGATGTGTTTGAATAGCCTTATATAAAGATATTCCTAAACACTTATGAGCAATCTGGTTTCACCAGAGTGTGTTCCTCAGTGAAGGAATCTTACAGAGATTCTGTCAGAGCAGTAGTGACATGTTTGGTGTTTTGTATGAAGAAACCCTAAATGGCTTCCTGCAAGATGAGTTCAACACAGTGTTATTTCATTTTAAGAAAATGATAGTCATTCTGTTTGGCATAAACTGAAATATTAGAAAAGCCTTATATCAAGAGGTTCCTAATTAGCTACCAGCAATCTGGCTTCACAATAGTGTTCTTTCATTGAATGGATGTAATAGATACTTTGTAGTGAAATGTATGATAAGTCTCTTATGAAAAGGTTCCTAAACAGCTGCCTGCAATCTGGCTTCAGCACATTATATCATTGTCTCAAAGTGATATTCATTCAGTATGTCTTATATGGAAACGCTTGAAATGGTGAACATGAAGAAGTTTCTAAATATGTACAAGCAAGATTGTTTCTCCACAGTTTTCTTTCAGTGACTGAATGTTATGTATAGTCTGTCACGACTATTGTAAAATGTTTGATGAGTCTTATGTAAAAACGTTCCTAGATAGCTATCTGTGAGCTCTATTTAGCACAGTGTTCTTTCATTGTAGGAAAATGATACCCATTCATTATGGCATATACTGAAATGTGAGAAATGTCTCCAATACAAATGTTCCTAATAATAGCTTCAAGATGCTTTCACCACAGAGTTCTTTCAGTGAAACAATATTGCAGATATTCTGTGACACTTGTAGTGAAGTGTTAGTTAAAACTTACTTGCAAGCTGGATTCAGCACAGTGTTTCTTTCATTGTTTGAAACTCATATTCAATCAGAACAGCAAATATTGAAATGGTTATAATGACTAATATGAAGAGGATCCTTAATGGCTGCAAGTAAGATGGTTTCACCACAGTTTTCTCTCAGTGAACAAATGCTATATATATTCTGTCCCGCATGCAATGAAATGTTTGTTAAGTCTTATATGAACATGTTCCTAAACAGCTACCCGCAAACTGGGCTTAGAACAGTGTTCTCACACTGTTAGTAATTGATAGGTCATCTGTAGGGCATATGCTGAAATGTTTGAAATGTCTTATGTGAATATGCCCCTAAACAGCTGTAAGCACATTTGTTTCACCAGAGTTCCTTTAGTGTCTGAATCTTATGGATATTTTTCAAGTCTGTAGTGTAATTTTTTAAGTATTTTATGAAGTTCTTCCTAAACAGATACTAGGAAACAAGGGTTCAGCTCATCCTTCTTTCCTTGAGTGAATATTAAAATCATTCTGTCATGACCATAGCGCAATATTTGTTAAGACTTATAAAAAGATATTTCTAAAAGACAACTTTCCAGCTGGGTTCTTAACATTGTTCTTTCATTTTATGGAAGTGATAACCATTCTGGATGGAATACACTGAAATGTTTGAAAAGACTTGTATGAAGATACTCCTAAATAGCTACAAGCAATCTGGTTACACCACAGTGTTCTTTCATTTAATAAACTTTATATATAGTCTCCTAAGGCTGTAGTGAAATGTTTTATATCATATATGAAAATGTTCCTACAGCTACCTGCAAGCTGGGATCAGCACACTGACTTTTCATTGTAATAAAGTGATAGTTACTTTGTATGGCATACACTGAAATGTCAGAAAAGACTTATATGAGTCTATTTCTAAAGAGATACAAGCAAGCTGGTTTCACAATAGTGATCTTTCATTGAATTAATGTAATAGATATTCTGTCGCACATGTTGTGAAATGTTCAATAAATCTTACATGAAAATGTTACTATAAGTCTACCTGAAAGCTGAGTTAAGTACAATGTTTTTTCATTTTAAGAAAGTATAGCTGTTCTCTATGGCTCATACTGAAATGCTAGAAAAGACTTACATGAAGATGTTCCTTAAAAGCTACAAGGAAGTTGGTTTCACCACAGCATTCTTTCAATGAGTGAATGTTATAGATATTCCATCATGCCCGTAGTGAAATGTTTGATAGGACTTATTTGAAGATTCCCCTAAAGAGCTGCAAGCAAGGTGTTTTCACCACAGTGTTCATTCAGAAAATGAATGTTATACGTATTCTGTCATGCCTCAAGAGAACTATTTGATGTCTTATGTGAAAGTGTTCCTGAACAGCTACAAGCAAGCTTTTTCAACATAGTGTGGTTTCCTTGAATGAATGTTACGGATATCATGTTGCGGCTGTAGAGAAACGTTTGATAAGACATAAATGAAATGCTCATAAAGAGCCACTGGTTTCATCAGAACGTTCTTTCTGGATATGGGAGTGATAGCCATTCTGTAGGCATAATGAAGTGTTTGAAGAGCCTTATACGAAGACATTCCCAAGGCGCCAGAAGTAATCTGGCTTCACCACAGTGTTCTTTCAGTGAACGAGTGTTATAGCTAGTCTGTCATGCCTGTAGTGAAATGTTTAATAAGTCTTATATGAAGAGGTTTCAAACAGCCGCCAGCAAGCCGGGTTTAGCACAGTGTCCTTTAACTGTAAGTAAGTGAGAGCCATTCTGTATGGCATATACTTAAATGTTAGAGAGGTCTTATATGAAGATGTTCCTAAATAGAATCCAACAAGATGTGTTCAGGACAGAATAATTTCATCATAAGATAGTGACAGCCGTTTAGTATGGCATATACTGAAATGCTGAAAAGGACTGAAATGAAGATCTTCCTTAACAGTAAAACCAAGCCACTTTCACCATAGTGTTCTTTCATTGAATGGATGTAATAGATATTCTGTCATGCCTGTAGTTAAATGTTCAATAGGTCTTACATAAAAATACTCCTAATAATCTACCTGAAAGCTATGAAACACAACCTTCTTTCCTTGTAAGAAGGGTATGGCCATGCTGTATGCCACATACTGAAATGCTTGAAAAGCTTTATACGAAGATGTTCCTCAACAGTTACAAGAAAACTGCTTTCATCCCTGTGTTCGTTCAATGAGTGAATGTTTAGAGATTCTGTCATTCCTGCAAAGGAATGTTTAATAAGTCTTACATGAAGATGTTTCTAAACAGCTACAAGGAAATTTTTTTAAATATAGTGTTATTACATTGAATAAACATTAAAGACATCCTGTCATGACTGTAGGCAAATGTCTGATGAGACTTGAGCAAGATATTAATAAACAATTACTTGCAAGCTGGGTTCATCACAGTATTCTTTCCTGGCTATGGAGATGATAGCCATTCTGTATGGCATAAAGTGGTATGTTTGAAGAGCCTTTGATTTATATTCTTAAACAGCTAACAAGCAAGATGGTTTCTTCACAGTGTTCTTTCAGTGAATGAATGTTCTAGATATTGTCACATCTGTGGTGAAATATTTGATATATGATGTTCCTAAACAGCTACCTATAAACTGGATTCAGCATGTGTTCTTTCATTTTGTGAAAATGATAGTCGCTCTGTGTGGAATATACTTAAGTATTTGAAGTGTATTATGTGCAGATGTTCCTAAACAGTGAAAAGAAGATGGTTTTTGCATAATTTTCTTTCAGATAACAAATGTTATAGACATTGTCACATCTGTAGTCAAATGTTTGATATGATTTATGTGAAAATATCCCTAAACAGCTACCTGTTGGCTTGATTAAGCACAATGCTCTTTCATTGTAAGAAAGTGATAGCTGTTCCATGTGGCATATACTGAAATGTTTGAAATGTCATCTGTGAAGATGTTCCTTAAGAGCTACTTGCTAGGTGTTTTCAAGACAATGTTCTTTCAGTGAATGAATGTTGTAGATAGTCTATCACACCCGTAGTGAAATGCTGGATAAGTTTTATGAAGATGTCCCTAAGTAGCTACAAGCAAAATGGTTTCACAACAGTGTTCTTACAGACATTGAAGGTTATAGATATTCTGTCATGCCTGTAGTGAAATGTTTGATAAGACTTGCATGAACACTTACATGAAGATGTTTCTAAACAGCCACAAGCAAGCTTTTTCAACACAGTATTTCATTGAATGAATGTAATAATTATCACATTGTGGCTGCAGAGAAACGTTTGATAAGACACACACAAAATGTTCATAAATAGCATGTGCCAGCTGGTTGCATCACAATGTTGTTTAATTTAATGGAAGTGATCATCATTCTGTATAGCATATGATGTGTTTGAATAGCCTTATATAAAGATATTCCTAAAAACTTATGAGCAATCTGGTTTCACCAGAGTGTGTTCCTCAGTGAAGGAATCTTACAGAGATTCTGTCAGAGCAGTAGTGACATGTTTGGTGTTTTGTATGAAGAAACCCTAAATGGCTTCCTGCAAGATGAGTTCAACACAGTGTTATTTCATTTTAAGAAAATGATAGTCATTCTGTTTGGCATAAACTGAAATATTAGAAAAGCCTTATATCAAGAGGTTCCTAATTAGCTACCAGCAATCTGGCTTCACAATAGTGTTCTTTCATTGAATGGATGTAATAGATACTTTGTAGTGAAATGTATGATAAGTCTCTTATGAAAAGGTTCCTAAACAGCTGCCTGCAATCTGGCTTCAGCACATTATATCATTGTCTCAAAGTGATATTCATTCAGTATGTCTTATATGGAAACGCTTGAAATGGTGAACATGAAGAAGTTTCTAAATATGTACAAGCAAGATTGTTTCTCCACAGTTTTCTTTCAGTGACTGAATGTTATGTATAGTCTGTCACGACTATTGTAAAATGTTTGATGAGTCTTATGTAAAAACGTTCCTAGATAGCTATCTGTGAGCTCTATTTAGCACAGTGTTCTTTCATTGTAGGAAAATGATACCCATTCATTATGGCATATACTGAAATGTGAGAAATGTCTCCAATACAAATGTTCCTAATAATAGCTTCAAGATGCTTTCACCACAGAGTTCTTTCAGTGAAACAATATTGCAGATATTCTGTGACACTTGTAGTGAAGTGTTAGTTAAAACTTACTTGCAAGCTGGATTCAGCACAGTGTTTCTTTCATTGTTTGAAACTCATATTCAATCAGAACAGCAAATATTGAAATGGTTATAATGACTAATATGAAGAGGATCCTTAATGGCTGCAAGTAAGATGGTTTCACCACAGTTTTCTCTCAGTGAACAAATGCTATATATATTCTGTCCCGCATGCAATGAAATGTTTGTTAAGTCTTATATGAACATGTTCCTAAACAGCTACCCGCAAACTGGGCTTAGAACAGTGTTCTCACACTGTTAGTAATTGATAGGTCATCTGTAGGGCATATGCTGAAATGTTTGAAATGTCTTATGTGAATATGCCCCTAAACAGCTGTAAGCACATTTGTTTCACCAGAGTTCCTTTAGTGTCTGAATCTTATGGATATTTTTCAAGTCTGTAGTGTAATTTTTTAAGTATTTTATGAAGTTCTTCCTAAACAGATACTAGGAAACAAGGGTTCAGCTCATCCTTCTTTCCTTGAGTGAATATTAAAATCATTCTGTCATGACCATAGCGCAATATTTGTTAAGACTTATAAAAAGATATTTCTAAAAGACAACTTTCCAGCTGGGTTCTTAACATTGTTCTTTCATTTTATGGAAGTGATAACCATTCTGGATGGAATACACTGAAATGTTTGAAAAGACTTGTATGAAGATACTCCTAAATAGCTACAAGCAATCTGGTTACACCACAGTGTTCTTTCATTTAATAAACTTTATATATAGTCTCCTAAGGCTGTAGTGAAATGTTTTATATCATATATGAAAATGTTCCTACAGCTACCTGCAAGCTGGGATCAGCACACTGACTTTTCATTGTAATAAAGTGATAGTTACTTTGTATGGCATACACTGAAATGTCAGAAAAGACTTATATGAGTCTATTTCTAAAGAGATACAAGCAAGCTGGTTTCACAATAGTGATCTTTCATTGAATTAATGTAATAGATATTCTGTCGCACATGTTGTGAAATGTTCAATAAATCTTACATGAAAATGTTACTATAAGTCTACCTGAAAGCTGAGTTAAGTACAATGTTTTTTCATTTTAAGAAAGTATAGCTGTTCTCTATGGCTCATACTGAAATGCTAGAAAAGACTTACATGAAGATGTTCCTTAAAAGCTACAAGGAAGTTGGTTTCACCACAGCATTCTTTCAATGAGTGAATGTTATAGATATTCCATCATGCCCGTAGTGAAATGTTTGATAGGACTTATTTGAAGATTCCCCTAAACAGCTGCAAGCAAGGTGTTTTCACCACAGTGTTCATTCAGAAAATGAATGTTATACGTATTCTGTCATGCCTCAAGAGAACTATTTGATGTCTTATGTGAGAGTGTTCCTGAACAGCTACAAGCAAGCTTTTTCAACATAGTGTGGTTTCCTTGAATGAATGTTATGGATATCATGTTGCGGCTGTAGAGAAACGTTTGATAAGACATAAATGAAATGCTCATAAAGAGCCACTGGTTTCATCAGAACGTTCTTTCTGGATATGGAAGTGATAGCCATTCTGTAGGCATAATGAAGTGTTTGAAGAGCCTTATACGAAGACATTCCCAAGGCGCCAGAAGTAATCTGGCTTCACCACAGTGTTCTTTCAGTGAACGAGTGTTATAGCTAGTCTGTCATGCCTGTAGTGAAATGTTTAATAAGTCTTATATGAAGAGGTTTCAAACAGCCGCCAGCAAGCCGGGTTTAGCACAGTGTCCTTTAACTGTAAGTAAGTGAGAGCCATTCTGTATGGCATATACTTAAATGTTAGAGAGGTCTTATATGAAGATGTTCCTAAATAGAATCCAACAAGATGTGTTCAGGACAGAATAATTTCATCATAAGATAGTGACAGCCGTTTAGTATGGCATATACTGAAATGCTGAAAAGGACTGAAATGAAGATCTTCCTTAACAGTAAAACCAAGCCACTTTCACCATAGTGTTCTTTCATTGAATGGATGTAATAGATATTCTGTCATGCCTGTAGTTAAATGTTCAATAGGTCTTACATAAAAATACTCCTAATAATCTACCTGAAAGCTATTAAACACAACCTTCTTTCCTTGTAAGAAGGGTATGGCCATGCTGTATGCCACATACTGAAATGCTTGAAAAGCTTTATACGAAGATGTTCCTCAACAGTTACAAGAAAACTGCTTTCATCCCTGTGTTCGTTCAATGAGTGAATGTTTAGAGATTCTGTCATTCCTGCAAAGGAATGTTTAATAAGTCTTACATGAAGATGTTTCTAAACAGCTACAAGGAAATTTTTTTAAATATAGTGTTATTACATTGAATAAACATTAAAGACATCCTGTCATGACTGTAGGCAAATGTCTGATGAGACTTGAGCAAGATATTAATAAACAATTACTTGCAAGCTGGGTTCATCACAGTATTCTTTCCTGGCTATGGAGATGATAGCCATTCTGTATGGCATAAAGTGGTATGTTTGAAGAGCCTTTGATTTATATTCTTAAACAGCTAACAAGCAAGATGGTTTCTTCACAGTGTTCTTTCAGTGAATGAATGTTCTAGATATTGTCACATCTGTGGTGAAATATTTGATATATGATGTTCCTAAACAGCTACCTATAAACTGGATTCAGCATGTGTTCTTTCATTTTGTGAAAATGATAGTCGCTCTGTGTGGAATATACTTAAGTATTTGAAGTGTATTATGTGCAGATGTTCCTAAACAGTGAAAAGAAGATGGTTTTTGCATAATTTTCTTTCAGATAACAAATGTTATAGACATTGTCACATCTGTAGTCAAATGTTTGATATGATTTATGTGAAAATATCCCTAAACAGCTACCTGTTGGCTTGATTAAGCACAATGCTCTTTCATTGTAAGAAAGTGATAGCTGTTCCATGTGGCATATACTGAAATGTTTGAAATGTCATCTGTGAAGATGTTCCTTAAGAGCTACTTGCTAGGTGTTTTCAAGACAATGTTCTTTCAGTGAATGAATGTTGTAGATAGTCTATCACACCCGTAGTGAAATGCTGGATAAGTTTTATGAAGATGTCCCTAAGTAGCTACAAGCAAAATGGTTTCACAACAGTGTTCTTACAGACATTGAAGGTTATAGATATTCTGTCATGCCTGTAGTGAAATGTTTGATAAGACTTGCATGAACACTTACATGAAGATGTTTCTAAACAGCCACAAGCAAGCTTTTTCAACACAGTATTTCATTGAATGAATGTAATAATTATCACATTGTGGCTGCAGAGAAACGTTTGATAAGACACACACAAAATGTTCATAAATAGCATGTGCCAGCTGGTTGCATCACAATGTTGTTTAATTTAATGGAAGTGATCATCATTCTGTATAGCATATGATGTGTTTGAATAGCCTTATATAAAGATATTCCTAAACACTTATGAGCAATCTGGTTTCACCAGAGTGTGTTCCTCAGTGAAGGAATCTTACAGAGATTCTGTCAGAGCAGTAGTGACATGTTTGGTGTTTTGTATGAAGAAACCCTAAATGGCTTCCTGCAAGATGAGTTCAACACAGTGTTATTTCATTTTAAGAAAATGATAGTCATTCTGTTTGGCATAAACTGAAATATTAGAAAAGCCTTATATCAAGAGGTTCCTAATTAGCTACCAGCAATCTGGCTTCACAATAGTGTTCTTTCATTGAATGGATGTAATAGATACTTTGTAGTGAAATGTATGATAAGTCTCTTATGAAAAGGTTCCTAAACAGCTGCCTGCAATCTGGCTTCAGCACATTATATCATTGTCTCAAAGTGATATTCATTCAGTATGTCTTATATGGAAACGCTTGAAATGGTGAACATGAAGAAGTTTCTAAATATGTACAAGCAAGATTGTTTCTCCACAGTTTTCTTTCAGTGACTGAATGTTATGTATAGTCTGTCACGACTATTGTAAAATGTTTGATGAGTCTTATGTAAAAACGTTCCTAGATAGCTATCTGTGAGCTCTATTTAGCACAGTGTTCTTTCATTGTAGGAAAATGATACCCATTCATTATGGCATATACTGAAATGTGAGAAATGTCTCCAATACAAATGTTCCTAATAATAGCTTCAAGATGCTTTCACCACAGAGTTCTTTCAGTGAAACAATATTGCAGATATTCTGTGACACTTGTAGTGAAGTGTTAGTTAAAACTTACTTGCAAGCTGGATTCAGCACAGTGTTTCTTTCATTGTTTGAAACTCATATTCAATCAGAACAGCAAATATTGAAATGGTTATAATGACTAATATGAAGAGGATCCTTAATGGCTGCAAGTAAGATGGTTTCACCACAGTTTTCTCTCAGTGAACAAATGCTATATATATTCTGTCCCGCATGCAATGAAATGTTTGTTAAGTCTTATATGAACATGTTCCTAAACAGCTACCCGCAAACTGGGCTTAGAACAGTGTTCTCACACTGTTAGTAATTGATAGGTCATCTGTAGGGCATATGCTGAAATGTTTGAAATGTCTTATGTGAATATGCCCCTAAACAGCTGTAAGCACATTTGTTTCACCAGAGTTCCTTTAGTGTCTGAATCTTATGGATATTTTTCAAGTCTGTAGTGTAATTTTTTAAGTATTTTATGAAGTTCTTCCTAAACAGATACTAGGAAACAAGGGTTCAGCTCATCCTTCTTTCCTTGAGTGAATATTAAAATCATTCTGTCATGACCATAGCGCAATATTTGTTAAGACTTATAAAAAGATATTTCTAAAAGACAACTTTCCAGCTGGGTTCTTAACATTGTTCTTTCATTTTATGGAAGTGATAACCATTCTGGATGGAATACACTGAAATGTTTGAAAAGACTTGTATGAAGATACTCCTAAATAGCTACAAGCAATCTGGTTACACCACAGTGTTCTTTCATTTAATAAACTTTATATATAGTCTCCTAAGGCTGTAGTGAAATGTTTTATATCATATATGAAAATGTTCCTACAGCTACCTGCAAGCTGGGATCAGCACACTGACTTTTCATTGTAATAAAGTGATAGTTACTTTGTATGGCATACACTGAAATGTCAGAAAAGACTTATATGAGTCTATTTCTAAAGAGATACAAGCAAGCTGGTTTCACAATAGTGATCTTTCATTGAATTAATGTAATAGATATTCTGTCGCACATGTTGTGAAATGTTCAATAAATCTTACATGAAAATGTTACTATAAGTCTACCTGAAAGCTGAGTTAAGTACAATGTTTTTTCATTTTAAGAAAGTATAGCTGTTCTCTATGGCTCATACTGAAATGCTAGAAAAGACTTACATGAAGATGTTCCTTAAAAGCTACAAGGAAGTTGGTTTCACCACAGCATTCTTTCAATGTGTGAATGTTATAGATATTCCATCATGCCCGTAGTGAAATGTTTGATAGGACTTATTTGAAGATTCCCCTAAACAGCTGCAAGCAAGGTGTTTTCACCACAGTGTTCATTCAGAAAATGAATGTTATACGTATTCTGTCATGCCTCAAGAGAACTATTTGATGTCTTATGTGAGAGTGTTCCTGAACAGCTACAAGCAAGCTTTTTCAACATAGTGTGGTTTCCTTGAATGAATGTTACGGATATCATGTTGCGGCTGTAGAGAAACGTTTGATAAGACATAAATGAAATGCTCATAAAGAGCCACTGGTTTCATCAGAACGTTCTTTCTGGATATGGGAGTGATAGCCATTCTGTAGGCATAATGAAGTGTTTGAAGAGCCTTATACGAAGACATTCCCAAGGCGCCAGAAGTAATCTGGCTTCACCACAGTGTTCTTTCAGTGAACGAGTGTTATAGCTAGTCTGTCATGCCTGTAGTGAAATGTTTAATAAGTCTTATATGAAGAGGTTTCAAACAGCCGCCAGCAAGCCGGGTTTAGCACAGTGTCCTTTAACTGTAAGTAAGTGAGAGCCATTCTGTATGGCATATACTTAAATGTTAGAGAGGTCTTATATGAAGATGTTCCTAAATAGAATCCAACAAGATGTGTTCAGGACAGAATAATTTCATCATAAGATAGTGACAGCCGTTTAGTATGGCATATACTGAAATGCTGAAAAGGACTGAAATGAAGATCTTCCTTAACAGTAAAACCAAGCCACTTTCACCATAGTGTTCTTTCATTGAATGGATGTAATAGATATTCTGTCATGCCTGTAGTTAAATGTTCAATAGGTCTTACATAAAAATACTCCTAATAATCTACCTGAAAGCTATTAAACACAACCTTCTTTCCTTGTAAGAAGGGTATGGCCATGCTGTATGCCACATACTGAAATGCTTGAAAAGCTTTATACGAAGATGTTCCTCAACAGTTACAAGAAAACTGCTTTCATCCCTGTGTTCGTTCAATGAGTGAATGTTTAGAGATTCTGTCATTCCTGCAAAGGAATGTTTAATAAGTCTTACATGAAGATGTTTCTAAACAGCTACAAGGAAATTTTTTTAAATATAGTGTTATTACATTGAATAAACATTAAAGACATCCTGTCATGACTGTAGGCAAATGTCTGATGAGACTTGAGCAAGATATTAATAAACAATTACTTGCAAGCTGGGTTCATCACAGTATTCTTTCCTGGCTATGGAGATGATAGCCATTCTGTATGGCATAAAGTGGTATGTTTGAAGAGCCTTTGATTTATATTCTTAAACAGCTAACAAGCAAGATGGTTTCTTCACAGTGTTCTTTCAGTGAATGAATGTTCTAGATATTGTCACATCTGTGGTGAAATATTTGATATATGATGTTCCTAAACAGCTACCTATAAACTGGATTCAGCATGTGTTCTTTCATTTTGTGAAAATGATAGTCGCTCTGTGTGGAATATACTTAAGTATTTGAAGTGTATTATGTGCAGATGTTCCTAAACAGCGAAAAGAAGATGGTTTTTGCATAATTTTCTTTCAGATAACAAATGTTATAGACATTGTCACATCTGTAGTCAAATGTTTGATATGATTTATGTGAAAATATCCCTAAACAGCTACCTGTTGGCTTGATTAAGCACAATGCTCTTTCATTGTAAGAAAGTGATAGCTGTTCCATGTGGCATATACTGAAATGTTTGAAATGTCATCTGTGAAGATGTTCCTTAAGAGCTACTTGCTAGGTGTTTTCAAGACAATGTTCTTTCAGTGAATGAATGTTGTAGATAGTCTATCACACCCGTAGTGAAATGCTGGATAAGTTTTATGAAGATGTCCCTAAGTAGCTACAAGCAAAATGGTTTCACAACAGTGTTCTTACAGACATTGAAGGTTATAGATATTCTGTCATGCCTGTAGTGAAATGTTTGATAAGACTTGCATGAACACTTACATGAAGATGTTTCTAAACAGCCACAAGCAAGCTTTTTCAACACAGTATTTCATTGAATGAATGTAATAATTATCACATTGTGGCTGCAGAGAAACGTTTGATAAGACACACACAAAATGTTCATAAATAGCATGTGCCAGCTGGTTGCATCACAATGTTGTTTAATTTAATGGAAGTGATCATCATTCTGTATAGCATATGATGTGTTTGAATAGCCTTATATAAAGATATTCCTAAACACTTATGAGCAATCTGGTTTCACCAGAGTGTGTTCCTCAGTGAAGGAATCTTACAGAGATTCTGTCAGAGCAGTAGTGACATGTTTGGTGTTTTGTATGAAGAAACCCTAAATGGCTTCCTGCAAGATGAGTTCAACACAGTGTTATTTCATTTTAAGAAAATGATAGTCATTCTGTTTGGCATAAACTGAAATATTAGAAAAGCCTTATATCAAGAGGTTCCTAATTAGCTACCAGCAATCTGGCTTCACAATAGTGTTCTTTCATTGAATGGATGTAATAGATACTTTGTAGTGAAATGTATGATAAGTCTCTTATGAAAAGGTTCCTAAACAGCTGCCTGCAATCTGGCTTCAGCACATTATATCATTGTCTCAAAGTGATATTCATTCAGTATGTCTTATATGGAAACGCTTGAAATGGTGAACATGAAGAAGTTTCTAAATATGTACAAGCAAGATTGTTTCTCCACAGTTTTCTTTCAGTGACTGAATGTTATGTATAGTCTGTCACGACTATTGTAAAATGTTTGATGAGTCTTATGTAAAAACGTTCCTAGATAGCTATCTGTGAGCTCTATTTAGCACAGTGTTCTTTCATTGTAGGAAAATGATACCCATTCATTATGGCATATACTGAAATGTGAGAAATGTCTCCAATACAAATGTTCCTAATAATAGCTTCAAGATGCTTTCACCACAGAGTTCTTTCAGTGAAACAATATTGCAGATATTCTGTGACACTTGTAGTGAAGTGTTAGTTAAAACTTACTTGCAAGCTGGATTCAGCACAGTGTTTCTTTCATTGTTTGAAACTCATATTCAATCAGAACAGCAAATATTGAAATGGTTATAATGACTAATATGAAGAGGATCCTTAATGGCTGCAAGTAAGATGGTTTCACCACAGTTTTCTCTCAGTGAACAAATGCTATATATATTCTGTCCCGCATGCAATGAAATGTTTGTTAAGTCTTATATGAACATGTTCCTAAACAGCTACCCGCAAACTGGGCTTAGAACAGTGTTCTCACACTGTTAGTAATTGATAGGTCATCTGTAGGGCATATGCTGAAATGTTTGAAATGTCTTATGTGAATATGCCCCTAAACAGCTGTAAGCACATTTGTTTCACCAGAGTTCCTTTAGTGTCTGAATCTTATGGATATTTTTCAAGTCTGTAGTGTAATTTTTTAAGTATTTTATGAAGTTCTTCCTAAACAGATACTAGGAAACAAGGGTTCAGCTCATCCTTCTTTCCTTGAGTGAATATTAAAATCATTCTGTCATGACCATAGCGCAATATTTGTTAAGACTTATAAAAAGATATTTCTAAAAGACAACTTTCCAGCTGGGTTCTTAACATTGTTCTTTCATTTTATGGAAGTGATAACCATTCTGGATGGAATACACTGAAATGTTTGAAAAGACTTGTATGAAGATACTCCTAAATAGCTACAAGCAATCTGGTTACACCACAGTGTTCTTTCATTTAATAAACTTTATATATAGTCTCCTAAGGCTGTAGTGAAATGTTTTATATCATATATGAAAATGTTCCTACAGCTACCTGCAAGCTGGGATCAGCACACTGACTTTTCATTGTAATAAAGTGATAGTTACTTTGTATGGCATACACTGAAATGTCAGAAAAGACTTATATGAGTCTATTTCTAAAGAGATACAAGCAAGCTGGTTTCACAATAGTGATCTTTCATTGAATTAATGTAATAGATATTCTGTCGCACATGTTGTGAAATGTTCAATAAATCTTACATGAAAATGTTACTATAAGTCTACCTGAAAGCTGAGTTAAGTACAATGTTTTTTCATTTTAAGAAAGTATAGCTGTTCTCTATGGCTCATACTGAAATGCTAGAAAAGACTTACATGAAGATGTTCCTTAAAAGCTACAAGGAAGTTGCTTTCACCACAGCATTCTTTCAATGTGTGAATGTTATAGATATTCCATCATGCCCGTAGTGAAATGTTTGATAGGACTTATTTGAAGATTCCCCTAAACAGCTGCAAGCAAGGTGTTTTCACCACAGTGTTCATTCAGAAAATGAATGTTATACGTATTCTGTCATGCCTCAAGAGAACTATTTGATGTCTTATGTGAGAGTGTTCCTGAACAGCTACAAGCAAGCTTTTTCAACATAGTGTGGTTTCCTTGAATGAATGTTACGGATATCATGTTGCGGCTGTAGAGAAACGTTTGATAAGACATAAATGAAATGCTCATAAAGAGCCACTGGTTTCATCAGAACGTTCTTTCTGGATATGGGAGTGATAGCCATTCTGTAGGCATAATGAAGTGTTTGAAGAGCCTTATACGAAGACATTCCCAAGGCGCCAGAAGTAATCTGGCTTCACCACAGTGTTCTTTCAGTGAACGAGTGTTATAGCTAGTCTGTCATGCCTGTAGTGAAATGTTTAATAAGTCTTATATGAAGAGGTTTCAAACAGCCGCCAGCAAGCCGGGTTTAGCACAGTGTCCTTTAACTGTAAGTAAGTGAGAGCCATTCTGTATGGCATATACTTAAATGTTAGAGAGGTCTTATATGAAGATGTTCCTAAATAGAATCCAACAAGATGTGTTCAGGACAGAATAATTTCATCATAAGATAGTGACAGCCGTTTAGTATGGCATATACTGAAATGCTGAAAAGGACTGAAATGAAGATCTTCCTTAACAGTAAAACCAAGCCACTTTCACCATAGTGTTCTTTCATTGAATGGATGTAATAGATATTCTGTCATGCCTGTAGTTAAATGTTCAATAGGTCTTACATAAAAATACTCCTAATAATCTACCTGAAAGCTATTAAACACAACCTTCTTTCCTTGTAAGAAGGGTATGGCCATGCTGTATGCCACATACTGAAATGCTTGAAAAGCTTTATACGAAGATGTTCCTCAACAGTTACAAGAAAACTGCTTTCATCCCTGTGTTCGTTCAATGAGTGAATGTTTAGAGATTCTGTCATTCCTGCAAAGGAATGTTTAATAAGTCTTACATGAAGATGTTTCTAAACAGCTACAAGGAAATTTTTTTAAATATAGTGTTATTACATTGAATAAACATTAAAGACATCCTGTCATGACTGTAGGCAAATGTCTGATGAGACTTGAGCAAGATATTAATAAACAATTACTTGCAAGCTGGGTTCATCACAGTATTCTTTCCTGGCTATGGAGATGATAGCCATTCTGTATGGCATAAAGTGGTATGTTTGAAGAGCCTTTGATTTATATTCTTAAACAGCTAACAAGCAAGATGGTTTCTTCACAGTGTTCTTTCAGTGAATGAATGTTCTAGATATTGTCACATCTGTGGTGAAATATTTGATATATGATGTTCCTAAACAGCTACCTATAAACTGGATTCAGCATGTGTTCTTTCATTTTGTGAAAATGATAGTCGCTCTGTGTGGAATATACTTAAGTATTTGAAGTGTATTATGTGCAGATGTTCCTAAACAGTGAAAAGAAGATGGTTTTTGCATAATTTTCTTTCAGATAACAAATGTTATAGACATTGTCACATCTGTAGTCAAATGTTTGATATGATTTATGTGAAAATATCCCTAAACAGCTACCTGTTGGCTTGATTAAGCACAATGCTCTTTCATTGTAAGAAAGTGATAGCTGTTCCATGTGGCATATACTGAAATGTTTGAAATGTCATCTGTGAAGATGTTCCTTAAGAGCTACTTGCTAGGTGTTTTCAAGACAATGTTCTTTCAGTGAATGAATGTTGTAGATAGTCTATCACACCCGTAGTGAAATGCTGGATAAGTTTTATGAAGATGTCCCTAAGTAGCTACAAGCAAAATGGTTTCACAACAGTGTTCTTACAGACATTGAAGGTTATAGATATTCTGTCATGCCTGTAGTGAAATGTTTGATAAGACTTGCATGAACACTTACATGAAGATGTTTCTAAACAGCCACAAGCAAGCTTTTTCAACACAGTATTTCATTGAATGAATGTAATAATTATCACATTGTGGCTGCAGAGAAACGTTTGATAAGACACACACAAAATGTTCATAAATAGCATGTGCCAGCTGGTTGCATCACAATGTTGTTTAATTTAATGGAAGTGATCATCATTCTGTATAGCATATGATGTGTTTGAATAGCCTTATATAAAGATATTCCTAAACACTTATGAGCAATCTGGTTTCACCAGAGTGTGTTCCTCAGTGAAGGAATCTTACAGAGATTCTGTCAGAGCAGTAGTGACATGTTTGGTGTTTTGTATGAAGAAACCCTAAATGGCTTCCTGCAAGATGAGTTCAACACAGTGTTATTTCATTTTAAGAAAATGATAGTCATTCTGTTTGGCATAAACTGAAATATTAGAAAAGCCTTATATCAAGAGGTTCCTAATTAGCTACCAGCAATCTGGCTTCACAATAGTGTTCTTTCATTGAATGGATGTAATAGATACTTTGTAGTGAAATGTATGATAAGTCTCTTATGAAAAGGTTCCTAAACAGCTGCCTGCAATCTGGCTTCAGCACATTATATCATTGTCTCAAAGTGATATTCATTCAGTATGTCTTATATGGAAACGCTTGAAATGGTGAACATGAAGAAGTTTCTAAATATGTACAAGCAAGATTGTTTCTCCACAGTTTTCTTTCAGTGACTGAATGTTATGTATAGTCTGTCACGACTATTGTAAAATGTTTGATGAGTCTTATGTAAAAACGTTCCTAGATAGCTATCTGTGAGCTCTATTTAGCACAGTGTTCTTTCATTGTAGGAAAATGATACCCATTCATTATGGCATATACTGAAATGTGAGAAATGTCTCCAATACAAATGTTCCTAATAATAGCTTCAAGATGCTTTCACCACAGAGTTCTTTCAGTGAAACAATATTGCAGATATTCTGTGACACTTGTAGTGAAGTGTTAGTTAAAACTTACTTGCAAGCTGGATTCAGCACAGTGTTTCTTTCATTGTTTGAAACTCATATTCAATCAGAACAGCAAATATTGAAATGGTTATAATGACTAATATGAAGAGGATCCTTAATGGCTGCAAGTAAGATGGTTTCACCACAGTTTTCTCTCAGTGAACAAATGCTATATATATTCTGTCCCGCATGCAATGAAATGTTTGTTAAGTCTTATATGAACATGTTCCTAAACAGCTACCCGCAAACTGGGCTTAGAACAGTGTTCTCACACTGTTAGTAATTGATAGGTCATCTGTAGGGCATATGCTGAAATGTTTGAAATGTCTTATGTGAATATGCCCCTAAACAGCTGTAAGCACATTTGTTTCACCAGAGTTCCTTTAGTGTCTGAATCTTATGGATATTTTTCAAGTCTGTAGTGTAATTTTTTAAGTATTTTATGAAGTTCTTCCTAAACAGATACTAGGAAACAAGGGTTCAGCTCATCCTTCTTTCCTTGAGTGAATATTAAAATCATTCTGTCATGACCATAGCGCAATATTTGTTAAGACTTATAAAAAGATATTTCTAAAAGACAACTTTCCAGCTGGGTTCTTAACATTGTTCTTTCATTTTATGGAAGTGATAACCATTCTGGATGGAATACACTGAAATGTTTGAAAAGACTTGTATGAAGATACTCCTAAATAGCTACAAGCAATCTGGTTACACCACAGTGTTCTTTCATTTAATAAACTTTATATATAGTCTCCTATAGCTGTAGTGAAATGTTTTATATCATATATGAAAATGTTCCTACAGCTACCTGCAAGCTGGGATCAGCACACTGACTTTTCATTGTAATAAAGTGATAGTTACTTTGTATGGCATACACTGAAATGTCAGAAAAGACTTATATGAGTCTATTTCTAAAGAGATACAAGCAAGCTGGTTTCACAATAGTGATCTTTCATTGAATTAATGTAATAGATATTCTGTCGCACATGTTGTGAAATGTTCAATAAATCTTACATGAAAATGTTACTATAAGTCTACCTGAAAGCTGAGTTAAGTACAATGTTTTTTCATTTTAAGAAAGTATAGCTGTTCTCTATGGCTCATACTGAAATGCTAGAAAAGACTTACATGAAGATGTTCCTTAAAAGCTACAAGGAAGTTGGTTTCACCACAGCATTCTTTCAATGAGTGAATGTTATAGATATTCCATCATGCCCGTAGTGAAATGTTTGATAGGACTTATTTGAAGATTCCCCTAAACAGCTGCAAGCAAGGTGTTTTCACCACAGTGTTCATTCAGAAAATGAATGTTATACGTATTCTGTCATGCCTCAAGAGAACTATTTGATGTCTTATGTGAAAGTGTTCCTGAACAGCTACAAGCAAGCTTTTTCAACATAGTGTGGTTTCCTTGAATGAATGTTATGGATATCATGTTGCGGCTGTAGAGAAACGTTTGATAAGACATAAATGAAATGCTCATAAAGAGCCACTGGTTTCATCAGAACGTTCTTTCTGGATATGGGAGTGATAGCCATTCTGTAGGCATAATGAAGTGTTTGAAGAGCCTTATACGAAGACATTCCCAAGGCGCCAGAAGTAATCTGGCTTCACCACAGTGTTCTTTCAGTGAACGAGTGTTATAGCTAGTCTGTCATGCCTGTAGTGAAATGTTTAATAAGTCTTATATGAAGAGGTTTCAAACAGCCGCCAGCAAGCCGGGTTTAGCACAGTGTCCTTTAACTGTAAGTAAGTGAGAGCCATTCTGTATGGCATATACTTAAATGTTAGAGAGGTCTTATATGAAGATGTTCCTAAATAGAATCCAACAAGATGTGTTCAGGACAGAATAATTTCATCATAAGATAGTGACAGCCGTTTAGTATGGCATATACTGAAATGCTGAAAAGGACTGAAATGAAGATCTTCCTTAACAGTAAAACCAAGCCACTTTCACCATAGTGTTCTTTCATTGAATGGATGTAATAGATATTCTGTCATGCCTGTAGTTAAATGTTCAATAGGTCTTACATAAAAATACTCCTAATAATCTACCTGAAAGCTATTAAACACAACCTTCTTTCCTTGTAAGAAGGGTATGGCCATGCTGTATGCCACATACTGAAATGCTTGAAAAGCTTTATACGAAGATGTTCCTCAACAGTTACAAGAAAACTGCTTTCATCCCTGTGTTCGTTCAATGAGTGAATGTTTAGAGATTCTGTCATTCCTGCAAAGGAATGTTTAATAAGTCTTACATGAAGATGTTTCTAAACAGCTACAAGGAAATTTTTTTAAATATAGTGTTATTACATTGAATAAACATTAAAGACATCCTGTCATGACTGTAGGCAAATGTCTGATGAGACTTGAGCAAGATATTAATAAACAATTACTTGCAAGCTGGGTTCATCACAGTATTCTTTCCTGGCTATGGAGATGATAGCCATTCTGTATGGCATAAAGTGGTATGTTTGAAGAGCCTTTGATTTATATTCTTAAACAGCTAACAAGCAAGATGGTTTCTTCACAGTGTTCTTTCAGTGAATGAATGTTCTAGATATTGTCACATCTGTGGTGAAATATTTGATATATGATGTTCCTAAACAGCTACCTATAAACTGGATTCAGCATGTGTTCTTTCATTTTGTGAAAATGATAGTCGCTCTGTGTGGAATATACTTAAGTATTTGAAGTGTATTATGTGCAGATGTTCCTAAACAGTGAAAAGAAGATGGTTTTTGCATAATTTTCTTTCAGATAACAAATGTTATAGACATTGTCACATCTGTAGTCAAATGTTTGATATGATTTATGTGAAAATATCCCTAAACAGCTACCTGTTGGCTTGATTAAGCACAATGCTCTTTCATTGTAAGAAAGTGATAGCTGTTCCATGTGGCATATACTGAAATGTTTGAAATGTCATCTGTGAAGATGTTCCTTAAGAGCTACTTGCTAGGTGTTTTCAAGACAATGTTCTTTCAGTGAATGAATGTTGTAGATAGTCTATCACACCCGTAGTGAAATGCTGGATAAGTTTTATGAAGATGTCCCTAAGTAGCTACAAGCAAAATGGTTTCACAACAGTGTTCTTACAGACATTGAAGGTTATAGATATTCTGTCATGCCTGTAGTGAAATGTTTGATAAGACTTGCATGAACACTTACATGAAGATGTTTCTAAACAGCCACAAGCAAGCTTTTTCAACACAGTATTTCATTGAATGAATGTAATAATTATCACATTGTGGCTGCAGAGAAACGTTTGATAAGACACACACAAAATGTTCATAAATAGCATGTGCCAGCTGGTTGCATCACAATGTTGTTTAATTTAATGGAAGTGATCATCATTCTGTATAGCATATGATGTGTTTGAATAGCCTTATATAAAGATATTCCTAAACACTTATGAGCAATCTGGTTTCACCAGAGTGTGTTCCTCAGTGAAGGAATCTTACAGAGATTCTGTCAGAGCAGTAGTGACATGTTTGGTGTTTTGTATGAAGAAACCCTAAATGGCTTCCTGCAAGATGAGTTCAACACAGTGTTATTTCATTTTAAGAAAATGATAGTCATTCTGTTTGGCATAAACTGAAATATTAGAAAAGCCTTATATCAAGAGGTTCCTAATTAGCTACCAGCAATCTGGCTTCACAATAGTGTTCTTTCATTGAATGGATGTAATAGATACTTTGTAGTGAAATGTATGATAAGTCTCTTATGAAAAGGTTCCTAAACAGCTGCCTGCAATCTGGCTTCAGCACATTATATCATTGTCTCAAAGTGATATTCATTCAGTATGTCTTATATGGAAACGCTTGAAATGGTGAACATGAAGAAGTTTCTAAATATGTACAAGCAAGATTGTTTCTCCACAGTTTTCTTTCAGTGACTGAATGTTATGTATAGTCTGTCACGACTATTGTAAAATGTTTGATGAGTCTTATGTAAAAACGTTCCTAGATAGCTATCTGTGAGCTCTATTTAGCACAGTGTTCTTTCATTGTAGGAAAATGATACCCATTCATTATGGCATATACTGAAATGTGAGAAATGTCTCCAATACAAATGTTCCTAATAATAGCTTCAAGATGCTTTCACCACAGAGTTCTTTCAGTGAAACAATATTGCAGATATTCTGTGACACTTGTAGTGAAGTGTTAGTTAAAACTTACTTGCAAGCTGGATTCAGCACAGTGTTTCTTTCATTGTTTGAAACTCATATTCAATCAGAACAGCAAATATTGAAATGGTTATAATGACTAATATGAAGAGGATCCTTAATGGCTGCAAGTAAGATGGTTTCACCACAGTTTTCTCTCAGTGAACAAATGCTATATATATTCTGTCCCGCATGCAATGAAATGTTTGTTAAGTCTTATATGAACATGTTCCTAAACAGCTACCCGCAAACTGGGCTTAGAACAGTGTTCTCACACTGTTAGTAATTGATAGGTCATCTGTAGGGCATATGCTGAAATGTTTGAAATGTCTTATGTGAATATGCCCCTAAACAGCTGTAAGCACATTTGTTTCACCAGAGTTCCTTTAGTGTCTGAATCTTATGGATATTTTTCAAGTCTGTAGTGTAATTTTTTAAGTATTTTATGAAGTTCTTCCTAAACAGATACTAGGAAACAAGGGTTCAGCTCATCCTTCTTTCCTTGAGTGAATATTAAAATCATTCTGTCATGACCATAGCGCAATATTTGTTAAGACTTATAAAAAGATATTTCTAAAAGACAACTTTCCAGCTGGGTTCTTAACATTGTTCTTTCATTTTATGGAAGTGATAACCATTCTGGATGGAATACACTGAAATGTTTGAAAAGACTTGTATGAAGATACTCCTAAATAGCTACAAGCAATCTGGTTACACCACAGTGTTCTTTCATTTAATAAACTTTATATATAGTCTCCTATAGCTGTAGTGAAATGTTTTATATCATATATGAAAATGTTCCTACAGCTACCTGCAAGCTGGGATCAGCACACTGACTTTTCATTGTAATAAAGTGATAGTTACTTTGTATGGCATACACTGAAATGTCAGAAAAGACTTATATGAGTCTATTTCTAAAGAGATACAAGCAAGCTGGTTTCACAATAGTGATCTTTCATTGAATTAATGTAATAGATATTCTGTCGCACATGTTGTGAAATGTTCAATAAATCTTACATGAAAATGTTACTATAAGTCTACCTGAAAGCTGAGTTAAGTACAATGTTTTTTCATTTTAAGAAAGTATAGCTGTTCTCTATGGCTCATACTGAAATGCTAGAAAAGACTTACATGAAGATGTTCCTTAAAAGCTACAAGGAAGTTGGTTTCACCACAGCATTCTTTCAATGAGTGAATGTTATAGATATTCCATCATGCCCGTAGTGAAATGTTTGATAGGACTTATTTGAAGATTCCCCTAAAGAGCTGCAAGCAAGGTGTTTTCACCACAGTGTTCATTCAGAAAATGAATGTTATACGTATTCTGTCATGCCTCAAGAGAACTATTTGATGTCTTATGTGAAAGTGTTCCTGAACAGCTACAAGCAAGCTTTTTCAACATAGTGTGGTTTCCTTGAATGAATGTTATGGATATCATGTTGCGGCTGTAGAGAAACGTTTGATAAGACATAAATGAAATGCTCATAAAGAGCCACTGGTTTCATCAGAACGTTCTTTCTGGATATGGGAGTGATAGCCATTCTGTAGGCATAATGAAGTGTTTGAAGAGCCTTATACGAAGACATTCCCAAGGCGCCAGAAGTAATCTGGCTTCACCACAGTGTTCTTTCAGTGAACGAGTGTTATAGCTAGTCTGTCATGCCTGTAGTGAAATGTTTAATAAGTCTTATATGAAGAGGTTTCAAACAGCCGCCAGCAAGCCGGGTTTAGCACAGTGTCCTTTAACTGTAAGTAAGTGAGAGCCATTCTGTATGGCATATACTTAAATGTTAGAGAGGTCTTATATGAAGATGTTCCTAAATAGAATCCAACAAGATGTGTTCAGGACAGAATAATTTCATCATAAGATAGTGACAGCCGTTTAGTATGGCATATACTGAAATGCTGAAAAGGACTGAAATGAAGATCTTCCTTAACAGTAAAACCAAGCCACTTTCACCATAGTGTTCTTTCATTGAATGGATGTAATAGATATTCTGTCATGCCTGTAGTTAAATGTTCAATAGGTCTTACATAAAAATACTCCTAATAATCTACCTGAAAGCTATTAAACACAACCTTCTTTCCTTGTAAGAAGGGTATGGCCATGCTGTATGCCACATACTGAAATGCTTGAAAAGCTTTATACGAAGATGTTCCTCAACAGTTACAAGAAAACTGCTTTCATCCCTGTGTTCGTTCAATGAGTGAATGTTTAGAGATTCTGTCATTCCTGCAAAGGAATGTTTAATAAGTCTTACATGAAGATGTTTCTAAACAGCTACAAGGAAATTTTTTTAAATATAGTGTTATTACATTGAATAAACATTAAAGACATCCTGTCATGACTGTAGGCAAATGTCTGATGAGACTTGAGCAAGATATTAATAAACAATTACTTGCAAGCTGGGTTCATCACAGTATTCTTTCCTGGCTATGGAGATGATAGCCATTCTGTATGGCATAAAGTGGTATGTTTGAAGAGCCTTTGATTTATATTCTTAAACAGCTAACAAGCAAGATGGTTTCTTCACAGTGTTCTTTCAGTGAATGAATGTTCTAGATATTGTCACATCTGTGGTGAAATATTTGATATATGATGTTCCTAAACAGCTACCTATAAACTGGATTCAGCATGTGTTCTTTCATTTTGTGAAAATGATAGTCGCTCTGTGTGGAATATACTTAAGTATTTGAAGTGTATTATGTGCAGATGTTCCTAAACAGTGAAAAGAAGATGGTTTTTGCATAATTTTCTTTCAGATAACAAATGTTATAGACATTGTCACATCTGTAGTCAAATGTTTGATATGATTTATGTGAAAATATCCCTAAACAGCTACCTGTTGGCTTGATTAAGCACAATGCTCTTTCATTGTAAGAAAGTGATAGCTGTTCCATGTGGCATATACTGAAATGTTTGAAATGTCATCTGTGAAGATGTTCCTTAAGAGCTACTTGCTAGGTGTTTTCAAGACAATGTTCTTTCAGTGAATGAATGTTGTAGATAGTCTATCACACCCGTAGTGAAATGCTGGATAAGTTTTATGAAGATGTCCCTAAGTAGCTACAAGCAAAATGGTTTCACAACAGTGTTCTTACAGACATTGAAGGTTATAGATATTCTGTCATGCCTGTAGTGAAATGTTTGATAAGACTTGCATGAACACTTACATGAAGATGTTTCTAAACAGCCACAAGCAAGCTTTTTCAACACAGTATTTCATTGAATGAATGTAATAATTATCACATTGTGGCTGCAGAGAAACGTTTGATAAGACACACACAAAATGTTCATAAATAGCATGTGCCAGCTGGTTGCATCACAATGTTGTTTAATTTAATGGAAGTGATCATCATTCTGTATAGCATATGATGTGTTTGAATAGCCTTATATAAAGATATTCCTAAACACTTATGAGCAATCTGGTTTCACCAGAGTGTGTTCCTCAGTGAAGGAATCTTACAGAGATTCTGTCAGAGCAGTAGTGACATGTTTGGTGTTTTGTATGAAGAAACCCTAAATGGCTTCCTGCAAGATGAGTTCAACACAGTGTTATTTCATTTTAAGAAAATGATAGTCATTCTGTTTGGCATAAACTGAAATATTAGAAAAGCCTTATATCAAGAGGTTCCTAATTAGCTACCAGCAATCTGGCTTCACAATAGTGTTCTTTCATTGAATGGATGTAATAGATACTTTGTAGTGAAATGTATGATAAGTCTCTTATGAAAAGGTTCCTAAACAGCTGCCTGCAATCTGGCTTCAGCACATTATATCATTGTCTCAAAGTGATATTCATTCAGTATGTCTTATATGGAAACGCTTGAAATGGTGAACATGAAGAAGTTTCTAAATATGTACAAGCAAGATTGTTTCTCCACAGTTTTCTTTCAGTGACTGAATGTTATGTATAGTCTGTCACGACTATTGTAAAATGTTTGATGAGTCTTATGTAAAAACGTTCCTAGATAGCTATCTGTGAGCTCTATTTAGCACAGTGTTCTTTCATTGTAGGAAAATGATACCCATTCATTATGGCATATACTGAAATGTGAGAAATGTCTCCAATACAAATGTTCCTAATAATAGCTTCAAGATGCTTTCACCACAGAGTTCTTTCAGTGAAACAATATTGCAGATATTCTGTGACACTTGTAGTGAAGTGTTAGTTAAAACTTACTTGCAAGCTGGATTCAGCACAGTGTTTCTTTCATTGTTTGAAACTCATATTCAATCAGAACAGCAAATATTGAAATGGTTATAATGACTAATATGAAGAGGATCCTTAATGGCTGCAAGTAAGATGGTTTCACCACAGTTTTCTCTCAGTGAACAAATGCTATATATATTCTGTCCCGCATGCAATGAAATGTTTGTTAAGTCTTATATGAACATGTTCCTAAACAGCTACCCGCAAACTGGGCTTAGAACAGTGTTCTCACACTGTTAGTAATTGATAGGTCATCTGTAGGGCATATGCTGAAATGTTTGAAATGTCTTATGTGAATATGCCCCTAAACAGCTGTAAGCACATTTGTTTCACCAGAGTTCCTTTAGTGTCTGAATCTTATGGATATTTTTCAAGTCTGTAGTGTAATTTTTTAAGTATTTTATGAAGTTCTTCCTAAACAGATACTAGGAAACAAGGGTTCAGCTCATCCTTCTTTCCTTGAGTGAATATTAAAATCATTCTGTCATGACCATAGCGCAATATTTGTTAAGACTTATAAAAAGATATTTCTAAAAGACAACTTTCCAGCTGGGTTCTTAACATTGTTCTTTCATTTTATGGAAGTGATAACCATTCTGGATGGAATACACTGAAATGTTTGAAAAGACTTGTATGAAGATACTCCTAAATAGCTACAAGCAATCTGGTTACACCACAGTGTTCTTTCATTTAATAAACTTTATATATAGTCTCCTATAGCTGTAGTGAAATGTTTTATATCATATATGAAAATGTTCCTACAGCTACCTGCAAGCTGGGATCAGCACACTGACTTTTCATTGTAATAAAGTGATAGTTACTTTGTATGGCATACACTGAAATGTCAGAAAAGACTTATATGAGTCTATTTCTAAAGAGATACAAGCAAGCTGGTTTCACAATAGTGATCTTTCATTGAATTAATGTAATAGATATTCTGTCGCACATGTTGTGAAATGTTCAATAAATCTTACATGAAAATGTTACTATAAGTCTACCTGAAAGCTGAGTTAAGTACAATGTTTTTTCATTTTAAGAAAGTATAGCTGTTCTCTATGGCTCATACTGAAATGCTAGAAAAGACTTACATGAAGATGTTCCTTAAAAGCTACAAGGAAGTTGGTTTCACCACAGCATTCTTTCAATGAGTGAATGTTATAGATATTCCATCATGCCCGTAGTGAAATGTTTGATAGGACTTATTTGAAGATTCCCCTAAACAGCTGCAAGCAAGGTGTTTTCACCACAGTGTTCATTCAGAAAATGAATGTTATACGTATTCTGTCATGCCTCAAGAGAACTATTTGATGTCTTATGTGAAAGTGTTCCTGAACAGCTACAAGCAAGCTTTTTCAACATAGTGTGGTTTCCTTGAATGAATGTTATGGATATCATGTTGCGGCTGTAGAGAAACGTTTGATAAGACATAAATGAAATGCTCATAAAGAGCCACTGGTTTCATCAGAACGTTCTTTCTGGATATGGGAGTGATAGCCATTCTGTAGGCATAATGAAGTGTTTGAAGAGCCTTATACGAAGACATTCCCAAGGCGCCAGAAGTAATCTGGCTTCACCACAGTGTTCTTTCAGTGAACGAGTGTTATAGCTAGTCTGTCATGCCTGTAGTGAAATGTTTAATAAGTCTTATATGAAGAGGTTTCAAACAGCCGCCAGCAAGCCGGGTTTAGCACAGTGTCCTTTAACTGTAAGTAAGTGAGAGCCATTCTGTATGGCATATACTTAAATGTTAGCGAGGTCTTATATGAAGATGTTCCTAAATAGAATCCAACAAGATGTGTTCAGGACAGAATAATTTCATCATAAGATAGTGACAGCCGTTTAGTATGGCATATACTGAAATGCTGAAAAGGACTGAAATGAAGATCTTCCTTAACAGTAAAACCAAGCCACTTTCACCATAGTGTTCTTTCATTGAATGGATGTAATAGATATTCTGTCATGCCTGTAGTTAAATGTTCAATAGGTCTTACATAAAAATACTCCTAATAATCTACCTGAAAGCTATTAAACACAACCTTCTTTCCTTGTAAGAAGGGTATGGCCATGCTGTATGCCACATACTGAAATGCTTGAAAAGCTTTATACGAAGATGTTCCTCAACAGTTACAAGAAAACTGCTTTCATCCCTGTGTTCGTTCAATGAGTGAATGTTTAGAGATTCTGTCATTCCTGCAAAGGAATGTTTAATAAGTCTTACATGAAGATGTTTCTAAACAGCTACAAGGAAATTTTTTTAAATATAGTGTTATTACATTGAATAAACATTAAAGACATCCTGTCATGACTGTAGGCAAATGTCTGATGAGACTTGAGCAAGATATTAATAAACAATTACTTGCAAGCTGGGTTCATCACAGTATTCTTTCCTGGCTATGGAGATGATAGCCATTCTGTATGGCATAAAGTGGTATGTTTGAAGAGCCTTTGATTTATATTCTTAAACAGCTAACAAGCAAGATGGTTTCTTCACAGTGTTCTTTCAGTGAATGAATGTTCTAGATATTGTCACATCTGTGGTGAAATATTTGATATATGATGTTCCTAAACAGCTACCTATAAACTGGATTCAGCATGTGTTCTTTCATTTTGTGAAAATGATAGTCGCTCTGTGTGGAATATACTTAAGTATTTGAAGTGTATTATGTGCAGATGTTCCTAAACAGTGAAAAGAAGATGGTTTTTGCATAATTTTCTTTCAGATAACAAATGTTATAGACATTGTCACATCTGTAGTCAAATGTTTGATATGATTTATGTGAAAATATCCCTAAACAGCTACCTGTTGGCTTGATTAAGCACAATGCTCTTTCATTGTAAGAAAGTGATAGCTGTTCCATGTGGCATATACTGAAATGTTTGAAATGTCATCTGTGAAGATGTTCCTTAAGAGCTACTTGCTAGGTGTTTTCAAGACAATGTTCTTTCAGTGAATGAATGTTGTAGATAGTCTATCACACCCGTAGTGAAATGCTGGATAAGTTTTATGAAGATGTCCCTAAGTAGCTACAAGCAAAATGGTTTCACAACAGTGTTCTTACAGACATTGAAGGTTATAGATATTCTGTCATGCCTGTAGTGAAATGTTTGATAAGACTTGCATGAACACTTACATGAAGATGTTTCTAAACAGCCACAAGCAAGCTTTTTCAACACAGTATTTCATTGAATGAATGTAATAATTATCACATTGTGGCTGCAGAGAAACGTTTGATAAGACACACACAAAATGTTCATAAATAGCATGTGCCAGCTGGTTGCATCACAATGTTGTTTAATTTAATGGAAGTGATCATCATTCTGTATAGCATATGATGTGTTTGAATAGCCTTATATAAAGATATTCCTAAAAACTTATGAGCAATCTGGTTTCACCAGAGTGTGTTCCTCAGTGAAGGAATCTTACAGAGATTCTGTCAGAGCAGTAGTGACATGTTTGGTGTTTTGTATGAAGAAACCCTAAATGGCTTCCTGCAAGATGAGTTCAACACAGTGTTATTTCATTTTAAGAAAATGATAGTCATTCTGTTTGGCATAAACTGAAATATTAGAAAAGCCTTATATCAAGAGGTTCCTAATTAGCTACCAGCAATCTGGCTTCACAATAGTGTTCTTTCATTGAATGGATGTAATAGATACTTTGTAGTGAAATGTATGATAAGTCTCTTATGAAAAGGTTCCTAAACAGCTGCCTGCAATCTGGCTTCAGCACATTATATCATTGTCTCAAAGTGATATTCATTCAGTATGTCTTATATGGAAACGCTTGAAATGGTGAACATGAAGAAGTTTCTAAATATGTACAAGCAAGATTGTTTCTCCACAGTTTTCTTTCAGTGACTGAATGTTATGTATAGTCTGTCACGACTATTGTAAAATGTTTGATGAGTCTTATGTAAAAACGTTCCTAGATAGCTATCTGTGAGCTCTATTTAGCACAGTGTTCTTTCATTGTAGGAAAATGATACCCATTCATTATGGCATATACTGAAATGTGAGAAATGTCTCCAATACAAATGTTCCTAATAATAGCTTCAAGATGCTTTCACCACAGAGTTCTTTCAGTGAAACAATATTGCAGATATTCTGTGACACTTGTAGTGAAGTGTTAGTTAAAACTTACTTGCAAGCTGGATTCAGCACAGTGTTTCTTTCATTGTTTGAAACTCATATTCAATCAGAACAGCAAATATTGAAATGGTTATAATGACTAATATGAAGAGGATCCTTAATGGCTGCAAGTAAGATGGTTTCACCACAGTTTTCTCTCAGTGAACAAATGCTATATATATTCTGTCCCGCATGCAATGAAATGTTTGTTAAGTCTTATATGAACATGTTCCTAAACAGCTACCCGCAAACTGGGCTTAGAACAGTGTTCTCACACTGTTAGTAATTGATAGGTCATCTGTAGGGCATATGCTGAAATGTTTGAAATGTCTTATGTGAATATGCCCCTAAACAGCTGTAAGCACATTTGTTTCACCAGAGTTCCTTTAGTGTCTGAATCTTATGGATATTTTTCAAGTCTGTAGTGTAATTTTTTAAGTATTTTATGAAGTTCTTCCTAAACAGATACTAGGAAACAAGGGTTCAGCTCATCCTTCTTTCCTTGAGTGAATATTAAAATCATTCTGTCATGACCATAGCGCAATATTTGTTAAGACTTATAAAAAGATATTTCTAAAAGACAACTTTCCAGCTGGGTTCTTAACATTGTTCTTTCATTTTATGGAAGTGATAACCATTCTGGATGGAATACACTGAAATGTTTGAAAAGACTTGTATGAAGATACTCCTAAATAGCTACAAGCAATCTGGTTACACCACAGTGTTCTTTCATTTAATAAACTTTATATATAGTCTCCTATAGCTGTAGTGAAATGTTTTATATCATATATGAAAATGTTCCTACAGCTACCTGCAAGCTGGGATCAGCACACTGACTTTTCATTGTAATAAAGTGATAGTTACTTTGTATGGCATACACTGAAATGTCAGAAAAGACTTATATGAGTCTATTTCTAAAGAGATACAAGCAAGCTGGTTTCACAATAGTGATCTTTCATTGAATTAATGTAATAGATATTCTGTCGCACATGTTGTGAAATGTTCAATAAATCTTACATGAAAATGTTACTATAAGTCTACCTGAAAGCTGAGTTAAGTACAATGTTTTTTCATTTTAAGAAAGTATAGCTGTTCTCTATGGCTCATACTGAAATGCTAGAAAAGACTTACATGAAGATGTTCCTTAAAAGCTACAAGGAAGTTGCTTTCACCACAGCATTCTTTCAATGAGTGAATGTTATAGATATTCCATCATGCCCGTAGTGAAATGTTTGATAGGACTTATTTGAAGATTCCCCTAAAGAGCTGCAAGCAAGGTGTTTTCACCACAGTGTTCATTCAGAAAATGAATGTTATACGTATTCTGTCATGCCTCAAGAGAACTATTTGATGTCTTATGTGAGAGTGTTCCTGAACAGCTACAAGCAAGCTTTTTCAACATAGTGTGGTTTCCTTGAATGAATGTTATGGATATCATGTTGCGGCTGTAGAGAAACGTTTGATAAGACATAAATGAAATGCTCATAAAGAGCCACTGGTTTCATCAGAACGTTCTTTCTGGATATGGGAGTGATAGCCATTCTGTAGGCATAATGAAGTGTTTGAAGAGCCTTATACGAAGACATTCCCAAGGCGCCAGAAGTAATCTGGCTTCACCACAGTGTTCTTTCAGTGAACGAGTGTTATAGCTAGTCTGTCATGCCTGTAGTGAAATGTTTAATAAGTCTTATATGAAGAGGTTTCAAACAGCCGCCAGCAAGCCGGGTTTAGCACAGTGTCCTTTAACTGTAAGTAAGTGAGAGCCATTCTGTATGGCATATACTTAAATGTTAGCGAGGTCTTATATGAAGATGTTCCTAAATAGAATCCAACAAGATGTGTTCAGGACAGAATAATTTCATCATAAGATAGTGACAGCCGTTTAGTATGGCATATACTGAAATGCTGAAAAGGACTGAAATGAAGATCTTCCTTAACAGTAAAACCAAGCCACTTTCACCATAGTGTTCTTTCATTGAATGGATGTAATAGATATTCTGTCATGCCTGTAGTTAAATGTTCAATAGGTCTTACATAAAAATACTCTTAATAATCTACCTGAAAGCTATGAAACACAACCTTCTTTCCTTGTAAGAAGGGTATGGCCATGCTGTATGCCACATACTGAAATGCTTGAAAAGCTTTATACGAAGATGTTCCTCAACAGTTACAAGAAAACTGCTTTCATCCCTGTGTTCGTTCAATGAGTGAATGTTTAGAGATTCTGTCATTCCTGCAAAGGAATGTTTAATAAGTCTTACATGAAGATGTTTCTAAACAGCTACAAGGAAATTTTTTTAAATATAGTGTTATTACATTGAATAAACATTAAAGACATCCTGTCATGACTGTAGGCAAATGTCTGATGAGACTTGAGCAAGATATTAATAAACAATTACTTGCAAGCTGGGTTCATCACAGTATTCTTTCCTGGCTATGGAGATGATAGCCATTCTGTATGGCATAAAGTGGTATGTTTGAAGAGCCTTTGATTTATATTCTTAAACAGCTAACAAGCAAGATGGTTTCTTCACAGTGTTCTTTCAGTGAATGAATGTTCTAGATATTGTCACATCTGTGGTGAAATATTTGATATATGATGTTCCTAAACAGCTACCTATAAACTGGATTCAGCATGTGTTCTTTCATTTTGTGAAAATGATAGTCGCTCTGTGTGGAATATACTTAAGTATTTGAAGTGTATTATGTGCAGATGTTCCTAAACAGTGAAAAGAAGATGGTTTTTGCATAATTTTCTTTCAGATAACAAATGTTATAGACATTGTCACATCTGTAGTCAAATGTTTGATATGATTTATGTGAAAATATCCCTAAACAGCTACCTGTTGGCTTGATTAAGCACAATGCTCTTTCATTGTAAGAAAGTGATAGCTGTTCCATGTGGCATATACTGAAATGTTTGAAATGTCATCTGTGAAGATGTTCCTTAAGAGCTACTTGCTAGGTGTTTTCAAGACAATGTTCTTTCAGTGAATGAATGTTGTAGATAGTCTATCACACCCGTAGTGAAATGCTGGATAAGTTTTATGAAGATGTCCCTAAGTAGCTACAAGCAAAATGGTTTCACAACAGTGTTCTTACAGACATTGAAGGTTATAGATATTCTGTCATGCCTGTAGTGAAATGTTTGATAAGACTTGCATGAACACTTACATGAAGATGTTTCTAAACAGCCACAAGCAAGCTTTTTCAACACAGTATTTCATTGAATGAATGTAATAATTATCACATTGTGGCTGCAGAGAAACGTTTGATAAGACACACACAAAATGTTCATAAATAGCATGTGCCAGCTGGTTGCATCACAATGTTGTTTAATTTAATGGAAGTGATCATCATTCTGTATAGCATATGATGTGTTTGAATAGCCTTATATAAAGATATTCCTAAACACTTATGAGCAATCTGGTTTCACCAGAGTGTGTTCCTCAGTGAAGGAATCTTACAGAGATTCTGTCAGAGCAGTAGTGACATGTTTGGTGTTTTGTATGAAGAAACCCTAAATGGCTTCCTGCAAGATGAGTTCAACACAGTGTTATTTCATTTTAAGAAAATGATAGTCATTCTGTTTGGCATAAACTGAAATATTAGAAAAGCCTTATATCAAGAGGTTCCTAATTAGCTACCAGCAATCTGGCTTCACAATAGTGTTCTTTCATTGAATGGATGTAATAGATACTTTGTAGTGAAATGTATGATAAGTCTCTTATGAAAAGGTTCCTAAACAGCTGCCTGCAATCTGGCTTCAGCACATTATATCATTGTCTCAAAGTGATATTCATTCAGTATGTCTTATATGGAAACGCTTGAAATGGTGAACATGAAGAAGTTTCTAAATATGTACAAGCAAGATTGTTTCTCCACAGTTTTCTTTCAGTGACTGAATGTTATGTATAGTCTGTCACGACTATTGTAAAATGTTTGATGAGTCTTATGTAAAAACGTTCCTAGATAGCTATCTGTGAGCTCTATTTAGCACAGTGTTCTTTCATTGTAGGAAAATGATACCCATTCATTATGGCATATACTGAAATGTGAGAAATGTCTCCAATACAAATGTTCCTAATAATAGCTTCAAGATGCTTTCACCACAGAGTTCTTTCAGTGAAACAATATTGCAGATATTCTGTGACACTTGTAGTGAAGTGTTAGTTAAAACTTACTTGCAAGCTGGATTCAGCACAGTGTTTCTTTCATTGTTTGAAACTCATATTCAATCAGAACAGCAAATATTGAAATGGTTATAATGACTAATATGAAGAGGATCCTTAATGGCTGCAAGTAAGATGGTTTCACCACAGTTTTCTCTCAGTGAACAAATGCTATATATATTCTGTCCCGCATGCAATGAAATGTTTGTTAAGTCTTATATGAACATGTTCCTAAACAGCTACCCACAAACTGGGCTTAGAACAGTGTTCTCACACTGTTAGTAATTGATAGGTCATCTGTAGGGCATATGCTGAAATGTTTGAAATGTCTTATGTGAATATGCCCCTAAACAGCTGTAAGCACATTTGTTTCACCAGAGTTCCTTTAGTGTCTGAATCTTATGGATATTTTTCAAGTCTGTAGTGTAATTTTTTAAGTATTTTATGAAGTTCTTCCTAAACAGATACTAGGAAACAAGGGTTCAGCTCATCCTTCTTTCCTTGAGTGAATATTAAAATCATTCTGTCATGACCATAGCGCAATATTTGTTAAGACTTATAAAAAGATATTTCTAAAAGACAACTTTCCAGCTGGGTTCTTAACATTGTTCTTTCATTTTATGGAAGTGATAACCATTCTGGATGGAATACACTGAAATGTTTGAAAAGACTTGTATGAAGATACTCCTAAATAGCTACAAGCAATCTGGTTACACCACAGTGTTCTTTCATTTAATAAACTTTATATATAGTCTCCTAAGGCTGTAGTGAAATGTTTTATATCATATATGAAAATGTTCCTACAGCTACCTGCAAGCTGGGATCAGCACACTGACTTTTCATTGTAATAAAGTGATAGTTACTTTGTATGGCATACACTGAAATGTCAGAAAAGACTTATATGAGTCTATTTCTAAAGAGATACAAGCAAGCTGGTTTCACAATAGTGATCTTTCATTGAATTAATGTAATAGATATTCTGTCGCACATGTTGTGAAATGTTCAATAAATCTTACATGAAAATGTTACTATAAGTCTACCTGAAAGCTGAGTTAAGTACAATGTTTTTTCATTTTAAGAAAGTATAGCTGTTCTCTATGGCTCATACTGAAATGCTAGAAAAGACTTACATGAAGATGTTCCTTAAAAGCTACAAGGAAGTTGCTTTCACCACAGCATTCTTTCAATGTGTGAATGTTATAGATATTCCATCATGCCCGTAGTGAAATGTTTGATAGGACTTATTTGAAGATTCCCCTAAAGAGCTGCAAGCAAGGTGTTTTCACCACAGTGTTCATTCAGAAAATGAATGTTATACGTATTCTGTCATGCCTCAAGAGAACTATTTGATGTCTTATGTGAGAGTGTTCCTGAACAGCTACAAGCAAGCTTTTTCAACATAGTGTGGTTTCCTTGAATGAATGTTATGGATATCATGTTGCGGCTGTAGAGAAACGTTTGATAAGACATAAATGAAATGCTCATAAAGAGCCACTGGTTTCATCAGAACGTTCTTTCTGGATATGGAAGTGATAGCCATTCTGTAGGCATAATGAAGTGTTTGAAGAGCCTTATACGAAGACATTCCCAAGGCGCCAGAAGTAATCTGGCTTCACCACAGTGTTCTTTCAGTGAACGAGTGTTATAGCTAGTCTGTCATGCCTGTAGTGAAATGTTTAATAAGTCTTATATGAAGAGGTTTCAAACAGCCGCCAGCAAGCCGGGTTTAGCACAGTGTCCTTTAACTGTAAGGAAGTGAGAGCCATTCTGTATGGCATATACTTAAATGTTAGCGAGGTCTTATATGAAGATGTTCCTAAATAGAATCCAACAAGATGTGTTCAGGACAGAATAATTTCATCATAAGATAGTGACAGCCGTTTAGTATGGCATATACTGAAATGCTGAAAAGGACTGAAATGAAGATCTTCCTTAACAGTAAAACCAAGCCACTTTCACCATAGTGTTCTTTCATTGAATGGATGTAATAGATATTCTGTCATGCCTGTAGTTAAATGTTCAATAGGTCTTACATAAAAATACTCCTAATAATCTACCTGAAAGCTATGAAACACAACCTTCTTTCCTTGTAAGAAGGGTATGGCCATGCTGTATGCCACATACTGAAATGCTTGAAAAGCTTTATACGAAGATGTTCCTCAACAGTTACAAGAAAACTGCTTTCATCCCTGTGTTCGTTCAATGAGTGAATGTTTAGAGATTCTGTCATTCCTGCAAAGGAATGTTTAATAAGTCTTACATGAAGATGTTTCTAAACAGCTACAAGGAAATTTTTTTAAATATAGTGTTATTACATTGAATAAACATTAAAGACATCCTGTCATGACTGTAGGCAAATGTCTGATGAGACTTGAGCAAGATATTAATAAACAATTACTTGCAAGCTGGGTTCATCACAGTATTCTTTCCTGGCTATGGAGATGATAGCCATTCTGTATGGCATAAAGTGGTATGTTTGAAGAGCCTTTGATTTATATTCTTAAACAGCTAACAAGCAAGATGGTTTCTTCACAGTGTTCTTTCAGTGAATGAATGTTCTAGATATTGTCACATCTGTGGTGAAATATTTGATATATGATGTTCCTAAACAGCTACCTATAAACTGGATTCAGCATGTGTTCTTTCATTTTGTGAAAATGATAGTCGCTCTGTGTGGAATATACTTAAGTATTTGAAGTGTATTATGTGCAGATGTTCCTAAACAGTGAAAAGAAGATGGTTTTTGCATAATTTTCTTTCAGATAACAAATGTTATAGACATTGTCACATCTGTAGTCAAATGTTTGATATGATTTATGTGAAAATATCCCTAAACAGCTACCTGTTGGCTTGATTAAGCACAATGCTCTTTCATTGTAAGAAAGTGATAGCTGTTCCATGTGGCATATACTGAAATGTTTGAAATGTCATCTGTGAAGATGTTCCTTAAGAGCTACTTGCTAGGTGTTTTCAAGACAATGTTCTTTCAGTGAATGAATGTTGTAGATAGTCTATCACACCCGTAGTGAAATGCTGGATAAGTTTTATGAAGATGTCCCTAAGTAGCTACAAGCAAAATGGTTTCACAACAGTGTTCTTACAGACATTGAAGGTTATAGATATTCTGTCATGCCTGTAGTGAAATGTTTGATAAGACTTGCATGAACACTTACATGAAGATGTTTCTAAACAGCCACAAGCAAGCTTTTTCAACACAGTATTTCATTGAATGAATGTAATAATTATCACATTGTGGCTGCAGAGAAACGTTTGATAAGACACACACAAAATGTTCATAAATAGCATGTGCCAGCTGGTTGCATCACAATGTTGTTTAATTTAATGGAAGTGATCATCATTCTGTATAGCATATGATGTGTTTGAATAGCCTTATATAAAGATATTCCTAAACACTTATGAGCAATCTGGTTTCACCAGAGTGTGTTCCTCAGTGAAGGAATCTTACAGAGATTCTGTCAGAGCAGTAGTGACATGTTTGGTGTTTTGTATGAAGAAACCCTAAATGGCTTCCTGCAAGATGAGTTCAACACAGTGTTATTTCATTTTAAGAAAATGATAGTCATTCTGTTTGGCATAAACTGAAATATTAGAAAAGCCTTATATCAAGAGGTTCCTAATTAGCTACCAGCAATCTGGCTTCACAATAGTGTTCTTTCATTGAATGGATGTAATAGATACTTTGTAGTGAAATGTATGATAAGTCTCTTATGAAAAGGTTCCTAAACAGCTGCCTGCAATCTGGCTTCAGCACATTATATCATTGTCTCAAAGTGATATTCATTCAGTATGTCTTATATGGAAACGCTTGAAATGGTGAACATGAAGAAGTTTCTAAATATGTACAAGCAAGATTGTTTCTCCACAGTTTTCTTTCAGTGACTGAATGTTATGTATAGTCTGTCACGACTATTGTAAAATGTTTGATGAGTCTTATGTAAAAACGTTCCTAGATAGCTATCTGTGAGCTCTATTTAGCACAGTGTTCTTTCATTGTAGGAAAATGATACCCATTCATTATGGCATATACTGAAATGTGAGAAATGTCTCCAATACAAATGTTCCTAATAATAGCTTCAAGATGCTTTCACCACAGAGTTCTTTCAGTGAAACAATATTGCAGATATTCTGTGACACTTGTAGTGAAGTGTTAGTTAAAACTTACTTGCAAGCTGGATTCAGCACAGTGTTTCTTTCATTGTTTGAAACTCATATTCAATCAGAACAGCAAATATTGAAATGGTTATAATGACTAATATGAAGAGGATCCTTAATGGCTGCAAGTAAGATGGTTTCACCACAGTTTTCTCTCAGTGAACAAATGCTATATATATTCTGTCCCGCATGCAATGAAATGTTTGTTAAGTCTTATATGAACATGTTCCTAAACAGCTACCCGCAAACTGGGCTTAGAACAGTGTTCTCACACTGTTAGTAATTGATAGGTCATCTGTAGGGCATATGCTGAAATGTTTGAAATGTCTTATGTGAATATGCCCCTAAACAGCTGTAAGCACATTTGTTTCACCAGAGTTCCTTTAGTGTCTGAATCTTATGGATATTTTTCAAGTCTGTAGTGTAATTTTTTAAGTATTTTATGAAGTTCTTCCTAAACAGATACTAGGAAACAAGGGTTCAGCTCATCCTTCTTTCCTTGAGTGAATATTAAAATCATTCTGTCATGACCATAGCGCAATATTTGTTAAGACTTATAAAAAGATATTTCTAAAAGACAACTTTCCAGCTGGGTTCTTAACATTGTTCTTTCATTTTATGGAAGTGATAACCATTCTGGATGGAATACACTGAAATGTTTGAAAAGACTTGTATGAAGATACTCCTAAATAGCTACAAGCAATCTGGTTACACCACAGTGTTCTTTCATTTAATAAACTTTATATATAGTCTCCTAAGGCTGTAGTGAAATGTTTTATATCATATATGAAAATGTTCCTACAGCTACCTGCAAGCTGGGATCAGCACACTGACTTTTCATTGTAATAAAGTGATAGTTACTTTGTATGGCATACACTGAAATGTCAGAAAAGACTTATATGAGTCTATTTCTAAAGAGATACAAGCAAGCTGGTTTCACAATAGTGATCTTTCATTGAATTAATGTAATAGATATTCTGTCGCACATGTTGTGAAATGTTCAATAAATCTTACATGAAAATGTTACTATAAGTCTACCTGAAAGCTGAGTTAAGTACAATGTTTTTTCATTTTAAGAAAGTATAGCTGTTCTCTATGGCTCATACTGAAATGCTAGAAAAGACTTACATGAAGATGTTCCTTAAAAGCTACAAGGAAGTTGCTTTCACCACAGCATTCTTTCAATGTGTGAATGTTATAGATATTCCATCATGCCCGTAGTGAAATGTTTGATAGGACTTATTTGAAGATTCCCCTAAACAGCTGCAAGCAAGGTGTTTTCACCACAGTGTTCATTCAGAAAATGAATGTTATACGTATTCTGTCATGCCTCAAGAGAACTATTTGATGTCTTATGTGAGAGTGTTCCTGAACAGCTACAAGCAAGCTTTTTCAACATAGTGTGGTTTCCTTGAATGAATGTTATGGATATCATGTTGCGGCTGTAGAGAAACGTTTGATAAGACATAAATGAAATGCTCATAAAGAGCCACTGGTTTCATCAGAACGTTCTTTCTGGATATGGGAGTGATAGCCATTCTGTAGGCATAATGAAGTGTTTGAAGAGCCTTATACGAAGACATTCCCAAGGCGCCAGAAGTAATCTGGCTTCACCACAGTGTTCTTTCAGTGAACGAGTGTTATAGCTAGTCTGTCATGCCTGTAGTGAAATGTTTAATAAGTCTTATATGAAGAGGTTTCAAACAGCCGCCAGCAAGCCGGGTTTAGCACAGTGTCCTTTAACTGTAAGTAAGTGAGAGCCATTCTGTATGGCATATACTTAAATGTTAGAGAGGTCTTATATGAAGATGTTCCTAAATAGAATCCAACAAGATGTGTTCAGGACAGAATAATTTCATCATAAGATAGTGACAGCCGTTTAGTATGGCATATACTGAAATGCTGAAAAGGACTGAAATGAAGATCTTCCTTAACAGTAAAACCAAGCCACTTTCACCATAGTGTTCTTTCATTGAATGGATGTAATAGATATTCTGTCATGCCTGTAGTTAAATGTTCAATAGGTCTTACATAAAAATACTCCTAATAATCTACCTGAAAGCTATGAAACACAACCTTCTTTCCTTGTAAGAAGGGTATGGCCATGCTGTATGCCACATACTGAAATGCTTGAAAAGCTTTATACGAAGATGTTCCTCAACAGTTACAAGAAAACTGCTTTCATCCCTGTGTTCGTTCAATGAGTGAATGTTTAGAGATTCTGTCATTCCTGCAAAGGAATGTTTAATAAGTCTTACATGAAGATGTTTCTAAACAGCTACAAGGAAATTTTTTTAAATATAGTGTTATTACATTGAATAAACATTAAAGACATCCTGTCATGACTGTAGGCAAATGTCTGATGAGACTTGAGCAAGATATTAATAAACAATTACTTGCAAGCTGGGTTCATCACAGTATTCTTTCCTGGCTATGGAGATGATAGCCATTCTGTATGGCATAAAGTGGTATGTTTGAAGAGCCTTTGATTTATATTCTTAAACAGCTAACAAGCAAGATGGTTTCTTCACAGTGTTCTTTCAGTGAATGAATGTTCTAGATATTGTCACATCTGTGGTGAAATATTTGATATATGATGTTCCTAAACAGCTACCTATAAACTGGATTCAGCATGTGTTCTTTCATTTTGTGAAAATGATAGTCGCTCTGTGTGGAATATACTTAAGTATTTGAAGTGTATTATGTGCAGATGTTCCTAAACAGTGAAAAGAAGATGGTTTTTGCATAATTTTCTTTCAGATAACAAATGTTATAGACATTGTCACATCTGTAGTCAAATGTTTGATATGATTTATGTGAAAATATCCCTAAACAGCTACCTGTTGGCTTGATTAAGCACAATGCTCTTTCATTGTAAGAAAGTGATAGCTGTTCCATGTGGCATATACTGAAGTGTTTGAAATGTCATCTGTGAAGATGTTCCTTAAGAGCTACTTGCTAGGTGTTTTCAAGACAATGTTCTTTCAGTGAATGAATGTTGTAGATAGTCTATCACACCCGTAGTGAAATGCTGGATAAGTTTTATGAAGATGTCCCTAAGTAGCTACAAGCAAAATGGTTTCACAACAGTGTTCTTACAGACATTGAAGGTTATAGATATTCTGTCATGCCTGTAGTGAAATGTTTGATAAGACTTGCATGAACACTTACATGAAGATGTTTCTAAACAGCCACAAGCAAGCTTTTTCAACACAGTATTTCATTGAATGAATGTAATAATTATCACATTGTGGCTGCAGAGAAACGTTTGATAAGACACACACAAAATGTTCATAAATAGCATGTGCCAGCTGGTTGCATCACAATGTTGTTTAATTTAATGGAAGTGATCATCATTCTGTATAGCATATGATGTGTTTGAATAGCCTTATATAAAGATATTCCTAAAAACTTATGAGCAATCTGGTTTCACCAGAGTGTGTTCCTCAGTGAAGGAATCTTACAGAGATTCTGTCAGAGCAGTAGTGACATGTTTGGTGTTTTGTATGAAGAAACCCTAAATGGCTTCCTGCAAGATGAGTTCAACACAGTGTTATTTCATTTTAAGAAAATGATAGTCATTCTGTTTGGCATAAACTGAAATATTAGAAAAGCCTTATATCAAGAGGTTCCTAATTAGCTACCAGCAATCTGGCTTCACAATAGTGTTCTTTCATTGAATGGATGTAATAGATACTTTGTAGTGAAATGTATGATAAGTCTCTTATGAAAAGGTTCCTAAACAGCTGCCTGCAATCTGGCTTCAGCACATTATATCATTGTCTCAAAGTGATATTCATTCAGTATGTCTTATATGGAAACGCTTGAAATGGTGAACATGAAGAAGTTTCTAAATATATACAAGCAAGATTGTTTCTCCACAGTTTTCTTTCAGTGACTGAATGTTACGTATAGTCTGTCACGACTATTGTAAAATGTTTGATGAGTCTTATGTAAAAACGTTCCTAGATAGCTATCTGTGAGCTCTATTTAGCACAGTGTTCTTTCATTGTAGGAAAATGATACCCATTCATTATGGCATATACTGAAATGTGAGAAATGTCTCCAATACAAATGTTCCTAATAATAGCTTCAAGATGCTTTCACCACAGAGTTCTTTCAGTGAAACAATATTGCAGATATTCTGTGACACTTGTAGTGAAGTGTTAGTTAAAACTTACTTGCAAGCTGGATTCAGCACAGTGTTTCTTTCATTGTTTGAAACTCATATTCAATCAGAACAGCAAATATTGAAATGGTTATAATGACTAATATGAAGAGGATCCTTAATGGCTGCAAGTAAGATGGTTTCACCACAGTTTTCTCTCAGTGAACAAATGCTATATATATTCTGTCCCGCATGCAATGAAATGTTTGTTAAGTCTTATATGAACATGTTCCTAAACAGCTACCCGCAAACTGGGCTTAGAACAGTGTTCTCACACTGTTAGTAATTGATAGGTCATCTGTAGGGCATATGCTGAAATGTTTGAAATGTCTTATGTGAATATGCCCCTAAACAGCTGTAAGCACATTTGTTTCACCAGAGTTCCTTTAGTGTCTGAATCTTATGGATATTTTTCAAGTCTGTAGTGTAATTTTTTAAGTATTTTATGAAGTTCTTCCTAAACAGATACTAGGAAACAAGGGTTCAGCTCATCCTTCTTTCCTTGAGTGAATATTAAAATCATTCTGTCATGACCATAGCGCAATATTTGTTAAGACTTATAAAAAGATATTTCTAAAAGACAACTTTCCAGCTGGGTTCTTAACATTGTTCTTTCATTTTATGGAAGTGATAACCATTCTGGATGGAATACACTGAAATGTTTGAAAAGACTTGTATGAAGATACTCCTAAATAGCTACAAGCAATCTGGTTACACCACAGTGTTCTTTCATTTAATAAACTTTATATATAGTCTCCTAAGGCTGTAGTGAAATGTTTTATATCATATATGAAAATGTTCCTACAGCTACCTGCAAGCTGGGATCAGCACACTGACTTTTCATTGTAATAAAGTGATAGTTACTTTGTATGGCATACACTGAAATGTCAGAAAAGACTTATATGAGTCTATTTCTAAAGAGATACAAGCAAGCTGGTTTCACAATAGTGATCTTTCATTGAATTAATGTAATAGATATTCTGTCGCACATGTTGTGAAATGTTCAATAAATCTTACATGAAAATGTTACTATAAGTCTACCTGAAAGCTGAGTTAAGTACAATGTTTTTTCATTTTAAGAAAGTATAGCTGTTCTCTATGGCTCATACTGAAATGCTAGAAAAGACTTACATGAAGATGTTCCTTAAAAGCTACAAGGAAGTTGCTTTCACCACAGCATTCTTTCAATGTGTGAATGTTATAGATATTCCATCATGCCCGTAGTGAAATGTTTGATAGGACTTATTTGAAGATTCCCCTAAACAGCTGCAAGCAAGGTGTTTTCACCACAGTGTTCATTCAGAAAATGAATGTTATACGTATTCTGTCATGCCTCAAGAGAACTATTTGATGTCTTATGTGAGAGTGTTCCTGAACAGCTACAAGCAAGCTTTTTCAACATAGTGTGGTTTCCTTGAATGAATGTTATGGATATCATGTTGCGGCTGTAGAGAAACGTTTGATAAGACATAAATGAAATGCTCATAAAGAGCCACTGGTTTCATCAGAACGTTCTTTCTGGATATGGGAGTGATAGCCATTCTGTAGGCATAATGAAGTGTTTGAAGAGCCTTATACGAAGACATTCCCAAGGCGCCAGAAGTAATCTGGCTTCACCACAGTGTTCTTTCAGTGAACGAGTGTTATAGCTAGTCTGTCATGCCTGTAGTGAAATGTTTAATAAGTCTTATATGAAGAGGTTTCAAACAGCCGCCAGCAAGCCGGGTTTAGCACAGTGTCCTTTAACTGTAAGTAAGTGAGAGCCATTCTGTATGGCATATACTTAAATGTTAGAGAGGTCTTATATGAAGATGTTCCTAAATAGAATCCAACAAGATGTGTTCAGGACAGAATAATTTCATCATAAGATAGTGACAGCCGTTTAGTATGGCATATACTGAAATGCTGAAAAGGACTGAAATGAAGATCTTCCTTAACAGTAAAACCAAGCCACTTTCACCATAGTGTTCTTTCATTGAATGGATGTAATAGATATTCTGTCATGCCTGTAGTTAAATGTTCAATAGGTCTTACATAAAAATACTCCTAATAATCTACCTGAAAGCTATGAAACACAACCTTCTTTCCTTGTAAGAAGGGTATGGCCATGCTGTATGCCACATACTGAAATGCTTGAAAAGCTTTATACGAAGATGTTCCTCAACAGTTACAAGAAAACTGCTTTCATCCCTGTGTTCGTTCAATGAGTGAATGTTTAGAGATTCTGTCATTCCTGCAAAGGAATGTTTAATAAGTCTTACATGAAGATGTTTCTAAACAGCTACAAGGAAATTTTTTTAAATATAGTGTTATTACATTGAATAAACATTAAAGACATCCTGTCATGACTGTAGGCAAATGTCTGATGAGACTTGAGCAAGATATTAATAAACAATTACTTGCAAGCTGGGTTCATCACAGTATTCTTTCCTGGCTATGGAGATGATAGCCATTCTGTATGGCATAAAGTGGTATGTTTGAAGAGCCTTTGATTTATATTCTTAAACAGCTAACAAGCAAGATGGTTTCTTCACAGTGTTCTTTCAGTGAATGAATGTTCTAGATATTGTCACATCTGTGGTGAAATATTTGATATATGATGTTCCTAAACAGCTACCTATAAACTGGATTCAGCATGTGTTCTTTCATTTTGTGAAAATGATAGTCGCTCTGTGTGGAATATACTTAAGTATTTGAAGTGTATTATGTGCAGATGTTCCTAAACAGTGAAAAGAAGATGGTTTTTGCATAATTTTCTTTCAGATAACAAATGTTATAGACATTGTCACATCTGTAGTCAAATGTTTGATATGATTTATGTGAAAATATCCCTAAACAGCTACCTGTTGGCTTGATTAAGCACAATGCTCTTTCATTGTAAGAAAGTGATAGCTGTTCCATGTGGCATATACTGAAATGTTTGAAATGTCATCTGTGAAGATGTTCCTTAAGAGCTACTTGCTAGGTGTTTTCAAGACAATGTTCTTTCAGTGAATGAATGTTGTAGATAGTCTATCACACCCGTAGTGAAATGCTGGATAAGTTTTATGAAGATGTCCCTAAGTAGCTACAAGCAAAATGGTTTCACAACAGTGTTCTTACAGACATTGAAGGTTATAGATATTCTGTCATGCCTGTAGTGAAATGTTTGATAAGACTTGCATGAACACTTACATGAAGATGTTTCTAAACAGCCACAAGCAAGCTTTTTCAACACAGTATTTCATTGAATGAATGTAATAATTATCACATTGTGGCTGCAGAGAAACGTTTGATAAGACACACACAAAATGTTCATAAATAGCATGTGCCAGCTGGTTGCATCACAATGTTGTTTAATTTAATGGAAGTGATCATCATTCTGTATAGCATATGATGTGTTTGAATAGCCTTATATAAAGATATTCCTAAACACTTATGAGCAATCTGGTTTCACCAGAGTGTGTTCCTCAGTGAAGGAATCTTACAGAGATTCTGTCAGAGCAGTAGTGACATGTTTGGTGTTTTGTATGAAGAAACCCTAAATGGCTTCCTGCAAGATGAGTTCAACACAGTGTTATTTCATTTTAAGAAAATGATAGTCATTCTGTTTGGCATAAACTGAAATATTAGAAAAGCCTTATATCAAGAGGTTCCTAATTAGCTACCAGCAATCTGGCTTCACAATAGTGTTCTTTCATTGAATGGATGTAATAGATACTTTGTAGTGAAATGTATGATAAGTCTCTTATGAAAAGGTTCCTAAACAGCTGCCTGCAATCTGGCTTCAGCACATTATATCATTGTCTCAAAGTGATATTCATTCAGTATGTCTTATATGGAAACGCTTGAAATGGTGAACATGAAGAAGTTTCTAAATATGTACAAGCAAGATTGTTTCTCCACAGTTTTCTTTCAGTGACTGAATGTTATGTATAGTCTGTCACGACTATTGTAAAATGTTTGATGAGTCTTATGTAAAAACGTTCCTAGATAGCTATCTGTGAGCTCTATTTAGCACAGTGTTCTTTCATTGTAGGAAAATGATACCCATTCATTATGGCATATACTGAAATGTGAGAAATGTCTCCAATACAAATGTTCCTAATAATAGCTTCAAGATGCTTTCACCACAGAGTTCTTTCAGTGAAACAATATTGCAGATATTCTGTGACACTTGTAGTGAAGTGTTAGTTAAAACTTACTTGCAAGCTGGATTCAGCACAGTGTTTCTTTCATTGTTTGAAACTCATATTCAATCAGAACAGCAAATATTGAAATGGTTATAATGACTAATATGAAGAGGATCCTTAATGGCTGCAAGTAAGATGGTTTCACCACAGTTTTCTCTCAGTGAACAAATGCTATATATATTCTGTCCCGCATGCAATGAAATGTTTGTTAAGTCTTATATGAACATGTTCCTAAACAGCTACCCGCAAACTGGGCTTAGAACAGTGTTCTCACACTGTTAGTAATTGATAGGTCATCTGTAGGGCATATGCTGAAATGTTTGAAATGTCTTATGTGAATATGCCCCTAAACAGCTGTAAGCACATTTGTTTCACCAGAGTTCCTTTAGTGTCTGAATCTTATGGATATTTTTCAAGTCTGTAGTGTAATTTTTTAAGTATTTTATGAAGTTCTTCCTAAACAGATACTAGGAAACAAGGGTTCAGCTCATCCTTCTTTCCTTGAGTGAATATTAAAATCATTCTGTCATGACCATAGCGCAATATTTGTTAAGACTTATAAAAAGATATTTCTAAAAGACAACTTTCCAGCTGGGTTCTTAACATTGTTCTTTCATTTTATGGAAGTGATAACCATTCTGGATGGAATACACTGAAATGTTTGAAAAGACTTGTATGAAGATACTCCTAAATAGCTACAAGCAATCTGGTTACACCACAGTGTTCTTTCATTTAATAAACTTTATATATAGTCTCCTAAGGCTGTAGTGAAATGTTTTATATCATATATGAAAATGTTCCTACAGCTACCTGCAAGCTGGGATCAGCACACTGACTTTTCATTGTAATAAAGTGATAGTTACTTTGTATGGCATACACTGAAATGTCAGAAAAGACTTATATGAGTCTATTTCTAAAGAGATACAAGCAAGCTGGTTTCACAATAGTGATCTTTCATTGAATTAATGTAATAGATATTCTGTCGCACATGTTGTGAAATGTTCAATAAATCTTACATGAAAATGTTACTATAAGTCTACCTGAAAGCTGAGTTAAGTACAATGTTTTTTCATTTTAAGAAAGTATAGCTGTTCTCTATGGCTCATACTGAAATGCTAGAAAAGACTTACATGAAGATGTTCCTTAAAAGCTACAAGGAAGTTGGTTTCACCACAGCATTCTTTCAATGTGTGAATGTTATAGATATTCCATCATGCCCGTAGTGAAATGTTTGATAGGACTTATTTGAAGATTCCCCTAAACAGCTGCAAGCAAGGTGTTTTCACCACAGTGTTCATTCAGAAAATGAATGTTATACGTATTCTGTCATGCCTCAAGAGAACTATTTGATGTCTTATGTGAGAGTGTTCCTGAACAGCTACAAGCAAGCTTTTTCAACATAGTGTGGTTTCCTTGAATGAATGTTACGGATATCATGTTGCGGCTGTAGAGAAACGTTTGATAAGACATAAATGAAATGCTCATAAAGAGCCACTGGTTTCATCAGAACGTTCTTTCTGGATATGGAAGTGATAGCCATTCTGTAGGCATAATGAAGTGTTTGAAGAGCCTTATACGAAGACATTCCCAAGGCGCCAGAAGTAATCTGGCTTCACCACAGTGTTCTTTCAGTGAACGAGTGTTATAGCTAGTCTGTCATGCCTGTAGTGAAATGTTTAATAAGTCTTATATGAAGAGGTTTCAAACAGCCGCCAGCAAGCCGGGTTTAGCACAGTGTCCTTTAACTGTAAGTAAGTGAGAGCCATTCTGTATGGCATATACTTAAATGTTAGAGAGGTCTTATATGAAGATGTTCCTAAATAGAATCCAACAAGATGTGTTCAGGACAGAATAATTTCATCATAAGATAGTGACAGCCGTTTAGTATGGCATATACTGAAATGCTGAAAAGGACTGAAATGAAGATCTTCCTTAACAGTAAAACCAAGCCACTTTCACCATAGTGTTCTTTCATTGAATGGATGTAATAGATATTCTGTCATGCCTGTAGTTAAATGTTCAATAGGTCTTACATAAAAATACTCCTAATAATCTACCTGAAAGCTATGAAACACAACCTTCTTTCCTTGTAAGAAGGGTATGGCCATGCTGTATGCCACATACTGAAATGCTTGAAAAGCTTTATACGAAGATGTTCCTCAACAGTTACAAGAAAACTGCTTTCATCCCTGTGTTCGTTCAATGAGTGAATGTTTAGAGATTCTGTCATTCCTGCAAAGGAATGTTTAATAAGTCTTACATGAAGATGTTTCTAAACAGCTACAAGGAAATTTTTTTAAATATAGTGTTATTACATTGAATAAACATTAAAGACATCCTGTCATGACTGTAGGCAAATGTCTGATGAGACTTGAGCAAGATATTAATAAACAATTACTTGCAAGCTGGGTTCATCACAGTATTCTTTCCTGGCTATGGAGATGATAGCCATTCTGTATGGCATAAAGTGGTATGTTTGAAGAGCCTTTGATTTATATTCTTAAACAGCTAACAAGCAAGATGGTTTCTTCACAGTGTTCTTTCAGTGAATGAATGTTCTAGATATTGTCACATCTGTGGTGAAATATTTGATATATGATGTTCCTAAACAGCTACCTATAAACTGGATTCAGCATGTGTTCTTTCATTTTGTGAAAATGATAGTCGCTCTGTGTGGAATATACTTAAGTATTTGAAGTGTATTATGTGCAGATGTTCCTAAACAGTGAAAAGAAGATGGTTTTTGCATAATTTTCTTTCAGATAACAAATGTTATAGACATTGTCACATCTGTAGTCAAATGTTTGATATGATTTATGTGAAAATATCCCTAAACAGCTACCTGTTGGCTTGATTAAGCACAATGCTCTTTCATTGTAAGAAAGTGATAGCTGTTCCATGTGGCATATACTGAAATGTTTGAAATGTCATCTGTGAAGATGTTCCTTAAGAGCTACTTGCTAGGTGTTTTCAAGACAATGTTCTTTCAGTGAATGAATGTTGTAGATAGTCTATCACACCCGTAGTGAAATGCTGGATAAGTTTTATGAAGATGTCCCTAAGTAGCTACAAGCAAAATGGTTTCACAACAGTGTTCTTACAGACATTGAAGGTTATAGATATTCTGTCATGCCTGTAGTGAAATGTTTGATAAGACTTGCATGAACACTTACATGAAGATGTTTCTAAACAGCCACAAGCAAGCTTTTTCAACACAGTATTTCATTGAATGAATGTAATAATTATCACATTGTGGCTGCAGAGAAACGTTTGATAAGACACACACAAAATGTTCATAAATAGCATGTGCCAGCTGGTTGCATCACAATGTTGTTTAATTTAATGGAAGTGATCATCATTCTGTATAGCATATGATGTGTTTGAATAGCCTTATATAAAGATATTCCTAAACACTTATGAGCAATCTGGTTTCACCAGAGTGTGTTCCTCAGTGAAGGAATCTTACAGAGATTCTGTCAGAGCAGTAGTGACATGTTTGGTGTTTTGTATGAAGAAACCCTAAATGGCTTCCTGCAAGATGAGTTCAACACAGTGTTATTTCATTTTAAGAAAATGATAGTCATTCTGTTTGGCATAAACTGAAATATTAGAAAAGCCTTATATCAAGAGGTTCCTAATTAGCTACCAGCAATCTGGCTTCACAATAGTGTTCTTTCATTGAATGGATGTAATAGATACTTTGTAGTGAAATGTATGATAAGTCTCTTATGAAAAGGTTCCTAAACAGCTGCCTGCAATCTGGCTTCAGCACATTATATCATTGTCTCAAAGTGATATTCATTCAGTATGTCTTATATGGAAACGCTTGAAATGGTGAACATGAAGAAGTTTCTAAATATGTACAAGCAAGATTGTTTCTCCACAGTTTTCTTTCAGTGACTGAATGTTATGTATAGTCTGTCACGACTATTGTAAAATGTTTGATGAGTCTTATGTAAAAACGTTCCTAGATAGCTATCTGTGAGCTCTATTTAGCACAGTGTTCTTTCATTGTAGGAAAATGATACCCATTCATTATGGCATATACTGAAATGTGAGAAATGTCTCCAATACAAATGTTCCTAATAATAGCTTCAAGATGCTTTCACCACAGAGTTCTTTCAGTGAAACAATATTGCAGATATTCTGTGACACTTGTAGTGAAGTGTTAGTTAAAACTTACTTGCAAGCTGGATTCAGCACAGTGTTTCTTTCATTGTTTGAAACTCATATTCAATCAGAACAGCAAATATTGAAATGGTTATAATGACTAATATGAAGAGGATCCTTAATGGCTGCAAGTAAGATGGTTTCACCACAGTTTTCTCTCAGTGAACAAATGCTATATATATTCTGTCCCGCATGCAATGAAATGTTTGTTAAGTCTTATATGAACATGTTCCTAAACAGCTACCCGCAAACTGGGCTTAGAACAGTGTTCTCACACTGTTAGTAATTGATAGGTCATCTGTAGGGCATATGCTGAAATGTTTGAAATGTCTTATGTGAATATGCCCCTAAACAGCTGTAAGCACATTTGTTTCACCAGAGTTCCTTTAGTGTCTGAATCTTATGGATATTTTTCAAGTCTGTAGTGTAATTTTTTAAGTATTTTATGAAGTTCTTCCTAAACAGATACTAGGAAACAAGGGTTCAGCTCATCCTTCTTTCCTTGAGTGAATATTAAAATCATTCTGTCATGACCATAGCGCAATATTTGTTAAGACTTATAAAAAGATATTTCTAAAAGACAACTTTCCAGCTGGGTTCTTAACATTGTTCTTTCATTTTATGGAAGTGATAACCATTCTGGATGGAATACACTGAAATGTTTGAAAAGACTTGTATGAAGATACTCCTAAATAGCTACAAGCAATCTGGTTACACCACAGTGTTCTTTCATTTAATAAACTTTATATATAGTCTCCTAAGGCTGTAGTGAAATGTTTTATATCATATATGAAAATGTTCCTACAGCTACCTGCAAGCTGGGATCAGCACACTGACTTTTCATTGTAATAAAGTGATAGTTACTTTGTATGGCATACACTGAAATGTCAGAAAAGACTTATATGAGTCTATTTCTAAAGAGATACAAGCAAGCTGGTTTCACAATAGTGATCTTTCATTGAATTAATGTAATAGATATTCTGTCGCACATGTTGTGAAATGTTCAATAAATCTTACATGAAAATGTTACTATAAGTCTACCTGAAAGCTGAGTTAAGTACAATGTTTTTTCATTTTAAGAAAGTATAGCTGTTCTCTATGGCTCATACTGAAATGCTAGAAAAGACTTACATGAAGATGTTCCTTAAAAGCTACAAGGAAGTTGCTTTCACCACAGCATTCTTTCAATGTGTGAATGTTATAGATATTCCATCATGCCCGTAGTGAAATGTTTGATAGGACTTATTTGAAGATTCCCCTAAAGAGCTGCAAGCAAGGTGTTTTCACCACAGTGTTCATTCAGAAAATGAATGTTATACGTATTCTGTCATGCCTCAAGAGAACTATTTGATGTCTTATGTGAGAGTGTTCCTGAACAGCTACAAGCAAGCTTTTTCAACATAGTGTGGTTTCCTTGAATGAATGTTATGGATATCATGTTGCGGCTGTAGAGAAACGTTTGATAAGACATAAATGAAATGCTCATAAAGAGCCACTGGTTTCATCAGAACGTTCTTTCTGGATATGGGAGTGATAGCCATTCTGTAGGCATAATGAAGTGTTTGAAGAGCCTTATACGAAGACATTCCCAAGGCGCCAGAAGTAATCTGGCTTCACCACAGTGTTCTTTCAGTGAACGAGTGTTATAGCTAGTCTGTCATGCCTGTAGTGAAATGTTTAATAAGTCTTATATGAAGAGGTTTCAAACAGCCGCCAGCAAGCCGGGTTTAGCACAGTGTCCTTTAACTGTAAGTAAGTGAGAGCCATTCTGTATGGCATATACTTAAATGTTAGAGAGGTCTTATATGAAGATGTTCCTAAATAGAATCCAACAAGATGTGTTCAGGACAGAATAATTTCATCATAAGATAGTGACAGCCGTTTAGTATGGCATATACTGAAATGCTGAAAAGGACTGAAATGAAGATCTTCCTTAACAGTAAAACCAAGCCACTTTCACCATAGTGTTCTTTCATTGAATGGATGTAATAGATATTCTGTCATGCCTGTAGTTAAATGTTCAATAGGTCTTACATAAAAATACTCCTAATAATCTACCTGAAAGCTATTAAACACAACCTTCTTTCCTTGTAAGAAGGGTATGGCCATGCTGTATGCCACATACTGAAATGCTTGAAAAGCTTTATACGAAGATGTTCCTCAACAGTTACAAGAAAACTGCTTTCATCCCTGTGTTCGTTCAATGAGTGAATGTTTAGAGATTCTGTCATTCCTGCAAAGGAATGTTTAATAAGTCTTACATGAAGATGTTTCTAAACAGCTACAAGGAAATTTTTTTAAATATAGTGTTATTACATTGAATAAACATTAAAGACATCCTGTCATGACTGTAGGCAAATGTCTGATGAGACTTGAGCAAGATATTAATAAACAATTACTTGCAAGCTGGGTTCATCACAGTATTCTTTCCTGGCTATGGAGATGATAGCCATTCTGTATGGCATAAAGTGGTATGTTTGAAGAGCCTTTGATTTATATTCTTAAACAGCTAACAAGCAAGATGGTTTCTTCACAGTGTTCTTTCAGTGAATGAATGTTCTAGATATTGTCACATCTGTGGTGAAATATTTGATATATGATGTTCCTAAACAGCTACCTATAAACTGGATTCAGCATGTGTTCTTTCATTTTGTGAAAATGATAGTCGCTCTGTGTGGAATATACTTAAGTATTTGAAGTGTATTATGTGCAGATGTTCCTAAACAGTGAAAAGAAGATGGTTTTTGCATAATTTTCTTTCAGATAACAAATGTTATAGACATTGTCACATCTGTAGTCAAATGTTTGATATGATTTATGTGAAAATATCCCTAAACAGCTACCTGTTGGCTTGATTAAGCACAATGCTCTTTCATTGTAAGAAAGTGATAGCTGTTCCATGTGGCATATACTGAAGTGTTTGAAATGTCATCTGTGAAGATGTTCCTTAAGAGCTACTTGCTAGGTGTTTTCAAGACAATGTTCTTTCAGTGAATGAATGTTGTAGATAGTCTATCACACCCGTAGTGAAATGCTGGATAAGTTTTATGAAGATGTCCCTAAGTAGCTACAAGCAAAATGGTTTCACAACAGTGTTCTTACAGACATTGAAGGTTATAGATATTCTGTCATGCCTGTAGTGAAATGTTTGATAAGACTTGCATGAACACTTACATGAAGATGTTTCTAAACAGCCACAAGCAAGCTTTTTCAACACAGTATTTCATTGAATGAATGTAATAATTATCACATTGTGGCTGCAGAGAAACGTTTGATAAGACACACACAAAATGTTCATAAATAGCATGTGCCAGCTGGTTGCATCACAATGTTGTTTAATTTAATGGAAGTGATCATCATTCTGTATAGCATATGATGTGTTTGAATAGCCTTATATAAAGATATTCCTAAAAACTTATGAGCAATCTGGTTTCACCAGAGTGTGTTCCTCAGTGAAGGAATCTTACAGAGATTCTGTCAGAGCAGTAGTGACATGTTTGGTGTTTTGTATGAAGAAACCCTAAATGGCTTCCTGCAAGATGAGTTCAACACAGTGTTATTTCATTTTAAGAAAATGATAGTCATTCTGTTTGGCATAAACTGAAATATTAGAAAAGCCTTATATCAAGAGGTTCCTAATTAGCTACCAGCAATCTGGCTTCACAATAGTGTTCTTTCATTGAATGGATGTAATAGATACTTTGTAGTGAAATGTATGATAAGTCTCTTATGAAAAGGTTCCTAAACAGCTGCCTGCAATCTGGCTTCAGCACATTATATCATTGTCTCAAAGTGATATTCATTCAGTATGTCTTATATGGAAACGCTTGAAATGGTGAACATGAAGAAGTTTCTAAATATGTACAAGCAAGATTGTTTCTCCACAGTTTTCTTTCAGTGACTGAATGTTATGTATAGTCTGTCACGACTATTGTAAAATGTTTGATGAGTCTTATGTAAAAACGTTCCTAGATAGCTATCTGTGAGCTCTATTTAGCACAGTGTTCTTTCATTGTAGGAAAATGATACCCATTCATTATGGCATATACTGAAATGTGAGAAATGTCTCCAATACAAATGTTCCTAATAATAGCTTCAAGATGCTTTCACCACAGAGTTCTTTCAGTGAAACAATATTGCAGATATTCTGTGACACTTGTAGTGAAGTGTTAGTTAAAACTTACTTGCAAGCTGGATTCAGCACAGTGTTTCTTTCATTGTTTGAAACTCATATTCAATCAGAACAGCAAATATTGAAATGGTTATAATGACTAATATGAAGAGGATCCTTAATGGCTGCAAGTAAGATGGTTTCACCACAGTTTTCTCTCAGTGAACAAATGCTATATATATTCTGTCCCGCATGCAATGAAATGTTTGTTAAGTCTTATATGAACATGTTCCTAAACAGCTACCCGCAAACTGGGCTTAGAACAGTGTTCTCACACTGTTAGTAATTGATAGGTCATCTGTAGGGCATATGCTGAAATGTTTGAAATGTCTTATGTGAATATGCCCCTGAACAGCTGTAAGCACATTTGTTTCACCAGAGTTCCTTTAGTGTCTGAATCTTATGGATATTTTTCAAGTCTGTAGTGTAATTTTTTAAGTATTTTATGAAGTTCTTCCTAAACAGATACTAGGAAACAAGGGTTCAGCTCATCCTTCTTTCCTTGAGTGAATATTAAAATCATTCTGTCATGACCATAGCGCAATATTTGTTAAGACTTATAAAAAGATATTTCTAAAAGACAACTTTCCAGCTGGGTTCTTAACATTGTTCTTTCATTTTATGGAAGTGATAACCATTCTGGATGGAATACACTGAAATGTTTGAAAAGACTTGTATGAAGATACTCCTAAATAGCTACAAGCAATCTGGTTACACCACAGTGTTCTTTCATTTAATAAACTTTATATATAGTCTCCTAAGGCTGTAGTGAAATGTTTTATATCATATATGAAAATGTTCCTACAGCTACCTGCAAGCTGGGATCAGCACACTGACTTTTCATTGTAATAAAGTGATAGTTACTTTGTATGGCATACACTGAAATGTCAGAAAAGACTTATATGAGTCTATTTCTAAAGAGATACAAGCAAGCTGGTTTCACAATAGTGATCTTTCATTGAATTAATGTAATAGATATTCTGTCGCACATGTTGTGAAATGTTCAATAAATCTTACATGAAAATGTTACTATAAGTCTACCTGAAAGCTGAGTTAAGTACAATGTTTTTTCATTTTAAGAAAGTATAGCTGTTCTCTATGGCTCATACTGAAATGCTAGAAAAGACTTACATGAAGATGTTCCTTAAAAGCTACAAGGAAGTTGCTTTCACCACAGCATTCTTTCAATGTGTGAATGTTATAGATATTCCATCATGCCCGTAGTGAAATGTTTGATAGGACTTATTTGAAGATTCCCCTAAAGAGCTGCAAGCAAGGTGTTTTCACCACAGTGTTCATTCAGAAAATGAATGTTATACGTATTCTGTCATGCCTCAAGAGAACTATTTGATGTCTTATGTGAGAGTGTTCCTGAACAGCTACAAGCAAGCTTTTTCAACATAGTGTGGTTTCCTTGAATGAATGTTATGGATATCATGTTGCGGCTGTAGAGAAACGTTTGATAAGACATAAATGAAATGCTCATAAAGAGCCACTGGTTTCATCAGAACGTTCTTTCTGGATATGGAAGTGATAGCCATTCTGTAGGCATAATGAAGTGTTTGAAGAGCCTTATACGAAGACATTCCCAAGGCGCCAGAAGTAATCTGGCTTCACCACAGTGTTCTTTCAGTGAACGAGTGTTATAGCTAGTCTGTCATGCCTGTAGTGAAATGTTTAATAAGTCTTATATGAAGAGGTTTCAAACAGCCGCCAGCAAGCCGGGTTTAGCACAGTGTCCTTTAACTGTAAGTAAGTGAGAGCCATTCTGTATGGCATATACTTAAATGTTAGAGAGGTCTTATATGAAGATGTTCCTAAATAGAATCCAACAAGATGTGTTCAGGACAGAATAATTTCATCATAAGATAGTGACAGCCGTTTAGTATGGCATATACTGAAATGCTGAAAAGGACTGAAATGAAGATCTTCCTTAACAGTAAAACCAAGCCACTTTCACCATAGTGTTCTTTCATTGAATGGATGTAATAGATATTCTGTCATGCCTGTAGTTAAATGTTCAATAGGTCTTACATAAAAATACTCCTAATAATCTACCTGAAAGCTATTAAACACAACCTTCTTTCCTTGTAAGAAGGGTATGGCCATGCTGTATGCCACATACTGAAATGCTTGAAAAGCTTTATACGAAGATGTTCCTCAACAGTTACAAGAAAACTGCTTTCATCCCTGTGTTCGTTCAATGAGTGAATGTTTAGAGATTCTGTCATTCCTGCAAAGGAATGTTTAATAAGTCTTACATGAAGATGTTTCTAAACAGCTACAAGGAAATTTTTTTAAATATAGTGTTATTACATTGAATAAACATTAAAGACATCCTGTCATGACTGTAGGCAAATGTCTGATGAGACTTGAGCAAGATATTAATAAACAATTACTTGCAAGCTGGGTTCATCACAGTATTCTTTCCTGGCTATGGAGATGATAGCCATTCTGTATGGCATAAAGTGGTATGTTTGAAGAGCCTTTGATTTATATTCTTAAACAGCTAACAAGCAAGATGGTTTCTTCACAGTGTTCTTTCAGTGAATGAATGTTCTAGATATTGTCACATCTGTGGTGAAATATTTGATATATGATGTTCCTAAACAGCTACCTATAAACTGGATTCAGCATGTGTTCTTTCATTTTGTGAAAATGATAGTCGCTCTGTGTGGAATATACTTAAGTATTTGAAGTGTATTATGTGCAGATGTTCCTAAACAGTGAAAAGAAGATGGTTTTTGCATAATTTTCTTTCAGATAACAAATGTTATAGACATTGTCACATCTGTAGTCAAATGTTTGATATGATTTATGTGAAAATATCCCTAAACAGCTACCTGTTGGCTTGATTAAGCACAATGCTCTTTCATTGTAAGAAAGTGATAGCTGTTCCATGTGGCATATACTGAAATGTTTGAAATGTCATCTGTGAAGATGTTCCTTAAGAGCTACTTGCTAGGTGTTTTCAAGACAATGTTCTTTCAGTGAATGAATGTTGTAGATAGTCTATCACACCCGTAGTGAAATGCTGGATAAGTTTTATGAAGATGTCCCTAAGTAGCTACAAGCAAAATGGTTTCACAACAGTGTTCTTACAGACATTGAAGGTTATAGATATTCTGTCATGCCTGTAGTGAAATGTTTGATAAGACTTGCATGAACACTTACATGAAGATGTTTCTAAACAGCCACAAGCAAGCTTTTTCAACACAGTATTTCATTGAATGAATGTAATAATTATCACATTGTGGCTGCAGAGAAACGTTTGATAAGACACACACAAAATGTTCATAAATAGCATGTGCCAGCTGGTTGCATCACAATGTTGTTTAATTTAATGGAAGTGATCATCATTCTGTATAGCATATGATGTGTTTGAATAGCCTTATATAAAGATATTCCTAAACACTTATGAGCAATCTGGTTTCACCAGAGTGTGTTCCTCAGTGAAGGAATCTTACAGAGATTCTGTCAGAGCAGTAGTGACATGTTTGGTGTTTTGTATGAAGAAACCCTAAATGGCTTCCTGCAAGATGAGTTCAACACAGTGTTATTTCATTTTAAGAAAATGATAGTCATTCTGTTTGGCATAAACTGAAATATTAGAAAAGCCTTATATCAAGAGGTTCCTAATTAGCTACCAGCAATCTGGCTTCACAATAGTGTTCTTTCATTGAATGGATGTAATAGATACTTTGTAGTGAAATGTATGATAAGTCTCTTATGAAAAGGTTCCTAAACAGCTGCCTGCAATCTGGCTTCAGCACATTATATCATTGTCTCAAAGTGATATTCATTCAGTATGTCTTATATGGAAACGCTTGAAATGGTGAACATGAAGAAGTTTCTAAATATGTACAAGCAAGATTGTTTCTCCACAGTTTTCTTTCAGTGACTGAATGTTATGTATAGTCTGTCACGACTATTGTAAAATGTTTGATGAGTCTTATGTAAAAACGTTCCTAGATAGCTATCTGTGAGCTCTATTTAGCACAGTGTTCTTTCATTGTAGGAAAATGATACCCATTCATTATGGCATATACTGAAATGTGAGAAATGTCTCCAATACAAATGTTCCTAATAATAGCTTCAAGATGCTTTCACCACAGAGTTCTTTCAGTGAAACAATATTGCAGATATTCTGTGACACTTGTAGTGAAGTGTTAGTTAAAACTTACTTGCAAGCTGGATTCAGCACAGTGTTTCTTTCATTGTTTGAAACTCATATTCAATCAGAACAGCAAATATTGAAATGGTTATAATGACTAATATGAAGAGGATCCTTAATGGCTGCAAGTAAGATGGTTTCACCACAGTTTTCTCTCAGTGAACAAATGCTATATATATTCTGTCCCGCATGCAATGAAATGTTTGTTAAGTCTTATATGAACATGTTCCTAAACAGCTACCCGCAAACTGGGCTTAGAACAGTGTTCTCACACTGTTAGTAATTGATAGGTCATCTGTAGGGCATATGCTGAAATGTTTGAAATGTCTTATGTGAATATGCCCCTAAACAGCTGTAAGCACATTTGTTTCACCAGAGTTCCTTTAGTGTCTGAATCTTATGGATATTTTTCAAGTCTGTAGTGTAATTTTTTAAGTATTTTATGAAGTTCTTCCTAAACAGATACTAGGAAACAAGGGTTCAGCTCATCCTTCTTTCCTTGAGTGAATATTAAAATCATTCTGTCATGACCATAGCGCAATATTTGTTAAGACTTATAAAAAGATATTTCTAAAAGACAACTTTCCAGCTGGGTTCTTAACATTGTTCTTTCATTTTATGGAAGTGATAACCATTCTGGATGGAATACACTGAAATGTTTGAAAAGACTTGTATGAAGATACTCCTAAATAGCTACAAGCAATCTGGTTACACCACAGTGTTCTTTCATTTAATAAACTTTATATATAGTCTCCTAAGGCTGTAGTGAAATGTTTTATATCATATATGAAAATGTTCCTACAGCTACCTGCAAGCTGGGATCAGCACACTGACTTTTCATTGTAATAAAGTGATAGTTACTTTGTATGGCATACACTGAAATGTCAGAAAAGACTTATATGAGTCTATTTCTAAAGAGATACAAGCAAGCTGGTTTCACAATAGTGATCTTTCATTGAATTAATGTAATAGATATTCTGTCGCACATGTTGTGAAATGTTCAATAAATCTTACATGAAAATGTTACTATAAGTCTACCTGAAAGCTGAGTTAAGTACAATGTTTTTTCATTTTAAGAAAGTATAGCTGTTCTCTATGGCTCATACTGAAATGCTAGAAAAGACTTACATGAAGATGTTCCTTAAAAGCTACAAGGAAGTTGCTTTCACCACAGCATTCTTTCAATGTGTGAATGTTATAGATATTCCATCATGCCCGTAGTGAAATGTTTGATAGGACTTATTTGAAGATTCCCCTAAAGAGCTGCAAGCAAGGTGTTTTCACCACAGTGTTCATTCAGAAAATGAATGTTATACGTATTCTGTCATGCCTCAAGAGAACTATTTGATGTCTTATGTGAGAGTGTTCCTGAACAGCTACAAGCAAGCTTTTTCAACATAGTGTGGTTTCCTTGAATGAATGTTATGGATATCATGTTGCGGCTGTAGAGAAACGTTTGATAAGACATAAATGAAATGCTCATAAAGAGCCACTGGTTTCATCAGAACGTTCTTTCTGGATATGGAAGTGATAGCCATTCTGTAGGCATAATGAAGTGTTTGAAGAGCCTTATACGAAGACATTCCCAAGGCGCCAGAAGTAATCTGGCTTCACCACAGTGTTCTTTCAGTGAACGAGTGTTATAGCTAGTCTGTCATGCCTGTAGTGAAATGTTTAATAAGTCTTATATGAAGAGGTTTCAAACAGCCGCCAGCAAGCCGGGTTTAGCACAGTGTCCTTTAACTGTAAGGAAGTGAGAGCCATTCTGTATGGCATATACTTAAATGTTAGAGAGGTCTTATATGAAGATGTTCCTAAATAGAATCCAACAAGATGTGTTCAGGACAGAATAATTTCATCATAAGATAGTGACAGCCGTTTAGTATGGCATATACTGAAATGCTGAAAAGGACTGAAATGAAGATCTTCCTTAACAGTAAAACCAAGCCACTTTCACCATAGTGTTCTTTCATTGAATGGATGTAATAGATATTCTGTCATGCCTGTAGTTAAATGTTCAATAGGTCTTACATAAAAATACTCCTAATAATCTACCTGAAAGCTATGAAACACAACCTTCTTTCCTTGTAAGAAGGGTATGGCCATGCTGTATGCCACATACTGAAATGCTTGAAAAGCTTTATACGAAGATGTTCCTCAACAGTTACAAGAAAACTGCTTTCATCCCTGTGTTCGTTCAATGAGTGAATGTTTAGAGATTCTGTCATTCCTGCAAAGGAATGTTTAATAAGTCTTACATGAAGATGTTTCTAAACAGCTACAAGGAAATTTTTTTAAATATAGTGTTATTACATTGAATAAACATTAAAGACATCCTGTCATGACTGTAGGCAAATGTCTGATGAGACTTGAGCAAGATATTAATAAACAATTACTTGCAAGCTGGGTTCATCACAGTATTCTTTCCTGGCTATGGAGATGATAGCCATTCTGTATGGCATAAAGTGGTATGTTTGAAGAGCCTTTGATTTATATTCTTAAACAGCTAACAAGCAAGATGGTTTCTTCACAGTGTTCTTTCAGTGAATGAATGTTCTAGATATTGTCACATCTGTGGTGAAATATTTGATATATGATGTTCCTAAACAGCTACCTATAAACTGGATTCAGCATGTGTTCTTTCATTTTGTGAAAATGATAGTCGCTCTGTGTGGAATATACTTAAGTATTTGAAGTGTATTATGTGCAGATGTTCCTAAACAGTGAAAAGAAGATGGTTTTTGCATAATTTTCTTTCAGATAACAAATGTTATAGACATTGTCACATCTGTAGTCAAATGTTTGATATGATTTATGTGAAAATATCCCTAAACAGCTACCTGTTGGCTTGATTAAGCACAATGCTCTTTCATTGTAAGAAAGTGATAGCTGTTCCATGTGGCATATACTGAAATGTTTGAAATGTCATCTGTGAAGATGTTCCTTAAGAGCTACTTGCTAGGTGTTTTCAAGACAATGTTCTTTCAGTGAATGAATGTTGTAGATAGTCTATCACACCCGTAGTGAAATGCTGGATAAGTTTTATGAAGATGTCCCTAAGTAGCTACAAGCAAAATGGTTTCACAACAGTGTTCTTACAGACATTGAAGGTTATAGATATTCTGTCATGCCTGTAGTGAAATGTTTGATAAGACTTGCATGAACACTTACATGAAGATGTTTCTAAACAGCCACAAGCAAGCTTTTTCAACACAGTATTTCATTGAATGAATGTAATAATTATCACATTGTGGCTGCAGAGAAACGTTTGATAAGACACACACAAAATGTTCATAAATAGCATGTGCCAGCTGGTTGCATCACAATGTTGTTTAATTTAATGGAAGTGATCATCATTCTGTATAGCATATGATGTGTTTGAATAGCCTTATATAAAGATATTCCTAAACACTTATGAGCAATCTGGTTTCACCAGAGTGTGTTCCTCAGTGAAGGAATCTTACAGAGATTCTGTCAGAGCAGTAGTGACATGTTTGGTGTTTTGTATGAAGAAACCCTAAATGGCTTCCTGCAAGATGAGTTCAACACAGTGTTATTTCATTTTAAGAAAATGATAGTCATTCTGTTTGGCATAAACTGAAATATTAGAAAAGCCTTATATCAAGAGGTTCCTAATTAGCTACCAGCAATCTGGCTTCACAATAGTGTTCTTTCATTGAATGGATGTAATAGATACTTTGTAGTGAAATGTATGATAAGTCTCTTATGAAAAGGTTCCTAAACAGCTGCCTGCAATCTGGCTTCAGCACATTATATCATTGTCTCAAAGTGATATTCATTCAGTATGTCTTATATGGAAACGCTTGAAATGGTGAACATGAAGAAGTTTCTAAATATGTACAAGCAAGATTGTTTCTCCACAGTTTTCTTTCAGTGACTGAATGTTACGTATAGTCTGTCACGACTATTGTAAAATGTTTGATGAGTCTTATGTAAAAACGTTCCTAGATAGCTATCTGTGAGCTCTATTTAGCACAGTGTTCTTTCATTGTAGGAAAATGATACCCATTCATTATGGCATATACTGAAATGTGAGAAATGTCTCCAATACAAATGTTCCTAATAATAGCTTCAAGATGCTTTCACCACAGAGTTCTTTCAGTGAAACAATATTGCAGATATTCTGTGACACTTGTAGTGAAGTGTTAGTTAAAACTTACTTGCAAGCTGGATTCAGCACAGTGTTTCTTTCATTGTTTGAAACTCATATTCAATCAGAACAGCAAATATTGAAATGGTTATAATGACTAATATGAAGAGGATCCTTAATGGCTGCAAGTAAGATGGTTTCACCACAGTTTTCTCTCAGTGAACAAATGCTATATATATTCTGTCCCGCATGCAATGAAATGTTTGTTAAGTCTTATATGAACATGTTCCTAAACAGCTACCCGCAAACTGGGCTTAGAACAGTGTTCTCACACTGTTAGTAATTGATAGGTCATCTGTAAGGCATATGCTGAAATGTTTGAAATGTCTTATGTGAATATGCCCCTGAACAGCTGTAAGCACATTTGTTTCACCAGAGTTCCTTTAGTGTCTGAATCTTATGGATATTTTTCAAGTCTGTAGTGTAATTTTTTAAGTATTTTATGAAGTTCTTCCTAAACAGATACTAGGAAACAAGGGTTCAGCTCATCCTTCTTTCCTTGAGTGAATATTAAAATCATTCTGTCATGACCATAGCGCAATATTTGTTAAGACTTATAAAAAGATATTTCTAAAAGACAACTTTCCAGCTGGGTTCTTAACATTGTTCTTTCATTTTATGGAAGTGATAACCATTCTGGATGGAATACACTGAAATGTTTGAAAAGACTTGTATGAAGATACTCCTAAATAGCTACAAGCAATCTGGTTACACCACAGTGTTCTTTCATTTAATAAACTTTATATATAGTCTCCTAAGGCTGTAGTGAAATGTTTTATATCATATATGAAAATGTTCCTACAGCTACCTGCAAGCTGGGATCAGCACACTGACTTTTCATTGTAATAAAGTGATAGTTACTTTGTATGGCATACACTGAAATGTCAGAAAAGACTTATATGAGTCTATTTCTAAAGAGATACAAGCAAGCTGGTTTCACAATAGTGATCTTTCATTGAATTAATGTAATAGATATTCTGTCGCACATGTTGTGAAATGTTCAATAAATCTTACATGAAAATGTTACTATAAGTCTACCTGAAAGCTGAGTTAAGTACAATGTTTTTTCATTTTAAGAAAGTATAGCTGTTCTCTATGGCTCATACTGAAATGCTAGAAAAGACTTACATGAAGATGTTCCTTAAAAGCTACAAGGAAGTTGCTTTCACCACAGCATTCTTTCAATGTGTGAATGTTATAGATATTCCATCATGCCCGTAGTGAAATGTTTGATAGGACTTATTTGAAGATTCCCCTAAACAGCTGCAAGCAAGGTGTTTTCACCACAGTGTTCATTCAGAAAATGAATGTTATACGTATTCTGTCATGCCTCAAGAGAACTATTTGATGTCTTATGTGAGAGTGTTCCTGAACAGCTACAAGCAAGCTTTTTCAACATAGTGTGGTTTCCTTGAATGAATGTTATGGATATCATGTTGCGGCTGTAGAGAAACGTTTGATAAGACATAAATGAAATGCTCATAAAGAGCCACTGGTTTCATCAGAACGTTCTTTCTGGATATGGAAGTGATAGCCATTCTGTAGGCATAATGAAGTGTTTGAAGAGCCTTATACGAAGACATTCCCAAGGCGCCAGAAGTAATCTGGCTTCACCACAGTGTTCTTTCAGTGAACGAGTGTTATAGCTAGTCTGTCATGCCTGTAGTGAAATGTTTAATAAGTCTTATATGAAGAGGTTTCAAACAGCCGCCAGCAAGCCGGGTTTAGCACAGTGTCCTTTAACTGTAAGGAAGTGAGAGCCATTCTGTATGGCATATACTTAAATGTTAGAGAGGTCTTATATGAAGATGTTCCTAAATAGAATCCAACAAGATGTGTTCAGGACAGAATAATTTCATCATAAGATAGTGACAGCCGTTTAGTATGGCATATACTGAAATGCTGAAAAGGACTGAAATGAAGATCTTCCTTAACAGTAAAACCAAGCCACTTTCACCATAGTGTTCTTTCATTGAATGGATGTAATAGATATTCTGTCATGCCTGTAGTTAAATGTTCAATAGGTCTTACATAAAAATACTCCTAATAATCTACCTGAAAGCTATGAAACACAACCTTCTTTCCTTGTAAGAAGGGTATGGCCATGCTGTATGCCACATACTGAAATGCTTGAAAAGCTTTATACGAAGATGTTCCTCAACAGTTACAAGAAAACTGCTTTCATCCCTGTGTTCGTTCAATGAGTGAATGTTTAGAGATTCTGTCATTCCTGCAAAGGAATGTTTAATAAGTCTTACATGAAGATGTTTCTAAACAGCTACAAGGAAATTTTTTTAAATATAGTGTTATTACATTGAATAAACATTAAAGACATCCTGTCATGACTGTAGGCAAATGTCTGATGAGACTTGAGCAAGATATTAATAAACAATTACTTGCAAGCTGGGTTCATCACAGTATTCTTTCCTGGCTATGGAGATGATAGCCATTCTGTATGGCATAAAGTGGTATGTTTGAAGAGCCTTTGATTTATATTCTTAAACAGCTAACAAGCAAGATGGTTTCTTCACAGTGTTCTTTCAGTGAATGAATGTTCTAGATATTGTCACATCTGTGGTGAAATATTTGATATATGATGTTCCTAAACAGCTACCTATAAACTGGATTCAGCATGTGTTCTTTCATTTTGTGAAAATGATAGTCGCTCTGTGTGGAATATACTTAAGTATTTGAAGTGTATTATGTGCAGATGTTCCTAAACAGTGAAAAGAAGATGGTTTTTGCATAATTTTCTTTCAGATAACAAATGTTATAGACATTGTCACATCTGTAGTCAAATGTTTGATATGATTTATGTGAAAATATCCCTAAACAGCTACCTGTTGGCTTGATTAAGCACAATGCTCTTTCATTGTAAGAAAGTGATAGCTGTTCCATGTGGCATATACTGAAATGTTTGAAATGTCATCTGTGAAGATGTTCCTTAAGAGCTACTTGCTAGGTGTTTTCAAGACAATGTTCTTTCAGTGAATGAATGTTGTAGATAGTCTATCACACCCGTAGTGAAATGCTGGATAAGTTTTATGAAGATGTCCCTAAGTAGCTACAAGCAAAATGGTTTCACAACAGTGTTCTTACAGACATTGAAGGTTATAGATATTCTGTCATGCCTGTAGTGAAATGTTTGATAAGACTTGCATGAACACTTACATGAAGATGTTTCTAAACAGCCACAAGCAAGCTTTTTCAACACAGTATTTCATTGAATGAATGTAATAATTATCACATTGTGGCTGCAGAGAAACGTTTGATAAGACACACACAAAATGTTCATAAATAGCATGTGCCAGCTGGTTGCATCACAATGTTGTTTAATTTAATGGAAGTGATCATCATTCTGTATAGCATATGATGTGTTTGAATAGCCTTATATAAAGATATTCCTAAACACTTATGAGCAATCTGGTTTCACCAGAGTGTGTTCCTCAGTGAAGGAATCTTACAGAGATTCTGTCAGAGCAGTAGTGACATGTTTGGTGTTTTGTATGAAGAAACCCTAAATGGCTTCCTGCAAGATGAGTTCAACACAGTGTTATTTCATTTTAAGAAAATGATAGTCATTCTGTTTGGCATAAACTGAAATATTAGAAAAGCCTTATATCAAGAGGTTCCTAATTAGCTACCAGCAATCTGGCTTCACAATAGTGTTCTTTCATTGAATGGATGTAATAGATACTTTGTAGTGAAATGTATGATAAGTCTCTTATGAAAAGGTTCCTAAACAGCTGCCTGCAATCTGGCTTCAGCACATTATATCATTGTCTCAAAGTGATATTCATTCAGTATGTCTTATATGGAAACGCTTGAAATGGTGAACATGAAGAAGTTTCTAAATATGTACAAGCAAGATTGTTTCTCCACAGTTTTCTTTCAGTGACTGAATGTTATGTATAGTCTGTCACGACTATTGTAAAATGTTTGATGAGTCTTATGTAAAAACGTTCCTAGATAGCTATCTGTGAGCTCTATTTAGCACAGTGTTCTTTCATTGTAGGAAAATGATACCCATTCATTATGGCATATACTGAAATGTGAGAAATGTCTCCAATACAAATGTTCCTAATAATAGCTTCAAGATGCTTTCACCACAGAGTTCTTTCAGTGAAACAATATTGCAGATATTCTGTGACACTTGTAGTGAAGTGTTAGTTAAAACTTACTTGCAAGCTGGATTCAGCACAGTGTTTCTTTCATTGTTTGAAACTCATATTCAATCAGAACAGCAAATATTGAAATGGTTATAATGACTAATATGAAGAGGATCCTTAATGGCTGCAAGTAAGATGGTTTCACCACAGTTTTCTCTCAGTGAACAAATGCTATATATATTCTGTCCCGCATGCAATGAAATGTTTGTTAAGTCTTATATGAACATGTTCCTAAACAGCTACCCACAAACTGGGCTTAGAACAGTGTTCTCACACTGTTAGTAATTGATAGGTCATCTGTAGGGCATATGCTGAAATGTTTGAAATGTCTTATGTGAATATGCCCCTGAACAGCTGTAAGCACATTTGTTTCACCAGAGTTCCTTTAGTGTCTGAATCTTATGGATATTTTTCAAGTCTGTAGTGTAATTTTTTAAGTATTTTATGAAGTTCTTCCTAAACAGATACTAGGAAACAAGGGTTCAGCTCATCCTTCTTTCCTTGAGTGAATATTAAAATCATTCTGTCATGACCATAGCGCAATATTTGTTAAGACTTATAAAAAGATATTTCTAAAAGACAACTTTCCAGCTGGGTTCTTAACATTGTTCTTTCATTTTATGGAAGTGATAACCATTCTGGATGGAATACACTGAAATGTTTGAAAAGACTTGTATGAAGATACTCCTAAATAGCTACAAGCAATCTGGTTACACCACAGTGTTCTTTCATTTAATAAACTTTATATATAGTCTCCTAAGGCTGTAGTGAAATGTTTTATATCATATATGAAAATGTTCCTACAGCTACCTGCAAGCTGGGATCAGCACACTGACTTTTCATTGTAATAAAGTGATAGTTACTTTGTATGGCATACACTGAAATGTCAGAAAAGACTTATATGAGTCTATTTCTAAAGAGATACAAGCAAGCTGGTTTCACAATAGTGATCTTTCATTGAATTAATGTAATAGATATTCTGTCGCACATGTTGTGAAATGTTCAATAAATCTTACATGAAAATGTTACTATAAGTCTACCTGAAAGCTGAGTTAAGTACAATGTTTTTTCATTTTAAGAAAGTATAGCTGTTCTCTATGGCTCATACTGAAATGCTAGAAAAGACTTACATGAAGATGTTCCTTAAAAGCTACAAGGAAGTTGCTTTCACCACAGCATTCTTTCAATGTGTGAATGTTATAGATATTCCATCATGCCCGTAGTGAAATGTTTGATAGGACTTATTTGAAGATTCCCCTAAAGAGCTGCAAGCAAGGTGTTTTCACCACAGTGTTCATTCAGAAAATGAATGTTATACGTATTCTGTCATGCCTCAAGAGAACTATTTGATGTCTTATGTGAGAGTGTTCCTGAACAGCTACAAGCAAGCTTTTTCAACATAGTGTGGTTTCCTTGAATGAATGTTATGGATATCATGTTGCGGCTGTAGAGAAACGTTTGATAAGACATAAATGAAATGCTCATAAAGAGCCACTGGTTTCATCAGAACGTTCTTTCTGGATATGGAAGTGATAGCCATTCTGTAGGCATAATGAAGTGTTTGAAGAGCCTTATACGAAGACATTCCCAAGGCGCCAGAAGTAATCTGGCTTCACCACAGTGTTCTTTCAGTGAACGAGTGTTATAGCTAGTCTGTCATGCCTGTAGTGAAATGTTTAATAAGTCTTATATGAAGAGGTTTCAAACAGCCGCCAGCAAGCCGGGTTTAGCACAGTGTCCTTTAACTGTAAGGAAGTGAGAGCCATTCTGTATGGCATATACTTAAATGTTAGAGAGGTCTTATATGAAGATGTTCCTAAATAGAATCCAACAAGATGTGTTCAGGACAGAATAATTTCATCATAAGATAGTGACAGCCGTTTAGTATGGCATATACTGAAATGCTGAAAAGGACTGAAATGAAGATCTTCCTTAACAGTAAAACCAAGCCACTTTCACCATAGTGTTCTTTCATTGAATGGATGTAATAGATATTCTGTCATGCCTGTAGTTAAATGTTCAATAGGTCTTACATAAAAATACTCCTAATAATCTACCTGAAAGCTATGAAACACAACCTTCTTTCCTTGTAAGAAGGGTATGGCCATGCTGTATGCCACATACTGAAATGCTTGAAAAGCTTTATACGAAGATGTTCCTCAACAGTTACAAGAAAACTGCTTTCATCCCTGTGTTCGTTCAATGAGTGAATGTTTAGAGATTCTGTCATTCCTGCAAAGGAATGTTTAATAAGTCTTACATGAAGATGTTTCTAAACAGCTACAAGGAAATTTTTTTAAATATAGTGTTATTACATTGAATAAACATTAAAGACATCCTGTCATGACTGTAGGCAAATGTCTGATGAGACTTGAGCAAGATATTAATAAACAATTACTTGCAAGCTGGGTTCATCACAGTATTCTTTCCTGGCTATGGAGATGATAGCCATTCTGTATGGCATAAAGTGGTATGTTTGAAGAGCCTTTGATTTATATTCTTAAACAGCTAACAAGCAAGATGGTTTCTTCACAGTGTTCTTTCAGTGAATGAATGTTCTAGATATTGTCACATCTGTGGTGAAATATTTGATATATGATGTTCCTAAACAGCTACCTATAAACTGGATTCAGCATGTGTTCTTTCATTTTGTGAAAATGATAGTCGCTCTGTGTGGAATATACTTAAGTATTTGAAGTGTATTATGTGCAGATGTTCCTAAACAGTGAAAAGAAGATGGTTTTTGCATAATTTTCTTTCAGATAACAAATGTTATAGACATTGTCACATCTGTAGTCAAATGTTTGATATGATTTATGTGAAAATATCCCTAAACAGCTACCTGTTGGCTTGATTAAGCACAATGCTCTTTCATTGTAAGAAAGTGATAGCTGTTCCATGTGGCATATACTGAAATGTTTGAAATGTCATCTGTGAAGATGTTCCTTAAGAGCTACTTGCTAGGTGTTTTCAAGACAATGTTCTTTCAGTGAATGAATGTTGTAGATAGTCTATCACACCCGTAGTGAAATGCTGGATAAGTTTTATGAAGATGTCCCTAAGTAGCTACAAGCAAAATGGTTTCACAACAGTGTTCTTACAGACATTGAAGGTTATAGATATTCTGTCATGCCTGTAGTGAAATGTTTGATAAGACTTGCATGAACACTTACATGAAGATGTTTCTAAACAGCCACAAGCAAGCTTTTTCAACACAGTATTTCATTGAATGAATGTAATAATTATCACATTGTGGCTGCAGAGAAACGTTTGATAAGACACACACAAAATGTTCATAAATAGCATGTGCCAGCTGGTTGCATCACAATGTTGTTTAATTTAATGGAAGTGATCATCATTCTGTATAGCATATGATGTGTTTGAATAGCCTTATATAAAGATATTCCTAAACACTTATGAGCAATCTGGTTTCACCAGAGTGTGTTCCTCAGTGAAGGAATCTTACAGAGATTCTGTCAGAGCAGTAGTGACATGTTTGGTGTTTTGTATGAAGAAACCCTAAATGGCTTCCTGCAAGATGAGTTCAACACAGTGTTATTTCATTTTAAGAAAATGATAGTCATTCTGTTTGGCATAAACTGAAATATTAGAAAAGCCTTATATCAAGAGGTTCCTAATTAGCTACCAGCAATCTGGCTTCACAATAGTGTTCTTTCATTGAATGGATGTAATAGATACTTTGTAGTGAAATGTATGATAAGTCTCTTATGAAAAGGTTCCTAAACAGCTGCCTGCAATCTGGCTTCAGCACATTATATCATTGTCTCAAAGTGATATTCATTCAGTATGTCTTATATGGAAACGCTTGAAATGGTGAACATGAAGAAGTTTCTAAATATGTACAAGCAAGATTGTTTCTCCACAGTTTTCTTTCAGTGACTGAATGTTACGTATAGTCTGTCACGACTATTGTAAAATGTTTGATGAGTCTTATGTAAAAACGTTCCTAGATAGCTATCTGTGAGCTCTATTTAGCACAGTGTTCTTTCATTGTAGGAAAATGATACCCATTCATTATGGCATATACTGAAATGTGAGAAATGTCTCCAATACAAATGTTCCTAATAATAGCTTCAAGATGCTTTCACCACAGAGTTCTTTCAGTGAAACAATATTGCAGATATTCTGTGACACTTGTAGTGAAGTGTTAGTTAAAACTTACTTGCAAGCTGGATTCAGCACAGTGTTTCTTTCATTGTTTGAAACTCATATTCAATCAGAACAGCAAATATTGAAATGGTTATAATGACTAATATGAAGAGGATCCTTAATGGCTGCAAGTAAGATGGTTTCACCACAGTTTTCTCTCAGTGAACAAATGCTATATATATTCTGTCCCGCATGCAATGAAATGTTTGTTAAGTCTTATATGAACATGTTCCTAAACAGCTACCCGCAAACTGGGCTTAGAACAGTGTTCTCACACTGTTAGTAATTGATAGGTCATCTGTAGGGCATATGCTGAAATGTTTGAAATGTCTTATGTGAATATGCCCCTAAACAGCTGTAAGCACATTTGTTTCACCAGAGTTCCTTTAGTGTCTGAATCTTATGGATATTTTTCAAGTCTGTAGTGTAATTTTTTAAGTATTTTATGAAGTTCTTCCTAAACAGATACTAGGAAACAAGGGTTCAGCTCATCCTTCTTTCCTTGAGTGAATATTAAAATCATTCTGTCATGACCATAGCGCAATATTTGTTAAGACTTATAAAAAGATATTTCTAAAAGACAACTTTCCAGCTGGGTTCTTAACATTGTTCTTTCATTTTATGGAAGTGATAACCATTCTGGATGGAATACACTGAAATGTTTGAAAAGACTTGTATGAAGATACTCCTAAATAGCTACAAGCAATCTGGTTACACCACAGTGTTCTTTCATTTAATAAACTTTATATATAGTCTCCTAAGGCTGTAGTGAAATGTTTTATATCATATATGAAAATGTTCCTACAGCTACCTGCAAGCTGGGATCAGCACACTGACTTTTCATTGTAATAAAGTGATAGTTACTTTGTATGGCATACACTGAAATGTCAGAAAAGACTTATATGAGTCTATTTCTAAAGAGATACAAGCAAGCTGGTTTCACAATAGTGATCTTTCATTGAATTAATGTAATAGATATTCTGTCGCACATGTTGTGAAATGTTCAATAAATCTTACATGAAAATGTTACTATAAGTCTACCTGAAAGCTGAGTTAAGTACAATGTTTTTTCATTTTAAGAAAGTATAGCTGTTCTCTATGGCTCATACTGAAATGCTAGAAAAGACTTACATGAAGATGTTCCTTAAAAGCTACAAGGAAGTTGCTTTCACCACAGCATTCTTTCAATGTGTGAATGTTATAGATATTCCATCATGCCCGTAGTGAAATGTTTGATAGGACTTATTTGAAGATTCCCCTAAACAGCTGCAAGCAAGGTGTTTTCACCACAGTGTTCATTCAGAAAATGAATGTTATACGTATTCTGTCATGCCTCAAGAGAACTATTTGATGTCTTATGTGAGAGTGTTCCTGAACAGCTACAAGCAAGCTTTTTCAACATAGTGTGGTTTCCTTGAATGAATGTTATGGATATCATGTTGCGGCTGTAGAGAAACGTTTGATAAGACATAAATGAAATGCTCATAAAGAGCCACTGGTTTCATCAGAACGTTCTTTCTGGATATGGAAGTGATAGCCATTCTGTAGGCATAATGAAGTGTTTGAAGAGCCTTATACGAAGACATTCCCAAGGCGCCAGAAGTAATCTGGCTTCACCACAGTGTTCTTTCAGTGAACGAGTGTTATAGCTAGTCTGTCATGCCTGTAGTGAAATGTTTAATAAGTCTTATATGAAGAGGTTTCAAACAGCCGCCAGCAAGCCGGGTTTAGCACAGTGTCCTTTAACTGTAAGTAAGTGAGAGCCATTCTGTATGGCATATACTTAAATGTTAGAGAGGTCTTATATGAAGATGTTCCTAAATAGAATCCAACAAGATGTGTTCAGGACAGAATAATTTCATCATAAGATAGTGACAGCCGTTTAGTATGGCATATACTGAAATGCTGAAAAGGACTGAAATGAAGATCTTCCTTAACAGTAAAACCAAGCCACTTTCACCATAGTGTTCTTTCATTGAATGGATGTAATAGATATTCTGTCATGCCTGTAGTTAAATGTTCAATAGGTCTTACATAAAAATACTCCTAATAATCTACCTGAAAGCTATGAAACACAACCTTCTTTCCTTGTAAGAAGGGTATGGCCATGCTGTATGCCACATACTGAAATGCTTGAAAAGCTTTATACGAAGATGTTCCTCAACAGTTACAAGAAAACTGCTTTCATCCCTGTGTTCGTTCAATGAGTGAATGTTTAGAGATTCTGTCATTCCTGCAAAGGAATGTTTAATAAGTCTTACATGAAGATGTTTCTAAACAGCTACAAGGAAATTTTTTTAAATATAGTGTTATTACATTGAATAAACATTAAAGACATCCTGTCATGACTGTAGGCAAATGTCTGATAAGACTTGAGCAAAATATTAATAAACAATTACTTGCAAGCTGGGTTCATCACAGTATTCTTTCCTGGCTATGGAGATGATAGCCATTCTGTATGGCATAAAGTGATATGTTTGAAGAGCCTTTGATTTATATTCTTAAACAGCTAACAAGCAAGATGGTTTCTTCACAGTGTTCTTTCAGTGAATGAATGTTCTAGATATTGTCACATCTGTGGTGAAATATTTGATATATGATGTTCCTAAACAGCTACCTATAAACTGGATTCAGCATGTGTTCTTTCATTTTGTGAAAATGATAGTCGCTCTGTGTGGAATATACTTAAGTATTTGAAGTGTATTATGTGCAGATGTTCCTAAACAGTGAAAAGAAGATGGTTTTTGCATAATTTTCTTTCAGATAACAAATGTTATAGACATTGTCACATCTGTAGTCAAATGTTTGATATGATTTATGTGAAAATATCCCTAAACAGCTACCTGTTGGCTTGATTAAGCACAATGCTGTTTCATTGTAAGAAAGTGATAGCTGTTCCATGTGGCATATACTGAAATGTTTGAAATGTCATCTGTGAAGATGTTCCTTAAGAGCTACTTGCTGGGTGTTTTCAAGACAATGTTCTTTCAGTGAATGGATGTTGTAGATAGTCTATCACACCCGTAGTGAAATGCTGGATAAGTTTTATGAAGATGTCCCTAAGTAGCTACAAGCAAAATGGTTTCACAACAGTGTTCTTACAGACATTGAAGGTTATAGATATTCTGTCATGCCTGTAGTGAAATGTTTGATAAGACTTGCATGAACACTTACATGAAGATGTTTCTAAACAGCCACAAGCAAGCTTTTTCAACACAGTATTTCATTGAATGAATGTAATAATTATCACATTGTGGCTGCAGAGAAACGTTTGATAAGACACACACAAAATGTTCATAAATAGCATGTGCCAGCTGGTTGCATCACAATGTTGTTTAATTTAATGGAAGTGATCATCATTCTGTATAGCATATGATGTGTTTGAATAGCCTTATATAAAGATATTCCTAAAAACTTATGAGCAATCTGGTTTCACCAGAGTGTGTTCCTCAGTGAAGGAATCTTACAGAGATTCTGTCAGAGCAGTAGTGACATGTTTGGTGTTTTGTATGAAGAAACCCTAAATGGCTTCCTGCAAGATGAGTTCAACACAGTGTTATTTCATTTTAAGAAAATGATAGTCATTCTGTTTGGCATAAACTGAAATATTAGAAAAGCCTTATATCAAGAGGTTCCTAATTAGCTACCAGCAATCTGGCTTCACAATAGTGTTCTTTCATTGAATGGATGTAATAGATACTTTGTAGTGAAATGTATGATAAGTCTCTTATGAAAAGGTTCCTAAACAGCTGCCTGCAATCTGGCTTCAGCACATTATATCATTGTCTCAAAGTGATATTCATTCAGTATGTCTTATATGGAAACGCTTGAAATGGTGAACATGAAGAAGTTTCTAAATATATACAAGCAAGATTGTTTCTCCACAGTTTTCTTTCAGTGACTGAATGTTACGTATAGTCTGTCACGACTATTGTAAAATGTTTGATGAGTCTTATGTAAAAACGTTCCTAGATAGCTATCTGTGAGCTCTATTTAGCACAGTGTTCTTTCATTGTAGGAAAATGATACCCATTCATTATGGCATATACTGAAATGTGAGAAATGTCTCCAATACAAATGTTCCTAATAATAGCTTCAAGATGCTTTCACCACAGAGTTCTTTCAGTGAAACAATATTGCAGATATTCTGTGACACTTGTAGTGAAGTGTTAGTTAAAACTTACTTGCAAGCTGGATTCAGCACAGTGTTTCTTTCATTGTTTGAAACTCATATTCAATCAGAACAGCAAATATTGAAATGGTTATAATGACTAATATGAAGAGGATCCTTAATGGCTGCAAGTAAGATGGTTTCACCACAGTTTTCTCTCAGTGAACAAATGCTATATATATTCTGTCCCGCATGCAATGAAATGTTTGTTAAGTCTTATATGAACATGTTCCTAAACAGCTACCCGCAAACTGGGCTTAGAACAGTGTTCTCACACTGTTAGTAATTGATAGGTCATCTGTAGGGCATATGCTGAAATGTTTGAAATGTCTTATGTGAATATGCCCCTAAACAGCTGTAAGCACATTTGTTTCACCAGAGTTCCTTTAGTGTCTGAATCTTATGGATATTTTTCAAGTCTGTAGTGTAATTTTTTAAGTATTTTATGAAGTTCTTCCTAAACAGATACTAGGAAACAAGGGTTCAGCTCATCCTTCTTTCCTTGAGTGAATATTAAAATCATTCTGTCATGACCATAGCGCAATATTTGTTAAGACTTATAAAAAGATATTTCTAAAAGACAACTTTCCAGCTGGGTTCTTAACATTGTTCTTTCATTTTATGGAAGTGATAACCATTCTGGATGGAATACACTGAAATGTTTGAAAAGACTTGTATGAAGATACTCCTAAATAGCTACAAGCAATCTGGTTACACCACAGTGTTCTTTCATTTAATAAACTTTATATATAGTCTCCTATAGCTGTAGTGAAATGTTTTATATCATATATGAAAATGTTCCTACAGCTACCTGCAAGCTGGGATCAGCACACTGACTTTTCATTGTAATAAAGTGATAGTTACTTTGTATGGCATACACTGAAATGTCAGAAAAGACTTATATGAGTGTATTTCTAAAGAGATACAAGCAAGCTGGTTTCACAATAGTGATCTTTCATTGAATTAATGTAATAGATATTCTGTCGCACATGTTGTGAAATGTTCAATAAATCTTACATGAAAATGTTACTATAAGTCTACCTGAAAGCTGAGTTAAGTACAATGTTTTTTCATTTTAAGAAAGTATAGCTGTTCTCTATGGCTCATACTGAAATGCTAGAAAAGACTTACATGAAGATGTTCCTTAAAAGCTACAAGGAAGTTGGTTTCACCACAGCATTCTTTCAAAGAGTGAATGTTATAGATATTCCATCATGCCCGTAGTGAAATGTTTGATAGGACTTATTTGAAGATTCCCCTAAAGAGCTGCAAGCAAGGTGTTTTCACCACAGTGTTCATTCAGAAAATGAATGTTATACGTATTCTGTCATGCCTCAAGAGAACTATTTGATGTCTTATGTGAGAGTGTTCCTGAACAGCTACAAGCAAGCTTTTTCAACATAGTGTGGTTTCCTTGAATGAATGTTATGGATATCATGTTGCGGCTGTAGAGAAACGTTTGATAAGACATAAATGAAATGCTCATAAAGAGCCACTGGTTTCATCAGAACGTTCTTTCTGGATATGGAAGTGATAGCCATTCTGTAGGCATAATGAAGTGTTTGAAGAGCCTTATACGAAGACATTCCCAAGGCGCCAGAAGTAATCTGGCTTCACCACAGTGTTCTTTCAGTGAACGAGTGTTATAGCTAGTCTGTCATGCCTGTAGTGAAATGTTTAATAAGTCTTATATGAAGAGGTTTCAAACAGCCGCCAGCAAGCCGGGTTTAGCACAGTGTCCTTTAACTGTAAGTAAGTGAGAGCCATTCTGTATGGCATATACTTAAATGTTAGAGAGGTCTTATATGAAGATGTTCCTAAATAGAATCCAACAAGATGTGTTCAGGACAGAATAATTTCATCATAAGATAGTGACAGCCGTTTAGTATGGCATATACTGAAATGCTGAAAAGGACTGAAATGAAGATCTTCCTTAACAGTAAAACCAAGCCACTTTCACCATAGTGTTCTTTCATTGAATGGATGTAATAGATATTCTGTCATGCCTGTAGTTAAATGTTCAATAGGTCTTACATAAAAATACTCCTAATAATCTACCTGAAAGCTATTAAACACAACCTTCTTTCCTTGTAAGAAGGGTATGGCCATGCTGTATGCCACATACTGAAATGCTTGAAAAGCTTTATACGAAGATGTTCCTCAACAGTTACAAGAAAACTGCTTTCATCCCTGTGTTCGTTCAATGAGTGAATGTTTAGAGATTCTGTCATTCCTGCAAAGGAATGTTTAATAAGTCTTACATGAAGATGTTTCTAAACAGCTACAAGGAAATTTTTTTAAATATAGTGTTATTACATTGAATAAACATTAAAGACATCCTGTCATGACTGTAGGCAAATGTCTGATAAGACTTGAGCAAAATATTAATAAACAATTACTTGCAAGCTGGGTTCATCACAGTATTCTTTCCTGGCTATGGAGATGATAGCCATTCTGTATGGCATAAAGTGATATGTTTGAAGAGCCTTTGATTTATATTCTTAAACAGCTAACAAGCAAGATGGTTTCTTCACAGTGTTCTTTCAGTGAATGAATGTTCTAGATATTGTCACATCTGTGGTGAAATATTTGATATATGATGTTCCTAAACAGCTACCTATAAACTGGATTCAGCATGTGTTCTTTCATTTTGTGAAAATGATAGTCGCTCTGTGTGGAATATACTTAAGTATTTGAAGTGTATTATGTGCAGATGTTCCTAAACAGTGAAAAGAAGATGGTTTTTGCATAATTTTCTTTCAGATAACAAATGTTATAGACATTGTCACATCTGTAGTCAAATGTTTGATATGATTTATGTGAAAATATCCCTAAACAGCTACCTGTTGGCTTGATTAAGCACAATGCTCTTTCATTGTAAGAAAGTGATAGCTGTTCCATGTGGCATATACTGAAATGTTTGAAATGTCATCTGTGAAGATGTTCCTTAAGAGCTACTTGCTGGGTGTTTTCAAGACAATGTTCTTTCAGTGAATGGATGTTGTAGATAGTCTATCACACCCGTAGTGAAATGCTGGATAAGTTTTATGAAGATGTCCCTAAGTAGCTACAAGCAAAATGGTTTCACAACAGTGTTCTTACAGACATTGAAGGTTATAGATATTCTGTCATGCCTGTAGTGAAATGTTTGATAAGACTTGCATGAACACTTACATGAAGATGTTTCTAAACAGCCACAAGCAAGCTTTTTCAACACAGTATTTCATTGAATGAATGTAATAATTATCACATTGTGGCTGCAGAGAAACGTTTGATAAGACACACACAAAATGTTCATAAATAGCATGTGCCAGCTGGTTGCATCACAATGTTGTTTAATTTAATGGAAGTGATCATCATTCTGTATAGCATATGATGTGTTTGAATAGCCTTATATAAAGATATTCCTAAAAACTTATGAGCAATCTGGTTTCACCAGAGTGTGTTCCTCAGTGAAGGAATCTTACAGAGATTCTGTCAGAGCAGTAGTGACATGTTTGGTGTTTTGTATGAAGAAACCCTAAATGGCTTCCTGCAAGATGAGTTCAACACAGTGTTATTTCATTTTAAGAAAATGATAGTCATTCTGTTTGGCATAAACTGAAATATTAGAAAAGCCTTATATCAAGAGGTTCCTAATTAGCTACCAGCAATCTGGCTTCACAATAGTGTTCTTTCATTGAATGGATGTAATAGATACTTTGTAGTGAAATGTATGATAAGTCTCTTATGAAAAGGTTCCTAAACAGCTGCCTGCAATCTGGCTTCAGCACATTATATCATTGTCTCAAAGTGATATTCATTCAGTATGTCTTATATGGAAACGCTTGAAATGGTGAACATGAAGAAGTTTCTAAATATATACAAGCAAGATTGTTTCTCCACAGTTTTCTTTCAGTGACTGAATGTTACGTATAGTCTGTCACGACTATTGTAAAATGTTTGATGAGTCTTATGTAAAAACGTTCCTAGATAGCTATCTGTGAGCTCTATTTAGCACAGTGTTCTTTCATTGTAGGAAAATGATACCCATTCATTATGGCATATACTGAAATGTGAGAAATGTCTCCAATACAAATGTTCCTAATAATAGCTTCAAGATGCTTTCACCACAGAGTTCTTTCAGTGAAACAATATTGCAGATATTCTGTGACACTTGTAGTGAAGTGTTAGTTAAAACTTACTTGCAAGCTGGATTCAGCACAGTGTTTCTTTCATTGTTTGAAACTCATATTCAATCAGAACAGCAAATATTGAAATGGTTATAATGACTAATATGAAGAGGATCCTTAATGGCTGCAAGTAAGATGGTTTCACCACAGTTTTCTCTCAGTGAACAAATGCTATATATATTCTGTCCCGCATGCAATGAAATGTTTGTTAAGTCTTATATGAACATGTTCCTAAACAGCTACCCGCAAACTGGGCTTAGAACAGTGTTCTCACACTGTTAGTAATTGATAGGTCATCTGTAGGGCATATGCTGAAATGTTTGAAATGTCTTATGTGAATATGCCCCTAAACAGCTGTAAGCACATTTGTTTCACCAGAGTTCCTTTAGTGTCTGAATCTTATGGATATTTTTCAAGTCTGTAGTGTAATTTTTTAAGTATTTTATGAAGTTCTTCCTAAACAGATACTAGGAAACAAGGGTTCAGCTCATCCTTCTTTCCTTGAGTGAATATTAAAATCATTCTGTCATGACCATAGCGCAATATTTGTTAAGACTTATAAAAAGATATTTCTAAAAGACAACTTTCCAGCTGGGTTCTTAACATTGTTCTTTCATTTTATGGAAGTGATAACCATTCTGGATGGAATACACTGAAATGTTTGAAAAGACTTGTATGAAGATACTCCTAAATAGCTACAAGCAATCTGGTTACACCACAGTGTTCTTTCATTTAATAAACTTTATCTATAGTCTCCTAAGGCTGTAGTGAAATGTTTTATATCATATATGAAAATGTTCCTACAGCTACCTGCAAGCTGGGATCAGCACACTGACTTTTCATTGTAATAAAGTGATAGTTACTTTGTATGGCATACACTGAAATGTCAGAAAAGACTTATATGAGTGTATTTCTAAAGAGATACAAGCAAGCTGGTTTCACAATAGTGATCTTTCATTGAATTAATGTAATAGATATTCTGTCGCACATGTTGTGAAATGTTCAATAAATCTTACATGAAAATGTTACTATAAGTCTACCTGAAAGCTGAGTTAAGTACAATGTTTTTTCATTTTAAGAAAGTATAGCTGTTCTCTATGGCTCATACTGAAATGCTAGAAAAGACTTACATGAAGATGTTCCTTAAAAGCTACAAGGAAGTTGGTTTCACCACAGCATTCTTTCAATGAGTGAATGTTATAGATATTCCATCATGCCCGTAGTGAAATGTTTGATAGGACTTATTTGAAGATTCCCCTAAAGAGCTGCAAGCAAGGTGTTTTCACCACAGTGTTCATTCAGAAAATGAATGTTATACGTATTCTGTCATGCCTCAAGAGAACTATTTGATGTCTTATGTGAGAGTGTTCCTGAACAGCTACAAGCAAGCTTTTTCAACATAGTGTGGTTTCCTTGAATGAATGTTATGGATATCATGTTGCGGCTGTAGAGAAACGTTTGATAAGACATAAATGAAATGCTCATAAAGAGCCACTGGTTTCATCAGAACGTTCTTTCTGGATATGGAAGTGATAGCCATTCTGTAGGCATAATGAAGTGTTTGAAGAGCCTTATACGAAGACATTCCCAAGGCGCCAGAAGTAATCTGGCTTCACCACAGTGTTCTTTCAGTGAACGAGTGTTATAGCTAGTCTGTCATGCCTGTAGTGAAATGTTTAATAAGTCTTATATGAAGAGGTTTCAAACAGCCGCCAGCAAGCCGGGTTTAGCACAGTGTCCTTTAACTGTAAGTAAGTGAGAGCCATTCTGTATGGCATATACTTAAATGTTAGAGAGGTCTTATATGAAGATGTTCCTAAATAGAATCCAACAAGATGTGTTCAGGACAGAATAATTTCATCATAAGATAGTGACAGCCGTTTAGTATGGCATATACTGAAATGCTGAAAAGGACTGAAATGAAGATCTTCCTTAACAGTAAAACCAAGCCACTTTCACCATAGTGTTCTTTCATTGAATGGATGTAATAGATATTCTGTCATGCCTGTAGTTAAATGTTCAATAGGTCTTACATAAAAATACTCCTAATAATCTACCTGAAAGCTATTAAACACAAACTTCTTTCCTTGTAAGAAGGGTATGGCCATGCTGTATGCCACATACTGAAATGCTTGAAAAGCTTTATACGAAGATGTTCCTCAACAGTTACAAGAAAACTGCTTTCATCCCTGTGTTCGTTCAATGAGTGAATGTTTAGAGATTCTGTCATTCCTGCAAAGGAATGTTTAATAAGTCTTACATGAAGATGTTTCTAAACAGCTACAAGGAAATTTTTTTAAATATAGTGTTATTACATTGAATAAACATTAAAGACATCCTGTCATGACTGTAGGCAAATGTCTGATAAGACTTGAGCAAAATATTAATAAACAATTACTTGCAAGCTGGGTTCATCACAGTATTCTTTCCTGGCTATGGAGATGATAGCCATTCTGTATGGCATAAAGTGATATGTTTGAAGAGCCTTTGATTTATATTCTTAAACAGCTAACAAGCAAGATGGTTTCTTCACAGTGTTCTTTCAGTGAATGAATGTTCTAGATATTGTCACATCTGTGGTGAAATATTTGATATATGATGTTCCTAAACAGCTACCCATAAACTGGATTCAGCATGTGTTCTTTCATTTTGTGAAAATGATAGTCGCTCTGTGTGGAATATACTTAAGTATTTGAAGTGTATTATGTGCAGATGTTCCTAAACAGTGAAAAGAAGATGGTTTTTGCATAATTTTCTTTCAGATAACAAATGTTATAGACATTGTCACATCTGTAGTCAAATGTTTGATATGATTTATGTGAAAATATCCCTAAACAGCTACCTGTTGGCTTGATTAAGCACAATGCTGTTTCATTGTAAGAAAGTGATAGCTGTTCCATGTGGCATATACTGAAATGTTTGAAATGTCATCTGTGAAGATGTTCCTTAAGAGCTACTTGCTGGGTGTTTTCAAGACAATGTTCTTTCAGTGAATGGATGTTGTAGATAGTCTATCACACCCGTAGTGAAATGCTGGATAAGTTTTATGAAGATGTCCCTAAGTAGCTACAAGCAAAATGGTTTCACAACAGTGTTCTTACAGACATTGAAGGTTATAGATATTCTGTCATGCCTGTAGTGAAATGTTTGATAAGACTTGCATGAACACTTACATGAAGATGTTTCTAAACAGCCACAAGCAAGCTTTTTCAACACAGTATTTCATTGAATGAATGTAATAATTATCACATTGTGGCTGCAGAGAAACGTTTGATAAGACACACACAAAATGTTCATAAATAGCATGTGCCAGCTGGTTGCATCACAATGTTGTTTAATTTAATGGAAGTGATCATCATTCTGTATAGCATATGATGTGTTTGAATAGCCTTATATAAAGATATTCCTAAAAACTTATGAGCAATCTGGTTTCACCAGAGTGTGTTCCTCAGTGAAGGAATCTTACAGAGATTCTGTCAGAGCAGTAGTGACATGTTTGGTGTTTTGTATGAAGAAACCCTAAATGGCTTCCTGCAAGATGAGTTCAACACAGTGTTATTTCATTTTAAGAAAATGATAGTCATTCTGTTTGGCATAAACTGAAATATTAGAAAAGCCTTATATCAAGAGGTTCCTAATTAGCTACCAGCAATCTGGCTTCACAATAGTGTTCTTTCATTGAATGGATGTAATAGATACTTTGTAGTGAAATGTATGATAAGTCTCTTATGAAAAGGTTCCTAAACAGCTGCCTGCAATCTGGCTTCAGCACATTATATCATTGTCTCAAAGTGATATTCATTCAGTATGTCTTATATGGAAACGCTTGAAATGGTGAACATGAAGAAGTTTCTAAATATATACAAGCAAGATTGTTTCTCCACAGTTTTCTTTCAGTGACTGAATGTTACGTATAGTCTGTCACGACTATTGTAAAATGTTTGATGAGTCTTATGTAAAAACGTTCCTAGATAGCTATCTGTGAGCTCTATTTAGCACAGTGTTCTTTCATTGTAGGAAAATGATACCCATTCATTATGGCATATACTGAAATGTGAGAAATGTCTCCAATACAAATGTTCCTAATAATAGCTTCAAGATGCTTTCACCACAGAGTTCTTTCAGTGAAACAATATTGCAGATATTCTGTGACACTTGTAGTGAAGTGTTAGTTAAAACTTACTTGCAAGCTGGATTCAGCACAGTGTTTCTTTCATTGTTTGAAACTCATATTCAATCAGAACAGCAAATATTGAAATGGTTATAATGACTAATATGAAGAGGATCCTTAATGGCTGCAAGTAAGATGGTTTCACCACAGTTTTCTCTCAGTGAACAAATGCTATATATATTCTGTCCCGCATGCAATGAAATGTTTGTTAAGTCTTATATGAACATGTTCCTAAACAGCTACCCGCAAACTGGGCTTAGAACAGTGTTCTCACACTGTTAGTAATTGATAGGTCATCTGTAGGGCATATGCTGAAATGTTTGAAATGTCTTATGTGAATATGCCCCTAAACAGCTGTAAGCACATTTGTTTCACCAGAGTTCCTTTAGTGTCTGAATCTTATGGATATTTTTCAAGTCTGTAGTGTAATTTTTTAAGTATTTTATGAAGTTCTTCCTAAACAGATACTAGGAAACAAGGGTTCAGCTCATCCTTCTTTCCTTGAGTGAATATTAAAATCATTCTGTCATGACCATAGCGCAATATTTGTTAAGACTTATAAAAAGATATTTCTAAAAGACAACTTTCCAGCTGGGTTCTTAACATTGTTCTTTCATTTTATGGAAGTGATAACCATTCTGGATGGAATACACTGAAATGTTTGAAAAGACTTGTATGAAGATACTCCTAAATAGCTACAAGCAATCTGGTTACACCACAGTGTTCTTTCATTTAATAAACTTTATCTATAGTCTCCTAAGGCTGTAGTGAAATGTTTTATATCATATATGAAAATGTTCCTACAGCTACCTGCAAGCTGGGATCAGCACACTGACTTTTCATTGTAATAAAGTGATAGTTACTTTGTATGGCATACACTGAAATGTCAGAAAAGACTTATATGAGTGTATTTCTAAAGAGATACAAGCAAGCTGGTTTCACAATAGTGATCTTTCATTGAATTAATGTAATAGATATTCTGTCGCACATGTTGTGAAATGTTCAATAAATCTTACATGAAAATGTTACTATAAGTCTACCTGAAAGCTGAGTTAAGTACAATGTTTTTTCATTTTAAGAAAGTATAGCTGTTCTCTATGGCTCATACTGAAATGCTAGAAAAGACTTACATGAAGATGTTCCTTAAAAGCTACAAGGAAGTTGGTTTCACCACAGCATTCTTTCAATGAGTGAATGTTATAGATATTCCATCATGCCCGTAGTGAAATGTTTGATAGGACTTATTTGAAGATTCCCCTAAAGAGCTGCAAGCAAGGTGTTTTCACCACAGTGTTCATTCAGAAAATGAATGTTATACGTATTCTGTCATGCCTCAAGAGAACTATTTGATGTCTTATGTGAGAGTGTTCCTGAACAGCTACAAGCAAGCTTTTTCAACATAGTGTGGTTTCCTTGAATGAATGTTATGGATATCATGTTGCGGCTGTAGAGAAACGTTTGATAAGACATAAATGAAATGCTCATAAAGAGCCACTGGTTTCATCAGAACGTTCTTTCTGGATATGGAAGTGATAGCCATTCTGTAGGCATAATGAAGTGTTTGAAGAGCCTTATACGAAGACATTCCCAAGGCGCCAGAAGTAATCTGGCTTCACCACAGTGTTCTTTCAGTGAACGAGTGTTATAGCTAGTCTGTCATGCCTGTAGTGAAATGTTTAATAAGTCTTATATGAAGAGGTTTCAAACAGCCGCCAGCAAGCCGGGTTTAGCACAGTGTCCTTTAACTGTAAGTAAGTGAGAGCCATTCTGTATGGCATATACTTAAATGTTAGAGAGGTCTTATATGAAGATGTTCCTAAATAGAATCCAACAAGATGTGTTCAGGACAGAATAATTTCATCATAAGATAGTGACAGCCGTTTAGTATGGCATATACTGAAATGCTGAAAAGGACTGAAATGAAGATCTTCCTTAACAGTAAAACCAAGCCACTTTCACCATAGTGTTCTTTCATTGAATGGATGTAATAGATATTCTGTCATGCCTGTAGTTAAATGTTCAATAGGTCTTACATAAAAATACTCCTAATAATCTACCTGAAAGCTATTAAACACAAACTTCTTTCCTTGTAAGAAGGGTATGGCCATGCTGTATGCCACATACTGAAATGCTTGAAAAGCTTTATACGAAGATGTTCCTCAACAGTTACAAGAAAACTGCTTTCATCCCTGTGTTCGTTCAATGAGTGAATGTTTAGAGATTCTGTCATTCCTGCAAAGGAATGTTTAATAAGTCTTACATGAAGATGTTTCTAAACAGCTACAAGGAAATTTTTTTAAATATAGTGTTATTACATTGAATAAACATTAAAGACATCCTGTCATGACTGTAGGCAAATGTCTGATAAGACTTGAGCAAAATATTAATAAACAATTACTTGCAAGCTGGGTTCATCACAGTATTCTTTCCTGGCTATGGAGATGATAGCCATTCTGTATGGCATAAAGTGATATGTTTGAAGAGCCTTTGATTTATATTCTTAAACAGCTAACAAGCAAGATGGTTTCTTCACAGTGTTCTTTCAGTGAATGAATGTTCTAGATATTGTCACATCTGTGGTGAAATATTTGATATATGATGTTCCTAAACAGCTACCCATAAACTGGATTCAGCATGTGTTCTTTCATTTTGTGAAAATGATAGTCGCTCTGTGTGGAATATACTTAAGTATTTGAAGTGTATTATGTGCAGATGTTCCTAAACAGTGAAAAGAAGATGGTTTTTGCATAATTTTCTTTCAGATAACAAATGTTATAGACATTGTCACATCTGTAGTCAAATGTTTGATATGATTTATGTGAAAATATCCCTAAACAGCTACCTGTTGGCTTGATTAAGCACAATGCTGTTTCATTGTAAGAAAGTGATAGCTGTTCCATGTGGCATATACTGAAATGTTTGAAATGTCATCTGTGAAGATGTTCCTTAAGAGCTACTTGCTGGGTGTTTTCAAGACAATGTTCTTTCAGTGAATGGATGTTGTAGATAGTCTATCACACCCGTAGTGAAATGCTGGATAAGTTTTATGAAGATGTCCCTAAGTAGCTACAAGCAAAATGGTTTCACAACAGTGTTCTTACAGACATTGAAGGTTATAGATATTCTGTCATGCCTGTAGTGAAATGTTTGATAAGACTTGCATGAACACTTACATGAAGATGTTTCTAAACAGCCACAAGCAAGCTTTTTCAACACAGTATTTCATTGAATGAATGTAATAATTATCACATTGTGGCTGCAGAGAAACGTTTGATAAGACACACACAAAATGTTCATAAATAGCATGTGCCAGCTGGTTGCATCACAATGTTGTTTAATTTAATGGAAGTGATCATCATTCTGTATAGCATATGATGTGTTTGAATAGCCTTATATAAAGATATTCCTAAAAACTTATGAGCAATCTGGTTTCACCAGAGTGTGTTCCTCAGTGAAGGAATCTTACAGAGATTCTGTCAGAGCAGTAGTGACATGTTTGGTGTTTTGTATGAAGAAACCCTAAATGGCTTCCTGCAAGATGAGTTCAACACAGTGTTATTTCATTTTAAGAAAATGATAGTCATTCTGTTTGGCATAAACTGAAATATTAGAAAAGCCTTATATCAAGAGGTTCCTAATTAGCTACCAGCAATCTGGCTTCACAATAGTGTTCTTTCATTGAATGGATGTAATAGATACTTTGTAGTGAAATGTATGATAAGTCTCTTATGAAAAGGTTCCTAAACAGCTGCCTGCAATCTGGCTTCAGCACATTATATCATTGTCTCAAAGTGATATTCATTCAGTATGTCTTATATGGAAACGCTTGAAATGGTGAACATGAAGAAGTTTCTAAATATATACAAGCAAGATTGTTTCTCCACAGTTTTCTTTCAGTGACTGAATGTTACGTATAGTCTGTCACGACTATTGTAAAATGTTTGATGAGTCTTATGTAAAAACGTTCCTAGATAGCTATCTGTGAGCTCTATTTAGCACAGTGTTCTTTCATTGTAGGAAAATGATACCCATTCATTATGGCATATACTGAAATGTGAGAAATGTCTCCAATACAAATGTTCCTAATAATAGCTTCAAGATGCTTTCACCACAGAGTTCTTTCAGTGAAACAATATTGCAGATATTCTGTGACACTTGTAGTGAAGTGTTAGTTAAAACTTACTTGCAAGCTGGATTCAGCACAGTGTTTCTTTCATTGTTTGAAACTCATATTCAATCAGAACAGCAAATATTGAAATGGTTATAATGACTAATATGAAGAGGATCCTTAATGGCTGCAAGTAAGATGGTTTCACCACAGTTTTCTCTCAGTGAACAAATGCTATATATATTCTGTCCCGCATGCAATGAAATGTTTGTTAAGTCTTATATGAACATGTTCCTAAACAGCTACCCGCAAACTGGGCTTAGAACAGTGTTCTCACACTGTTAGTAATTGATAGGTCATCTGTAGGGCATATGCTGAAATGTTTGAAATGTCTTATGTGAATATGCCCCTAAACAGCTGTAAGCACATTTGTTTCACCAGAGTTCCTTTAGTGTCTGAATCTTATGGATATTTTTCAAGTCTGTAGTGTAATTTTTTAAGTATTTTATGAAGTTCTTCCTAAACAGATACTAGGAAACAAGGGTTCAGCTCATCCTTCTTTCCTTGAGTGAATATTAAAATCATTCTGTCATGACCATAGCGCAATATTTGTTAAGACTTATAAAAAGATATTTCTAAAAGACAACTTTCCAGCTGGGTTCTTAACATTGTTCTTTCATTTTATGGAAGTGATAACCATTCTGGATGGAATACACTGAAATGTTTGAAAAGACTTGTATGAAGATACTCCTAAATAGCTACAAGCAATCTGGTTACACCACAGTGTTCTTTCATTTAATAAACTTTATCTATAGTCTCCTAAGGCTGTAGTGAAATGTTTTATATCATATATGAAAATGTTCCTACAGCTACCTGCAAGCTGGGATCAGCACACTGACTTTTCATTGTAATAAAGTGATAGTTACTTTGTATGGCATACACTGAAATGTCAGAAAAGACTTATATGAGTCTATTTCTAAAGAGATACAAGCAAGCTGGTTTCACAATAGTGATCTTTCATTGAATTAATGTAATAGATATTCTGTCGCACATGTTGTGAAATGTTCAATAAATCTTACATGAAAATGTTACTATAAGTCTACCTGAAAGCTGAGTTAAGTACAATGTTTTTTCATTTTAAGAAAGTATAGCTGTTCTCTATGGCTCATACTGAAATGCTAGAAAAGACTTACATGAAGATGTTCCTTAAAAGCTACAAGGAAGTTGGTTTCACCACAGCATTCTTTCAATGAGTGAATGTTATAGATATTCCATCATGCCCGTAGTGAAATGTTTGATAGGACTTATTTGAAGATTCCCCTAAAGAGCTGCAAGCAAGGTGTTTTCACCACAGTGTTCATTCAGAAAATGAATGTTATACGTATTCTGTCATGCCTCAAGAGAACTATTTGATGTCTTATGTGAGAGTGTTCCTGAACAGCTACAAGCAAGCTTTTTCAACATAGTGTGGTTTCCTTGAATGAATGTTATGGATATCATGTTGCGGCTGTAGAGAAACGTTTGATAAGACATAAATGAAATGCTCATAAAGAGCCACTGGTTTCATCAGAACGTTCTTTCTGGATATGGAAGTGATAGCCATTCTGTAGGCATAATGAAGTGTTTGAAGAGCCTTATACGAAGACATTCCCAAGGCGCCAGAAGTAATCTGGCTTCACCACAGTGTTCTTTCAGTGAACGAGTGTTATAGCTAGTCTGTCATGCCTGTAGTGAAATGTTTAATAAGTCTTATATGAAGAGGTTTCAAACAGCCGCCAGCAAGCCGGGTTTAGCACAGTGTCCTTTAACTGTAAGTAAGTGAGAGCCATTCTGTATGGCATATACTTAAATGTTAGAGAGGTCTTATATGAAGATGTTCCTAAATAGAATCCAACAAGATGTGTTCAGGACAGAATAATTTCATCATAAGATAGTGACAGCCGTTTAGTATGGCATATACTGAAATGCTGAAAAGGACTGAAATGAAGATCTTCCTTAACAGTAAAACCAAGCCACTTTCACCATAGTGTTCTTTCATTGAATGGATGTAATAGATATTCTGTCATGCCTGTAGTTAAATGTTCAATAGGTCTTACATAAAAATACTCCTAATAATCTACCTGAAAGCTATTAAACACAAACTTCTTTCCTTGTAAGAAGGGTATGGCCATGCTGTATGCCACATACTGAAATGCTTGAAAAGCTTTATACGAAGATGTTCCTCAACAGTTACAAGAAAACTGCTTTCATCCCTGTGTTCGTTCAATGAGTGAATGTTTAGAGATTCTGTCATTCCTGCAAAGGAATGTTTAATAAGTCTTACATGAAGATGTTTCTAAACAGCTACAAGGAAATTTTTTTAAATATAGTGTTATTACATTGAATAAACATTAAAGACATCCTGTCATGACTGTAGGCAAATGTCTGATAAGACTTGAGCAAGATATTAATAAACAATTACTTGCAAGCTGGGTTCATCACAGTATTCTTTCCTGGCTATGGAGATGATAGCCATTCTGTATGGCATAAAGTGATATGTTTGAAGAGCCTTTGATTTATATTCTTAAACAGCTAACAAGCAAGATGGTTTCTTCACAGTGTTCTTTCAGTGAATGAATGTTCTAGATATTGTCACATCTGTGGTGAAATATTTGATATATGATGTTCCTAAACAGCTACCCATAAACTGGATTCAGCATGTGTTCTTTCATTTTGTGAAAATGATAGTCGCTCTGTGTGGAATATACTTAAGTATTTGAAGTGTATTATGTGCAGATGTTCCTAAACAGTGAAAAGAAGATGGTTTTTGCATAATTTTCTTTCAGATAACAAATGTTATAGACATTGTCACATCTGTAGTCAAATGTTTGATATGATTTATGTGAAAATATCCCTAAACAGCTACCTGTTGGCTTGATTAAGCACAATGCTGTTTCATTGTAAGAAAGTGATAGCTGTTCCATGTGGCATATACTGAAATGTTTGAAATGTCATCTGTGAAGATGTTCCTTAAGAGCTACTTGCTGGGTGTTTTCAAGACAATGTTCTTTCAGTGAATGGATGTTGTAGATAGTCTATCACACCCGTAGTGAAATGCTGGATAAGTTTTATGAAGATGTCCCTAAGTAGCTACAAGCAAAATGGTTTCACAACAGTGTTCTTACAGACATTGAAGGTTATAGATATTCTGTCATGCCTGTAGTGAAATGTTTGATAAGACTTGCATGAACACTTACATGAAGATGTTTCTAAACAGCCACAAGCAAGCTTTTTCAACACAGTATTTCATTGAATGAATGTAATAATTATCACATTGTGGCTGCAGAGAAACGTTTGATAAGACACACACAAAATGTTCATAAATAGCATGTGCCAGCTGGTTGCATCACAATGTTGTTTAATTTAATGGAAGTGATCATCATTCTGTATAGCATATGATGTGTTTGAATAGCCTTATATAAAGATATTCCTAAAAACTTATGAGCAATCTGGTTTCACCAGAGTGTGTTCCTCAGTGAAGGAATCTTACAGAGATTCTGTCAGAGCAGTAGTGACATGTTTGGTGTTTTGTATGAAGAAACCCTAAATGGCTTCCTGCAAGATGAGTTCAACACAGTGTTATTTCATTTTAAGAAAATGATAGTCATTCTGTTTGGCATAAACTGAAATATTAGAAAAGCCTTATATCAAGAGGTTCCTAATTAGCTACCAGCAATCTGGCTTCACAATAGTGTTCTTTCATTGAATGGATGTAATAGATACTTTGTAGTGAAATGTATGATAAGTCTCTTATGAAAAGGTTCCTAAACAGCTGCCTGCAATCTGGCTTCAGCACATTATATCATTGTCTCAAAGTGATATTCATTCAGTATGTCTTATATGGAAACGCTTGAAATGGTGAACATGAAGAAGTTTCTAAATATATACAAGCAAGATTGTTTCTCCACAGTTTTCTTTCAGTGACTGAATGTTACGTATAGTCTGTCACGACTATTGTAAAATGTTTGATGAGTCTTATGTAAAAACGTTCCTAGATAGCTATCTGTGAGCTCTATTTAGCACAGTGTTCTTTCATTGTAGGAAAATGATACCCATTCATTATGGCATATACTGAAATGTGAGAAATGTCTCCAATACAAATGTTCCTAATAATAGCTTCAAGATGCTTTCACCACAGAGTTCTTTCAGTGAAACAATATTGCAGATATTCTGTGACACTTGTAGTGAAGTGTTAGTTAAAACTTACTTGCAAGCTGGATTCAGCACAGTGTTTCTTTCATTGTTTGAAACTCATATTCAATCAGAACAGCAAATATTGAAATGGTTATAATGACTAATATGAAGAGGATCCTTAATGGCTGCAAGTAAGATGGTTTCACCACAGTTTTCTCTCAGTGAACAAATGCTATATATATTCTGTCCCGCATGCAATGAAATGTTTGTTAAGTCTTATATGAACATGTTCCTAAACAGCTACCCGCAAACTGGGCTTAGAACAGTGTTCTCACACTGTTAGTAATTGATAGGTCATCTGTAGGGCATATGCTGAAATGTTTGAAATGTCTTATGTGAATATGCCCCTAAACAGCTGTAAGCACATTTGTTTCACCAGAGTTCCTTTAGTGTCTGAATCTTATGGATATTTTTCAAGTCTGTAGTGTAATTTTTTAAGTATTTTATGAAGTTCTTCCTAAACAGATACTAGGAAACAAGGGTTCAGCTCATCCTTCTTTCCTTGAGTGAATATTAAAATCATTCTGTCATGACCATAGCGCAATATTTGTTAAGACTTATAAAAAGATATTTCTAAAAGACAACTTTCCAGCTGGGTTCTTAACATTGTTCTTTCATTTTATGGAAGTGATAACCATTCTGGATGGAATACACTGAAATGTTTGAAAAGACTTGTATGAAGATACTCCTAAATAGCTACAAGCAATCTGGTTACACCACAGTGTTCTTTCATTTAATAAACTTTATCTATAGTCTCCTAAGGCTGTAGTGAAATGTTTTATATCATATATGAAAATGTTCCTACAGCTACCTGCAAGCTGGGATCAGCACACTGACTTTTCATTGTAATAAAGTGATAGTTACTTTGTATGGCATACACTGAAATGTCAGAAAAGACTTATATGAGTGTATTTCTAAAGAGATACAAGCAAGCTGGTTTCACAATAGTGATCTTTCATTGAATTAATGTAATAGATATTCTGTCGCACATGTTGTGAAATGTTCAATAAATCTTACATGAAAATGTTACTATAAGTCTACCTGAAAGCTGAGTTAAGTACAATGTTTTTTCATTTTAAGAAAGTATAGCTGTTCTCTATGGCTCATACTGAAATGCTAGAAAAGACTTACATGAAGATGTTCCTTAAAAGCTACAAGGAAGTTGGTTTCACCACAGCATTCTTTCAATGAGTGAATGTTATAGATATTCCATCATGCCCGTAGTGAAATGTTTGATAGGACTTATTTGAAGATTCCCCTAAAGAGCTGCAAGCAAGGTGTTTTCACCACAGTGTTCATTCAGAAAATGAATGTTATACGTATTCTGTCATGCCTCAAGAGAACTATTTGATGTCTTATGTGAGAGTGTTCCTGAACAGCTACAAGCAAGCTTTTTCAACATAGTGTGGTTTCCTTGAATGAATGTTATGGATATCATGTTGCGGCTGTAGAGAAACGTTTGATAAGACATAAATGAAATGCTCATAAAGAGCCACTGGTTTCATCAGAACGTTCTTTCTGGATATGGAAGTGATAGCCATTCTGTAGGCATAATGAAGTGTTTGAAGAGCCTTATACGAAGACATTCCCAAGGCGCCAGAAGTAATCTGGCTTCACCACAGTGTTCTTTCAGTGAACGAGTGTTATAGCTAGTCTGTCATGCCTGTAGTGAAATGTTTAATAAGTCTTATATGAAGAGGTTTCAAACAGCCGCCAGCAAGCCGGGTTTAGCACAGTGTCCTTTAACTGTAAGTAAGTGAGAGCCATTCTGTATGGCATATACTTAAATGTTAGAGAGGTCTTATATGAAGATGTTCCTAAATAGAATCCAACAAGATGTGTTCAGGACAGAATAATTTCATCATAAGATAGTGACAGCCGTTTAGTATGGCATATACTGAAATGCTGAAAAGGACTGAAATGAAGATCTTCCTTAACAGTAAAACCAAGCCACTTTCACCATAGTGTTCTTTCATTGAATGGATGTAATAGATATTCTGTCATGCCTGTAGTTAAATGTTCAATAGGTCTTACATAAAAATACTCCTAATAATCTACCTGAAAGCTATTAAACACAAACTTCTTTCCTTGTAAGAAGGGTATGGCCATGCTGTATGCCACATACTGAAATGCTTGAAAAGCTTTATACGAAGATGTTCCTCAACAGTTACAAGAAAACTGCTTTCATCCCTGTGTTCGTTCAATGAGTGAATGTTTAGAGATTCTGTCATTCCTGCAAAGGAATGTTTAATAAGTCTTACATGAAGATGTTTCTAAACAGCTACAAGGAAATTTTTTTAAATATAGTGTTATTACATTGAATAAACATTAAAGACATCCTGTCATGACTGTAGGCAAATGTCTGATAAGACTTGAGCAAGATATTAATAAACAATTACTTGCAAGCTGGGTTCATCACAGTATTCTTTCCTGGCTATGGAGATGATAGCCATTCTGTATGGCATAAAGTGATATGTTTGAAGAGCCTTTGATTTATATTCTTAAACAGCTAACAAGCAAGATGGTTTCTTCACAGTGTTCTTTCAGTGAATGAATGTTCTAGATATTGTCACATCTGTGGTGAAATATTTGATATATGATGTTCCTAAACAGCTACCTATAAACTGGATTCAGCATGTGTTCTTTCATTTTGTGAAAATGATAGTCGCTCTGTGTGGAATATACTTAAGTATTTGAAGTGTATTATGTGCAGATGTTCCTAAACAGTGAAAAGAAGATGGTTTTTGCATAATTTTCTTTCAGATAACAAATGTTATAGACATTGTCACATCTGTAGTCAAATGTTTGATATGATTTATGTGAAAATATCCCTAAACAGCTACCTGTTGGCTTGATTAAGCACAATGCTCTTTCATTGTAAGAAAGTGATAGCTGTTCCATGTGGCATATACTGAAATGTTTGAAATGTCATCTGTGAAGATGTTCCTTAAGAGCTACTTGCTGGGTGTTTTCAAGACAATGTTCTTTCAGTGAATGGATGTTGTAGATAGTCTATCACACCCGTAGTGAAATGCTGGATAAGTTTTATGAAGATGTCCCTAAGTAGCTACAAGCAAAATGGTTTCACAACAGTGTTCTTACAGACATTGAAGGTTATAGATATTCTGTCATGCCTGTAGTGAAATGTTTGATAAGACTTGCATGAACACTTACATGAAGATGTTTCTAAACAGCCACAAGCAAGCTTTTTCAACACAGTATTTCATTGAATGAATGTAATAATTATCACATTGTGGCTGCAGAGAAACGTTTGATAAGACACACACAAAATGTTCATAAATAGCATGTGCCAGCTGGTTGCATCACAATGTTGTTTAATTTAATGGAAGTGATCATCATTCTGTATAGCATATGATGTGTTTGAATAGCCTTATATAAAGATATTCCTAAAAACTTATGAGCAATCTGGTTTCACCAGAGTGTGTTCCTCAGTGAAGGAATCTTACAGAGATTCTGTCAGAGCAGTAGTGACATGTTTGGTGTTTTGTATGAAGAAACCCTAAATGGCTTCCTGCAAGATGAGTTCAACACAGTGTTATTTCATTTTAAGAAAATGATAGTCATTCTGTTTGGCATAAACTGAAATATTAGAAAAGCCTTATATCAAGAGGTTCCTAATTAGCTACCAGCAATCTGGCTTCACAATAGTGTTCTTTCATTGAATGGATGTAATAGATACTTTGTAGTGAAATGTATGATAAGTCTCTTATGAAAAGGTTCCTAAACAGCTGCCTGCAATCTGGCTTCAGCACATTATATCATTGTCTCAAAGTGATATTCATTCAGTATGTCTTATATGGAAACGCTTGAAATGGTGAACATGAAGAAGTTTCTAAATATATACAAGCAAGATTGTTTCTCCACAGTTTTCTTTCAGTGACTGAATGTTACGTATAGTCTGTCACGACTATTGTAAAATGTTTGATGAGTCTTATGTAAAAACGTTCCTAGATAGCTATCTGTGAGCTCTATTTAGCACAGTGTTCTTTCATTGTAGGAAAATGATACCCATTCATTATGGCATATACTGAAATGTGAGAAATGTCTCCAATACAAATGTTCCTAATAATAGCTTCAAGATGCTTTCACCACAGAGTTCTTTCAGTGAAACAATATTGCAGATATTCTGTGACACTTGTAGTGAAGTGTTAGTTAAAACTTACTTGCAAGCTGGATTCAGCACAGTGTTTCTTTCATTGTTTGAAACTCATATTCAATCAGAACAGCAAATATTGAAATGGTTATAATGACTAATATGAAGAGGATCCTTAATGGCTGCAAGTAAGATGGTTTCACCACAGTTTTCTCTCAGTGAACAAATGCTATATATATTCTGTCCCGCATGCAATGAAATGTTTGTTAAGTCTTATATGAACATGTTCCTAAACAGCTACCCGCAAACTGGGCTTAGAACAGTGTTCTCACACTGTTAGTAATTGATAGGTCATCTGTAGGGCATATGCTGAAATGTTTGAAATGTCTTATGTGAATATGCCCCTAAACAGCTGTAAGCACATTTGTTTCACCAGAGTTCCTTTAGTGTCTGAATCTTATGGATATTTTTCAAGTCTGTAGTGTAATTTTTTAAGTATTTTATGAAGTTCTTCCTAAACAGATACTAGGAAACAAGGGTTCAGCTCATCCTTCTTTCCTTGAGTGAATATTAAAATCATTCTGTCATGACCATAGCGCAATATTTGTTAAGACTTATAAAAAGATATTTCTAAAAGACAACTTTCCAGCTGGGTTCTTAACATTGTTCTTTCATTTTATGGAAGTGATAACCATTCTGGATGGAATACACTGAAATGTTTGAAAAGACTTGTATGAAGATACTCCTAAATAGCTACAAGCAATCTGGTTACACCACAGTGTTCTTTCATTTAATAAACTTTATCTATAGTCTCCTAAGGCTGTAGTGAAATGTTTTATATCATATATGAAAATGTTCCTACAGCTACCTGCAAGCTGGGATCAGCACACTGACTTTTCATTGTAATAAAGTGATAGTTACTTTGTATGGCATACACTGAAATGTCAGAAAAGACTTATATGAGTGTATTTCTAAAGAGATACAAGCAAGCTGGTTTCACAATAGTGATCTTTCATTGAATTAATGTAATAGATATTCTGTCGCACATGTTGTGAAATGTTCAATAAATCTTACATGAAAATGTTACTATAAGTCTACCTGAAAGCTGAGTTAAGTACAATGTTTTTTCATTTTAAGAAAGTATAGCTGTTCTCTATGGCTCATACTGAAATGCTAGAAAAGACTTACATGAAGATGTTCCTTAAAAGCTACAAGGAAGTTGGTTTCACCACAGCATTCTTTCAATGAGTGAATGTTATAGATATTCCATCATGCCCGTAGTGAAATGTTTGATAGGACTTATTTGAAGATTCCCCTAAAGAGCTGCAAGCAAGGTGTTTTCACCACAGTGTTCATTCAGAAAATGAATGTTATACGTATTCTGTCATGCCTCAAGAGAACTATTTGATGTCTTATGTGAGAGTGTTCCTGAACAGCTACAAGCAAGCTTTTTCAACATAGTGTGGTTTCCTTGAATGAATGTTATGGATATCATGTTGCGGCTGTAGAGAAACGTTTGATAAGACATAAATGAAATGCTCATAAAGAGCCACTGGTTTCATCAGAACGTTCTTTCTGGATATGGAAGTGATAGCCATTCTGTAGGCATAATGAAGTGTTTGAAGAGCCTTATACGAAGACATTCCCAAGGCGCCAGAAGTAATCTGGCTTCACCACAGTGTTCTTTCAGTGAACGAGTGTTATAGCTAGTCTGTCATGCCTGTAGTGAAATGTTTAATAAGTCTTATATGAAGAGGTTTCAAACAGCCGCCAGCAAGCCGGGTTTAGCACAGTGTCCTTTAACTGTAAGTAAGTGAGAGCCATTCTGTATGGCATATACTTAAATGTTAGAGAGGTCTTATATGAAGATGTTCCTAAATAGAATCCAACAAGATGTGTTCAGGACAGAATAATTTCATCATAAGATAGTGACAGCCGTTTAGTATGGCATATACTGAAATGCTGAAAAGGACTGAAATGAAGATCTTCCTTAACAGTAAAACCAAGCCACTTTCACCATAGTGTTCTTTCATTGAATGGATGTAATAGATATTCTGTCATGCCTGTAGTAAAATGTTCAATAGGTCTTACATAAAAATACTCCTAATAATCTACCTGAAAGCTATTAAACACAAACTTCTTTCCTTGTAAGAAGGGTATGGCCATGCTGTATGCCACATACTGAAATGCTTGAAAAGCTTTATACGAAGATGTTCCTCAACAGTTACAAGAAAACTGCTTTCATCCCTGTGTTCGTTCAATGAGTGAATGTTTAGAGATTCTGTCATTCCTGCAAAGGAATGTTTAATAAGTCTTACATGAAGATGTTTCTAAACAGCTACAAGGAAATTTTTTTAAATATAGTGTTATTACATTGAATAAACATTAAAGACATCCTGTCATGACTGTAGGCAAATGTCTGATAAGACTTGAGCAAGATATTAATAAACAATTACTTGCAAGCTGGGTTCATCACAGTATTCTTTCCTGGCTATGGAGATGATAGCCATTCTGTATGGCATAAAGTGATATGTTTGAAGAGCCTTTGATTTATATTCTTAAACAGCTAACAAGCAAGATGGTTTCTTCACAGTGTTCTTTCAGTGAATGAATGTTCTAGATATTGTCACATCTGTGGTGAAATATTTGATATATGATGTTCCTAAACAGCTACCCATAAACTGGATTCAGCATGTGTTCTTTCATTTTGTGAAAATGATAGTCGCTCTGTGTGGAATATACTTAAGTATTTGAAGTGTATTATGTGCAGATGTTCCTAAACAGTGAAAAGAAGATGGTTTTTGCATAATTTTCTTTCAGATAACAAATGTTATAGACATTGTCACATCTGTAGTCAAATGTTTGATATGATTTATGTGAAAATATCCCTAAACAGCTACCTGTTGGCTTGATTAAGCACAATGCTCTTTCATTGTAAGAAAGTGATAGCTGTTCCATGTGGCATATACTGAAATGTTTGAAATGTCATCTGTGAAGATGTTCCTTAAGAGCTACTTGCTGGGTGTTTTCAAGACAATGTTCTTTCAGTGAATGGATGTTGTAGATAGTCTATCACACCCGTAGTGAAATGCTGGATAAGTTTTATGAAGATGTCCCTAAGTAGCTACAAGCAAAATGGTTTCACAACAGTGTTCTTACAGACATTGAAGGTTATAGATATTCTGTCATGCCTGTAGTGAAATGTTTGATAAGACTTGCATGAACACTTACATGAAGATGTTTCTAAACAGCCACAAGCAAGCTTTTTCAACACAGTATTTCATTGAATGAATGTAATAATTATCACATTGTGGCTGCAGAGAAACGTTTGATAAGACACACACAAAATGTTCATAAATAGCATGTGCCAGCTGGTTGCATCACAATGTTGTTTAATTTAATGGAAGTGATCATCATTCTGTATAGCATATGATGTGTTTGAATAGCCTTATATAAAGATATTCCTAAAAACTTATGAGCAATCTGGTTTCACCAGAGTGTGTTCCTCAGTGAAGGAATCTTACAGAGATTCTGTCAGAGCAGTAGTGACATGTTTGGTGTTTTGTATGAAGAAACCCTAAATGGCTTCCTGCAAGATGAGTTCAACACAGTGTTATTTCATTTTAAGAAAATGATAGTCATTCTGTTTGGCATAAACTGAAATATTAGAAAAGCCTTATATCAAGAGGTTCCTAATTAGCTACCAGCAATCTGGCTTCACAATAGTGTTCTTTCATTGAATGGATGTAATAGATACTTTGTAGTGAAATGTATGATAAGTCTCTTATGAAAAGGTTCCTAAACAGCTGCCTGCAATCTGGCTTCAGCACATTATATCATTGTCTCAAAGTGATATTCATTCAGTATGTCTTATATGGAAACGCTTGAAATGGTGAACATGAAGAAGTTTCTAAATATATACAAGCAAGATTGTTTCTCCACAGTTTTCTTTCAGTGACTGAATGTTACGTATAGTCTGTCACGACTATTGTAAAATGTTTGATGAGTCTTATGTAAAAACGTTCCTAGATAGCTATCTGTGAGCTCTATTTAGCACAGTGTTCTTTCATTGTAGGAAAATGATACCCATTCATTATGGCATATACTGAAATGTGAGAAATGTCTCCAATACAAATGTTCCTAATAATAGCTTCAAGATGCTTTCACCACAGAGTTCTTTCAGTGAAACAATATTGCAGATATTCTGTGACACTTGTAGTGAAGTGTTAGTTAAAACTTACTTGCAAGCTGGATTCAGCACAGTGTTTCTTTCATTGTTTGAAACTCATATTCAATCAGAACAGCAAATATTGAAATGGTTATAATGACTAATATGAAGAGGATCCTTAATGGCTGCAAGTAAGATGGTTTCACCACAGTTTTCTCTCAGTGAACAAATGCTATATATATTCTGTCCCGCATGCAATGAAATGTTTGTTAAGTCTTATATGAACATGTTCCTAAACAGCTACCCGCAAACTGGGCTTAGAACAGTGTTCTCACACTGTTAGTAATTGATAGGTCATCTGTAGGGCATATGCTGAAATGTTTGAAATGTCTTATGTGAATATGCCCCTAAACAGCTGTAAGCACATTTGTTTCACCAGAGTTCCTTTAGTGTCTGAATCTTATGGATATTTTTCAAGTCTGTAGTGTAATTTTTTAAGTATTTTATGAAGTTCTTCCTAAACAGATACTAGGAAACAAGGGTTCAGCTCATCCTTCTTTCCTTGAGTGAATATTAAAATCATTCTGTCATGACCATAGCGCAATATTTGTTAAGACTTATAAAAAGATATTTCTAAAAGACAACTTTCCAGCTGGGTTCTTAACATTGTTCTTTCATTTTATGGAAGTGATAACCATTCTGGATGGAATACACTGAAATGTTTGAAAAGACTTGTATGAAGATACTCCTAAATAGCTACAAGCAATCTGGTTACACCACAGTGTTCTTTCATTTAATAAACTTTATATATAGTCTCCTAAGGCTGTAGTGAAATGTTTTATATCATATATGAAAATGTTCCTACAGCTACCTGCAAGCTGGGATCAGCACACTGACTTTTCATTGTAATAAAGTGATAGTTACTTTGTATGGCATACACTGAAATGTCAGAAAAGACTTATATGAGTGTATTTCTAAAGAGATACAAGCAAGCTGGTTTCACAATAGTGATCTTTCATTGAATTAATGTAATAGATATTCTGTCGCACATGTTGTGAAATGTTCAATAAATCTTACATGAAAATGTTACTATAAGTCTACCTGAAAGCTGAGTTAAGTACAATGTTTTTTCATTTTAAGAAAGTATAGCTGTTCTCTATGGCTCATACTGAAATGCTAGAAAAGACTTACATGAAGATGTTCCTTAAAAGCTACAAGGAAGTTGGTTTCACCACAGCATTCTTTCAATGAGTGAATGTTATAGATATTCCATCATGCCCGTAGTGAAATGTTTGATAGGACTTATTTGAAGATTCCCCTAAAGAGCTGCAAGCAAGGTGTTTTCACCACAGTGTTCATTCAGAAAATGAATGTTATACGTATTCTGTCATGCCTCAAGAGAACTATTTGATGTCTTATGTGAGAGTGTTCCTGAACAGCTACAAGCAAGCTTTTTCAACATAGTGTGGTTTCCTTGAATGAATGTTATGGATATCATGTTGCGGCTGTAGAGAAACGTTTGATAAGACATAAATGAAATGCTCATAAAGAGCCACTGGTTTCATCAGAACGTTCTTTCTGGATATGGAAGTGATAGCCATTCTGTAGGCATAATGAAGTGTTTGAAGAGCCTTATACGAAGACATTCCCAAGGCGCCAGAAGTAATCTGGCTTCACCACAGTGTTCTTTCAGTGAACGAGTGTTATAGCTAGTCTGTCATGCCTGTAGTGAAATGTTTAATAAGTCTTATATGAAGAGGTTTCAAACAGCCGCCAGCAAGCCGGGTTTAGCACAGTGTCCTTTAACTGTAAGTAAGTGAGAGCCATTCTGTATGGCATATACTTAAATGTTAGAGAGGTCTTATATGAAGATGTTCCTAAATAGAATCCAACAAGATGTGTTCAGGACAGAATAATTTCATCATAAGATAGTGACAGCCGTTTAGTATGGCATATACTGAAATGCTGAAAAGGACTGAAATGAAGATCTTCCTTAACAGTAAAACCAAGCCACTTTCACCATAGTGTTCTTTCATTGAATGGATGTAATAGATATTCTGTCATGCCTGTAGTAAAATGTTCAATAGGTCTTACATAAAAATACTCCTAATAATCTACCTGAAAGCTATTAAACACAAACTTCTTTCCTTGTAAGAAGGGTATGGCCATGCTGTATGCCACATACTGAAATGCTTGAAAAGCTTTATACGAAGATGTTCCTCAACAGTTACAAGAAAACTGCTTTCATCCCTGTGTTCGTTCAATGAGTGAATGTTTAGAGATTCTGTCATTCCTGCAAAGGAATGTTTAATAAGTCTTACATGAAGATGTTTCTAAACAGCTACAAGGAAATTTTTTTAAATATAGTGTTATTACATTGAATAAACATTAAAGACATCCTGTCATGACTGTAGGCAAATGTCTGATAAGACTTGAGCAAGATATTAATAAACAATTACTTGCAAGCTGGGTTCATCACAGTATTCTTTCCTGGCTATGGAGATGATAGCCATTCTGTATGGCATAAAGTGATATGTTTGAAGAGCCTTTGATTTATATTCTTAAACAGCTAACAAGCAAGATGGTTTCTTCACAGTGTTCTTTCAGTGAATGAATGTTCTAGATATTGTCACATCTGTGGTGAAATATTTGATATATGATGTTCCTAAACAGCTACCCATAAACTGGATTCAGCATGTGTTCTTTCATTTTGTGAAAATGATAGTCGCTCTGTGTGGAATATACTTAAGTATTTGAAGTGTATTATGTGCAGATGTTCCTAAACAGTGAAAAGAAGATGGTTTTTGCATAATTTTCTTTCAGATAACAAATGTTATAGACATTGTCACATCTGTAGTCAAATGTTTGATATGATTTATGTGAAAATATCCCTAAACAGCTACCTGTTGGCTTGATTAAGCACAATGCTCTTTCATTGTAAGAAAGTGATAGCTGTTCCATGTGGCATATACTGAAATGTTTGAAATGTCATCTGTGAAGATGTTCCTTAAGAGCTACTTGCTGGGTGTTTTCAAGACAATGTTCTTTCAGTGAATGGATGTTGTAGATAGTCTATCACACCCGTAGTGAAATGCTGGATAAGTTTTATGAAGATGTCCCTAAGTAGCTACAAGCAAAATGGTTTCACAACAGTGTTCTTACAGACATTGAAGGTTATAGATATTCTGTCATGCCTGTAGTGAAATGTTTGATAAGACTTGCATGAACACTTACATGAAGATGTTTCTAAACAGCCACAAGCAAGCTTTTTCAACACAGTATTTCATTGAATGAATGTAATAATTATCACATTGTGGCTGCAGAGAAACGTTTGATAAGACACACACAAAATGTTCATAAATAGCATGTGCCAGCTGGTTGCATCACAATGTTGTTTAATTTAATGGAAGTGATCATCATTCTGTATAGCATATGATGTGTTTGAATAGCCTTATATAAAGATATTCCTAAAAACTTATGAGCAATCTGGTTTCACCAGAGTGTGTTCCTCAGTGAAGGAATCTTACAGAGATTCTGTCAGAGCAGTAGTGACATGTTTGGTGTTTTGTATGAAGAAACCCTAAATGGCTTCCTGCAAGATGAGTTCAACACAGTGTTATTTCATTTTAAGAAAATGATAGTCATTCTGTTTGGCATAAACTGAAATATTAGAAAAGCCTTATATCAAGAGGTTCCTAATTAGCTACCAGCAATCTGGCTTCACAATAGTGTTCTTTCATTGAATGGATGTAATAGATACTTTGTAGTGAAATGTATGATAAGTCTCTTATGAAAAGGTTCCTAAACAGCTGCCTGCAATCTGGCTTCAGCACATTATATCATTGTCTCAAAGTGATATTCATTCAGTATGTCTTATATGGAAACGCTTGAAATGGTGAACATGAAGAAGTTTCTAAATATATACAAGCAAGATTGTTTCTCCACAGTTTTCTTTCAGTGACTGAATGTTACGTATAGTCTGTCACGACTATTGTAAAATGTTTGATGAGTCTTATGTAAAAACGTTCCTAGATAGCTATCTGTGAGCTCTATTTAGCACAGTGTTCTTTCATTGTAGGAAAATGATACCCATTCATTATGGCATATACTGAAATGTGAGAAATGTCTCCAATACAAATGTTCCTAATAATAGCTTCAAGATGCTTTCACCACAGAGTTCTTTCAGTGAAACAATATTGCAGATATTCTGTGACACTTGTAGTGAAGTGTTAGTTAAAACTTACTTGCAAGCTGGATTCAGCACAGTGTTTCTTTCATTGTTTGAAACTCATATTCAATCAGAACAGCAAATATTGAAATGGTTATAATGACTAATATGAAGAGGATCCTTAATGGCTGCAAGTAAGATGGTTTCACCACAGTTTTCTCTCAGTGAACAAATGCTATATATATTCTGTCCCGCATGCAATGAAATGTTTGTTAAGTCTTATATGAACATGTTCCTAAACAGCTACCCGCAAACTGGGCTTAGAACAGTGTTCTCACACTGTTAGTAATTGATAGGTCATCTGTAGGGCATATGCTGAAATGTTTGAAATGTCTTATGTGAATATGCCCCTAAACAGCTGTAAGCACATTTGTTTCACCAGAGTTCCTTTAGTGTCTGAATCTTATGGATATTTTTCAAGTCTGTAGTGTAATTTTTTAAGTATTTTATGAAGTTCTTCCTAAACAGATACTAGGAAACAAGGGTTCAGCTCATCCTTCTTTCCTTGAGTGAATATTAAAATCATTCTGTCATGACCATAGCGCAATATTTGTTAAGACTTATAAAAAGATATTTCTAAAAGACAACTTTCCAGCTGGGTTCTTAACATTGTTCTTTCATTTTATGGAAGTGATAACCATTCTGGATGGAATACACTGAAATGTTTGAAAAGACTTGTATGAAGATACTCCTAAATAGCTACAAGCAATCTGGTTACACCACAGTGTTCTTTCATTTAATAAACTTTATATATAGTCTCCTAAGGCTGTAGTGAAATGTTTTATATCATATATGAAAATGTTCCTACAGCTACCTGCAAGCTGGGATCAGCACACTGACTTTTCATTGTAATAAAGTGATAGTTACTTTGTATGGCATACACTGAAATGTCAGAAAAGACTTATATGAGTGTATTTCTAAAGAGATACAAGCAAGCTGGTTTCACAATAGTGATCTTTCATTGAATTAATGTAATAGATATTCTGTCGCACATGTTGTGAAATGTTCAATAAATCTTACATGAAAATGTTACTATAAGTCTACCTGAAAGCTGAGTTAAGTACAATGTTTTTTCATTTTAAGAAAGTATAGCTGTTCTCTATGGCTCATACTGAAATGCTAGAAAAGACTTACATGAAGATGTTCCTTAAAAGCTACAAGGAAGTTGGTTTCACCACAGCATTCTTTCAATGAGTGAATGTTATAGATATTCCATCATGCCCGTAGTGAAATGTTTGATAGGACTTATTTGAAGATTCCCCTAAAGAGCTGCAAGCAAGGTGTTTTCACCACAGTGTTCATTCAGAAAATGAATGTTATACGTATTCTGTCATGCCTCAAGAGAACTATTTGATGTCTTATGTGAGAGTGTTCCTGAACAGCTACAAGCAAGCTTTTTCAACATAGTGTGGTTTCCTTGAATGAATGTTATGGATATCATGTTGCGGCTGTAGAGAAACGTTTGATAAGACATAAATGAAATGCTCATAAAGAGCCACTGGTTTCATCAGAACGTTCTTTCTGGATATGGAAGTGATAGCCATTCTGTAGGCATAATGAAGTGTTTGAAGAGCCTTATACGAAGACATTCCCAAGGCGCCAGAAGTAATCTGGCTTCACCACAGTGTTCTTTCAGTGAACGAGTGTTATAGCTAGTCTGTCATGCCTGTAGTGAAATGTTTAATAAGTCTTATATGAAGAGGTTTCAAACAGCCGCCAGCAAGCCGGGTTTAGCACAGTGTCCTTTAACTGTAAGTAAGTGAGAGCCATTCTGTATGGCATATACTTAAATGTTAGAGAGGTCTTATATGAAGATGTTCCTAAATAGAATCCAACAAGATGTGTTCAGGACAGAATAATTTCATCATAAGATAGTGACAGCCGTTTAGTATGGCATATACTGAAATGCTGAAAAGGACTGAAATGAAGATCTTCCTTAACAGTAAAACCAAGCCACTTTCACCATAGTGTTCTTTCATTGAATGGATGTAATAGATATTCTGTCATGCCTGTAGTAAAATGTTCAATAGGTCTTACATAAAAATACTCCTAATAATCTACCTGAAAGCTATTAAACACAAACTTCTTTCCTTGTAAGAAGGGTATGGCCATGCTGTATGCCACATACTGAAATGCTTGAAAAGCTTTATACGAAGATGTTCCTCAACAGTTACAAGAAAACTGCTTTCATCCCTGTGTTCGTTCAATGAGTGAATGTTTAGAGATTCTGTCATTCCTGCAAAGGAATGTTTAATAAGTCTTACATGAAGATGTTTCTAAACAGCTACAAGGAAATTTTTTTAAATATAGTGTTATTACATTGAATAAACATTAAAGACATCCTGTCATGACTGTAGGCAAATGTCTGATAAGACTTGAGCAAGATATTAATAAACAATTACTTGCAAGCTGGGTTCATCACAGTATTCTTTCCTGGCTATGGAGATGATAGCCATTCTGTATGGCATAAAGTGATATGTTTGAAGAGCCTTTGATTTATATTCTTAAACAGCTAACAAGCAAGATGGTTTCTTCACAGTGTTCTTTCAGTGAATGAATGTTCTAGATATTGTCACATCTGTGGTGAAATATTTGATATATGATGTTCCTAAACAGCTACCCATAAACTGGATTCAGCATGTGTTCTTTCATTTTGTGAAAATGATAGTCGCTCTGTGTGGAATATACTTAAGTATTTGAGGTGTATTATGTGCAGATGTTCCTAAACAGTGAAAAGAAGATGGTTTTTGCATAATTTTCTTTCAGATAACAAATGTTATAGACATTGTCACATCTGTAGTCAAATGTTTGATATGATTTATGTGAAAATATCCCTAAACAGCTACCTGTTGGCTTGATTAAGCACAATGCTCTTTCATTGTAAGAAAGTGATAGCTGTTCCATGTGGCATATACTGAAATGTTTGAAATGTCATCTGTGAAGATGTTCCTTAAGAGCTACTTGCTGGGTGTTTTCAAGACAATGTTCTTTCAGTGAATGGATGTTGTAGATAGTCTATCACACCCGTAGTGAAATGCTGGATAAGTTTTATGAAGATGTCCCTAAGTAGCTACAAGCAAAATGGTTTCACAACAGTGTTCTTACAGACATTGAAGGTTATAGATATTCTGTCATGCCTGTAGTGAAATGTTTGATAAGACTTGCATGAACACTTACATGAAGATGTTTCTAAACAGCCACAAGCAAGCTTTTTCAACACAGTATTTCATTGAATGAATGTAATAATTATCACATTGTGGCTGCAGAGAAACGTTTGATAAGACACACACAAAATGTTCATAAATAGCATGTGCCAGCTGGTTGCATCACAATGTTGTTTAATTTAATGGAAGTGATCATCATTCTGTATAGCATATGATGTGTTTGAATAGCCTTATATAAAGATATTCCTAAAAACTTATGAGCAATCTGGTTTCACCAGAGTGTGTTCCTCAGTGAAGGAATCTTACAGAGATTCTGTCAGAGCAGTAGTGACATGTTTGGTGTTTTGTATGAAGAAACCCTAAATGGCTTCCTGCAAGATGAGTTCAACACAGTGTTATTTCATTTTAAGAAAATGATAGTCATTCTGTTTGGCATAAACTGAAATATTAGAAAAGCCTTATATCAAGAGGTTCCTAATTAGCTACCAGCAATCTGGCTTCACAATAGTGTTCTTTCATTGAATGGATGTAATAGATACTTTGTAGTGAAATGTATGATAAGTCTCTTATGAAAAGGTTCCTAAACAGCTGCCTGCAATCTGGCTTCAGCACATTATATCATTGTCTCAAAGTGATATTCATTCAGTATGTCTTATATGGAAACGCTTGAAATGGTGAACATGAAGAAGTTTCTAAATATATACAAGCAAGATTGTTTCTCCACAGTTTTCTTTCAGTGACTGAATGTTACGTATAGTCTGTCACGACTATTGTAAAATGTTTGATGAGTCTTATGTAAAAACGTTCCTAGATAGCTATCTGTGAGCTCTATTTAGCACAGTGTTCTTTCATTGTAGGAAAATGATACCCATTCATTATGGCATATACTGAAATGTGAGAAATGTCTCCAATACAAATGTTCCTAATAATAGCTTCAAGATGCTTTCACCACAGAGTTCTTTCAGTGAAACAATATTGCAGATATTCTGTGACACTTGTAGTGAAGTGTTAGTTAAAACTTACTTGCAAGCTGGATTCAGCACAGTGTTTCTTTCATTGTTTGAAACTCATATTCAATCAGAACAGCAAATATTGAAATGGTTATAATGACTAATATGAAGAGGATCCTTAATGGCTGCAAGTAAGATGGTTTCACCACAGTTTTCTCTCAGTGAACAAATGCTATATATATTCTGTCCCGCATGCAATGAAATGTTTGTTAAGTCTTATATGAACATGTTCCTAAACAGCTACCCGCAAACTGGGCTTAGAACAGTGTTCTCACACTGTTAGTAATTGATAGGTCATCTGTAGGGCATATGCTGAAATGTTTGAAATGTCTTATGTGAATATGCCCCTAAACAGCTGTAAGCACATTTGTTTCACCAGAGTTCCTTTAGTGTCTGAATCTTATGGATATTTTTCAAGTCTGTAGTGTAATTTTTTAAGTATTTTATGAAGTTCTTCCTAAACAGATACTAGGAAACAAGGGTTCAGCTCATCCTTCTTTCCTTGAGTGAATATTAAAATCATTCTGTCATGACCATAGCGCAATATTTGTTAAGACTTATAAAAAGATATTTCTAAAAGACAACTTTCCAGCTGGGTTCTTAACATTGTTCTTTCATTTTATGGAAGTGATAACCATTCTGGATGGAATACACTGAAATGTTTGAAAAGACTTGTATGAAGATACTCCTAAATAGCTACAAGCAATCTGGTTACACCACAGTGTTCTTTCATTTAATAAACTTTATCTATAGTCTCCTAAGGCTGTAGTGAAATGTTTTATATCATATATGAAAATGTTCCTACAGCTACCTGCAAGCTGGGATCAGCACACTGACTTTTCATTGTAATAAAGTGATAGTTACTTTGTATGGCATACACTGAAATGTCAGAAAAGACTTATATGAGTGTATTTCTAAAGAGATACAAGCAAGCTGGTTTCACAATAGTGATCTTTCATTGAATTAATGTAATAGATATTCTGTCGCACATGTTGTGAAATGTTCAATAAATCTTACATGAAAATGTTACTATAAGTCTACCTGAAAGCTGAGTTAAGTACAATGTTTTTTCATTTTAAGAAAGTATAGCTGTTCTCTATGGCTCATACTGAAATGCTAGAAAAGACTTACATGAAGATGTTCCTTAAAAGCTACAAGGAAGTTGGTTTCACCACAGCATTCTTTCAATGAGTGAATGTTATAGATATTCCATCATGCCCGTAGTGAAATGTTTGATAGGACTTATTTGAAGATTCCCCTAAAGAGCTGCAAGCAAGGTGTTTTCACCACAGTGTTCATTCAGAAAATGAATGTTATACGTATTCTGTCATGCCTCAAGAGAACTATTTGATGTCTTATGTGAGAGTGTTCCTGAACAGCTACAAGCAAGCTTTTTCAACATAGTGTGGTTTCCTTGAATGAATGTTATGGATATCATGTTGCGGCTGTAGAGAAACGTTTGATAAGACATAAATGAAATGCTCATAAAGAGCCACTGGTTTCATCAGAACGTTCTTTCTGGATATGGAAGTGATAGCCATTCTGTAGGCATAATGAAGTGTTTGAAGAGCCTTATACGAAGACATTCCCAAGGCGCCAGAAGTAATCTGGCTTCACCACAGTGTTCTTTCAGTGAACGAGTGTTATAGCTAGTCTGTCATGCCTGTAGTGAAATGTTTAATAAGTCTTATATGAAGAGGTTTCAAACAGCCGCCAGCAAGCCGGGTTTAGCACAGTGTCCTTTAACTGTAAGTAAGTGAGAGCCATTCTGTATGGCATATACTTAAATGTTAGAGAGGTCTTATATGAAGATGTTCCTAAATAGAATCCAACAAGATGTGTTCAGGACAGAATAATTTCATCATAAGATAGTGACAGCCGTTTAGTATGGCATATACTGAAATGCTGAAAAGGACTGAAATGAAGATCTTCCTTAACAGTAAAACCAAGCCACTTTCACCATAGTGTTCTTTCATTGAATGGATGTAATAGATATTCTGTCATGCCTGTAGTAAAATGTTCAATAGGTCTTACATAAAAATACTCCTAATAATCTACCTGAAAGCTATTAAACACAAACTTCTTTCCTTGTAAGAAGGGTATGGCCATGCTGTATGCCACATACTGAAATGCTTGAAAAGCTTTATACGAAGATGTTCCTCAACAGTTACAAGAAAACTGCTTTCATCCCTGTGTTCGTTCAATGAGTGAATGTTTAGAGATTCTGTCATTCCTGCAAAGGAATGTTTAATAAGTCTTACATGAAGATGTTTCTAAACAGCTACAAGGAAATTTTTTTAAATATAGTGTTATTACATTGAATAAACATTAAAGACATCCTGTCATGACTGTAGGCAAATGTCTGATAAGACTTGAGCAAGATATTAATAAACAATTACTTGCAAGCTGGGTTCATCACAGTATTCTTTCCTGGCTATGGAGATGATAGCCATTCTGTATGGCATAAAGTGATATGTTTGAAGAGCCTTTGATTTATATTCTTAAACAGCTAACAAGCAAGATGGTTTCTTCACAGTGTTCTTTCAGTGAATGAATGTTCTAGATATTGTCACATCTGTGGTGAAATATTTGATATATGATGTTCCTAAACAGCTACCCATAAACTGGATTCAGCATGTGTTCTTTCATTTTGTGAAAATGATAGTCGCTCTGTGTGGAATATACTTAAGTATTTGAAGTGTATTATGTGCAGATGTTCCTAAACAGTGAAAAGAAGATGGTTTTTGCATAATTTTCTTTCAGATAACAAATGTTATAGACATTGTCACATCTGTAGTCAAATGTTTGATATGATTTATGTGAAAATATCCCTAAACAGCTACCTGTTGGCTTGATTAAGCACAATGCTCTTTCATTGTAAGAAAGTGATAGCTGTTCCATGTGGCATATACTGAAATGTTTGAAATGTCATCTGTGAAGATGTTCCTTAAGAGCTACTTGCTGGGTGTTTTCAAGACAATGTTCTTTCAGTGAATGGATGTTGTAGATAGTCTATCACACCCGTAGTGAAATGCTGGATAAGTTTTATGAAGATGTCCCTAAGTAGCTACAAGCAAAATGGTTTCACAACAGTGTTCTTACAGACATTGAAGGTTATAGATATTCTGTCATGCCTGTAGTGAAATGTTTGATAAGACTTGCATGAACACTTACATGAAGATGTTTCTAAACAGCCACAAGCAAGCTTTTTCAACACAGTATTTCATTGAATGAATGTAATAATTATCACATTGTGGCTGCAGAGAAACGTTTGATAAGACACACACAAAATGTTCATAAATAGCATGTGCCAGCTGGTTGCATCACAATGTTGTTTAATTTAATGGAAGTGATCATCATTCTGTATAGCATATGATGTGTTTGAATAGCCTTATATAAAGATATTCCTAAAAACTTATGAGCAATCTGGTTTCACCAGAGTGTGTTCCTCAGTGAAGGAATCTTACAGAGATTCTGTCAGAGCAGTAGTGACATGTTTGGTGTTTTGTATGAAGAAACCCTAAATGGCTTCCTGCAAGATGAGTTCAACACAGTGTTATTTCATTTTAAGAAAATGATAGTCATTCTGTTTGGCATAAACTGAAATATTAGAAAAGCCTTATATCAAGAGGTTCCTAATTAGCTACCAGCAATCTGGCTTCACAATAGTGTTCTTTCATTGAATGGATGTAATAGATACTTTGTAGTGAAATGTATGATAAGTCTCTTATGAAAAGGTTCCTAAACAGCTGCCTGCAATCTGGCTTCAGCACATTATATCATTGTCTCAAAGTGATATTCATTCAGTATGTCTTATATGGAAACGCTTGAAATGGTGAACATGAAGAAGTTTCTAAATATATACAAGCAAGATTGTTTCTCCACAGTTTTCTTTCAGTGACTGAATGTTACGTATAGTCTGTCACGACTATTGTAAAATGTTTGATGAGTCTTATGTAAAAACGTTCCTAGATAGCTATCTGTGAGCTCTATTTAGCACAGTGTTCTTTCATTGTAGGAAAATGATACCCATTCATTATGGCATATACTGAAATGTGAGAAATGTCTCCAATACAAATGTTCCTAATAATAGCTTCAAGATGCTTTCACCACAGAGTTCTTTCAGTGAAACAATATTGCAGATATTCTGTGACACTTGTAGTGAAGTGTTAGTTAAAACTTACTTGCAAGCTGGATTCAGCACAGTGTTTCTTTCATTGTTTGAAACTCATATTCAATCAGAACAGCAAATATTGAAATGGTTATAATGACTAATATGAAGAGGATCCTTAATGGCTGCAAGTAAGATGGTTTCACCACAGTTTTCTCTCAGTGAACAAATGCTATATATATTCTGTCCCGCATGCAATGAAATGTTTGTTAAGTCTTATATGAACATGTTCCTAAACAGCTACCCGCAAACTGGGCTTAGAACAGTGTTCTCACACTGTTAGTAATTGATAGGTCATCTGTAGGGCATATGCTGAAATGTTTGAAATGTCTTATGTGAATATGCCCCTAAACAGCTGTAAGCACATTTGTTTCACCAGAGTTCCTTTAGTGTCTGAATCTTATGGATATTTTTCAAGTCTGTAGTGTAATTTTTTAAGTATTTTATGAAGTTCTTCCTAAACAGATACTAGGAAACAAGGGTTCAGCTCATCCTTCTTTCCTTGAGTGAATATTAAAATCATTCTGTCATGACCATAGCGCAATATTTGTTAAGACTTATAAAAAGATATTTCTAAAAGACAACTTTCCAGCTGGGTTCTTAACATTGTTCTTTCATTTTATGGAAGTGATAACCATTCTGGATGGAATACACTGAAATGTTTGAAAAGACTTGTATGAAGATACTCCTAAATAGCTACAAGCAATCTGGTTACACCACAGTGTTCTTTCATTTAATAAACTTTATATATAGTCTCCTATGGCTGTAGTGAAATGTTTTATATCATATATGAAAATGTTCCTACAGCTACCTGCAAGCTGGGATCAGCACACTGACTTTTCATTGTAATAAAGTGATAGTTACTTTGTATGGCATACACTGAAATGTCAGAAAAGACTTATATGAGTGTATTTCTAAAGAGATACAAGCAAGCTGGTTTCACAATAGTGATCTTTCATTGAATTAATGTAATAGATATTCTGTCGCACATGTTGTGAAATGTTCAATAAATCTTACATGAAAATGTTACTATAAGTCTACCTGAAAGCTGAGTTAAGTACAATGTTTTTTCATTTTAAGAAAGTATAGCTGTTCTCTATGGCTCATACTGAAATGCTAGAAAAGACTTACATGAAGATGTTCCTTAAAAGCTACAAGGAAGTTGGTTTCACCACAGCATTCTTTCAATGAGTGAATGTTATAGATATTCCATCATGCCCGTAGTGAAATGTTTGATAGGACTTATTTGAAGATTCCCCTAAAGAGCTGCAAGCAAGGTGTTTTCACCACAGTGTTCATTCAGAAAATGAATGTTATACGTATTCTGTCATGCCTCAAGAGAACTATTTGATGTCTTATGTGAGAGTGTTCCTGAACAGCTACAAGCAAGCTTTTTCAACATAGTGTGGTTTCCTTGAATGAATGTTATGGATATCATGTTGCGGCTGTAGAGAAACGTTTGATAAGACATAAATGAAATGCTCATAAAGAGCCACTGGTTTCATCAGAACGTTCTTTCTGGATATGGAAGTGATAGCCATTCTGTAGGCATAATGAAGTGTTTGAAGAGCCTTATACGAAGACATTCCCAAGGCGCCAGAAGTAATCTGGCTTCACCACAGTGTTCTTTCAGTGAACGAGTGTTATAGCTAGTCTGTCATGCCTGTAGTGAAATGTTTAATAAGTCTTATATGAAGAGGTTTCAAACAGCCGCCAGCAAGCCGGGTTTAGCACAGTGTCCTTTAACTGTAAGTAAGTGAGAGCCATTCTGTATGGCATATACTTAAATGTTAGAGAGGTCTTATATGAAGATGTTCCTAAATAGAATCCAACAAGATGTGTTCAGGACAGAATAATTTCATCATAAGATAGTGACAGCCGTTTAGTATGGCATATACTGAAATGCTGAAAAGGACTGAAATGAAGATCTTCCTTAACAGTAAAACCAAGCCACTTTCACCATAGTGTTCTTTCATTGAATGGATGTAATAGATATTCTGTCATGCCTGTAGTTAAATGTTCAATAGGTCTTACATAAAAATACTCCTAATAATCTACCTGAAAGCTATTAAACACAAACTTCTTTCCTTGTAAGAAGGGTATGGCCATGCTGTATGCCACATACTGAAATGCTTGAAAAGCTTTATACGAAGATGTTCCTCAACAGTTACAAGAAAACTGCTTTCATCCCTGTGTTCGTTCAATGAGTGAATGTTTAGAGATTCTGTCATTCCTGCAAAGGAATGTTTAATAAGTCTTACATGAAGATGTTTCTAAACAGCTACAAGGAAATTTTTTTAAATATAGTGTTATTACATTGAATAAACATTAAAGACATCCTGTCATGACTGTAGGCAAATGTCTGATAAGACTTGAGCAAGATATTAATAAACAATTACTTGCAAGCTGGGTTCATCACAGTATTCTTTCCTGGCTATGGAGATGATAGCCATTCTGTATGGCATAAAGTGATATGTTTGAAGAGCCTTTGATTTATATTCTTAAACAGCTAACAAGCAAGATGGTTTCTTCACAGTGTTCTTTCAGTGAATGAATGTTCTAGATATTGTCACATCTGTGGTGAAATATTTGATATATGATGTTCCTAAACAGCTACCTATAAACTGGATTCAGCATGTGTTCTTTCATTTTGTGAAAATGATAGTTGCTCTGTGTGGAATATACTTAAGTATTTGAAGTGTATTATGTGCAGATGTTCCTAAACAGTGAAAAGAAGATGGTTTTTGCATAATTTTCTTTCAGATAACAAATGTTATAGACATTGTCACATCTGTAGTCAAATGTTTGATATGATTTATGTGAAAATATCCCTAAACAGCTACCTGTTGGCTTGATTAAGCACAATGCTCTTTCATTGTAAGAAAGTGATAGCTGTTCCATGTGGCATATACTGAAATGTTTGAAATGTCATCTGTGAAGATGTTCCTTAAGAGCTACTTGCTGGGTGTTTTCAAGACAATGTTCTTTCAGTGAATGGATGTTGTAGATAGTCTATCACACCCGTAGTGAAATGCTGGATAAGTTTTATGAAGATGTCCCTAAGTAGCTACAAGCAAAATGGTTTCACAACAGTGTTCTTACAGACATTGAAGGTTATAGATATTCTGTCATGCCTGTAGTGAAATGTTTGATAAGACTTGCATGAACACTTACATGAAGATGTTTCTAAACAGCCACAAGCAAGCTTTTTCAACACAGTATTTCATTGAATGAATGTAATAATTATCACATTGTGGCTGCAGAGAAACGTTTGATAAGACACACACAAAATGTTCATAAATAGCATGTGCCAGCTGGTTGCATCACAATGTTGTTTAATTTAATGGAAGTGATCATCATTCTGTATAGCATATGATGTGTTTGAATAGCCTTATATAAAGATATTCCTAAAAACTTATGAGCAATCTGGTTTCACCAGAGTGTGTTCCTCAGTGAAGGAATCTTACAGAGATTCTGTCAGAGCAGTAGTGACATGTTTGGTGTTTTGTATGAAGAAACCCTAAATGGCTTCCTGCAAGATGAGTTCAACACAGTGTTATTTCATTTTAAGAAAATGATAGTCATTCTGTTTGGCATAAACTGAAATATTAGAAAAGCCTTATATCAAGAGGTTCCTAATTAGCTACCAGCAATCTGGCTTCACAATAGTGTTCTTTCATTGAATGGATGTAATAGATACTTTGTAGTGAAATGTATGATAAGTCTCTTATGAAAAGGTTCCTAAACAGCTGCCTGCAATCTGGCTTCAGCACATTATATCATTGTCTCAAAGTGATATTCATTCAGTATGTCTTATATGGAAACGCTTGAAATGGTGAACATGAAGAAGTTTCTAAATATATACAAGCAAGATTGTTTCTCCACAGTTTTCTTTCAGTGACTGAATGTTACGTATAGTCTGTCACGACTATTGTAAAATGTTTGATGAGTCTTATGTAAAAACGTTCCTAGATAGCTATCTGTGAGCTCTATTTAGCACAGTGTTCTTTCATTGTAGGAAAATGATACCCATTCATTATGGCATATACTGAAATGTGAGAAATGTCTCCAATACAAATGTTCCTAATAATAGCTTCAAGATGCTTTCACCACAGAGTTCTTTCAGTGAAACAATATTGCAGATATTCTGTGACACTTGTAGTGAAGTGTTAGTTAAAACTTACTTGCAAGCTGGATTCAGCACAGTGTTTCTTTCATTGTTTGAAACTCATATTCAATCAGAACAGCAAATATTGAAATGGTTATAATGACTAATATGAAGAGGATCCTTAATGGCTGCAAGTAAGATGGTTTCACCACAGTTTTCTCTCAGTGAACAAATGCTATATATATTCTGTCCCGCATGCAATGAAATGTTTGTTAAGTCTTATATGAACATGTTCCTAAACAGCTACCCGCAAACTGGGCTTAGAACAGTGTTCTCACACTGTTAGTAATTGATAGGTCATCTGTAGGGCATATGCTGAAATGTTTGAAATGTCTTATGTGAATATGCCCCTAAACAGCTGTAAGCACATTTGTTTCACCAGAGTTCCTTTAGTGTCTGAATCTTATGGATATTTTTCAAGTCTGTAGTGTAATTTTTTAAGTATTTTATGAAGTTCTTCCTAAACAGATACTAGGAAACAAGGGTTCAGCTCATCCTTCTTTCCTTGAGTGAATATTAAAATCATTCTGTCATGACCATAGCGCAATATTTGTTAAGACTTATAAAAAGATATTTCTAAAAGACAACTTTCCAGCTGGGTTCTTAACATTGTTCTTTCATTTTATGGAAGTGATAACCATTCTGGATGGAATACACTGAAATGTTTGAAAAGACTTGTATGAAGACACTCCTAAATAGCTACAAGCAATCTGGTTACACCACAGTGTTCTTTCATTTAATAAACTTTATATATAGTCTCCTATGGCTGTAGTGAAATGTTTTATATCATATATGAAAATGTTCCTACAGCTACCTGCAAGCTGGGATCAGCACACTGACTTTTCATTGTAATAAAGTGATAGTTACTTTGTATGGCATACACTGAAATGTCAGAAAAGACTTATATGAGTCTATTTCTAAAGAGATACAAGCAAGCTGGTTTCACAATAGTGATCTTTCATTGAATTAATGTAATAGATATTCTGTCGCACATGTTGTGAAATGTTCAATAAATCTTACATGAAAATGTTACTATAAGTCTACCTGAAAGCTGAGTTAAGTACAATGTTTTTTCATTTTAAGAAAGTATAGCTGTTCTCTATGGCTCATACTGAAATGCTAGAAAAGACTTACATGAAGATGTTCCTTAAAAGCTACAAGGAAGTTGGTTTCACCACAGCATTCTTTCAATGAGTGAATGTTATAGATATTCCATCATGCCCGTAGTGAAATGTTTGATAGGACTTATTTGAAGATTCCCCTAAAGAGCTGCAAGCAAGGTGTTTTCACCACAGTGTTCATTCAGAAAATGAATGTTATACGTATTCTGTCATGCCTCAAGAGAACTATTTGATGTCTTATGTGAGAGTGTTCCTGAACAGCTACAAGCAAGCTTTTTCAACATAGTGTGGTTTCCTTGAATGAATGTTATGGATATCATGTTGCGGCTGTAGAGAAACGTTTGATAAGACATAAATGAAATGCTCATAAAGAGCCACTGGTTTCATCAGAACGTTCTTTCTGGATATGGAAGTGATAGCCATTCTGTAGGCATAATGAAGTGTTTGAAGAGCCTTATACGAAGACATTCCCAAGGCGCCAGAAGTAATCTGGCTTCACCACAGTGTTCTTTCAGTGAACGAGTGTTATAGCTAGTCTGTCATGCCTGTAGTGAAATGTTTAATAAGTCTTATATGAAGAGGTTTCAAACAGCCGCCAGCAAGCCGGGTTTAGCACAGTGTCCTTTAACTGTAAGTAAGTGAGAGCCATTCTGTATGGCATATACTTAAATGTTAGAGAGGTCTTATATGAAGATGTTCCTAAATAGAATCCAACAAGATGTGTTCAGGACAGAATAATTTCATCATAAGATAGTGACAGCCGTTTAGTATGGCATATACTGAAATGCTGAAAAGGACTGAAATGAAGATCTTCCTTAACAGTAAAACCAAGCCACTTTCACCATAGTGTTCTTTCATTGAATGGATGTAATAGATATTCTGTCATGCCTGTAGTTAAATGTTCAATAGGTCTTACATAAAAATACTCCTAATAATCTACCTGAAAGCTATTAAACACAAACTTCTTTCCTTGTAAGAAGGGTATGGCCATGCTGTATGCCATATACTGAAATGCTTGAAAAGCTTTATACGAAGATGTTCCTCAACAGTTACAAGAAAACTGCTTTCATCCCTGTGTTCGTTCAATGAGTGAATGTTTAGAGATTCTGTCATTCCTGCAAAGGAATGTTTAATAAGTCTTACATGAAGATGTTTCTAAACAGCTACAAGGAAATTTTTTTAAATATAGTGTTATTACATTGAATAAACATTAAAGACATCCTGTCATGACTGTAGGCAAATGTCTGATAAGACTTGAGCAAGATATTAATAAACAATTACTTGCAAGCTGGGTTCATCACAGTATTCTTTCCTGGCTATGGAGATGATAGCCATTCTGTATGGCATAAAGTGATATGTTTGAAGAGCCTTTGATTTATATTCTTAAACAGCTAACAAGCAAGATGGTTTCTTCACAGTGTTCTTTCAGTGAATGAATGTTCTAGATATTGTCACATCTGTGGTGAAATATTTGATATATGATGTTCCTAAACAGCTACCCATAAACTGGATTCAGCATGTGTTCTTTCATTTTGTGAAAATGATAGTCGCTCTGTGTGGAATATACTTAAGTATTTGAAGTGTATTATGTGCAGATGTTCCTAAACAGTGAAAAGAAGATGGTTTTTGCATAATTTTCTTTCAGATAACAAATGTTATAGACATTGTCACATCTGTAGTCAAATGTTTGATATGATTTATGTGAAAATATCCCTAAACAGCTACCTGTTGGCTTGATTAAGCACAATGCTCTTTCATTGTAAGAAAGTGATAGCTGTTCCATGTGGCATATACTGAAATGTTTGAAATGTCATCTGTGAAGATGTTCCTTAAGAGCTACTTGCTGGGTGTTTTCAAGACAATGTTCTTTCAGTGAATGGATGTTGTAGATAGTCTATCACACCCGTAGTGAAATGCTGGATAAGTTTTATGAAGATGTCCCTAAGTAGCTACAAGCAAAATGGTTTCACAACAGTGTTCTTACAGACATTGAAGGTTATAGATATTCTGTCATGCCTGTAGTGAAATGTTTGATAAGACTTGCATGAACACTTACATGAAGATGTTTCTAAACAGCCACAAGCAAGCTTTTTCAACACAGTATTTCATTGAATGAATGTAATAATTATCACATTGTGGCTGCAGAGAAACGTTTGATAAGACACACACAAAATGTTCATAAATAGCATGTGCCAGCTGGTTGCATCACAATGTTGTTTAATTTAATGGAAGTGATCATCATTCTGTATAGCATATGATGTGTTTGAATAGCCTTATATAAAGATATTCCTAAAAACTTATGAGCAATCTGGTTTCACCAGAGTGTGTTCCTCAGTGAAGGAATCTTACAGAGATTCTGTCAGAGCAGTAGTGACATGTTTGGTGTTTTGTATGAAGAAACCCTAAATGGCTTCCTGCAAGATGAGTTCAACACAGTGTTATTTCATTTTAAGAAAATGATAGTCATTCTGTTTGGCATAAACTGAAATATTAGAAAAGCCTTATATCAAGAGGTTCCTAATTAGCTACCAGCAATCTGGCTTCACAATAGTGTTCTTTCATTGAATGGATGTAATAGATACTTTGTAGTGAAATGTATGATAAGTCTCTTATGAAAAGGTTCCTAAACAGCTGCCTGCAATCTGGCTTCAGCACATTATATCATTGTCTCAAAGTGATATTCATTCAGTATGTCTTATATGGAAACGCTTGAAATGGTGAACATGAAGAAGTTTCTAAATATATACAAGCAAGATTGTTTCTCCACAGTTTTCTTTCAGTGACTGAATGTTACGTATAGTCTGTCACGACTATTGTAAAATGTTTGATGAGTCTTATGTAAAAACGTTCCTAGATAGCTATCTGTGAGCTCTATTTAGCACAGTGTTCTTTCATTGTAGGAAAATGATACCCATTCATTATGGCATATACTGAAATGTGAGAAATGTCTCCAATACAAATGTTCCTAATAATAGCTTCAAGATGCTTTCACCACAGAGTTCTTTCAGTGAAACAATATTGCAGATATTCTGTGACACTTGTAGTGAAGTGTTAGTTAAAACTTACTTGCAAGCTGGATTCAGCACAGTGTTTCTTTCATTGTTTGAAACTCATATTCAATCAGAACAGCAAATATTGAAATGGTTATAATGACTAATATGAAGAGGATCCTTAATGGCTGCAAGTAAGATGGTTTCACCACAGTTTTCTCTCAGTGAACAAATGCTATATATATTCTGTCCCGCATGCAATGAAATGTTTGTTAAGTCTTATATGAACATGTTCCTAAACAGCTACCCGCAAACTGGGCTTAGAACAGTGTTCTCACACTGTTAGTAATTGATAGGTCATCTGTAGGGCATATGCTGAAATGTTTGAAATGTCTTATGTGAATATGCCCCTAAACAGCTGTAAGCACATTTGTTTCACCAGAGTTCCTTTAGTGTCTGAATCTTATGGATATTTTTCAAGTCTGTAGTGTAATTTTTTAAGTATTTTATGAAGTTCTTCCTAAACAGATACTAGGAAACAAGGGTTCAGCTCATCCTTCTTTCCTTGAGTGAATATTAAAATCATTCTGTCATGACCATAGCGCAATATTTGTTAAGACTTATAAAAAGATATTTCTAAAAGACAACTTTCCAGCTGGGTTCTTAACATTGTTCTTTCATTTTATGGAAGTGATAACCATTCTGGATGGAATACACTGAAATGTTTGAAAAGACTTGTATGAAGATACTCCTAAATAGCTACAAGCAATCTGGTTACACCACAGTGTTCTTTCATTTAATAAACTTTATATATAGTCTCCTATGGCTGTAGTGAAATGTTTTATATCATATATGAAAATGTTCCTACAGCTACCTGCAAGCTGGGATCAGCACACTGACTTTTCATTGTAATAAAGTGATAGTTACTTTGTATGGCATACACTGAAATGTCAGAAAAGACTTATATGAGTCTATTTCTAAAGAGATACAAGCAAGCTGGTTTCACAATAGTGATCTTTCATTGAATTAATGTAATAGATATTCTGTCGCACATGTTGTGAAATGTTCAATAAATCTTACATGAAAATGTTACTATAAGTCTACCTGAAAGCTGAGTTAAGTACAATGTTTTTTCATTTTAAGAAAGTATAGCTGTTCTCTATGGCTCATACTGAAATGCTAGAAAAGACTTACATGAAGATGTTCCTTAAAAGCTACAAGGAAGTTGGTTTCACCACAGCATTCTTTCAATGAGTGAATGTTATAGATATTCCATCATGCCCGTAGTGAAATGTTTGATAGGACTTATTTGAAGATTCCCCTAAAGAGCTGCAAGCAAGGTGTTTTCACCACAGCGTTCATTCAGAAAATGAATGTTATACGTATTCTGTCATGCCTCAAGAGAACTATTTGATGTCTTATGTGAGAGTGTTCCTGAACAGCTACAAGCAAGCTTTTTCAACATAGTGTGGTTTCCTTGAATGAATGTTATGGATATCATGTTGCGGCTGTAGAGAAACGTTTGATAAGACATAAATGAAATGCTCATAAAGAGCCACTGGTTTCATCAGAACGTTCTTTCTGGATATGGAAGTGATAGCCATTCTGTAGGCATAATGAAGTGTTTGAAGAGCCTTATACGAAGACATTCCCAAGGCGCCAGAAGTAATCTGGCTTCACCACAGTGTTCTTTCAGTGAACGAGTGTTATAGCTAGTCTGTCATGCCTGTAGTGAAATGTTTAATAAGTCTTATATGAAGAGGTTTCAAACAGCCGCCAGCAAGCCGGGTTTAGCACAGTGTCCTTTAACTGTAAGTAAGTGAGAGCCATTCTGTATGGCATATACTTAAATGTTAGAGAGGTCTTATATGAAGATGTTCCTAAATAGAATCCAACAAGATGTGTTCAGGACAGAATAATTTCATCATAAGATAGTGACAGCCGTTTAGTATGGCATATACTGAAATGCTGAAAAGGACTGAAATGAAGATCTTCCTTAACAGTAAAACCAAGCCACTTTCACCATAGTGTTCTTTCATTGAATGGATGTAATAGATATTCTGTCATGCCTGTAGTTAAATGTTCAATAGGTCTTACATAAAAATACTCCTAATAATCTACCTGAAAGCTATTAAACACAAACTTCTTTCCTTGTAAGAAGGGTATGGCCATGCTGTATGCCACATACTGAAATGCTTGAAAAGCTTTATACGAAGATGTTCCTCAACAGTTACAAGAAAACTGCTTTCATCCCTGTGTTCGTTCAATGAGTGAATGTTTAGAGATTCTGTCATTCCTGCAAAGGAATGTTTAATAAGTCTTACATGAAGATGTTTCTAAACAGCTACAAGGAAATTTTTTTAAATATAGTGTTATTACATTGAATAAACATTAAAGACATCCTGTCATGACTGTAGGCAAATGTCTGATAAGACTTGAGCAAGATATTAATAAACAATTACTTGCAAGCTGGGTTCATCACAGTATTCTTTCCTGGCTATGGAGATGATAGCCATTCTGTATGGCATAAAGTGATATGTTTGAAGAGCCTTTGATTTATATTCTTAAACAGCTAACAAGCAAGATGGTTTCTTCACAGTGTTCTTTCAGTGAATGAATGTTCTAGATATTGTCACATCTGTGGTGAAATATTTGATATATGATGTTCCTAAACAGCTACCCATAAACTGGATTCAGCATGTGTTCTTTCATTTTGTGAAAATGATAGTCGCTCTGTGTGGAATATACTTAAGTATTTGAAGTGTATTATGTGCAGATGTTCCTAAACAGTGAAAAGAAGATGGTTTTTGCATAATTTTCTTTCAGATAACAAATGTTATAGACATTGTCACATCTGTAGTCAAATGTTTGATATGATTTATGTGAAAATATCCCTAAACAGCTACCTGTTGGCTTGATTAAGCACAATGCTCTTTCATTGTAAGAAAGTGATAGCTGTTCCATGTGGCATATACTGAAATGTTTGAAATGTCATCTGTGAAGATGTTCCTTAAGAGCTACTTGCTGGGTGTTTTCAAGACAATGTTCTTTCAGTGAATGGATGTTGTAGATAGTCTATCACACCCGTAGTGAAATGCTGGATAAGTTTTATGAAGATGTCCCTAAGTAGCTACAAGCAAAATGGTTTCACAACAGTGTTCTTACAGACATTGAAGGTTATAGATATTCTGTCATGCCTGTAGTGAAATGTTTGATAAGACTTGCATGAACACTTACATGAAGATGTTTCTAAACAGCCACAAGCAAGCTTTTTCAACACAGTATTTCATTGAATGAATGTAATAATTATCACATTGTGGCTGCAGAGAAACGTTTGATAAGACACACACAAAATGTTCATAAATAGCATGTGCCAGCTGGTTGCATCACAATGTTGTTTAATTTAATGGAAGTGATCATCATTCTGTATAGCATATGATGTGTTTGAATAGCCTTATATAAAGATATTCCTAAAAACTTATGAGCAATCTGGTTTCACCAGAGTGTGTTCCTCAGTGAAGGAATCTTACAGAGATTCTGTCAGAGCAGTAGTGACATGTTTGGTGTTTTGTATGAAGAAACCCTAAATGGCTTCCTGCAAGATGAGTTCAACACAGTGTTATTTCATTTTAAGAAAATGATAGTCATTCTGTTTGGCATAAACTGAAATATTAGAAAAGCCTTATATCAAGAGGTTCCTAATTAGCTACCAGCAATCTGGCTTCACAATAGTGTTCTTTCATTGAATGGATGTAATAGATACTTTGTAGTGAAATGTATGATAAGTCTCTTATGAAAAGGTTCCTAAACAGCTGCCTGCAATCTGGCTTCAGCACATTATATCATTGTCTCAAAGTGATATTCATTCAGTATGTCTTATATGGAAACGCTTGAAATGGTGAACATGAAGAAGTTTCTAAATATGTACAAGCAAGATTGTTTCTCCACAGTTTTCTTTCAGTGACTGAATGTTATGTATAGTCTGTCACGACTATTGTAAAATGTTTGATGAGTCTTATGTAAAAACGTTCCTAGATAGCTATCTGTGAGCTCTATTTAGCACAGTGTTCTTTCATTGTAGGAAAATGATACCCATTCATTATGGCATATACTGAAATGTGAGAAATGTCTCCAATACAAATGTTCCTAATAATAGCTTCAAGATGCTTTCACCACAGAGTTCTTTCAGTGAAACAATATTGCAGATATTCTGTGACACTTGTAGTGAAGTGTTAGTTAAAACTTACTTGCAAGCTGGATTCAGCACAGTGTTTCTTTCATTGTTTGAAACTCATATTCAATCAGAACAGCAAATATTGAAATGGTTATAATGACTAATATGAAGAGGATCCTTAATGGCTGCAAGTAAGATGGTTTCACCACAGTTTTCTCTCAGTGAACAAATGCTATATATATTCTGTCCCGCATGCAATGAAATGTTTGTTAAGTCTTATATGAACATGTTCCTAAACAGCTACCCGCAAACTGGGCTTAGAACAGTGTTCTCACACTGTTAGTAATTGATAGGTCATCTGTAGGGCATATGCTGAAATGTTTGAAATGTCTTATGTGAATATGCCCCTAAACAGCTGTAAGCACATTTGTTTCACCAGAGTTCCTTTAGTGTCTGAATCTTATGGATATTTTTCAAGTCTGTAGTGTAATTTTTTAAGTATTTTATGAAGTTCTTCCTAAACAGATACTAGGAAACAAGGGTTCAGCTCATCCTTCTTTCCTTGAGTGAATATTAAAATCATTCTGTCATGACCATAGCGCAATATTTGTTAAGACTTATAAAAAGATATTTCTAAAAGACAACTTTCCAGCTGGGTTCTTAACATTGTTCTTTCATTTTATGGAAGTGATAACCATTCTGGATGGAATACACTGAAATGTTTGAAAAGACTTGTATGAAGATACTCCTAAATAGCTACAAGCAATCTGGTTACACCACAGTGTTCTTTCATTTAATAAACTTTATATATAGTCTCCTATGGCTGTAGTGAAATGTTTTATATCATATATGAAAATGTTCCTACAGCTACCTGCAAGCTGGGATCAGCACACTGACTTTTCATTGTAATAAAGTGATAGTTACTTTGTATGGCATACACTGAAATGTCAGAAAAGACTTATATGAGTCTATTTCTAAAGAGATACAAGCAAGCTGGTTTCACAATAGTGATCTTTCATTGAATTAATGTAATAGATATTCTGTCGCACATGTTGTGAAATGTTCAATAAATCTTACATGAAAATGTTACTATAAGTCTACCTGAAAGCTGAGTTAAGTACAATGTTTTTTCATTTTAAGAAAGTATAGCTGTTCTCTATGGCTCATACTGAAATGCTAGAAAAGACTTACATGAAGATGTTCCTTAAAAGCTACAAGGAAGTTGGTTTCACCACAGCATTCTTTCAATGAGTGAATGTTATAGATATTCCATCATGCCCGTAGTGAAATGTTTGATAGGACTTATTTGAAGATTCCCCTAAAGAGCTGCAAGCAAGGTGTTTTCACCACAGCGTTCATTCAGAAAATGAATGTTATACGTATTCTGTCATGCCTCAAGAGAACTATTTGATGTCTTATGTGAGAGTGTTCCTGAACAGCTACAAGCAAGCTTTTTCAACATAGTGTGGTTTCCTTGAATGAATGTTATGGATATCATGTTGCGGCTGTAGAGAAACGTTTGATAAGACATAAATGAAATGCTCATAAAGAGCCACTGGTTTCATCAGAACGTTCTTTCTGGATATGGAAGTGATAGCCATTCTGTAGGCATAATGAAGTGTTTGAAGAGCCTTATACGAAGACATTCCCAAGGCGCCAGAAGTAATCTGGCTTCACCACAGTGTTCTTTCAGTGAACGAGTGTTATAGCTAGTCTGTCATGCCTGTAGTGAAATGTTTAATAAGTCTTATATGAAGAGGTTTCAAACAGCCGCCAGCAAGCCGGGTTTAGCACAGTGTCCTTTAACTGTAAGTAAGTGAGAGCCATTCTGTATGGCATATACTTAAATGTTAGAGAGGTCTTATATGAAGATGTTCCTAAATAGAATCCAACAAGATGTGTTCAGGACAGAATAATTTCATCATAAGATAGTGACAGCCGTTTAGTATGGCATATACTGAAATGCTGAAAAGGACTGAAATGAAGATCTTCCTTAACAGTAAAACCAAGCCACTTTCACCATAGTGTTCTTTCATTGAATGGATGTAATAGATATTCTGTCATGCCTGTAGTTAAATGTTCAATAGGTCTTACATAAAAATACTCCTAATAATCTACCTGAAAGCTATTAAACACAAACTTCTTTCCTTGTAAGAAGGGTATGGCCATGCTGTATGCCACATACTGAAATGCTTGAAAAGCTTTATACGAAGATGTTCCTCAACAGTTACAAGAAAACTGCTTTCATCCCTGTGTTCGTTCAATGAGTGAATGTTTAGAGATTCTGTCATTCCTGCAAAGGAATGTTTAATAAGTCTTACATGAAGATGTTTCTAAACAGCTACAAGGAAATTTTTTTAAATATAGTGTTATTACATTGAATAAACATTAAAGACATCCTGTCATGACTGTAGGCAAATGTCTGATAAGACTTGAGCAAGATATTAATAAACAATTACTTGCAAGCTGGGTTCATCACAGTATTCTTTCCTGGCTATGGAGATGATAGCCATTCTGTATGGCATAAAGTGATATGTTTGAAGAGCCTTTGATTTATATTCTTAAACAGCTAACAAGCAAGATGGTTTCTTCACAGTGTTCTTTCAGTGAATGAATGTTCTAGATATTGTCACATCTGTGGTGAAATATTTGATATATGATGTTCCTAAACAGCTACCCATAAACTGGATTCAGCATGTGTTCTTTCATTTTGTGAAAATGATAGTCGCTCTGTGTGGAATATACTTAAGTATTTGAAGTGTATTATGTGCAGATGTTCCTAAACAGTGAAAAGAAGATGGTTTTTGCATAATTTTCTTTCAGATAACAAATGTTATAGACATTGTCACATCTGTAGTCAAATGTTTGATATGATTTATGTGAAAATATCCCTAAACAGCTACCTGTTGGCTTGATTAAGCACAATGCTCTTTCATTGTAAGAAAGTGATAGCTGTTCCATGTGGCATATACTGAAATGTTTGAAATGTCATCTGTGAAGATGTTCCTTAAGAGCTACTTGCTGGGTGTTTTCAAGACAATGTTCTTTCAGTGAATGGATGTTGTAGATAGTCTATCACACCCGTAGTGAAATGCTGGATAAGTTTTATGAAGATGTCCCTAAGTAGCTACAAGCAAAATGGTTTCACAACAGTGTTCTTACAGACATTGAAGGTTATAGATATTCTGTCATGCCTGTAGTGAAATGTTTGATAAGACTTGCATGAACACTTACATGAAGATGTTTCTAAACAGCCACAAGCAAGCTTTTTCAACACAGTATTTCATTGAATGAATGTAATAATTATCACATTGTGGCTGCAGAGAAACGTTTGATAAGACACACACAAAATGTTCATAAATAGCATGTGCCAGCTGGTTGCATCACAATGTTGTTTAATTTAATGGAAGTGATCATCATTCTGTATAGCATATGATGTGTTTGAATAGCCTTATATAAAGATATTCCTAAAAACTTATGAGCAATCTGGTTTCACCAGAGTGTGTTCCTCAGTGAAGGAATCTTACAGAGATTCTGTCAGAGCAGTAGTGACATGTTTGGTGTTTTGTATGAAGAAACCCTAAATGGCTTCCTGCAAGATGAGTTCAACACAGTGTTATTTCATTTTAAGAAAATGATAGTCATTCTGTTTGGCATAAACTGAAATATTAGAAAAGCCTTATATCAAGAGGTTCCTAATTAGCTACCAGCAATCTGGCTTCACAATAGTGTTCTTTCATTGAATGGATGTAATAGATACTTTGTAGTGAAATGTATGATAAGTCTCTTATGAAAAGGTTCCTAAACAGCTGCCTGCAATCTGGCTTCAGCACATTATATCATTGTCTCAAAGTGATATTCATTCAGTATGTCTTATATGGAAACGCTTGAAATGGTGAACATGAAGAAGTTTCTAAATATATACAAGCAAGATTGTTTCTCCACAGTTTTCTTTCAGTGACTGAATGTTACGTATAGTCTGTCACGACTATTGTAAAATGTTTGATGAGTCTTATGTAAAAACGTTCCTAGATAGCTATCTGTGAGCTCTATTTAGCACAGTGTTCTTTCATTGTAGGAAAATGATACCCATTCATTATGGCATATACTGAAATGTGAGAAATGTCTCCAATACAAATGTTCCTAATAATAGCTTCAAGATGCTTTCACCACAGAGTTCTTTCAGTGAAACAATATTGCAGATATTCTGTGACACTTGTAGTGAAGTGTTAGTTAAAACTTACTTGCAAGCTGGATTCAGCACAGTGTTTCTTTCATTGTTTGAAACTCATATTCAATCAGAACAGCAAATATTGAAATGGTTATAATGACTAATATGAAGAGGATCCTTAATGGCTGCAAGTAAGATGGTTTCACCACAGTTTTCTCTCAGTGAACAAATGCTATATATATTCTGTCCCGCATGCAATGAAATGTTTGTTAAGTCTTATATGAACATGTTCCTAAACAGCTACCCGCAAACTGGGCTTAGAACAGTGTTCTCACACTGTTAGTAATTGATAGGTCATCTGTAGGGCATATGCTGAAATGTTTGAAATGTCTTATGTGAATATGCCCCTAAACAGCTGTAAGCACATTTGTTTCACCAGAGTTCCTTTAGTGTCTGAATCTTATGGATATTTTTCAAGTCTGTAGTGTAATTTTTTAAGTATTTTATGAAGTTCTTCCTAAACAGATACTAGGAAACAAGGGTTCAGCTCATCCTTCTTTCCTTGAGTGAATATTAAAATCATTCTGTCATGACCATAGCGCAATATTTGTTAAGACTTATAAAAAGATATTTCTAAAAGACAACTTTCCAGCTGGGTTCTTAACATTGTTCTTTCATTTTATGGAAGTGATAACCATTCTGGATGGAATACACTGAAATGTTTGAAAAGACTTGTATGAAGATACTCCTAAATAGCTACAAGCAATCTGGTTACACCACAGTGTTCTTTCATTTAATAAACTTTATATATAGTCTCCTATGGCTGTAGTGAAATGTTTTATATCATATATGAAAATGTTCCTACAGCTACCTGCAAGCTGGGATCAGCACACTGACTTTTCATTGTAATAAAGTGATAGTTACTTTGTATGGCATACACTGAAATGTCAGAAAAGACTTATATGAGTGTATTTCTAAAGAGATACAAGCAAGCTGGTTTCACAATAGTGATCTTTCATTGAATTAATGTAATAGATATTCTGTCGCACATGTTGTGAAATGTTCAATAAATCTTACATGAAAATGTTACTATAAGTCTACCTGAAAGCTGAGTTAAGTACAATGTTTTTTCATTTTAAGAAAGTATAGCTGTTCTCTATGGCTCATACTGAAATGCTAGAAAAGACTTACATGAAGATGTTCCTTAAAAGCTACAAGGAAGTTGGTTTCACCACAGCATTCTTTCAATGAGTGAATGTTATAGATATTCCATCATGCCCGTAGTGAAATGTTTGATAGGACTTATTTGAAGATTCCCCTAAAGAGCTGCAAGCAAGGTGTTTTCACCACAGTGTTCATTCAGAAAATGAATGTTATACGTATTCTGTCATGCCTCAAGAGAACTATTTGATGTCTTATGTGAGAGTGTTCCTGAACAGCTACAAGCAAGCTTTTTCAACATAGTGTGGTTTCCTTGAATGAATGTTATGGATATCATGTTGCGGCTGTAGAGAAACGTTTGATAAGACATAAATGAAATGCTCATAAAGAGCCACTGGTTTCATCAGAACGTTCTTTCTGGATATGGAAGTGATAGCCATTCTGTAGGCATAATGAAGTGTTTGAAGAGCCTTATACGAAGACATTCCCAAGGCGCCAGAAGTAATCTGGCTTCACCACAGTGTTCTTTCAGTGAACGAGTGTTATAGCTAGTCTGTCATGCCTGTAGTGAAATGTTTAATAAGTCTTATATGAAGAGGTTTCAAACAGCCGCCAGCAAGCCGGGTTTAGCACAGTGTCCTTTAACTGTAAGTAAGTGAGAGCCATTCTGTATGGCATATACTTAAATGTTAGAGAGGTCTTATATGAAGATGTTCCTAAATAGAATCCAACAAGATGTGTTCAGGACAGAATAATTTCATCATAAGATAGTGACAGCCGTTTAGTATGGCATATACTGAAATGCTGAAAAGGACTGAAATGAAGATCTTCCTTAACAGTAAAACCAAGCCACTTTCACCATAGTGTTCTTTCATTGAATGGATGTAATAGATATTCTGTCATGCCTGTAGTTAAATGTTCAATAGGTCTTACATAAAAATACTCCTAATAATCTACCTGAAAGCTATTAAACACAAACTTCTTTCCTTGTAAGAAGGGTATGGCCATGCTGTATGCCACATACTGAAATGCTTGAAAAGCTTTATACGAAGATGTTCCTCAACAGTTACAAGAAAACTGCTTTCATCCCTGTGTTCGTTCAATGAGTGAATGTTTAGAGATTCTGTCATTCCTGCAAAGGAATGTTTAATAAGTCTTACATGAAGATGTTTCTAAACAGCTACAAGGAAATTTTTTTAAATATAGTGTTATTACATTGAATAAACATTAAAGACATCCTGTCATGACTGTAGGCAAATGTCTGATAAGACTTGAGCAAGATATTAATAAACAATTACTTGCAAGCTGGGTTCATCACAGTATTCTTTTCTGGCTATGGAGATGATAGCCATTCTGTATGGCATAAAGTGATATGTTTGAAGAGCCTTTGATTTATATTCTTAAACAGCTAACAAGCAAGATGGTTTCTTCACAGTGTTCTTTCAGTGAATGAATGTTCTAGATATTGTCACATCTGTGGTGAAATATTTGATATATGATGTTCCTAAACAGCTACCCATAAACTGGATTCAGCATGTGTTCTTTCATTTTGTGAAAATGATAGTCGCTCTGTGTGGAATATACTTAAGTATTTGAAGTGTATTATGTGCAGATGTTCCTAAACAGTGAAAAGAAGATGGTTTTTGCATAATTTTCTTTCAGATAACAAATGTTATAGACATTGTCACATCTGTAGTCAAATGTTTGATATGATTTATGTGAAAATATCCCTAAACAGCTACCTGTTGGCTTGATTAAGCACAATGCTCTTTCATTGTAAGAAAGTGATAGCTGTTCCATGTGGCATATACTGAAATGTTTGAAATGTCATCTGTGAAGATGTTCCTTAAGAGCTACTTGCTGGGTGTTTTCAAGACAATGTTCTTTCAGTGAATGGATGTTGTAGATAGTCTATCACACCCGTAGTGAAATGCTGGATAAGTTTTATGAAGATGTCCCTAAGTAGCTACAAGCAAAATGGTTTCACAACAGTGTTCTTACAGACATTGAAGGTTATAGATATTCTGTCATGCCTGTAGTGAAATGTTTGATAAGACTTGCATGAACACTTACATGAAGATGTTTCTAAACAGCCACAAGCAAGCTTTTTCAACACAGTATTTCATTGAATGAATGTAATAATTATCACATTGTGGCTGCAGAGAAACGTTTGATAAGACACACACAAAATGTTCATAAATAGCATGTGCCAGCTGGTTGCATCACAATGTTGTTTAATTTAATGGAAGTGATCATCATTCTGTATAGCATATGATGTGTTTGAATAGCCTTATATAAAGATATTCCTAAAAACTTATGAGCAATCTGGTTTCACCAGAGTGTGTTCCTCAGTGAAGGAATCTTACAGAGATTCTGTCAGAGCAGTAGTGACATGTTTGGTGTTTTGTATGAAGAAACCCTAAATGGCTTCCTGCAAGATGAGTTCAACACAGTGTTATTTCATTTTAAGAAAATGATAGTCATTCTGTTTGGCATAAACTGAAATATTAGAAAAGCCTTATATCAAGAGGTTCCTAATTAGCTACCAGCAATCTGGCTTCACAATAGTGTTCTTTCATTGAATGGATGTAATAGATACTTTGTAGTGAAATGTATGATAAGTCTCTTATGAAAAGGTTCCTAAACAGCTGCCTGCAATCTGGCTTCAGCACATTATATCATTGTCTCAAAGTGATATTCATTCAGTATGTCTTATATGGAAACGCTTGAAATGGTGAACATGAAGAAGTTTCTAAATATATACAAGCAAGATTGTTTCTCCACAGTTTTCTTTCAGTGACTGAATGTTACGTATAGTCTGTCACGACTATTGTAAAATGTTTGATGAGTCTTATGTAAAAACGTTCCTAGATAGCTATCTGTGAGCTCTATTTAGCACAGTGTTCTTTCATTGTAGGAAAATGATACCCATTCATTATGGCATATACTGAAATGTGAGAAATGTCTCCAATACAAATGTTCCTAATAATAGCTTCAAGATGCTTTCACCACAGAGTTCTTTCAGTGAAACAATATTGCAGATATTCTGTGACACTTGTAGTGAAGTGTTAGTTAAAACTTACTTGCAAGCTGGATTCAGCACAGTGTTTCTTTCATTGTTTGAAACTCATATTCAATCAGAACAGCAAATATTGAAATGGTTATAATGACTAATATGAAGAGGATCCTTAATGGCTGCAAGTAAGATGGTTTCACCACAGTTTTCTCTCAGTGAACAAATGCTATATATATTCTGTCCCGCATGCAATGAAATGTTTGTTAAGTCTTATATGAACATGTTCCTAAACAGCTACCCGCAAACTGGGCTTAGAACAGTGTTCTCACACTGTTAGTAATTGATAGGTCATCTGTAGGGCATATGCTGAAATGTTTGAAATGTCTTATGTGAATATGCCCCTAAACAGCTGTAAGCACATTTGTTTCACCAGAGTTCCTTTAGTGTCTGAATCTTATGGATATTTTTCAAGTCTGTAGTGTAATTTTTTAAGTATTTTATGAAGTTCTTCCTAAACAGATACTAGGAAACAAGGGTTCAGCTCATCCTTCTTTCCTTGAGTGAATATTAAAATCATTCTGTCATGACCATAGCGCAATATTTGTTAAGACTTATAAAAAGATATTTCTAAAAGACAACTTTCCAGCTGGGTTCTTAACATTGTTCTTTCATTTTATGGAAGTGATAACCATTCTGGATGGAATACACTGAAATGTTTGAAAAGACTTGTATGAAGATACTCCTAAATAGCTACAAGCAATCTGGTTACACCACAGTGTTCTTTCATTTAATAAACTTTATATATAGTCTCCTATGGCTGTAGTGAAATGTTTTATATCATATATGAAAATGTTCCTACAGCTACCTGCAAGCTGGGATCAGCACACTGACTTTTCATTGTAATAAAGTGATAGTTACTTTGTATGGCATACACTGAAATGTCAGAAAAGACTTATATGAGTGTATTTCTAAAGAGATACAAGCAAGCTGGTTTCACAATAGTGATCTTTCATTGAATTAATGTAATAGATATTCTGTCGCACATGTTGTGAAATGTTCAATAAATCTTACATGAAAATGTTACTATAAGTCTACCTGAAAGCTGAGTTAAGTACAATGTTTTTTCATTTTAAGAAAGTATAGCTGTTCTCTATGGCTCATACTGAAATGCTAGAAAAGACTTACATGAAGATGTTCCTTAAAAGCTACAAGGAAGTTGGTTTCACCACAGCATTCTTTCAATGAGTGAATGTTATAGATATTCCATCATGCCCGTAGTGAAATGTTTGATAGGACTTATTTGAAGATTCCCCTAAAGAGCTGCAAGCAAGGTGTTTTCACCACAGTGTTCATTCAGAAAATGAATGTTATACGTATTCTGTCATGCCTCAAGAGAACTATTTGATGTCTTATGTGAGAGTGTTCCTGAACAGCTACAAGCAAGCTTTTTCAACATAGTGTGGTTTCCTTGAATGAATGTTATGGATATCATGTTGCGGCTGTAGAGAAACGTTTGATAAGACATAAATGAAATGCTCATAAAGAGCCACTGGTTTCATCAGAACGTTCTTTCTGGATATGGAAGTGATAGCCATTCTGTAGGCATAATGAAGTGTTTGAAGAGCCTTATACGAAGACATTCCCAAGGCGCCAGAAGTAATCTGGCTTCACCACAGTGTTCTTTCAGTGAACGAGTGTTATAGCTAGTCTGTCATGCCTGTAGTGAAATGTTTAATAAGTCTTATATGAAGAGGTTTCAAACAGCCGCCAGCAAGCCGGGTTTAGCACAGTGTCCTTTAACTGTAAGTAAGTGAGAGCCATTCTGTATGGCATATACTTAAATGTTAGAGAGGTCTTATATGAAGATGTTCCTAAATAGAATCCAACAAGATGTGTTCAGGACAGAATAATTTCATCATAAGATAGTGACAGCCGTTTAGTATGGCATATACTGAAATGCTGAAAAGGACTGAAATGAAGATCTTCCTTAACAGTAAAACCAAGCCACTTTCACCATAGTGTTCTTTCATTGAATGGATGTAATAGATATTCTGTCATGCCTGTAGTTAAATGTTCAATAGGTCTTACATAAAAATACTCCTAATAATCTACCTGAAAGCTATTAAACACAAACTTCTTTCCTTGTAAGAAGGGTATGGCCATGCTGTATGCCACATACTGAAATGCTTGAAAAGCTTTATACGAAGATGTTCCTCAACAGTTACAAGAAAACTGCTTTCATCCCTGTGTTCGTTCAATGAGTGAATGTTTAGAGATTCTGTCATTCCTGCAAAGGAATGTTTAATAAGTCTTACATGAAGATGTTTCTAAACAGCTACAAGGAAATTTTTTTAAATATAGTGTTATTACATTGAATAAACATTAAAGACATCCTGTCATGACTGTAGGCAAATGTCTGATAAGACTTGAGCAAGATATTAATAAACAATTACTTGCAAGCTGGGTTCATCACAGTATTCTTTCCTGGCTATGGAGATGATAGCCATTCTGTATGGCATAAAGTGATATGTTTGAAGAGCCTTTGATTTATATTCTTAAACAGCTAACAAGCAAGATGGTTTCTTCACAGTGTTCTTTCAGTGAATGAATGTTCTAGATATTGTCACATCTGTGGTGAAATATTTGATATATGATGTTCCTAAACAGCTACCCATAAACTGGATTCAGCATGTGTTCTTTCATTTTGTGAAAATGATAGTCGCTCTGTGTGGAATATACTTAAGTATTTGAAGTGTATTATGTGCAGATGTTCCTAAACAGTGAAAAGAAGATGGTTTTTGCATAATTTTCTTTCAGATAACAAATGTTATAGACATTGTCACATCTGTAGTCAAATGTTTGATATGATTTATGTGAAAATATCCCTAAACAGCTACCTGTTGGCTTGATTAAGCACAATGCTCTTTCATTGTAAGAAAGTGATAGCTGTTCCATGTGGCATATACTGAAATGTTTGAAATGTCATCTGTGAAGATGTTCCTTAAGAGCTACTTGCTGGGTGTTTTCAAGACAATGTTCTTTCAGTGAATGGATGTTGTAGATAGTCTATCACACCCGTAGTGAAATGCTGGATAAGTTTTATGAAGATGTCCCTAAGTAGCTACAAGCAAAATGGTTTCACAACAGTGTTCTTACAGACATTGAAGGTTATAGATATTCTGTCATGCCTGTAGTGAAATGTTTGATAAGACTTGCATGAACACTTACATGAAGATGTTTCTAAACAGCCACAAGCAAGCTTTTTCAACACAGTATTTCATTGAATGAATGTAATAATTATCACATTGTGGCTGCAGAGAAACGTTTGATAAGACACACACAAAATGTTCATAAATAGCATGTGCCAGCTGGTTGCATCACAATGTTGTTTAATTTAATGGAAGTGATCATCATTCTGTATAGCATATGATGTGTTTGAATAGCCTTATATAAAGATATTCCTAAAAACTTATGAGCAATCTGGTTTCACCAGAGTGTGTTCCTCAGTGAAGGAATCTTACAGAGATTCTGTCAGAGCAGTAGTGACATGTTTGGTGTTTTGTATGAAGAAACCCTAAATGGCTTCCTGCAAGATGAGTTCAACACAGTGTTATTTCATTTTAAGAAAATGATAGTCATTCTGTTTGGCATAAACTGAAATATTAGAAAAGCCTTATATCAAGAGGTTCCTAATTAGCTACCAGCAATCTGGCTTCACAATAGTGTTCTTTCATTGAATGGATGTAATAGATACTTTGTAGTGAAATGTATGATAAGTCTCTTATGAAAAGGTTCCTAAACAGCTGCCTGCAATCTGGCTTCAGCACATTATATCATTGTCTCAAAGTGATATTCATTCAGTATGTCTTATATGGAAACGCTTGAAATGGTGAACATGAAGAAGTTTCTAAATATATACAAGCAAGATTGTTTCTCCACAGTTTTCTTTCAGTGACTGAATGTTACGTATAGTCTGTCACGACTATTGTAAAATGTTTGATGAGTCTTATGTAAAAACGTTCCTAGATAGCTATCTGTGAGCTCTATTTAGCACAGTGTTCTTTCATTGTAGGAAAATGATACCCATTCATTATGGCATATACTGAAATGTGAGAAATGTCTCCAATACAAATGTTCCTAATAATAGCTTCAAGATGCTTTCACCACAGAGTTCTTTCAGTGAAACAATATTGCAGATATTCTGTGACACTTGTAGTGAAGTGTTAGTTAAAACTTACTTGCAAGCTGGATTCAGCACAGTGTTTCTTTCATTGTTTGAAACTCATATTCAATCAGAACAGCAAATATTGAAATGGTTATAATGACTAATATGAAGAGGATCCTTAATGGCTGCAAGTAAGATGGTTTCACCACAGTTTTCTCTCAGTGAACAAATGCTATATATATTCTGTCCCGCATGCAATGAAATGTTTGTTAAGTCTTATATGAACATGTTCCTAAACAGCTACCCGCAAACTGGGCTTAGAACAGTGTTCTCACACTGTTAGTAATTGATAGGTCATCTGTAGGGCATATGCTGAAATGTTTGAAATGTCTTATGTGAATATGCCCCTAAACAGCTGTAAGCACATTTGTTTCACCAGAGTTCCTTTAGTGTCTGAATCTTATGGATATTTTTCAAGTCTGTAGTGTAATTTTTTAAGTATTTTATGAAGTTCTTCCTAAACAGATACTAGGAAACAAGGGTTCAGCTCATCCTTCTTTCCTTGAGTGAATATTAAAATCATTCTGTCATGACCATAGCGCAATATTTGTTAAGACTTATAAAAAGATATTTCTAAAAGACAACTTTCCAGCTGGGTTCTTAACATTGTTCTTTCATTTTATGGAAGTGATAACCATTCTGGATGGAATACACTGAAATGTTTGAAAAGACTTGTATGAAGATACTCCTAAATAGCTACAAGCAATCTGGTTACACCACAGTGTTCTTTCATTTAATAAACTTTATCTATAGTCTCCTAAGGCTGTAGTGAAATGTTTTATATCATATATGAAAATGTTCCTACAGCTACCTGCAAGCTGGGATCAGCACACTGACTTTTCATTGTAATAAAGTGATAGTTACTTTGTATGGCATACACTGAAATGTCAGAAAAGACTTATATGAGTGTATTTCTAAAGAGATACAAGCAAGCTGGTTTCACAATAGTGATCTTTCATTGAATTAATGTAATAGATATTCTGTCGCACATGTTGTGAAATGTTCAATAAATCTTACATGAAAATGTTACTATAAGTCTACCTGAAAGCTGAGTTAAGTACAATGTTTTTTCATTTTAAGAAAGTATAGCTGTTCTCTATGGCTCATACTGAAATGCTAGAAAAGACTTACATGAAGATGTTCCTTAAAAGCTACAAGGAAGTTGGTTTCACCACAGCATTCTTTCAATGAGTGAATGTTATAGATATTCCATCATGCCCGTAGTGAAATGTTTGATAGGACTTATTTGAAGATTCCCCTAAAGAGCTGCAAGCAAGGTGTTTTCACCACAGTGTTCATTCAGAAAATGAATGTTATACGTATTCTGTCATGCCTCAAGAGAACTATTTGATGTCTTATGTGAGAGTGTTCCTGAACAGCTACAAGCAAGCTTTTTCAACATAGTGTGGTTTCCTTGAATGAATGTTATGGATATCATGTTGCGGCTGTAGAGAAACGTTTGATAAGACATAAATGAAATGCTCATAAAGAGCCACTGGTTTCATCAGAACGTTCTTTCTGGATATGGAAGTGATAGCCATTCTGTAGGCATAATGAAGTGTTTGAAGAGCCTTATACGAAGACATTCCCAAGGCGCCAGAAGTAATCTGGCTTCACCACAGTGTTCTTTCAGTGAACGAGTGTTATAGCTAGTCTGTCATGCCTGTAGTGAAATGTTTAATAAGTCTTATATGAAGAGGTTTCAAACAGCCGCCAGCAAGCCGGGTTTAGCACAGTGTCCTTTAACTGTAAGTAAGTGAGAGCCATTCTGTATGGCATATACTTAAATGTTAGAGAGGTCTTATATGAAGATGTTCCTAAATAGAATCCAACAAGATGTGTTCAGGACAGAATAATTTCATCATAAGATAGTGACAGCCGTTTAGTATGGCATATACTGAAATGCTGAAAAGGACTGAAATGAAGATCTTCCTTAACAGTAAAACCAAGCCACTTTCACCATAGTGTTCTTTCATTGAATGGATGTAATAGATATTCTGTCATGCCTGTAGTTAAATGTTCAATAGGTCTTACATAAAAATACTCCTAATAATCTACCTGAAAGCTATTAAACACAAACTTCTTTCCTTGTAAGAAGGGTATGGCCATGCTGTATGCCACATACTGAAATGCTTGAAAAGCTTTATACGAAGATGTTCCTCAACAGTTACAAGAAAACTGCTTTCATCCCTGTGTTCGTTCAATGAGTGAATGTTTAGAGATTCTGTCATTCCTGCAAAGGAATGTTTAATAAGTCTTACATGAAGATGTTTCTAAACAGCTACAAGGAAATTTTTTTAAATATAGTGTTATTACATTGAATAAACATTAAAGACATCCTGTCATGACTGTAGGCAAATGTCTGATAAGACTTGAGCAAGATATTAATAAACAATTACTTGCAAGCTGGGTTCATCACAGTATTCTTTCCTGGCTATGGAGATGATAGCCATTCTGTATGGCATAAAGTGATATGTTTGAAGAGCCTTTGATTTATATTCTTAAACAGCTAACAAGCAAGATGGTTTCTTCACAGTGTTCTTTCAGTGAATGAATGTTCTAGATATTGTCACATCTGTGGTGAAATATTTGATATATGATGTTCCTAAACAGCTACCCATAAACTGGATTCAGCATGTGTTCTTTCATTTTGTGAAAATGATAGTCGCTCTGTGTGGAATATACTTAAGTATTTGAAGTGTATTATGTGCAGATGTTCCTAAACAGTGAAAAGAAGATGGTTTTTGCATAATTTTCTTTCAGATAACAAATGTTATAGACATTGTCACATCTGTAGTCAAATGTTTGATATGATTTATGTGAAAATATCCCTAAACAGCTACCTGTTGGCTTGATTAAGCACAATGCTCTTTCATTGTAAGAAAGTGATAGCTGTTCCATGTGGCATATACTGAAATGTTTGAAATGTCATCTGTGAAGATGTTCCTTAAGAGCTACTTGCTGGGTGTTTTCAAGACAATGTTCTTTCAGTGAATGGATGTTGTAGATAGTCTATCACACCCGTAGTGAAATGCTGGATAAGTTTTATGAAGATGTCCCTAAGTAGCTACAAGCAAAATGGTTTCACAACAGTGTTCTTACAGACATTGAAGGTTATAGATATTCTGTCATGCCTGTAGTGAAATGTTTGATAAGACTTGCATGAACACTTACATGAAGATGTTTCTAAACAGCCACAAGCAAGCTTTTTCAACACAGTATTTCATTGAATGAATGTAATAATTATCACATTGTGGCTGCAGAGAAACGTTTGATAAGACACACACAAAATGTTCATAAATAGCATGTGCCAGCTGGTTGCATCACAATGTTGTTTAATTTAATGGAAGTGATCATCATTCTGTATAGCATATGATGTGTTTGAATAGCCTTATATAAAGATATTCCTAAAAACTTATGAGCAATCTGGTTTCACCAGAGTGTGTTCCTCAGTGAAGGAATCTTACAGAGATTCTGTCAGAGCAGTAGTGACATGTTTGGTGTTTTGTATGAAGAAACCCTAAATGGCTTCCTGCAAGATGAGTTCAACACAGTGTTATTTCATTTTAAGAAAATGATAGTCATTCTGTTTGGCATAAACTGAAATATTAGAAAAGCCTTATATCAAGAGGTTCCTAATTAGCTACCAGCAATCTGGCTTCACAATAGTGTTCTTTCATTGAATGGATGTAATAGATACTTTGTAGTGAAATGTATGATAAGTCTCTTATGAAAAGGTTCCTAAACAGCTGCCTGCAATCTGGCTTCAGCACATTATATCATTGTCTCAAAGTGATATTCATTCAGTATGTCTTATATGGAAACGCTTGAAATGGTGAACATGAAGAAGTTTCTAAATATATACAAGCAAGATTGTTTCTCCACAGTTTTCTTTCAGTGACTGAATGTTACGTATAGTCTGTCACGACTATTGTAAAATGTTTGATGAGTCTTATGTAAAAACGTTCCTAGATAGCTATCTGTGAGCTCTATTTAGCACAGTGTTCTTTCATTGTAGGAAAATGATACCCATTCATTATGGCATATACTGAAATGTGAGAAATGTCTCCAATACAAATGTTCCTAATAATAGCTTCAAGATGCTTTCACCACAGAGTTCTTTCAGTGAAACAATATTGCAGATATTCTGTGACACTTGTAGTGAAGTGTTAGTTAAAACTTACTTGCAAGCTGGATTCAGCACAGTGTTTCTTTCATTGTTTGAAACTCATATTCAATCAGAACAGCAAATATTGAAATGGTTATAATGACTAATATGAAGAGGATCCTTAATGGCTGCAAGTAAGATGGTTTCACCACAGTTTTCTCTCAGTGAACAAATGCTATATATATTCTGTCCCGCATGCAATGAAATGCTTGTTAAGTCTTATATGAACATGTTCCTAAACAGCTACCCGCAAACTGGGCTTAGAACAGTGTTCTCACACTGTTAGTAATTGATAGGTCATCTGTAGGGCATATGCTGAAATGTTTGAAATGTCTTATGTGAATATGCCCCTAAACAGCTGTAAGCACATTTGTTTCACCAGAGTTCCTTTAGTGTCTGAATCTTATGGATATTTTTCAAGTCTGTAGTGTAATTTTTTAAGTATTTTATGAAGTTCTTCCTAAACAGATACTAGGAAACAAGGGTTCAGCTCATCCTTCTTTCCTTGAGTGAATATTAAAATCATTCTGTCATGACCATAGCGCAATATTTGTTAAGACTTATAAAAAGATATTTCTAAAAGACAACTTTCCAGCTGGGTTCTTAACATTGTTCTTTCATTTTATGGAAGTGATAACCATTCTGGATGGAATACACTGAAATGTTTGAAAAGACTTGTATGAAGATACTCCTAAATAGCTACAAGCAATCTGGTTACACCACAGTGTTCTTTCATTTAATAAACTTTATCTATAGTCTCCTAAGGCTGTAGTGAAATGTTTTATATCATATATGAAAATGTTCCTACAGCTACCTGCAAGCTGGGATCAGCACACTGACTTTTCATTGTAATAAAGTGATAGTTACTTTGTATGGCATACACTGAAATGTCAGAAAAGACTTATATGAGTGTATTTCTAAAGAGATACAAGCAAGCTGGTTTCACAATAGTGATCTTTCATTGAATTAATGTAATAGATATTCTGTCGCACATGTTGTGAAATGTTCAATAAATCTTACATGAAAATGTTACTATAAGTCTACCTGAAAGCTGAGTTAAGTACAATGTTTTTTCATTTTAAGAAAGTATAGCTGTTCTCTATGGCTCATACTGAAATGCTAGAAAAGACTTACATGAAGATGTTCCTTAAAAGCTACAAGGAAGTTGGTTTCACCACAGCATTCTTTCAATGAGTGAATGTTATAGATATTCCATCATGCCCGTAGTGAAATGTTTGATAGGACTTATTTGAAGATTCCCCTAAAGAGCTGCAAGCAAGGTGTTTTCACCACAGTGTTCATTCAGAAAATGAATGTTATACGTATTCTGTCATGCCTCAAGAGAACTATTTGATGTCTTATGTGAGAGTGTTCCTGAACAGCTACAAGCAAGCTTTTTCAACATAGTGTGGTTTCCTTGAATGAATGTTATGGATATCATGTTGCGGCTGTAGAGAAACGTTTGATAAGACATAAATGAAATGCTCATAAAGAGCCACTGGTTTCATCAGAACGTTCTTTCTGGATATGGAAGTGATAGCCATTCTGTAGGCATAATGAAGTGTTTGAAGAGCCTTATACGAAGACATTCCCAAGGCGCCAGAAGTAATCTGGCTTCACCACAGTGTTCTTTCAGTGAACGAGTGTTATAGCTAGTCTGTCATGCCTGTAGTGAAATGTTTAATAAGTCTTATATGAAGAGGTTTCAAACAGCCGCCAGCAAGCCGGGTTTAGCACAGTGTCCTTTAACTGTAAGTAAGTGAGAGCCATTCTGTATGGCATATACTTAAATGTTAGAGAGGTCTTATATGAAGATGTTCCTAAATAGAATCCAACAAGATGTGTTCAGGACAGAATAATTTCATCATAAGATAGTGACAGCCGTTTAGTATGGCATATACTGAAATGCTGAAAAGGACTGAAATGAAGATCTTCCTTAACAGTAAAACCAAGCCACTTTCACCATAGTGTTCTTTCATTGAATGGATGTAATAGATATTCTGTCATGCCTGTAGTTAAATGTTCAATAGGTCTTACATAAAAATACTCCTAATAATCTACCTGAAAGCTATTAAACACAAACTTCTTTCCTTGTAAGAAGGGTATGGCCATGCTGTATGCCACATACTGAAATGCTTGAAAAGCTTTATACGAAGATGTTCCTCAACAGTTACAAGAAAACTGCTTTCATCCCTGTGTTCGTTCAATGAGTGAATGTTTAGAGATTCTGTCATTCCTGCAAAGGAATGTTTAATAAGTCTTACATGAAGATGTTTCTAAACAGCTACAAGGAAATTTTTTTAAATATAGTGTTATTACATTGAATAAACATTAAAGACATCCTGTCATGACTGTAGGCAAATGTCTGATAAGACTTGAGCAAGATATTAATAAACAATTACTTGCAAGCTGGGTTCATCACAGTATTCTTTCCTGGCTATGGAGATGATAGCCATTCTGTATGGCATAAAGTGATATGTTTGAAGAGCCTTTGATTTATATTCTTAAACAGCTAACAAGCAAGATGGTTTCTTCACAGTGTTCTTTCAGTGAATGAATGTTCTAGATATTGTCACATCTGTGGTGAAATATTTGATATATGATGTTCCTAAACAGCTACCCATAAACTGGATTCAGCATGTGTTCTTTCATTTTGTGAAAATGATAGTCGCTCTGTGTGGAATATACTTAAGTATTTGAAGTGTATTATGTGCAGATGTTCCTAAACAGTGAAAAGAAGATGGTTTTTGCATAATTTTCTTTCAGATAACAAATGTTATAGACATTGTCACATCTGTAGTCAAATGTTTGATATGATTTATGTGAAAATATCCCTAAACAGCTACCTGTTGGCTTGATTAAGCACAATGCTCTTTCATTGTAAGAAAGTGATAGCTGTTCCATGTGGCATATACTGAAATGTTTGAAATGTCATCTGTGAAGATGTTCCTTAAGAGCTACTTGCTGGGTGTTTTCAAGACAATGTTCTTTCAGTGAATGGATGTTGTAGATAGTCTATCACACCCGTAGTGAAATGCTGGATAAGTTTTATGAAGATGTCCCTAAGTAGCTACAAGCAAAATGGTTTCACAACAGTGTTCTTACAGACATTGAAGGTTATAGATATTCTGTCATGCCTGTAGTGAAATGTTTGATAAGACTTGCATGAACACTTACATGAAGATGTTTCTAAACAGCCACAAGCAAGCTTTTTCAACACAGTATTTCATTGAATGAATGTAATAATTATCACATTGTGGCTGCAGAGAAACGTTTGATAAGACACACACAAAATGTTCATAAATAGCATGTGCCAGCTGGTTGCATCACAATGTTGTTTAATTTAATGGAAGTGATCATCATTCTGTATAGCATATGATGTGTTTGAATAGCCTTATATAAAGATATTCCTAAAAACTTATGAGCAATCTGGTTTCACCAGAGTGTGTTCCTCAGTGAAGGAATCTTACAGAGATTCTGTCAGAGCAGTAGTGACATGTTTGGTGTTTTGTATGAAGAAACCCTAAATGGCTTCCTGCAAGATGAGTTCAACACAGTGTTATTTCATTTTAAGAAAATGATAGTCATTCTGTTTGGCATAAACTGAAATATTAGAAAAGCCTTATATCAAGAGGTTCCTAATTAGCTACCAGCAATCTGGCTTCACAATAGTGTTCTTTCATTGAATGGATGTAATAGATACTTTGTAGTGAAATGTATGATAAGTCTCTTATGAAAAGGTTCCTAAACAGCTGCCTGCAATCTGGCTTCAGCACATTATATCATTGTCTCAAAGTGATATTCATTCAGTATGTCTTATATGGAAACGCTTGAAATGGTGAACATGAAGAAGTTTCTAAATATATACAAGCAAGATTGTTTCTCCACAGTTTTCTTTCAGTGACTGAATGTTACGTATAGTCTGTCACGACTATTGTAAAATGTTTGATGAGTCTTATGTAAAAACGTTCCTAGATAGCTATCTGTGAGCTCTATTTAGCACAGTGTTCTTTCATTGTAGGAAAATGATACCCATTCATTATGGCATATACTGAAATGTGAGAAATGTCTCCAATACAAATGTTCCTAATAATAGCTTCAAGATGCTTTCACCACAGAGTTCTTTCAGTGAAACAATATTGCAGATATTCTGTGACACTTGTAGTGAAGTGTTAGTTAAAACTTACTTGCAAGCTGGATTCAGCACAGTGTTTCTTTCATTGTTTGAAACTCATATTCAATCAGAACAGCAAATATTGAAATGGTTATAATGACTAATATGAAGAGGATCCTTAATGGCTGCAAGTAAGATGGTTTCACCACAGTTTTCTCTCAGTGAACAAATGCTATATATATTCTGTCCCGCATGCAATGAAATGCTTGTTAAGTCTTATATGAACATGTTCCTAAACAGCTACCCGCAAACTGGGCTTAGAACAGTGTTCTCACACTGTTAGTAATTGATAGGTCATCTGTAGGGCATATGCTGAAATGTTTGAAATGTCTTATGTGAATATGCCCCTAAACAGCTGTAAGCACATTTGTTTCACCAGAGTTCCTTTAGTGTCTGAATCTTATGGATATTTTTCAAGTCTGTAGTGTAATTTTTTAAGTATTTTATGAAGTTCTTCCTAAACAGATACTAGGAAACAAGGGTTCAGCTCATCCTTCTTTCCTTGAGTGAATATTAAAATCATTCTGTCATGACCATAGCGCAATATTTGTTAAGACTTATAAAAAGATATTTCTAAAAGACAACTTTCCAGCTGGGTTCTTAACATTGTTCTTTCATTTTATGGAAGTGATAACCATTCTGGATGGAATACACTGAAATGTTTGAAAAGACTTGTATGAAGATACTCCTAAATAGCTACAAGCAATCTGGTTACACCACAGTGTTCTTTCATTTAATAAACTTTATCTATAGTCTCCTAAGGCTGTAGTGAAATGTTTTATATCATATATGAAAATGTTCCTACAGCTACCTGCAAGCTGGGATCAGCACACTGACTTTTCATTGTAATAAAGTGATAGTTACTTTGTATGGCATACACTGAAATGTCAGAAAAGACTTATATGAGTGTATTTCTAAAGAGATACAAGCAAGCTGGTTTCACAATAGTGATCTTTCATTGAATTAATGTAATAGATATTCTGTCGCACATGTTGTGAAATGTTCAATAAATCTTACATGAAAATGTTACTATAAGTCTACCTGAAAGCTGAGTTAAGTACAATGTTTTTTCATTTTAAGAAAGTATAGCTGTTCTCTATGGCTCATACTGAAATGCTAGAAAAGACTTACATGAAGATGTTCCTTAAAAGCTACAAGGAAGTTGGTTTCACCACAGCATTCTTTCAATGAGTGAATGTTATAGATATTCCATCATGCCCGTAGTGAAATGTTTGATAGGACTTATTTGAAGATTCCCCTAAAGAGCTGCAAGCAAGGTGTTTTCACCACAGTGTTCATTCAGAAAATGAATGTTATACGTATTCTGTCATGCCTCAAGAGAACTATTTGATGTCTTATGTGAGAGTGTTCCTGAACAGCTACAAGCAAGCTTTTTCAACATAGTGTGGTTTCCTTGAATGAATGTTATGGATATCATGTTGCGGCTGTAGAGAAACGTTTGATAAGACATAAATGAAATGCTCATAAAGAGCCACTGGTTTCATCAGAACGTTCTTTCTGGATATGGAAGTGATAGCCATTCTGTAGGCATAATGAAGTGTTTGAAGAGCCTTATACGAAGACATTCCCAAGGCGCCAGAAGTAATCTGGCTTCACCACAGTGTTCTTTCAGTGAACGAGTGTTATAGCTAGTCTGTCATGCCTGTAGTGAAATGTTTAATAAGTCTTATATGAAGAGGTTTCAAACAGCCGCCAGCAAGCCGGGTTTAGCACAGTGTCCTTTAACTGTAAGTAAGTGAGAGCCATTCTGTATGGCATATACTTAAATGTTAGAGAGGTCTTATATGAAGATGTTCCTAAATAGAATCCAACAAGATGTGTTCAGGACAGAATAATTTCATCATAAGATAGTGACAGCCGTTTAGTATGGCATATACTGAAATGCTGAAAAGGACTGAAATGAAGATCTTCCTTAACAGTAAAACCAAGCCACTTTCACCATAGTGTTCTTTCATTGAATGGATGTAATAGATATTCTGTCATGCCTGTAGTTAAATGTTCAATAGGTCTTACATAAAAATACTCCTAATAATCTACCTGAAAGCTATTAAACACAAACTTCTTTCCTTGTAAGAAGGGTATGGCCATGCTGTATGCCACATACTGAAATGCTTGAAAAGCTTTATACGAAGATGTTCCTCAACAGTTACAAGAAAACTGCTTTCATCCCTGTGTTCGTTCAATGAGTGAATGTTTAGAGATTCTGTCATTCCTGCAAAGGAATGTTTAATAAGTCTTACATGAAGATGTTTCTAAACAGCTACAAGGAAATTTTTTTAAATATAGTGTTATTACATTGAATAAACATTAAAGACATCCTGTCATGACTGTAGGCAAATGTCTGATAAGACTTGAGCAAGATATTAATAAACAATTACTTGCAAGCTGGGTTCATCACAGTATTCTTTCCTGGCTATGGAGATGATAGCCATTCTGTATGGCATAAAGTGATATGTTTGAAGAGCCTTTGATTTATATTCTTAAACAGCTAACAAGCAAGATGGTTTCTTCACAGTGTTCTTTCAGTGAATGAATGTTCTAGATATTGTCACATCTGTGGTGAAATATTTGATATATGATGTTCCTAAACAGCTACCCATAAACTGGATTCAGCATGTGTTCTTTCATTTTGTGAAAATGATAGTCGCTCTGTGTGGAATATACTTAAGTATTTGAAGTGTATTATGTGCAGATGTTCCTAAACAGTGAAAAGAAGATGGTTTTTGCATAATTTTCTTTCAGATAACAAATGTTATAGACATTGTCACATCTGTAGTCAAATGTTTGATATGATTTATGTGAAAATATCCCTAAACAGCTACCTGTTGGCTTGATTAAGCACAATGCTCTTTCATTGTAAGAAAGTGATAGCTGTTCCATGTGGCATATACTGAAATGTTTGAAATGTCATCTGTGAAGATGTTCCTTAAGAGCTACTTGCTGGGTGTTTTCAAGACAATGTTCTTTCAGTGAATGGATGTTGTAGATAGTCTATCACACCCGTAGTGAAATGCTGGATAAGTTTTATGAAGATGTCCCTAAGTAGCTACAAGCAAAATGGTTTCACAACAGTGTTCTTACAGACATTGAAGGTTATAGATATTCTGTCATGCCTGTAGTGAAATGTTTGATAAGACTTGCATGAACACTTACATGAAGATGTTTCTAAACAGCCACAAGCAAGCTTTTTCAACACAGTATTTCATTGAATGAATGTAATAATTATCACATTGTGGCTGCAGAGAAACGTTTGATAAGACACACACAAAATGTTCATAAATAGCATGTGCCAGCTGGTTGCATCACAATGTTGTTTAATTTAATGGAAGTGATCATCATTCTGTATAGCATATGATGTGTTTGAATAGCCTTATATAAAGATATTCCTAAAAACTTATGAGCAATCTGGTTTCACCAGAGTGTGTTCCTCAGTGAAGGAATCTTACAGAGATTCTGTCAGAGCAGTAGTGACATGTTTGGTGTTTTGTATGAAGAAACCCTAAATGGCTTCCTGCAAGATGAGTTCAACACAGTGTTATTTCATTTTAAGAAAATGATAGTCATTCTGTTTGGCATAAACTGAAATATTAGAAAAGCCTTATATCAAGAGGTTCCTAATTAGCTACCAGCAATCTGGCTTCACAATAGTGTTCTTTCATTGAATGGATGTAATAGATACTTTGTAGTGAAATGTATGATAAGTCTCTTATGAAAAGGTTCCTAAACAGCTGCCTGCAATCTGGCTTCAGCACATTATATCATTGTCTCAAAGTGATATTCATTCAGTATGTCTTATATGGAAACGCTTGAAATGGTGAACATGAAGAAGTTTCTAAATATATACAAGCAAGATTGTTTCTCCACAGTTTTCTTTCAGTGACTGAATGTTACGTATAGTCTGTCACGACTATTGTAAAATGTTTGATGAGTCTTATGTAAAAACGTTCCTAGATAGCTATCTGTGAGCTCTATTTAGCACAGTGTTCTTTCATTGTAGGAAAATGATACCCATTCATTATGGCATATACTGAAATGTGAGAAATGTCTCCAATACAAATGTTCCTAATAATAGCTTCAAGATGCTTTCACCACAGAGTTCTTTCAGTGAAACAATATTGCAGATATTCTGTGACACTTGTAGTGAAGTGTTAGTTAAAACTTACTTGCAAGCTGGATTCAGCACAGTGTTTCTTTCATTGTTTGAAACTCATATTCAATCAGAACAGCAAATATTGAAATGGTTATAATGACTAATATGAAGAGGATCCTTAATGGCTGCAAGTAAGATGGTTTCACCACAGTTTTCTCTCAGTGAACAAATGCTATATATATTCTGTCCCGCATGCAATGAAATGCTTGTTAAGTCTTATATGAACATGTTCCTAAACAGCTACCCGCAAACTGGGCTTAGAACAGTGTTCTCACACTGTTAGTAATTGATAGGTCATCTGTAGGGCATATGCTGAAATGTTTGAAATGTCTTATGTGAATATGCCCCTAAACAGCTGTAAGCACATTTGTTTCACCAGAGTTCCTTTAGTGTCTGAATCTTATGGATATTTTTCAAGTCTGTAGTGTAATTTTTTAAGTATTTTATGAAGTTCTTCCTAAACAGATACTAGGAAACAAGGGTTCAGCTCATCCTTCTTTCCTTGAGTGAATATTAAAATCATTCTGTCATGACCATAGCGCAATATTTGTTAAGACTTATAAAAAGATATTTCTAAAAGACAACTTTCCAGCTGGGTTCTTAACATTGTTCTTTCATTTTATGGAAGTGATAACCATTCTGGATGGAATACACTGAAATGTTTGAAAAGACTTGTATGAAGATACTCCTAAATAGCTACAAGCAATCTGGTTACACCACAGTGTTCTTTCATTTAATAAACTTTATATATAGTCTCCTAAGGCTGTAGTGAAATGTTTTATATCATATATGAAAATGTTCCTACAGCTACCTGCAAGCTGGGATCAGCACACTGACTTTTCATTGTAATAAAGTGATAGTTACTTTGTATGGCATACACTGAAATGTCAGAAAAGACTTATATGAGTGTATTTCTAAAGAGATACAAGCAAGCTGGTTTCACAATAGTGATCTTTCATTGAATTAATGTAATAGATATTCTGTCGCACATGTTGTGAAATGTTCAATAAATCTTACATGAAAATGTTACTATAAGTCTACCTGAAAGCTGAGTTAAGTACAATGTTTTTTCATTTTAAGAAAGTATAGCTGTTCTCTATGGCTCATACTGAAATGCTAGAAAAGACTTACATGAAGATGTTCCTTAAAAGCTACAAGGAAGTTGGTTTCACCACAGCATTCTTTCAATGAGTGAATGTTATAGATATTCCATCATGCCCGTAGTGAAATGTTTGATAGGACTTATTTGAAGATTCCCCTAAAGAGCTGCAAGCAAGGTGTTTTCACCACAGTGTTCATTCAGAAAATGAATGTTATACGTATTCTGTCATGCCTCAAGAGAACTATTTGATGTCTTATGTGAGAGTGTTCCTGAACAGCTACAAGCAAGCTTTTTCAACATAGTGTGGTTTCCTTGAATGAATGTTATGGATATCATGTTGCGGCTGTAGAGAAACGTTTGATAAGACATAAATGAAATGCTCATAAAGAGCCACTGGTTTCATCAGAACGTTCTTTCTGGATATGGAAGTGATAGCCATTCTGTAGGCATAATGAAGTGTTTGAAGAGCCTTATACGAAGACATTCCCAAGGCGCCAGAAGTAATCTGGCTTCACCACAGTGTTCTTTCAGTGAACGAGTGTTATAGCTAGTCTGTCATGCCTGTAGTGAAATGTTTAATAAGTCTTATATGAAGAGGTTTCAAACAGCCGCCAGCAAGCCGGGTTTAGCACAGTGTCCTTTAACTGTAAGTAAGTGAGAGCCATTCTGTATGGCATATACTTAAATGTTAGAGAGGTCTTATATGAAGATGTTCCTAAATAGAATCCAACAAGATGTGTTCAGGACAGAATAATTTCATCATAAGATAGTGACAGCCGTTTAGTATGGCATATACTGAAATGCTGAAAAGGACTGAAATGAAGATCTTCCTTAACAGTAAAACCAAGCCACTTTCACCATAGTGTTCTTTCATTGAATGGATGTAATAGATATTCTGTCATGCCTGTAGTTAAATGTTCAATAGGTCTTACATAAAAATACTCCTAATAATCTACCTGAAAGCTATTAAACACAAACTTCTTTCCTTGTAAGAAGGGTATGGCCATGCTGTATGCCACATACTGAAATGCTTGAAAAGCTTTATACGAAGATGTTCCTCAACAGTTACAAGAAAACTGCTTTCATCCCTGTGTTCGTTCAATGAGTGAATGTTTAGAGATTCTGTCATTCCTGCAAAGGAATGTTTAATAAGTCTTACATGAAGATGTTTCTAAACAGCTACAAGGAAATTTTTTTAAATATAGTGTTATTACATTGAATAAACATTAAAGACATCCTGTCATGACTGTAGGCAAATGTCTGATAAGACTTGAGCAAGATATTAATAAACAATTACTTGCAAGCTGGGTTCATCACAGTATTCTTTCCTGGCTATGGAGATGATAGCCATTCTGTATGGCATAAAGTGATATGTTTGAAGAGCCTTTGATTTATATTCTTAAACAGCTAACAAGCAAGATGGTTTCTTCACAGTGTTCTTTCAGTGAATGAATGTTCTAGATATTGTCACATCTGTGGTGAAATATTTGATATATGATGTTCCTAAACAGCTACCCATAAACTGGATTCAGCATGTGTTCTTTCATTTTGTGAAAATGATAGTCGCTCTGTGTGGAATATACTTAAGTATTTGAAGTGTATTATGTGCAGATGTTCCTAAACAGTGAAAAGAAGATGGTTTTTGCATAATTTTCTTTCAGATAACAAATGTTATAGACATTGTCACATCTGTAGTCAAATGTTTGATATGATTTATGTGAAAATATCCCTAAACAGCTACCTGTTGGCTTGATTAAGCACAATGCTCTTTCATTGTAAGAAAGTGATAGCTGTTCCATGTGGCATATACTGAAATGTTTGAAATGTCATCTGTGAAGATGTTCCTTAAGAGCTACTTGCTGGGTGTTTTCAAGACAATGTTCTTTCAGTGAATGGATGTTGTAGATAGTCTATCACACCCGTAGTGAAATGCTGGATAAGTTTTATGAAGATGTCCCTAAGTAGCTACAAGCAAAATGGTTTCACAACAGTGTTCTTACAGACATTGAAGGTTATAGATATTCTGTCATGCCTGTAGTGAAATGTTTGATAAGACTTGCATGAACACTTACATGAAGATGTTTCTAAACAGCCACAAGCAAGCTTTTTCAACACAGTATTTCATTGAATGAATGTAATAATTATCACATTGTGGCTGCAGAGAAACGTTTGATAAGACACACACAAAATGTTCATAAATAGCATGTGCCAGCTGGTTGCATCACAATGTTGTTTAATTTAATGGAAGTGATCATCATTCTGTATAGCATATGATGTGTTTGAATAGCCTTATATAAAGATATTCCTAAAAACTTATGAGCAATCTGGTTTCACCAGAGTGTGTTCCTCAGTGAAGGAATCTTACAGAGATTCTGTCAGAGCAGTAGTGACATGTTTGGTGTTTTGTATGAAGAAACCCTAAATGGCTTCCTGCAAGATGAGTTCAACACAGTGTTATTTCATTTTAAGAAAATGATAGTCATTCTGTTTGGCATAAACTGAAATATTAGAAAAGCCTTATATCAAGAGGTTCCTAATTAGCTACCAGCAATCTGGCTTCACAATAGTGTTCTTTCATTGAATGGATGTAATAGATACTTTGTAGTGAAATGTATGATAAGTCTCTTATGAAAAGGTTCCTAAACAGCTGCCTGCAATCTGGCTTCAGCACATTATATCATTGTCTCAAAGTGATATTCATTCAGTATGTCTTATATGGAAACGCTTGAAATGGTGAACATGAAGAAGTTTCTAAATATATACAAGCAAGATTGTTTCTCCACAGTTTTCTTTCAGTGACTGAATGTTACGTATAGTCTGTCACGACTATTGTAAAATGTTTGATGAGTCTTATGTAAAAACGTTCCTAGATAGCTATCTGTGAGCTCTATTTAGCACAGTGTTCTTTCATTGTAGGAAAATGATACCCATTCATTATGGCATATACTGAAATGTGAGAAATGTCTCCAATACAAATGTTCCTAATAATAGCTTCAAGATGCTTTCACCACAGAGTTCTTTCAGTGAAACAATATTGCAGATATTCTGTGACACTTGTAGTGAAGTGTTAGTTAAAACTTACTTGCAAGCTGGATTCAGCACAGTGTTTCTTTCATTGTTTGAAACTCATATTCAATCAGAACAGCAAATATTGAAATGGTTATAATGACTAATATGAAGAGGATCCTTAATGGCTGCAAGTAAGATGGTTTCACCACAGTTTTCTCTCAGTGAACAAATGCTATATATATTCTGTCCCGCATGCAATGAAATGTTTGTTAAGTCTTATATGAACATGTTCCTAAACAGCTACCCGCAAACTGGGCTTAGAACAGTGTTCTCACACTGTTAGTAATTGATAGGTCATCTGTAGGGCATATGCTGAAATGTTTGAAATGTCTTATGTGAATATGCCCCTAAACAGCTGTAAGCACATTTGTTTCACCAGAGTTCCTTTAGTGTCTGAATCTTATGGATATTTTTCAAGTCTGTAGTGTAATTTTTTAAGTATTTTATGAAGTTCTTCCTAAACAGATACTAGGAAACAAGGGTTCAGCTCATCCTTCTTTCCTTGAGTGAATATTAAAATCATTCTGTCATGACCATAGCGCAATATTTGTTAAGACTTATAAAAAGATATTTCTAAAAGACAACTTTCCAGCTGGGTTCTTAACATTGTTCTTTCATTTTATGGAAGTGATAACCATTCTGGATGGAATACACTGAAATGTTTGAAAAGACTTGTATGAAGACACTCCTAAATAGCTACAAGCAATCTGGTTACACCACAGTGTTCTTTCATTTAATAAACTTTATATATAGTCTCCTATGGCTGTAGTGAAATGTTTTATATCATATATGAAAATGTTCCTACAGCTACCTGCAAGCTGGGATCAGCACACTGACTTTTCATTGTAATAAAGTGATAGTTACTTTGTATGGCATACACTGAAATGTCAGAAAAGACTTATATGAGTCTATTTCTAAAGAGATACAAGCAAGCTGGTTTCACAATAGTGATCTTTCATTGAATTAATGTAATAGATATTCTGTCGCACATGTTGTGAAATGTTCAATAAATCTTACATGAAAATGTTACTATAAGTCTACCTGAAAGCTGAGTTAAGTACAATGTTTTTTCATTTTAAGAAAGTATAGCTGTTCTCTATGGCTCATACTGAAATGCTAGAAAAGACTTACATGAAGATGTTCCTTAAAAGCTACAAGGAAGTTGGTTTCACCACAGCATTCTTTCAATGAGTGAATGTTATAGATATTCCATCATGCCCGTAGTGAAATGTTTGATAGGACTTATTTGAAGATTCCCCTAAAGAGCTGCAAGCAAGGTGTTTTCACCACAGTGTTCATTCAGAAAATGAATGTTATACGTATTCTGTCATGCCTCAAGAGAACTATTTGATGTCTTATGTGAGAGTGTTCCTGAACAGCTACAAGCAAGCTTTTTCAACATAGTGTGGTTTCCTTGAATGAATGTTATGGATATCATGTTGCGGCTGTAGAGAAACGTTTGATAAGACATAAATGAAATGCTCATAAAGAGCCACTGGTTTCATCAGAACGTTCTTTCTGGATATGGAAGTGATAGCCATTCTGTAGGCATAATGAAGTGTTTGAAGAGCCTTATACGAAGACATTCCCAAGGCGCCAGAAGTAATCTGGCTTCACCACAGTGTTCTTTCAGTGAACGAGTGTTATAGCTAGTCTGTCATGCCTGTAGTGAAATGTTTAATAAGTCTTATATGAAGAGGTTTCAAACAGCCGCCAGCAAGCCGGGTTTAGCACAGTGTCCTTTAACTGTAAGTAAGTGAGAGCCATTCTGTATGGCATATACTTAAATGTTAGAGAGGTCTTATATGAAGATGTTCCTAAATAGAATCCAACAAGATGTGTTCAGGACAGAATAATTTCATCATAAGATAGTGACAGCCGTTTAGTATGGCATATACTGAAATGCTGAAAAGGACTGAAATGAAGATCTTCCTTAACAGTAAAACCAAGCCACTTTCACCATAGTGTTCTTTCATTGAATGGATGTAATAGATATTCTGTCATGCCTGTAGTTAAATGTTCAATAGGTCTTACATAAAAATACTCCTAATAATCTACCTGAAAGCTATTAAACACAAACTTCTTTCCTTGTAAGAAGGGTATGGCCATGCTGTATGCCACATACTGAAATGCTTGAAAAGCTTTATACGAAGATGTTCCTCAACAGTTACAAGAAAACTGCTTTCATCCCTGTGTTCGTTCAATGAGTGAATGTTTAGAGATTCTGTCATTCCTGCAAAGGAATGTTTAATAAGTCTTACATGAAGATGTTTCTAAACAGCTACAAGGAAATTTTTTTAAATATAGTGTTATTACATTGAATAAACATTAAAGACATCCTGTCATGACTGTAGGCAAATGTCTGATAAGACTTGAGCAAGATATTAATAAACAATTACTTGCAAGCTGGGTTCATCACAGTATTCTTTCCTGGCTATGGAGATGATAGCCATTCTGTATGGCATAAAGTGATATGTTTGAAGAGCCTTTGATTTATATTCTTAAACAGCTAACAAGCAAGATGGTTTCTTCACAGTGTTCTTTCAGTGAATGAATGTTCTAGATATTGTCACATCTGTGGTGAAATATTTGATATATGATGTTCCTAAACAGCTACCCATAAACTGGATTCAGCATGTGTTCTTTCATTTTGTGAAAATGATAGTCGCTCTGTGTGGAATATACTTAAGTATTTGAAGTGTATTATGTGCAGATGTTCCTAAACAGTGAAAAGAAGATGGTTTTTGCATAATTTTCTTTCAGATAACAAATGTTATAGACATTGTCACATCTGTAGTCAAATGTTTGATATGATTTATGTGAAAATATCCCTAAACAGCTACCTGTTGGCTTGATTAAGCACAATGCTCTTTCATTGTAAGAAAGTGATAGCTGTTCCATGTGGCATATACTGAAATGTTTGAAATGTCATCTGTGAAGATGTTCCTTAAGAGCTACTTGCTGGGTGTTTTCAAGACAATGTTCTTTCAGTGAATGGATGTTGTAGATAGTCTATCACACCCGTAGTGAAATGCTGGATAAGTTTTATGAAGATGTCCCTAAGTAGCTACAAGCAAAATGGTTTCACAACAGTGTTCTTACAGACATTGAAGGTTATAGATATTCTGTCATGCCTGTAGTGAAATGTTTGATAAGACTTGCATGAACACTTACATGAAGATGTTTCTAAACAGCCACAAGCAAGCTTTTTCAACACAGTATTTCATTGAATGAATGTAATAATTATCACATTGTGGCTGCAGAGAAACGTTTGATAAGACACACACAAAATGTTCATAAATAGCATGTGCCAGCTGGTTGCATCACAATGTTGTTTAATTTAATGGAAGTGATCATCATTCTGTATAGCATATGATGTGTTTGAATAGCCTTATATAAAGATATTCCTAAAAACTTATGAGCAATCTGGTTTCACCAGAGTGTGTTCCTCAGTGAAGGAATCTTACAGAGATTCTGTCAGAGCAGTAGTGACATGTTTGGTGTTTTGTATGAAGAAACCCTAAATGGCTTCCTGCAAGATGAGTTCAACACAGTGTTATTTCATTTTAAGAAAATGATAGTCATTCTGTTTGGCATAAACTGAAATATTAGAAAAGCCTTATATCAAGAGGTTCCTAATTAGCTACCAGCAATCTGGCTTCACAATAGTGTTCTTTCATTGAATGGATGTAATAGATACTTTGTAGTGAAATGTATGATAAGTCTCTTATGAAAAGGTTCCTAAACAGCTGCCTGCAATCTGGCTTCAGCACATTATATCATTGTCTCAAAGTGATATTCATTCAGTATGTCTTATATGGAAACGCTTGAAATGGTGAACATGAAGAAGTTTCTAAATATATACAAGCAAGATTGTTTCTCCACAGTTTTCTTTCAGTGACTGAATGTTACGTATAGTCTGTCACGACTATTGTAAAATGTTTGATGAGTCTTATGTAAAAACGTTCCTAGATAGCTATCTGTGAGCTCTATTTAGCACAGTGTTCTTTCATTGTAGGAAAATGATACCCATTCATTATGGCATATACTGAAATGTGAGAAATGTCTCCAATACAAATGTTCCTAATAATAGCTTCAAGATGCTTTCACCACAGAGTTCTTTCAGTGAAACAATATTGCAGATATTCTGTGACACTTGTAGTGAAGTGTTAGTTAAAACTTACTTGCAAGCTGGATTCAGCACAGTGTTTCTTTCATTGTTTGAAACTCATATTCAATCAGAACAGCAAATATTGAAATGGTTATAATGACTAATATGAAGAGGATCCTTAATGGCTGCAAGTAAGATGGTTTCACCACAGTTTTCTCTCAGTGAACAAATGCTATATATATTCTGTCCCGCATGCAATGAAATGTTTGTTAAGTCTTATATGAACATGTTCCTAAACAGCTACCCGCAAACTGGGCTTAGAACAGTGTTCTCACACTGTTAGTAATTGATAGGTCATCTGTAGGGCATATGCTGAAATGTTTGAAATGTCTTATGTGAATATGCCCCTAAACAGCTGTAAGCACATTTGTTTCACCAGAGTTCCTTTAGTGTCTGAATCTTATGGATATTTTTCAAGTCTGTAGTGTAATTTTTTAAGTATTTTATGAAGTTCTTCCTAAACAGATACTAGGAAACAAGGGTTCAGCTCATCCTTCTTTCCTTGAGTGAATATTAAAATCATTCTGTCATGACCATAGCGCAATATTTGTTAAGACTTATAAAAAGATATTTCTAAAAGACAACTTTCCAGCTGGGTTCTTAACATTGTTCTTTCATTTTATGGAAGTGATAACCATTCTGGATGGAATACACTGAAATGTTTGAAAAGACTTGTATGAAGATACTCCTAAATAGCTACAAGCAATCTGGTTACACCACAGTGTTCTTTCATTTAATAAACTTTATCTATAGTCTCCTAAGGCTGTAGTGAAATGTTTTATATCATATATGAAAATGTTCCTACAGCTACCTGCAAGCTGGGATCAGCACACTGACTTTTCATTGTAATAAAGTGATAGTTACTTTGTATGGCATACACTGAAATGTCAGAAAAGACTTATATGAGTGTATTTCTAAAGAGATACAAGCAAGCTGGTTTCACAATAGTGATCTTTCATTGAATTAATGTAATAGATATTCTGTCGCACATGTTGTGAAATGTTCAATAAATCTTACATGAAAATGTTACTATAAGTCTACCTGAAAGCTGAGTTAAGTACAATGTTTTTTCATTTTAAGAAAGTATAGCTGTTCTCTATGGCTCATACTGAAATGCTAGAAAAGACTTACATGAAGATGTTCCTTAAAAGCTACAAGGAAGTTGGTTTCACCACAGCATTCTTTCAATGAGTGAATGTTATAGATATTCCATCATGCCCGTAGTGAAATGTTTGATAGGACTTATTTGAAGATTCCCCTAAAGAGCTGCAAGCAAGGTGTTTTCACCACAGTGTTCATTCAGAAAATGAATGTTATACGTATTCTGTCATGCCTCAAGAGAACTATTTGATGTCTTATGTGAGAGTGTTCCTGAACAGCTACAAGCAAGCTTTTTCAACATAGTGTGGTTTCCTTGAATGAATGTTATGGATATCATGTTGCGGCTGTAGAGAAACGTTTGATAAGACATAAATGAAATGCTCATAAAGAGCCACTGGTTTCATCAGAACGTTCTTTCTGGATATGGAAGTGATAGCCATTCTGTAGGCATAATGAAGTGTTTGAAGAGCCTTATACGAAGACATTCCCAAGGCGCCAGAAGTAATCTGGCTTCACCACAGTGTTCTTTCAGTGAACGAGTGTTATAGCTAGTCTGTCATGCCTGTAGTGAAATGTTTAATAAGTCTTATATGAAGAGGTTTCAAACAGCCGCCAGCAAGCCGGGTTTAGCACAGTGTCCTTTAACTGTAAGTAAGTGAGAGCCATTCTGTATGGCATATACTTAAATGTTAGAGAGGTCTTATATGAAGATGTTCCTAAATAGAATCCAACAAGATGTGTTCAGGACAGAATAATTTCATCATAAGATAGTGACAGCCGTTTAGTATGGCATATACTGAAATGCTGAAAAGGACTGAAATGAAGATCTTCCTTAACAGTAAAACCAAGCCACTTTCACCATAGTGTTCTTTCATTGAATGGATGTAATAGATATTCTGTCATGCCTGTAGTTAAATGTTCAATAGGTCTTACATAAAAATACTCCTAATAATCTACCTGAAAGCTATTAAACACAAACTTCTTTCCTTGTAAGAAGGGTATGGCCATGCTGTATGCCACATACTGAAATGCTTGAAAAGCTTTATACGAAGATGTTCCTCAACAGTTACAAGAAAACTGCTTTCATCCCTGTGTTCGTTCAATGAGTGAATGTTTAGAGATTCTGTCATTCCTGCAAAGGAATGTTTAATAAGTCTTACATGAAGATGTTTCTAAACAGCTACAAGGAAATTTTTTTAAATATAGTGTTATTACATTGAATAAACATTAAAGACATCCTGTCATGACTGTAGGCAAATGTCTGATAAGACTTGAGCAAGATATTAATAAACAATTACTTGCAAGCTGGGTTCATCACAGTATTCTTTCCTGGCTATGGAGATGATAGCCATTCTGTATGGCATAAAGTGATATGTTTGAAGAGCCTTTGATTTATATTCTTAAACAGCTAACAAGCAAGATGGTTTCTTCACAGTGTTCTTTCAGTGAATGAATGTTCTAGATATTGTCACATCTGTGGTGAAATATTTGATATATGATGTTCCTAAACAGCTACCCATAAACTGGATTCAGCATGTGTTCTTTCATTTTGTGAAAATGATAGTCGCTCTGTGTGGAATATACTTAAGTATTTGAAGTGTATTATGTGCAGATGTTCCTAAACAGTGAAAAGAAGATGGTTTTTGCATAATTTTCTTTCAGATAACAAATGTTATAGACATTGTCACATCTGTAGTCAAATGTTTGATATGATTTATGTGAAAATATCCCTAAACAGCTACCTGTTGGCTTGATTAAGCACAATGCTCTTTCATTGTAAGAAAGTGATAGCTGTTCCATGTGGCATATACTGAAATGTTTGAAATGTCATCTGTGAAGATGTTCCTTAAGAGCTACTTGCTGGGTGTTTTCAAGACAATGTTCTTTCAGTGAATGGATGTTGTAGATAGTCTATCACACCCGTAGTGAAATGCTGGATAAGTTTTATGAAGATGTCCCTAAGTAGCTACAAGCAAAATGGTTTCACAACAGTGTTCTTACAGACATTGAAGGTTATAGATATTCTGTCATGCCTGTAGTGAAATGTTTGATAAGACTTGCATGAACACTTACATGAAGATGTTTCTAAACAGCCACAAGCAAGCTTTTTCAACACAGTATTTCATTGAATGAATGTAATAATTATCACATTGTGGCTGCAGAGAAACGTTTGATAAGACACACACAAAATGTTCATAAATAGCATGTGCCAGCTGGTTGCATCACAATGTTGTTTAATTTAATGGAAGTGATCATCATTCTGTATAGCATATGATGTGTTTGAATAGCCTTATATAAAGATATTCCTAAAAACTTATGAGCAATCTGGTTTCACCAGAGTGTGTTCCTCAGTGAAGGAATCTTACAGAGATTCTGTCAGAGCAGTAGTGACATGTTTGGTGTTTTGTATGAAGAAACCCTAAATGGCTTCCTGCAAGATGAGTTCAACACAGTGTTATTTCATTTTAAGAAAATGATAGTCATTCTGTTTGGCATAAACTGAAATATTAGAAAAGCCTTATATCAAGAGGTTCCTAATTAGCTACCAGCAATCTGGCTTCACAATAGTGTTCTTTCATTGAATGGATGTAATAGATACTTTGTAGTGAAATGTATGATAAGTCTCTTATGAAAAGGTTCCTAAACAGCTGCCTGCAATCTGGCTTCAGCACATTATATCATTGTCTCAAAGTGATATTCATTCAGTATGTCTTATATGGAAACGCTTGAAATGGTGAACATGAAGAAGTTTCTAAATATATACAAGCAAGATTGTTTCTCCACAGTTTTCTTTCAGTGACTGAATGTTACGTATAGTCTGTCACGACTATTGTAAAATGTTTGATGAGTCTTATGTAAAAACGTTCCTAGATAGCTATCTGTGAGCTCTATTTAGCACAGTGTTCTTTCATTGTAGGAAAATGATACCCATTCATTATGGCATATACTGAAATGTGAGAAATGTCTCCAATACAAATGTTCCTAATAATAGCTTCAAGATGCTTTCACCACAGAGTTCTTTCAGTGAAACAATATTGCAGATATTCTGTGACACTTGTAGTGAAGTGTTAGTTAAAACTTACTTGCAAGCTGGATTCAGCACAGTGTTTCTTTCATTGTTTGAAACTCATATTCAATCAGAACAGCAAATATTGAAATGGTTATAATGACTAATATGAAGAGGATCCTTAATGGCTGCAAGTAAGATGGTTTCACCACAGTTTTCTCTCAGTGAACAAATGCTATATATATTCTGTCCCGCATGCAATGAAATGTTTGTTAAGTCTTATATGAACATGTTCCTAAACAGCTACCCGCAAACTGGGCTTAGAACAGTGTTCTCACACTGTTAGTAATTGATAGGTCATCTGTAGGGCATATGCTGAAATGTTTGAAATGTCTTATGTGAATATGCCCCTAAACAGCTGTAAGCACATTTGTTTCACCAGAGTTCCTTTAGTGTCTGAATCTTATGGATATTTTTCAAGTCTGTAGTGTAATTTTTTAAGTATTTTATGAAGTTCTTCCTAAACAGATACTAGGAAACAAGGGTTCAGCTCATCCTTCTTTCCTTGAGTGAATATTAAAATCATTCTGTCATGACCATAGCGCAATATTTGTTAAGACTTATAAAAAGATATTTCTAAAAGACAACTTTCCAGCTGGGTTCTTAACATTGTTCTTTCATTTTATGGAAGTGATAACCATTCTGGATGGAATACACTGAAATGTTTGAAAAGACTTGTATGAAGATACTCCTAAATAGCTACAAGCAATCTGGTTACACCACAGTGTTCTTTCATTTAATAAACTTTATATATAGTCTCCTAAGGCTGTAGTGAAATGTTTTATATCATATATGAAAATGTTCCTACAGCTACCTGCAAGCTGGGATCAGCACACTGACTTTTCATTGTAATAAAGTGATAGTTACTTTGTATGGCATACACTGAAATGTCAGAAAAGACTTATATGAGTGTATTTCTAAAGAGATACAAGCAAGCTGGTTTCACAATAGTGATCTTTCATTGAATTAATGTAATAGATATTCTGTCGCACATGTTGTGAAATGTTCAATAAATCTTACATGAAAATGTTACTATAAGTCTACCTGAAAGCTGAGTTAAGTACAATGTTTTTTCATTTTAAGAAAGTATAGCTGTTCTCTATGGCTCATACTGAAATGCTAGAAAAGACTTACATGAAGATGTTCCTTAAAAGCTACAAGGAAGTTGGTTTCACCACAGCATTCTTTCAATGAGTGAATGTTATAGATATTCCATCATGCCCGTAGTGAAATGTTTGATAGGACTTATTTGAAGATTCCCCTAAAGAGCTGCAAGCAAGGTGTTTTCACCACAGTGTTCATTCAGAAAATGAATGTTATACGTATTCTGTCATGCCTCAAGAGAACTATTTGATGTCTTATGTGAGAGTGTTCCTGAACAGCTACAAGCAAGCTTTTTCAACATAGTGTGGTTTCCTTGAATGAATGTTATGGATATCATGTTGCGGCTGTAGAGAAACGTTTGATAAGACATAAATGAAATGCTCATAAAGAGCCACTGGTTTCATCAGAACGTTCTTTCTGGATATGGAAGTGATAGCCATTCTGTAGGCATAATGAAGTGTTTGAAGAGCCTTATACGAAGACATTCCCAAGGCGCCAGAAGTAATCTGGCTTCACCACAGTGTTCTTTCAGTGAACGAGTGTTATAGCTAGTCTGTCATGCCTGTAGTGAAATGTTTAATAAGTCTTATATGAAGAGGTTTCAAACAGCCGCCAGCAAGCCGGGTTTAGCACAGTGTCCTTTAACTGTAAGTAAGTGAGAGCCATTCTGTATGGCATATACTTAAATGTTAGAGAGGTCTTATATGAAGATGTTCCTAAATAGAATCCAACAAGATGTGTTCAGGACAGAATAATTTCATCATAAGATAGTGACAGCCGTTTAGTATGGCATATACTGAAATGCTGAAAAGGACTGAAATGAAGATCTTCCTTAACAGTAAAACCAAGCCACTTTCACCATAGTGTTCTTTCATTGAATGGATGTAATAGATATTCTGTCATGCCTGTAGTTAAATGTTCAATAGGTCTTACATAAAAATACTCCTAATAATCTACCTGAAAGCTATTAAACACAAACTTCTTTCCTTGTAAGAAGGGTATGGCCATGCTGTATGCCACATACTGAAATGCTTGAAAAGCTTTATACGAAGATGTTCCTCAACAGTTACAAGAAAACTGCTTTCATCCCTGTGTTCGTTCAATGAGTGAATGTTTAGAGATTCTGTCATTCCTGCAAAGGAATGTTTAATAAGTCTTACATGAAGATGTTTCTAAACAGCTACAAGGAAATTTTTTTAAATATAGTGTTATTACATTGAATAAACATTAAAGACATCCTGTCATGACTGTAGGCAAATGTCTGATAAGACTTGAGCAAGATATTAATAAACAATTACTTGCAAGCTGGGTTCATCACAGTATTCTTTCCTGGCTATGGAGATGATAGCCATTCTGTATGGCATAAAGTGATATGTTTGAAGAGCCTTTGATTTATATTCTTAAACAGCTAACAAGCAAGATGGTTTCTTCACAGTGTTCTTTCAGTGAATGAATGTTCTAGATATTGTCACATCTGTGGTGAAATATTTGATATATGATGTTCCTAAACAGCTACCCATAAACTGGATTCAGCATGTGTTCTTTCATTTTGTGAAAATGATAGTCGCTCTGTGTGGAATATACTTAAGTATTTGAAGTGTATTATGTGCAGATGTTCCTAAACAGTGAAAAGAAGATGGTTTTTGCATAATTTTCTTTCAGATAACAAATGTTATAGACATTGTCACATCTGTAGTCAAATGTTTGATATGATTTATGTGAAAATATCCCTAAACAGCTACCTGTTGGCTTGATTAAGCACAATGCTCTTTCATTGTAAGAAAGTGATAGCTGTTCCATGTGGCATATACTGAAATGTTTGAAATGTCATCTGTGAAGATGTTCCTTAAGAGCTACTTGCTGGGTGTTTTCAAGACAATGTTCTTTCAGTGAATGGATGTTGTAGATAGTCTATCACACCCGTAGTGAAATGCTGGATAAGTTTTATGAAGATGTCCCTAAGTAGCTACAAGCAAAATGGTTTCACAACAGTGTTCTTACAGACATTGAAGGTTATAGATATTCTGTCATGCCTGTAGTGAAATGTTTGATAAGACTTGCATGAACACTTACATGAAGATGTTTCTAAACAGCCACAAGCAAGCTTTTTCAACACAGTATTTCATTGAATGAATGTAATAATTATCACATTGTGGCTGCAGAGAAACGTTTGATAAGACACACACAAAATGTTCATAAATAGCATGTGCCAGCTGGTTGCATCACAATGTTGTTTAATTTAATGGAAGTGATCATCATTCTGTATAGCATATGATGTGTTTGAATAGCCTTATATAAAGATATTCCTAAAAACTTATGAGCAATCTGGTTTCACCAGAGTGTGTTCCTCAGTGAAGGAATCTTACAGAGATTCTGTCAGAGCAGTAGTGACATGTTTGGTGTTTTGTATGAAGAAACCCTAAATGGCTTCCTGCAAGATGAGTTCAACACAGTGTTATTTCATTTTAAGAAAATGATAGTCATTCTGTTTGGCATAAACTGAAATATTAGAAAAGCCTTATATCAAGAGGTTCCTAATTAGCTACCAGCAATCTGGCTTCACAATAGTGTTCTTTCATTGAATGGATGTAATAGATACTTTGTAGTGAAATGTATGATAAGTCTCTTATGAAAAGGTTCCTAAACAGCTGCCTGCAATCTGGCTTCAGCACATTATATCATTGTCTCAAAGTGATATTCATTCAGTATGTCTTATATGGAAACGCTTGAAATGGTGAACATGAAGAAGTTTCTAAATATATACAAGCAAGATTGTTTCTCCACAGTTTTCTTTCAGTGACTGAATGTTACGTATAGTCTGTCACGACTATTGTAAAATGTTTGATGAGTCTTATGTAAAAACGTTCCTAGATAGCTATCTGTGAGCTCTATTTAGCACAGTGTTCTTTCATTGTAGGAAAATGATACCCATTCATTATGGCATATACTGAAATGTGAGAAATGTCTCCAATACAAATGTTCCTAATAATAGCTTCAAGATGCTTTCACCACAGAGTTCTTTCAGTGAAACAATATTGCAGATATTCTGTGACACTTGTAGTGAAGTGTTAGTTAAAACTTACTTGCAAGCTGGATTCAGCACAGTGTTTCTTTCATTGTTTGAAACTCATATTCAATCAGAACAGCAAATATTGAAATGGTTATAATGACTAATATGAAGAGGATCCTTAATGGCTGCAAGTAAGATGGTTTCACCACAGTTTTCTCTCAGTGAACAAATGCTATATATATTCTGTCCCGCATGCAATGAAATGTTTGTTAAGTCTTATATGAACATGTTCCTAAACAGCTACCCGCAAACTGGGCTTAGAACAGTGTTCTCACACTGTTAGTAATTGATAGGTCATCTGTAGGGCATATGCTGAAATGTTTGAAATGTCTTATGTGAATATGCCCCTAAACAGCTGTAAGCACATTTGTTTCACCAGAGTTCCTTTAGTGTCTGAATCTTATGGATATTTTTCAAGTCTGTAGTGTAATTTTTTAAGTATTTTATGAAGTTCTTCCTAAACAGATACTAGGAAACAAGGGTTCAGCTCATCCTTCTTTCCTTGAGTGAATATTAAAATCATTCTGTCATGACCATAGCGCAATATTTGTTAAGACTTATAAAAAGATATTTCTAAAAGACAACTTTCCAGCTGGGTTCTTAACATTGTTCTTTCATTTTATGGAAGTGATAACCATTCTGGATGGAATACACTGAAATGTTTGAAAAGACTTGTATGAAGATACTCCTAAATAGCTACAAGCAATCTGGTTACACCACAGTGTTCTTTCATTTAATAAACTTTATATATAGTCTCCTAAGGCTGTAGTGAAATGTTTTATATCATATATGAAAATGTTCCTACAGCTACCTGCAAGCTGGGATCAGCACACTGACTTTTCATTGTAATAAAGTGATAGTTACTTTGTATGGCATACACTGAAATGTCAGAAAAGACTTATATGAGTGTATTTCTAAAGAGATACAAGCAAGCTGGTTTCACAATAGTGATCTTTCATTGAATTAATGTAATAGATATTCTGTCGCACATGTTGTGAAATGTTCAATAAATCTTACATGAAAATGTTACTATAAGTCTACCTGAAAGCTGAGTTAAGTACAATGTTTTTTCATTTTAAGAAAGTATAGCTGTTCTCTATGGCTCATACTGAAATGCTAGAAAAGACTTACATGAAGATGTTCCTTAAAAGCTACAAGGAAGTTGGTTTCACCACAGCATTCTTTCAATGAGTGAATGTTATAGATATTCCATCATGCCCGTAGTGAAATGTTTGATAGGACTTATTTGAAGATTCCCCTAAAGAGCTGCAAGCAAGGTGTTTTCACCACAGTGTTCATTCAGAAAATGAATGTTATACGTATTCTGTCATGCCTCAAGAGAACTATTTGATGTCTTATGTGAGAGTGTTCCTGAACAGCTACAAGCAAGCTTTTTCAACATAGTGTGGTTTCCTTGAATGAATGTTATGGATATCATGTTGCGGCTGTAGAGAAACGTTTGATAAGACATAAATGAAATGCTCATAAAGAGCCACTGGTTTCATCAGAACGTTCTTTCTGGATATGGAAGTGATAGCCATTCTGTAGGCATAATGAAGTGTTTGAAGAGCCTTATACGAAGACATTCCCAAGGCGCCAGAAGTAATCTGGCTTCACCACAGTGTTCTTTCAGTGAACGAGTGTTATAGCTAGTCTGTCATGCCTGTAGTGAAATGTTTAATAAGTCTTATATGAAGAGGTTTCAAACAGCCGCCAGCAAGCCGGGTTTAGCACAGTGTCCTTTAACTGTAAGTAAGTGAGAGCCATTCTGTATGGCATATACTTAAATGTTAGAGAGGTCTTATATGAAGATGTTCCTAAATAGAATCCAACAAGATGTGTTCAGGACAGAATAATTTCATCATAAGATAGTGACAGCCGTTTAGTATGGCATATACTGAAATGCTGAAAAGGACTGAAATGAAGATCTTCCTTAACAGTAAAACCAAGCCACTTTCACCATAGTGTTCTTTCATTGAATGGATGTAATAGATATTCTGTCATGCCTGTAGTTAAATGTTCAATAGGTCTTACATAAAAATACTCCTAATAATCTACCTGAAAGCTATTAAACACAAACTTCTTTCCTTGTAAGAAGGGTATGGCCATGCTGTATGCCACATACTGAAATGCTTGAAAAGCTTTATACGAAGATGTTCCTCAACAGTTACAAGAAAACTGCTTTCATCCCTGTGTTCGTTCAATGAGTGAATGTTTAGAGATTCTGTCATTCCTGCAAAGGAATGTTTAATAAGTCTTACATGAAGATGTTTCTAAACAGCTACAAGGAAATTTTTTTAAATATAGTGTTATTACATTGAATAAACATTAAAGACATCCTGTCATGACTGTAGGCAAATGTCTGATAAGACTTGAGCAAGATATTAATAAACAATTACTTGCAAGCTGGGTTCATCACAGTATTCTTTCCTGGCTATGGAGATGATAGCCATTCTGTATGGCATAAAGTGATATGTTTGAAGAGCCTTTGATTTATATTCTTAAACAGCTAACAAGCAAGATGGTTTCTTCACAGTGTTCTTTCAGTGAATGAATGTTCTAGATATTGTCACATCTGTGGTGAAATATTTGATATATGATGTTCCTAAACAGCTACCCATAAACTGGATTCAGCATGTGTTCTTTCATTTTGTGAAAATGATAGTCGCTCTGTGTGGAATATACTTAAGTATTTGAAGTGTATTATGTGCAGATGTTCCTAAACAGTGAAAAGAAGATGGTTTTTGCATAATTTTCTTTCAGATAACAAATGTTATAGACATTGTCACATCTGTAGTCAAATGTTTGATATGATTTATGTGAAAATATCCCTAAACAGCTACCTGTTGGCTTGATTAAGCACAATGCTCTTTCATTGTAAGAAAGTGATAGCTGTTCCATGTGGCATATACTGAAATGTTTGAAATGTCATCTGTGAAGATGTTCCTTAAGAGCTACTTGCTGGGTGTTTTCAAGACAATGTTCTTTCAGTGAATGGATGTTGTAGATAGTCTATCACACCCGTAGTGAAATGCTGGATAAGTTTTATGAAGATGTCCCTAAGTAGCTACAAGCAAAATGGTTTCACAACAGTGTTCTTACAGACATTGAAGGTTATAGATATTCTGTCATGCCTGTAGTGAAATGTTTGATAAGACTTGCATGAACACTTACATGAAGATGTTTCTAAACAGCCACAAGCAAGCTTTTTCAACACAGTATTTCATTGAATGAATGTAATAATTATCACATTGTGGCTGCAGAGAAACGTTTGATAAGACACACACAAAATGTTCATAAATAGCATGTGCCAGCTGGTTGCATCACAATGTTGTTTAATTTAATGGAAGTGATCATCATTCTGTATAGCATATGATGTGTTTGAATAGCCTTATATAAAGATATTCCTAAAAACTTATGAGCAATCTGGTTTCACCAGAGTGTGTTCCTCAGTGAAGGAATCTTACAGAGATTCTGTCAGAGCAGTAGTGACATGTTTGGTGTTTTGTATGAAGAAACCCTAAATGGCTTCCTGCAAGATGAGTTCAACACAGTGTTATTTCATTTTAAGAAAATGATAGTCATTCTGTTTGGCATAAACTGAAATATTAGAAAAGCCTTATATCAAGAGGTTCCTAATTAGCTACCAGCAATCTGGCTTCACAATAGTGTTCTTTCATTGAATGGATGTAATAGATACTTTGTAGTGAAATGTATGATAAGTCTCTTATGAAAAGGTTCCTAAACAGCTGCCTGCAATCTGGCTTCAGCACATTATATCATTGTCTCAAAGTGATATTCATTCAGTATGTCTTATATGGAAACGCTTGAAATGGTGAACATGAAGAAGTTTCTAAATATATACAAGCAAGATTGTTTCTCCACAGTTTTCTTTCAGTGACTGAATGTTACGTATAGTCTGTCACGACTATTGTAAAATGTTTGATGAGTCTTATGTAAAAACGTTCCTAGATAGCTATCTGTGAGCTCTATTTAGCACAGTGTTCTTTCATTGTAGGAAAATGATACCCATTCATTATGGCATATACTGAAATGTGAGAAATGTCTCCAATACAAATGTTCCTAATAATAGCTTCAAGATGCTTTCACCACAGAGTTCTTTCAGTGAAACAATATTGCAGATATTCTGTGACACTTGTAGTGAAGTGTTAGTTAAAACTTACTTGCAAGCTGGATTCAGCACAGTGTTTCTTTCATTGTTTGAAACTCATATTCAATCAGAACAGCAAATATTGAAATGGTTATAATGACTAATATGAAGAGGATCCTTAATGGCTGCAAGTAAGATGGTTTCACCACAGTTTTCTCTCAGTGAACAAATGCTATATATATTCTGTCCCGCATGCAATGAAATGTTTGTTAAGTCTTATATGAACATGTTCCTAAACAGCTACCCGCAAACTGGGCTTAGAACAGTGTTCTCACACTGTTAGTAATTGATAGGTCATCTGTAGGGCATATGCTGAAATGTTTGAAATGTCTTATGTGAATATGCCCCTAAACAGCTGTAAGCACATTTGTTTCACCAGAGTTCCTTTAGTGTCTGAATCTTATGGATATTTTTCAAGTCTGTAGTGTAATTTTTTAAGTATTTTATGAAGTTCTTCCTAAACAGATACTAGGAAACAAGGGTTCAGCTCATCCTTCTTTCCTTGAGTGAATATTAAAATCATTCTGTCATGACCATAGCGCAATATTTGTTAAGACTTATAAAAAGATATTTCTAAAAGACAACTTTCCAGCTGGGTTCTTAACATTGTTCTTTCATTTTATGGAAGTGATAACCATTCTGGATGGAATACACTGAAATGTTTGAAAAGACTTGTATGAAGATACTCCTAAATAGCTACAAGCAATCTGGTTACACCACAGTGTTCTTTCATTTAATAAACTTTATCTATAGTCTCCTAAGGCTGTAGTGAAATGTTTTATATCATATATGAAAATGTTCCTACAGCTACCTGCAAGCTGGGATCAGCACACTGACTTTTCATTGTAATAAAGTGATAGTTACTTTGTATGGCATACACTGAAATGTCAGAAAAGACTTATATGAGTGTATTTCTAAAGAGATACAAGCAAGCTGGTTTCACAATAGTGATCTTTCATTGAATTAATGTAATAGATATTCTGTCGCACATGTTGTGAAATGTTCAATAAATCTTACATGAAAATGTTACTATAAGTCTACCTGAAAGCTGAGTTAAGTACAATGTTTTTTCATTTTAAGAAAGTATAGCTGTTCTCTATGGCTCATACTGAAATGCTAGAAAAGACTTACATGAAGATGTTCCTTAAAAGCTACAAGGAAGTTGGTTTCACCACAGCATTCTTTCAATGAGTGAATGTTATAGATATTCCATCATGCCCGTAGTGAAATGTTTGATAGGACTTATTTGAAGATTCCCCTAAAGAGCTGCAAGCAAGGTGTTTTCACCACAGTGTTCATTCAGAAAATGAATGTTATACGTATTCTGTCATGCCTCAAGAGAACTATTTGATGTCTTATGTGAGAGTGTTCCTGAACAGCTACAAGCAAGCTTTTTCAACATAGTGTGGTTTCCTTGAATGAATGTTATGGATATCATGTTGCGGCTGTAGAGAAACGTTTGATAAGACATAAATGAAATGCTCATAAAGAGCCACTGGTTTCATCAGAACGTTCTTTCTGGATATGGAAGTGATAGCCATTCTGTAGGCATAATGAAGTGTTTGAAGAGCCTTATACGAAGACATTCCCAAGGCGCCAGAAGTAATCTGGCTTCACCACAGTGTTCTTTCAGTGAACGAGTGTTATAGCTAGTCTGTCATGCCTGTAGTGAAATGTTTAATAAGTCTTATATGAAGAGGTTTCAAACAGCCGCCAGCAAGCCGGGTTTAGCACAGTGTCCTTTAACTGTAAGTAAGTGAGAGCCATTCTGTATGGCATATACTTAAATGTTAGAGAGGTCTTATATGAAGATGTTCCTAAATAGAATCCAACAAGATGTGTTCAGGACAGAATAATTTCATCATAAGATAGTGACAGCCGTTTAGTATGGCATATACTGAAATGCTGAAAAGGACTGAAATGAAGATCTTCCTTAACAGTAAAACCAAGCCACTTTCACCATAGTGTTCTTTCATTGAATGGATGTAATAGATATTCTGTCATGCCTGTAGTTAAATGTTCAATAGGTCTTACATAAAAATACTCCTAATAATCTACCTGAAAGCTATTAAACACAAACTTCTTTCCTTGTAAGAAGGGTATGGCCATGCTGTATGCCATATACTGAAATGCTTGAAAAGCTTTATACGAAGATGTTCCTCAACAGTTACAAGAAAACTGCTTTCATCCCTGTGTTCGTTCAATGAGTGAATGTTTAGAGATTCTGTCATTCCTGCAAAGGAATGTTTAATAAGTCTTACATGAAGATGTTTCTAAACAGCTACAAGGAAATTTTTTTAAATATAGTGTTATTACATTGAATAAACATTAAAGACATCCTGTCATGACTGTAGGCAAATGTCTGATAAGACTTGAGCAAGATATTAATAAACAATTACTTGCAAGCTGGGTTCATCACAGTATTCTTTCCTGGCTATGGAGATGATAGCCATTCTGTATGGCATAAAGTGATATGTTTGAAGAGCCTTTGATTTATATTCTTAAACAGCTAACAAGCAAGATGGTTTCTTCACAGTGTTCTTTCAGTGAATGAATGTTCTAGATATTGTCACATCTGTGGTGAAATATTTGATATATGATGTTCCTAAACAGCTACCCATAAACTGGATTCAGCATGTGTTCTTTCATTTTGTGAAAATGATAGTCGCTCTGTGTGGAATATACTTAAGTATTTGAAGTGTATTATGTGCAGATGTTCCTAAACAGTGAAAAGAAGATGGTTTTTGCATAATTTTCTTTCAGATAACAAATGTTATAGACATTGTCACATCTGTAGTCAAATGTTTGATATGATTTATGTGAAAATATCCCTAAACAGCTACCTGTTGGCTTGATTAAGCACAATGCTCTTTCATTGTAAGAAAGTGATAGCTGTTCCATGTGGCATATACTGAAATGTTTGAAATGTCATCTGTGAAGATGTTCCTTAAGAGCTACTTGCTGGGTGTTTTCAAGACAATGTTCTTTCAGTGAATGGATGTTGTAGATAGTCTATCACACCCGTAGTGAAATGCTGGATAAGTTTTATGAAGATGTCCCTAAGTAGCTACAAGCAAAATGGTTTCACAACAGTGTTCTTACAGACATTGAAGGTTATAGATATTCTGTCATGCCTGTAGTGAAATGTTTGATAAGACTTGCATGAACACTTACATGAAGATGTTTCTAAACAGCCACAAGCAAGCTTTTTCAACACAGTATTTCATTGAATGAATGTAATAATTATCACATTGTGGCTGCAGAGAAACGTTTGATAAGACACACACAAAATGTTCATAAATAGCATGTGCCAGCTGGTTGCATCACAATGTTGTTTAATTTAATGGAAGTGATCATCATTCTGTATAGCATATGATGTGTTTGAATAGCCTTATATAAAGATATTCCTAAAAACTTATGAGCAATCTGGTTTCACCAGAGTGTGTTCCTCAGTGAAGGAATCTTACAGAGATTCTGTCAGAGCAGTAGTGACATGTTTGGTGTTTTGTATGAAGAAACCCTAAATGGCTTCCTGCAAGATGAGTTCAACACAGTGTTATTTCATTTTAAGAAAATGATAGTCATTCTGTTTGGCATAAACTGAAATATTAGAAAAGCCTTATATCAAGAGGTTCCTAATTAGCTACCAGCAATCTGGCTTCACAATAGTGTTCTTTCATTGAATGGATGTAATAGATACTTTGTAGTGAAATGTATGATAAGTCTCTTATGAAAAGGTTCCTAAACAGCTGCCTGCAATCTGGCTTCAGCACATTATATCATTGTCTCAAAGTGATATTCATTCAGTATGTCTTATATGGAAACGCTTGAAATGGTGAACATGAAGAAGTTTCTAAATATATACAAGCAAGATTGTTTCTCCACAGTTTTCTTTCAGTGACTGAATGTTACGTATAGTCTGTCACGACTATTGTAAAATGTTTGATGAGTCTTATGTAAAAACGTTCCTAGATAGCTATCTGTGAGCTCTATTTAGCACAGTGTTCTTTCATTGTAGGAAAATGATACCCATTCATTATGGCATATACTGAAATGTGAGAAATGTCTCCAATACAAATGTTCCTAATAATAGCTTCAAGATGCTTTCACCACAGAGTTCTTTCAGTGAAACAATATTGCAGATATTCTGTGACACTTGTAGTGAAGTGTTAGTTAAAACTTACTTGCAAGCTGGATTCAGCACAGTGTTTCTTTCATTGTTTGAAACTCATATTCAATCAGAACAGCAAATATTGAAATGGTTATAATGACTAATATGAAGAGGATCCTTAATGGCTGCAAGTAAGATGGTTTCACCACAGTTTTCTCTCAGTGAACAAATGCTATATATATTCTGTCCCGCATGCAATGAAATGTTTGTTAAGTCTTATATGAACATGTTCCTAAACAGCTACCCGCAAACTGGGCTTAGAACAGTGTTCTCACACTGTTAGTAATTGATAGGTCATCTGTAGGGCATATGCTGAAATGTTTGAAATGTCTTATGTGAATATGCCCCTAAACAGCTGTAAGCACATTTGTTTCACCAGAGTTCCTTTAGTGTCTGAATCTTATGGATATTTTTCAAGTCTGTAGTGTAATTTTTTAAGTATTTTATGAAGTTCTTCCTAAACAGATACTAGGAAACAAGGGTTCAGCTCATCCTTCTTTCCTTGAGTGAATATTAAAATCATTCTGTCATGACCATAGCGCAATATTTGTTAAGACTTATAAAAAGATATTTCTAAAAGACAACTTTCCAGCTGGGTTCTTAACATTGTTCTTTCATTTTATGGAAGTGATAACCATTCTGGATGGAATACACTGAAATGTTTGAAAAGACTTGTATGAAGATACTCCTAAATAGCTACAAGCAATCTGGTTACACCACAGTGTTCTTTCATTTAATAAACTTTATATATAGTCTCCTAAGGCTGTAGTGAAATGTTTTATATCATATATGAAAATGTTCCTACAGCTACCTGCAAGCTGGGATCAGCACACTGACTTTTCATTGTAATAAAGTGATAGTTACTTTGTATGGCATACACTGAAATGTCAGAAAAGACTTATATGAGTGTATTTCTAAAGAGATACAAGCAAGCTGGTTTCACAATAGTGATCTTTCATTGAATTAATGTAATAGATATTCTGTCGCACATGTTGTGAAATGTTCAATAAATCTTACATGAAAATGTTACTATAAGTCTACCTGAAAGCTGAGTTAAGTACAATGTTTTTTCATTTTAAGAAAGTATAGCTGTTCTCTATGGCTCATACTGAAATGCTAGAAAAGACTTACATGAAGATGTTCCTTAAAAGCTACAAGGAAGTTGGTTTCACCACAGCATTCTTTCAATGAGTGAATGTTATAGATATTCCATCATGCCCGTAGTGAAATGTTTGATAGGACTTATTTGAAGATTCCCCTAAAGAGCTGCAAGCAAGGTGTTTTCACCACAGTGTTCATTCAGAAAATGAATGTTATACGTATTCTGTCATGCCTCAAGAGAACTATTTGATGTCTTATGTGAGAGTGTTCCTGAACAGCTACAAGCAAGCTTTTTCAACATAGTGTGGTTTCCTTGAATGAATGTTATGGATATCATGTTGCGGCTGTAGAGAAACGTTTGATAAGACATAAATGAAATGCTCATAAAGAGCCACTGGTTTCATCAGAACGTTCTTTCTGGATATGGAAGTGATAGCCATTCTGTAGGCATAATGAAGTGTTTGAAGAGCCTTATACGAAGACATTCCCAAGGCGCCAGAAGTAATCTGGCTTCACCACAGTGTTCTTTCAGTGAACGAGTGTTATAGCTAGTCTGTCATGCCTGTAGTGAAATGTTTAATAAGTCTTATATGAAGAGGTTTCAAACAGCCGCCAGCAAGCCGGGTTTAGCACAGTGTCCTTTAACTGTAAGTAAGTGAGAGCCATTCTGTATGGCATATACTTAAATGTTAGAGAGGTCTTATATGAAGATGTTCCTAAATAGAATCCAACAAGATGTGTTCAGGACAGAATAATTTCATCATAAGATAGTGACAGCCGTTTAGTATGGCATATACTGAAATGCTGAAAAGGACTGAAATGAAGATCTTCCTTAACAGTAAAACCAAGCCACTTTCACCATAGTGTTCTTTCATTGAATGGATGTAATAGATATTCTGTCATGCCTGTAGTTAAATGTTCAATAGGTCTTACATAAAAATACTCCTAATAATCTACCTGAAAGCTATTAAACACAAACTTCTTTCCTTGTAAGAAGGGTATGGCCATGCTGTATGCCACATACTGAAATGCTTGAAAAGCTTTATACGAAGATGTTCCTCAACAGTTACAAGAAAACTGCTTTCATCCCTGTGTTCGTTCAATGAGTGAATGTTTAGAGATTCTGTCATTCCTGCAAAGGAATGTTTAATAAGTCTTACATGAAGATGTTTCTAAACAGCTACAAGGAAATTTTTTTAAATATAGTGTTATTACATTGAATAAACATTAAAGACATCCTGTCATGACTGTAGGCAAATGTCTGATAAGACTTGAGCAAGATATTAATAAACAATTACTTGCAAGCTGGGTTCATCACAGTATTCTTTCCTGGCTATGGAGATGATAGCCATTCTGTATGGCATAAAGTGATATGTTTGAAGAGCCTTTGATTTATATTCTTAAACAGCTAACAAGCAAGATGGTTTCTTCACAGTGTTCTTTCAGTGAATGAATGTTCTAGATATTGTCACATCTGTGGTGAAATATTTGATATATGATGTTCCTAAACAGCTACCCATAAACTGGATTCAGCATGTGTTCTTTCATTTTGTGAAAATGATAGTCGCTCTGTGTGGAATATACTTAAGTATTTGAAGTGTATTATGTGCAGATGTTCCTAAACAGTGAAAAGAAGATGGTTTTTGCATAATTTTCTTTCAGATAACAAATGTTATAGACATTGTCACATCTGTAGTCAAATGTTTGATATGATTTATGTGAAAATATCCCTAAACAGCTACCTGTTGGCTTGATTAAGCACAATGCTCTTTCATTGTAAGAAAGTGATAGCTGTTCCATGTGGCATATACTGAAATGTTTGAAATGTCATCTGTGAAGATGTTCCTTAAGAGCTACTTGCTGGGTGTTTTCAAGACAATGTTCTTTCAGTGAATGGATGTTGTAGATAGTCTATCACACCCGTAGTGAAATGCTGGATAAGTTTTATGAAGATGTCCCTAAGTAGCTACAAGCAAAATGGTTTCACAACAGTGTTCTTACAGACATTGAAGGTTATAGATATTCTGTCATGCCTGTAGTGAAATGTTTGATAAGACTTGCATGAACACTTACATGAAGATGTTTCTAAACAGCCACAAGCAAGCTTTTTCAACACAGTATTTCATTGAATGAATGTAATAATTATCACATTGTGGCTGCAGAGAAACGTTTGATAAGACACACACAAAATGTTCATAAATAGCATGTGCCAGCTGGTTGCATCACAATGTTGTTTAATTTAATGGAAGTGATCATCATTCTGTATAGCATATGATGTGTTTGAATAGCCTTATATAAAGATATTCCTAAAAACTTATGAGCAATCTGGTTTCACCAGAGTGTGTTCCTCAGTGAAGGAATCTTACAGAGATTCTGTCAGAGCAGTAGTGACATGTTTGGTGTTTTGTATGAAGAAACCCTAAATGGCTTCCTGCAAGATGAGTTCAACACAGTGTTATTTCATTTTAAGAAAATGATAGTCATTCTGTTTGGCATAAACTGAAATATTAGAAAAGCCTTATATCAAGAGGTTCCTAATTAGCTACCAGCAATCTGGCTTCACAATAGTGTTCTTTCATTGAATGGATGTAATAGATACTTTGTAGTGAAATGTATGATAAGTCTCTTATGAAAAGGTTCCTAAACAGCTGCCTGCAATCTGGCTTCAGCACATTATATCATTGTCTCAAAGTGATATTCATTCAGTATGTCTTATATGGAAACGCTTGAAATGGTGAACATGAAGAAGTTTCTAAATATATACAAGCAAGATTGTTTCTCCACAGTTTTCTTTCAGTGACTGAATGTTACGTATAGTCTGTCACGACTATTGTAAAATGTTTGATGAGTCTTATGTAAAAACGTTCCTAGATAGCTATCTGTGAGCTCTATTTAGCACAGTGTTCTTTCATTGTAGGAAAATGATACCCATTCATTATGGCATATACTGAAATGTGAGAAATGTCTCCAATACAAATGTTCCTAATAATAGCTTCAAGATGCTTTCACCACAGAGTTCTTTCAGTGAAACAATATTGCAGATATTCTGTGACACTTGTAGTGAAGTGTTAGTTAAAACTTACTTGCAAGCTGGATTCAGCACAGTGTTTCTTTCATTGTTTGAAACTCATATTCAATCAGAACAGCAAATATTGAAATGGTTATAATGACTAATATGAAGAGGATCCTTAATGGCTGCAAGTAAGATGGTTTCACCACAGTTTTCTCTCAGTGAACAAATGCTATATATATTCTGTCCCGCATGCAATGAAATGTTTGTTAAGTCTTATATGAACATGTTCCTAAACAGCTACCCGCAAACTGGGCTTAGAACAGTGTTCTCACACTGTTAGTAATTGATAGGTCATCTGTAGGGCATATGCTGAAATGTTTGAAATGTCTTATGTGAATATGCCCCTAAACAGCTGTAAGCACATTTGTTTCACCAGAGTTCCTTTAGTGTCTGAATCTTATGGATATTTTTCAAGTCTGTAGTGTAATTTTTTAAGTATTTTATGAAGTTCTTCCTAAACAGATACTAGGAAACAAGGGTTCAGCTCATCCTTCTTTCCTTGAGTGAATATTAAAATCATTCTGTCATGACCATAGCGCAATATTTGTTAAGACTTATAAAAAGATATTTCTAAAAGACAACTTTCCAGCTGGGTTCTTAACATTGTTCTTTCATTTTATGGAAGTGATAACCATTCTGGATGGAATACACTGAAATGTTTGAAAAGACTTGTATGAAGATACTCCTAAATAGCTACAAGCAATCTGGTTACACCACAGTGTTCTTTCATTTAATAAACTTTATCTATAGTCTCCTAAGGCTGTAGTGAAATGTTTTATATCATATATGAAAATGTTCCTACAGCTACCTGCAAGCTGGGATCAGCACACTGACTTTTCATTGTAATAAAGTGATAGTTACTTTGTATGGCATACACTGAAATGTCAGAAAAGACTTATATGAGTGTATTTCTAAAGAGATACAAGCAAGCTGGTTTCACAATAGTGATCTTTCATTGAATTAATGTAATAGATATTCTGTCGCACATGTTGTGAAATGTTCAATAAATCTTACATGAAAATGTTACTATAAGTCTACCTGAAAGCTGAGTTAAGTACAATGTTTTTTCATTTTAAGAAAGTATAGCTGTTCTCTATGGCTCATACTGAAATGCTAGAAAAGACTTACATGAAGATGTTCCTTAAAAGCTACAAGGAAGTTGGTTTCACCACAGCATTCTTTCAATGAGTGAATGTTATAGATATTCCATCATGCCCGTAGTGAAATGTTTGATAGGACTTATTTGAAGATTCCCCTAAAGAGCTGCAAGCAAGGTGTTTTCACCACAGTGTTCATTCAGAAAATGAATGTTATACGTATTCTGTCATGCCTCAAGAGAACTATTTGATGTCTTATGTGAGAGTGTTCCTGAACAGCTACAAGCAAGCTTTTTCAACATAGTGTGGTTTCCTTGAATGAATGTTATGGATATCATGTTGCGGCTGTAGAGAAACGTTTGATAAGACATAAATGAAATGCTCATAAAGAGCCACTGGTTTCATCAGAACGTTCTTTCTGGATATGGAAGTGATAGCCATTCTGTAGGCATAATGAAGTGTTTGAAGAGCCTTATACGAAGACATTCCCAAGGCGCCAGAAGTAATCTGGCTTCACCACAGTGTTCTTTCAGTGAACGAGTGTTATAGCTAGTCTGTCATGCCTGTAGTGAAATGTTTAATAAGTCTTATATGAAGAGGTTTCAAACAGCCGCCAGCAAGCCGGGTTTAGCACAGTGTCCTTTAACTGTAAGTAAGTGAGAGCCATTCTGTATGGCATATACTTAAATGTTAGAGAGGTCTTATATGAAGATGTTCCTAAATAGAATCCAACAAGATGTGTTCAGGACAGAATAATTTCATCATAAGATAGTGACAGCCGTTTAGTATGGCATATACTGAAATGCTGAAAAGGACTGAAATGAAGATCTTCCTTAACAGTAAAACCAAGCCACTTTCACCATAGTGTTCTTTCATTGAATGGATGTAATAGATATTCTGTCATGCCTGTAGTTAAATGTTCAATAGGTCTTACATAAAAATACTCCTAATAATCTACCTGAAAGCTATTAAACACAAACTTCTTTCCTTGTAAGAAGGGTATGGCCATGCTGTATGCCACATACTGAAATGCTTGAAAAGCTTTATACGAAGATGTTCCTCAACAGTTACAAGAAAACTGCTTTCATCCCTGTGTTCGTTCAATGAGTGAATGTTTAGAGATTCTGTCATTCCTGCAAAGGAATGTTTAATAAGTCTTACATGAAGATGTTTCTAAACAGCTACAAGGAAATTTTTTTAAATATAGTGTTATTACATTGAATAAACATTAAAGACATCCTGTCATGACTGTAGGCAAATGTCTGATAAGACTTGAGCAAGATATTAATAAACAATTACTTGCAAGCTGGGTTCATCACAGTATTCTTTCCTGGCTATGGAGATGATAGCCATTCTGTATGGCATAAAGTGATATGTTTGAAGAGCCTTTGATTTATATTCTTAAACAGCTAACAAGCAAGATGGTTTCTTCACAGTGTTCTTTCAGTGAATGAATGTTCTAGATATTGTCACATCTGTGGTGAAATATTTGATATATGATGTTCCTAAACAGCTACCCATAAACTGGATTCAGCATGTGTTCTTTCATTTTGTGAAAATGATAGTCGCTCTGTGTGGAATATACTTAAGTATTTGAAGTGTATTATGTGCAGATGTTCCTAAACAGTGAAAAGAAGATGGTTTTTGCATAATTTTCTTTCAGATAACAAATGTTATAGACATTGTCACATCTGTAGTCAAATGTTTGATATGATTTATGTGAAAATATCCCTAAACAGCTACCTGTTGGCTTGATTAAGCACAATGCTCTTTCATTGTAAGAAAGTGATAGCTGTTCCATGTGGCATATACTGAAATGTTTGAAATGTCATCTGTGAAGATGTTCCTTAAGAGCTACTTGCTGGGTGTTTTCAAGACAATGTTCTTTCAGTGAATGGATGTTGTAGATAGTCTATCACACCCGTAGTGAAATGCTGGATAAGTTTTATGAAGATGTCCCTAAGTAGCTACAAGCAAAATGGTTTCACAACAGTGTTCTTACAGACATTGAAGGTTATAGATATTCTGTCATGCCTGTAGTGAAATGTTTGATAAGACTTGCATGAACACTTACATGAAGATGTTTCTAAACAGCCACAAGCAAGCTTTTTCAACACAGTATTTCATTGAATGAATGTAATAATTATCACATTGTGGCTGCAGAGAAACGTTTGATAAGACACACACAAAATGTTCATAAATAGCATGTGCCAGCTGGTTGCATCACAATGTTGTTTAATTTAATGGAAGTGATCATCATTCTGTATAGCATATGATGTGTTTGAATAGCCTTATATAAAGATATTCCTAAAAACTTATGAGCAATCTGGTTTCACCAGAGTGTGTTCCTCAGTGAAGGAATCTTACAGAGATTCTGTCAGAGCAGTAGTGACATGTTTGGTGTTTTGTATGAAGAAACCCTAAATGGCTTCCTGCAAGATGAGTTCAACACAGTGTTATTTCATTTTAAGAAAATGATAGTCATTCTGTTTGGCATAAACTGAAATATTAGAAAAGCCTTATATCAAGAGGTTCCTAATTAGCTACCAGCAATCTGGCTTCACAATAGTGTTCTTTCATTGAATGGATGTAATAGATACTTTGTAGTGAAATGTATGATAAGTCTCTTATGAAAAGGTTCCTAAACAGCTGCCTGCAATCTGGCTTCAGCACATTATATCATTGTCTCAAAGTGATATTCATTCAGTATGTCTTATATGGAAACGCTTGAAATGGTGAACATGAAGAAGTTTCTAAATATATACAAGCAAGATTGTTTCTCCACAGTTTTCTTTCAGTGACTGAATGTTACGTATAGTCTGTCACGACTATTGTAAAATGTTTGATGAGTCTTATGTAAAAACGTTCCTAGATAGCTATCTGTGAGCTCTATTTAGCACAGTGTTCTTTCATTGTAGGAAAATGATACCCATTCATTATGGCATATACTGAAATGTGAGAAATGTCTCCAATACAAATGTTCCTAATAATAGCTTCAAGATGCTTTCACCACAGAGTTCTTTCAGTGAAACAATATTGCAGATATTCTGTGACACTTGTAGTGAAGTGTTAGTTAAAACTTACTTGCAAGCTGGATTCAGCACAGTGTTTCTTTCATTGTTTGAAACTCATATTCAATCAGAACAGCAAATATTGAAATGGTTATAATGACTAATATGAAGAGGATCCTTAATGGCTGCAAGTAAGATGGTTTCACCACAGTTTTCTCTCAGTGAACAAATGCTATATATATTCTGTCCCGCATGCAATGAAATGTTTGTTAAGTCTTATATGAACATGTTCCTAAACAGCTACCCGCAAACTGGGCTTAGAACAGTGTTCTCACACTGTTAGTAATTGATAGGTCATCTGTAGGGCATATGCTGAAATGTTTGAAATGTCTTATGTGAATATGCCCCTAAACAGCTGTAAGCACATTTGTTTCACCAGAGTTCCTTTAGTGTCTGAATCTTATGGATATTTTTCAAGTCTGTAGTGTAATTTTTTAAGTATTTTATGAAGTTCTTCCTAAACAGATACTAGGAAACAAGGGTTCAGCTCATCCTTCTTTCCTTGAGTGAATATTAAAATCATTCTGTCATGACCATAGCGCAATATTTGTTAAGACTTATAAAAAGATATTTCTAAAAGACAACTTTCCAGCTGGGTTCTTAACATTGTTCTTTCATTTTATGGAAGTGATAACCATTCTGGATGGAATACACTGAAATGTTTGAAAAGACTTGTATGAAGATACTCCTAAATAGCTACAAGCAATCTGGTTACACCACAGTGTTCTTTCATTTAATAAACTTTATCTATAGTCTCCTAAGGCTGTAGTGAAATGTTTTATATCATATATGAAAATGTTCCTACAGCTACCTGCAAGCTGGGATCAGCACACTGACTTTTCATTGTAATAAAGTGATAGTTACTTTGTATGGCATACACTGAAATGTCAGAAAAGACTTATATGAGTGTATTTCTAAAGAGATACAAGCAAGCTGGTTTCACAATAGTGATCTTTCATTGAATTAATGTAATAGATATTCTGTCGCACATGTTGTGAAATGTTCAATAAATCTTACATGAAAATGTTACTATAAGTCTACCTGAAAGCTGAGTTAAGTACAATGTTTTTTCATTTTAAGAAAGTATAGCTGTTCTCTATGGCTCATACTGAAATGCTAGAAAAGACTTACATGAAGATGTTCCTTAAAAGCTACAAGGAAGTTGGTTTCACCACAGCATTCTTTCAATGAGTGAATGTTATAGATATTCCATCATGCCCGTAGTGAAATGTTTGATAGGACTTATTTGAAGATTCCCCTAAAGAGCTGCAAGCAAGGTGTTTTCACCACAGTGTTCATTCAGAAAATGAATGTTATACGTATTCTGTCATGCCTCAAGAGAACTATTTGATGTCTTATGTGAGAGTGTTCCTGAACAGCTACAAGCAAGCTTTTTCAACATAGTGTGGTTTCCTTGAATGAATGTTATGGATATCATGTTGCGGCTGTAGAGAAACGTTTGATAAGACATAAATGAAATGCTCATAAAGAGCCACTGGTTTCATCAGAACGTTCTTTCTGGATATGGAAGTGATAGCCATTCTGTAGGCATAATGAAGTGTTTGAAGAGCCTTATACGAAGACATTCCCAAGGCGCCAGAAGTAATCTGGCTTCACCACAGTGTTCTTTCAGTGAACGAGTGTTATAGCTAGTCTGTCATGCCTGTAGTGAAATGTTTAATAAGTCTTATATGAAGAGGTTTCAAACAGCCGCCAGCAAGCCGGGTTTAGCACAGTGTCCTTTAACTGTAAGTAAGTGAGAGCCATTCTGTATGGCATATACTTAAATGTTAGAGAGGTCTTATATGAAGATGTTCCTAAATAGAATCCAACAAGATGTGTTCAGGACAGAATAATTTCATCATAAGATAGTGACAGCCGTTTAGTATGGCATATACTGAAATGCTGAAAAGGACTGAAATGAAGATCTTCCTTAACAGTAAAACCAAGCCACTTTCACCATAGTGTTCTTTCATTGAATGGATGTAATAGATATTCTGTCATGCCTGTAGTTAAATGTTCAATAGGTCTTACATAAAAATACTCCTAATAATCTACCTGAAAGCTATTAAACACAAACTTCTTTCCTTGTAAGAAGGGTATGGCCATGCTGTATGCCACATACTGAAATGCTTGAAAAGCTTTATACGAAGATGTTCCTCAACAGTTACAAGAAAACTGCTTTCATCCCTGTGTTCGTTCAATGAGTGAATGTTTAGAGATTCTGTCATTCCTGCAAAGGAATGTTTAATAAGTCTTACATGAAGATGTTTCTAAACAGCTACAAGGAAATTTTTTTAAATATAGTGTTATTACATTGAATAAACATTAAAGACATCCTGTCATGACTGTAGGCAAATGTCTGATAAGACTTGAGCAAGATATTAATAAACAATTACTTGCAAGCTGGGTTCATCACAGTATTCTTTCCTGGCTATGGAGATGATAGCCATTCTGTATGGCATAAAGTGATATGTTTGAAGAGCCTTTGATTTATATTCTTAAACAGCTAACAAGCAAGATGGTTTCTTCACAGTGTTCTTTCAGTGAATGAATGTTCTAGATATTGTCACATCTGTGGTGAAATATTTGATATATGATGTTCCTAAACAGCTACCCATAAACTGGATTCAGCATGTGTTCTTTCATTTTGTGAAAATGATAGTCGCTCTGTGTGGAATATACTTAAGTATTTGAAGTGTATTATGTGCAGATGTTCCTAAACAGTGAAAAGAAGATGGTTTTTGCATAATTTTCTTTCAGATAACAAATGTTATAGACATTGTCACATCTGTAGTCAAATGTTTGATATGATTTATGTGAAAATATCCCTAAACAGCTACCTGTTGGCTTGATTAAGCACAATGCTCTTTCATTGTAAGAAAGTGATAGCTGTTCCATGTGGCATATACTGAAATGTTTGAAATGTCATCTGTGAAGATGTTCCTTAAGAGCTACTTGCTGGGTGTTTTCAAGACAATGTTCTTTCAGTGAATGGATGTTGTAGATAGTCTATCACACCCGTAGTGAAATGCTGGATAAGTTTTATGAAGATGTCCCTAAGTAGCTACAAGCAAAATGGTTTCACAACAGTGTTCTTACAGACATTGAAGGTTATAGATATTCTGTCATGCCTGTAGTGAAATGTTTGATAAGACTTGCATGAACACTTACATGAAGATGTTTCTAAACAGCCACAAGCAAGCTTTTTCAACACAGTATTTCATTGAATGAATGTAATAATTATCACATTGTGGCTGCAGAGAAACGTTTGATAAGACACACACAAAATGTTCATAAATAGCATGTGCCAGCTGGTTGCATCACAATGTTGTTTAATTTAATGGAAGTGATCATCATTCTGTATAGCATATGATGTGTTTGAATAGCCTTATATAAAGATATTCCTAAAAACTTATGAGCAATCTGGTTTCACCAGAGTGTGTTCCTCAGTGAAGGAATCTTACAGAGATTCTGTCAGAGCAGTAGTGACATGTTTGGTGTTTTGTATGAAGAAACCCTAAATGGCTTCCTGCAAGATGAGTTCAACACAGTGTTATTTCATTTTAAGAAAATGATAGTCATTCTGTTTGGCATAAACTGAAATATTAGAAAAGCCTTATATCAAGAGGTTCCTAATTAGCTACCAGCAATCTGGCTTCACAATAGTGTTCTTTCATTGAATGGATGTAATAGATACTTTGTAGTGAAATGTATGATAAGTCTCTTATGAAAAGGTTCCTAAACAGCTGCCTGCAATCTGGCTTCAGCACATTATATCATTGTCTCAAAGTGATATTCATTCAGTATGTCTTATATGGAAACGCTTGAAATGGTGAACATGAAGAAGTTTCTAAATATATACAAGCAAGATTGTTTCTCCACAGTTTTCTTTCAGTGACTGAATGTTACGTATAGTCTGTCACGACTATTGTAAAATGTTTGATGAGTCTTATGTAAAAACGTTCCTAGATAGCTATCTGTGAGCTCTATTTAGCACAGTGTTCTTTCATTGTAGGAAAATGATACCCATTCATTATGGCATATACTGAAATGTGAGAAATGTCTCCAATACAAATGTTCCTAATAATAGCTTCAAGATGCTTTCACCACAGAGTTCTTTCAGTGAAACAATATTGCAGATATTCTGTGACACTTGTAGTGAAGTGTTAGTTAAAACTTACTTGCAAGCTGGATTCAGCACAGTGTTTCTTTCATTGTTTGAAACTCATATTCAATCAGAACAGCAAATATTGAAATGGTTATAATGACTAATATGAAGAGGATCCTTAATGGCTGCAAGTAAGATGGTTTCACCACAGTTTTCTCTCAGTGAACAAATGCTATATATATTCTGTCCCGCATGCAATGAAATGTTTGTTAAGTCTTATATGAACATGTTCCTAAACAGCTACCCGCAAACTGGGCTTAGAACAGTGTTCTCACACTGTTAGTAATTGATAGGTCATCTGTAGGGCATATGCTGAAATGTTTGAAATGTCTTATGTGAATATGCCCCTAAACAGCTGTAAGCACATTTGTTTCACCAGAGTTCCTTTAGTGTCTGAATCTTATGGATATTTTTCAAGTCTGTAGTGTAATTTTTTAAGTATTTTATGAAGTTCTTCCTAAACAGATACTAGGAAACAAGGGTTCAGCTCATCCTTCTTTCCTTGAGTGAATATTAAAATCATTCTGTCATGACCATAGCGCAATATTTGTTAAGACTTATAAAAAGATATTTCTAAAAGACAACTTTCCAGCTGGGTTCTTAACATTGTTCTTTCATTTTATGGAAGTGATAACCATTCTGGATGGAATACACTGAAATGTTTGAAAAGACTTGTATGAAGATACTCCTAAATAGCTACAAGCAATCTGGTTACACCACAGTGTTCTTTCATTTAATAAACTTTATATATAGTCTCCTAAGGCTGTAGTGAAATGTTTTATATCATATATGAAAATGTTCCTACAGCTACCTGCAAGCTGGGATCAGCACACTGACTTTTCATTGTAATAAAGTGATAGTTACTTTGTATGGCATACACTGAAATGTCAGAAAAGACTTATATGAGTGTATTTCTAAAGAGATACAAGCAAGCTGGTTTCACAATAGTGATCTTTCATTGAATTAATGTAATAGATATTCTGTCGCACATGTTGTGAAATGTTCAATAAATCTTACATGAAAATGTTACTATAAGTCTACCTGAAAGCTGAGTTAAGTACAATGTTTTTTCATTTTAAGAAAGTATAGCTGTTCTCTATGGCTCATACTGAAATGCTAGAAAAGACTTACATGAAGATGTTCCTTAAAAGCTACAAGGAAGTTGGTTTCACCACAGCATTCTTTCAATGAGTGAATGTTATAGATATTCCATCATGCCCGTAGTGAAATGTTTGATAGGACTTATTTGAAGATTCCCCTAAAGAGCTGCAAGCAAGGTGTTTTCACCACAGTGTTCATTCAGAAAATGAATGTTATACGTATTCTGTCATGCCTCAAGAGAACTATTTGATGTCTTATGTGAGAGTGTTCCTGAACAGCTACAAGCAAGCTTTTTCAACATAGTGTGGTTTCCTTGAATGAATGTTATGGATATCATGTTGCGGCTGTAGAGAAACGTTTGATAAGACATAAATGAAATGCTCATAAAGAGCCACTGGTTTCATCAGAACGTTCTTTCTGGATATGGAAGTGATAGCCATTCTGTAGGCATAATGAAGTGTTTGAAGAGCCTTATACGAAGACATTCCCAAGGCGCCAGAAGTAATCTGGCTTCACCACAGTGTTCTTTCAGTGAACGAGTGTTATAGCTAGTCTGTCATGCCTGTAGTGAAATGTTTAATAAGTCTTATATGAAGAGGTTTCAAACAGCCGCCAGCAAGCCGGGTTTAGCACAGTGTCCTTTAACTGTAAGTAAGTGAGAGCCATTCTGTATGGCATATACTTAAATGTTAGAGAGGTCTTATATGAAGATGTTCCTAAATAGAATCCAACAAGATGTGTTCAGGACAGAATAATTTCATCATAAGATAGTGACAGCCGTTTAGTATGGCATATACTGAAATGCTGAAAAGGACTGAAATGAAGATCTTCCTTAACAGTAAAACCAAGCCACTTTCACCATAGTGTTCTTTCATTGAATGGATGTAATAGATATTCTGTCATGCCTGTAGTTAAATGTTCAATAGGTCTTACATAAAAATACTCCTAATAATCTACCTGAAAGCTATTAAACACAAACTTCTTTCCTTGTAAGAAGGGTATGGCCATGCTGTATGCCATATACTGAAATGCTTGAAAAGCTTTATACGAAGATGTTCCTCAACAGTTACAAGAAAACTGCTTTCATCCCTGTGTTCGTTCAATGAGTGAATGTTTAGAGATTCTGTCATTCCTGCAAAGGAATGTTTAATAAGTCTTACATGAAGATGTTTCTAAACAGCTACAAGGAAATTTTTTTAAATATAGTGTTATTACATTGAATAAACATTAAAGACATCCTGTCATGACTGTAGGCAAATGTCTGATAAGACTTGAGCAAGATATTAATAAACAATTACTTGCAAGCTGGGTTCATCACAGTATTCTTTCCTGGCTATGGAGATGATAGCCATTCTGTATGGCATAAAGTGATATGTTTGAAGAGCCTTTGATTTATATTCTTAAACAGCTAACAAGCAAGATGGTTTCTTCACAGTGTTCTTTCAGTGAATGAATGTTCTAGATATTGTCACATCTGTGGTGAAATATTTGATATATGATGTTCCTAAACAGCTACCCATAAACTGGATTCAGCATGTGTTCTTTCATTTTGTGAAAATGATAGTCGCTCTGTGTGGAATATACTTAAGTATTTGAAGTGTATTATGTGCAGATGTTCCTAAACAGTGAAAAGAAGATGGTTTTTGCATAATTTTCTTTCAGATAACAAATGTTATAGACATTGTCACATCTGTAGTCAAATGTTTGATATGATTTATGTGAAAATATCCCTAAACAGCTACCTGTTGGCTTGATTAAGCACAATGCTCTTTCATTGTAAGAAAGTGATAGCTGTTCCATGTGGCATATACTGAAATGTTTGAAATGTCATCTGTGAAGATGTTCCTTAAGAGCTACTTGCTGGGTGTTTTCAAGACAATGTTCTTTCAGTGAATGGATGTTGTAGATAGTCTATCACACCCGTAGTGAAATGCTGGATAAGTTTTATGAAGATGTCCCTAAGTAGCTACAAGCAAAATGGTTTCACAACAGTGTTCTTACAGACATTGAAGGTTATAGATATTCTGTCATGCCTGTAGTGAAATGTTTGATAAGACTTGCATGAACACTTACATGAAGATGTTTCTAAACAGCCACAAGCAAGCTTTTTCAACACAGTATTTCATTGAATGAATGTAATAATTATCACATTGTGGCTGCAGAGAAACGTTTGATAAGACACACACAAAATGTTCATAAATAGCATGTGCCAGCTGGTTGCATCACAATGTTGTTTAATTTAATGGAAGTGATCATCATTCTGTATAGCATATGATGTGTTTGAATAGCCTTATATAAAGATATTCCTAAAAACTTATGAGCAATCTGGTTTCACCAGAGTGTGTTCCTCAGTGAAGGAATCTTACAGAGATTCTGTCAGAGCAGTAGTGACATGTTTGGTGTTTTGTATGAAGAAACCCTAAATGGCTTCCTGCAAGATGAGTTCAACACAGTGTTATTTCATTTTAAGAAAATGATAGTCATTCTGTTTGGCATAAACTGAAATATTAGAAAAGCCTTATATCAAGAGGTTCCTAATTAGCTACCAGCAATCTGGCTTCACAATAGTGTTCTTTCATTGAATGGATGTAATAGATACTTTGTAGTGAAATGTATGATAAGTCTCTTATGAAAAGGTTCCTAAACAGCTGCCTGCAATCTGGCTTCAGCACATTATATCATTGTCTCAAAGTGATATTCATTCAGTATGTCTTATATGGAAACGCTTGAAATGGTGAACATGAAGAAGTTTCTAAATATATACAAGCAAGATTGTTTCTCCACAGTTTTCTTTCAGTGACTGAATGTTACGTATAGTCTGTCACGACTATTGTAAAATGTTTGATGAGTCTTATGTAAAAACGTTCCTAGATAGCTATCTGTGAGCTCTATTTAGCACAGTGTTCTTTCATTGTAGGAAAATGATACCCATTCATTATGGCATATACTGAAATGTGAGAAATGTCTCCAATACAAATGTTCCTAATAATAGCTTCAAGATGCTTTCACCACAGAGTTCTTTCAGTGAAACAATATTGCAGATATTCTGTGACACTTGTAGTGAAGTGTTAGTTAAAACTTACTTGCAAGCTGGATTCAGCACAGTGTTTCTTTCATTGTTTGAAACTCATATTCAATCAGAACAGCAAATATTGAAATGGTTATAATGACTAATATGAAGAGGATCCTTAATGGCTGCAAGTAAGATGGTTTCACCACAGTTTTCTCTCAGTGAACAAATGCTATATATATTCTGTCCCGCATGCAATGAAATGTTTGTTAAGTCTTATATGAACATGTTCCTAAACAGCTACCCGCAAACTGGGCTTAGAACAGTGTTCTCACACTGTTAGTAATTGATAGGTCATCTGTAGGGCATATGCTGAAATGTTTGAAATGTCTTATGTGAATATGCCCCTAAACAGCTGTAAGCACATTTGTTTCACCAGAGTTCCTTTAGTGTCTGAATCTTATGGATATTTTTCAAGTCTGTAGTGTAATTTTTTAAGTATTTTATGAAGTTCTTCCTAAACAGATACTAGGAAACAAGGGTTCAGCTCATCCTTCTTTCCTTGAGTGAATATTAAAATCATTCTGTCATGACCATAGCGCAATATTTGTTAAGACTTATAAAAAGATATTTCTAAAAGACAACTTTCCAGCTGGGTTCTTAACATTGTTCTTTCATTTTATGGAAGTGATAACCATTCTGGATGGAATACACTGAAATGTTTGAAAAGACTTGTATGAAGATACTCCTAAATAGCTACAAGCAATCTGGTTACACCACAGTGTTCTTTCATTTAATAAACTTTATATATAGTCTCCTATGGCTGTAGTGAAATGTTTTATATCATATATGAAAATGTTCCTACAGCTACCTGCAAGCTGGGATCAGCACACTGACTTTTCATTGTAATAAAGTGATAGTTACTTTGTATGGCATACACTGAAATGTCAGAAAAGACTTATATGAGTCTATTTCTAAAGAGATACAAGCAAGCTGGTTTCACAATAGTGATCTTTCATTGAATTAATGTAATAGATATTCTGTCGCACATGTTGTGAAATGTTCAATAAATCTTACATGAAAATGTTACTATAAGTCTACCTGAAAGCTGAGTTAAGTACAATGTTTTTTCATTTTAAGAAAGTATAGCTGTTCTCTATGGCTCATACTGAAATGCTAGAAAAGACTTACATGAAGATGTTCCTTAAAAGCTACAAGGAAGTTGGTTTCACCACAGCATTCTTTCAATGAGTGAATGTTATAGATATTCCATCATGCCCGTAGTGAAATGTTTGATAGGACTTATTTGAAGATTCCCCTAAAGAGCTGCAAGCAAGGTGTTTTCACCACAGTGTTCATTCAGAAAATGAATGTTATACGTATTCTGTCATGCCTCAAGAGAACTATTTGATGTCTTATGTGAGAGTGTTCCTGAACAGCTACAAGCAAGCTTTTTCAACATAGTGTGGTTTCCTTGAATGAATGTTATGGATATCATGTTGCGGCTGTAGAGAAACGTTTGATAAGACATAAATGAAATGCTCATAAAGAGCCACTGGTTTCATCAGAACGTTCTTTCTGGATATGGAAGTGATAGCCATTCTGTAGGCATAATGAAGTGTTTGAAGAGCCTTATACGAAGACATTCCCAAGGCGCCAGAAGTAATCTGGCTTCACCACAGTGTTCTTTCAGTGAACGAGTGTTATAGCTAGTCTGTCATGCCTGTAGTGAAATGTTTAATAAGTCTTATATGAAGAGGTTTCAAACAGCCGCCAGCAAGCCGGGTTTAGCACAGTGTCCTTTAACTGTAAGTAAGTGAGAGCCATTCTGTATGGCATATACTTAAATGTTAGAGAGGTCTTATATGAAGATGTTCCTAAATAGAATCCAACAAGATGTGTTCAGGACAGAATAATTTCATCATAAGATAGTGACAGCCGTTTAGTATGGCATATACTGAAATGCTGAAAAGGACTGAAATGAAGATCTTCCTTAACAGTAAAACCAAGCCACTTTCACCATAGTGTTCTTTCATTGAATGGATGTAATAGATATTCTGTCATGCCTGTAGTAAAATGTTCAATAGGTCTTACATAAAAATACTCCTAATAATCTACCTGAAAGCTATTAAACACAAACTTCTTTCCTTGTAAGAAGGGTATGGCCATGCTGTATGCCATATACTGAAATGCTTGAAAAGCTTTATACGAAGATGTTCCTCAACAGTTACAAGAAAACTGCTTTCATCCCTGTGTTCGTTCAATGAGTGAATGTTTAGAGATTCTGTCATTCCTGCAAAGGAATGTTTAATAAGTCTTACATGAAGATGTTTCTAAACAGCTACAAGGAAATTTTTTTAAATATAGTGTTATTACATTGAATAAACATTAAAGACATCCTGTCATGACTGTAGGCAAATGTCTGATAAGACTTGAGCAAGATATTAATAAACAATTACTTGCAAGCTGGGTTCATCACAGTATTCTTTCCTGGCTATGGAGATGATAGCCATTCTGTATGGCATAAAGTGATATGTTTGAAGAGCCTTTGATTTATATTCTTAAACAGCTAACAAGCAAGATGGTTTCTTCACAGTGTTCTTTCAGTGAATGAATGTTCTAGATATTGTCACATCTGTGGTGAAATATTTGATATATGATGTTCCTAAACAGCTACCCATAAACTGGATTCAGCATGTGTTCTTTCATTTTGTGAAAATGATAGTCGCTCTGTGTGGAATATACTTAAGTATTTGAAGTGTATTATGTGCAGATGTTCCTAAACAGTGAAAAGAAGATGGTTTTTGCATAATTTTCTTTCAGATAACAAATGTTATAGACATTGTCACATCTGTAGTCAAATGTTTGATATGATTTATGTGAAAATATCCCTAAACAGCTACCTGTTGGCTTGATTAAGCACAATGCTCTTTCATTGTAAGAAAGTGATAGCTGTTCCATGTGGCATATACTGAAATGTTTGAAATGTCATCTGTGAAGATGTTCCTTAAGAGCTACTTGCTGGGTGTTTTCAAGACAATGTTCTTTCAGTGAATGGATGTTGTAGATAGTCTATCACACCCGTAGTGAAATGCTGGATAAGTTTTATGAAGATGTCCCTAAGTAGCTACAAGCAAAATGGTTTCACAACAGTGTTCTTACAGACATTGAAGGTTATAGATATTCTGTCATGCCTGTAGTGAAATGTTTGATAAGACTTGCATGAACACTTACATGAAGATGTTTCTAAACAGCCACAAGCAAGCTTTTTCAACACAGTATTTCATTGAATGAATGTAATAATTATCACATTGTGGCTGCAGAGAAACGTTTGATAAGACACACACAAAATGTTCATAAATAGCATGTGCCAGCTGGTTGCATCACAATGTTGTTTAATTTAATGGAAGTGATCATCATTCTGTATAGCATATGATGTGTTTGAATAGCCTTATATAAAGATATTCCTAAAAACTTATGAGCAATCTGGTTTCACCAGAGTGTGTTCCTCAGTGAAGGAATCTTACAGAGATTCTGTCAGAGCAGTAGTGACATGTTTGGTGTTTTGTATGAAGAAACCCTAAATGGCTTCCTGCAAGATGAGTTCAACACAGTGTTATTTCATTTTAAGAAAATGATAGTCATTCTGTTTGGCATAAACTGAAATATTAGAAAAGCCTTATATCAAGAGGTTCCTAATTAGCTACCAGCAATCTGGCTTCACAATAGTGTTCTTTCATTGAATGGATGTAATAGATACTTTGTAGTGAAATGTATGATAAGTCTCTTATGAAAAGGTTCCTAAACAGCTGCCTGCAATCTGGCTTCAGCACATTATATCATTGTCTCAAAGTGATATTCATTCAGTATGTCTTATATGGAAACGCTTGAAATGGTGAACATGAAGAAGTTTCTAAATATATACAAGCAAGATTGTTTCTCCACAGTTTTCTTTCAGTGACTGAATGTTACGTATAGTCTGTCACGACTATTGTAAAATGTTTGATGAGTCTTATGTAAAAACGTTCCTAGATAGCTATCTGTGAGCTCTATTTAGCACAGTGTTCTTTCATTGTAGGAAAATGATACCCATTCATTATGGCATATACTGAAATGTGAGAAATGTCTCCAATACAAATGTTCCTAATAATAGCTTCAAGATGCTTTCACCACAGAGTTCTTTCAGTGAAACAATATTGCAGATATTCTGTGACACTTGTAGTGAAGTGTTAGTTAAAACTTACTTGCAAGCTGGATTCAGCACAGTGTTTCTTTCATTGTTTGAAACTCATATTCAATCAGAACAGCAAATATTGAAATGGTTATAATGACTAATATGAAGAGGATCCTTAATGGCTGCAAGTAAGATGGTTTCACCACAGTTTTCTCTCAGTGAACAAATGCTATATATATTCTGTCCCGCATGCAATGAAATGTTTGTTAAGTCTTATATGAACATGTTCCTAAACAGCTACCCGCAAACTGGGCTTAGAACAGTGTTCTCACACTGTTAGTAATTGATAGGTCATCTGTAGGGCATATGCTGAAATGTTTGAAATGTCTTATGTGAATATGCCCCTAAACAGCTGTAAGCACATTTGTTTCACCAGAGTTCCTTTAGTGTCTGAATCTTATGGATATTTTTCAAGTCTGTAGTGTAATTTTTTAAGTATTTTATGAAGTTCTTCCTAAACAGATACTAGGAAACAAGGGTTCAGCTCATCCTTCTTTCCTTGAGTGAATATTAAAATCATTCTGTCATGACCATAGCGCAATATTTGTTAAGACTTATAAAAAGATATTTCTAAAAGACAACTTTCCAGCTGGGTTCTTAACATTGTTCTTTCATTTTATGGAAGTGATAACCATTCTGGATGGAATACACTGAAATGTTTGAAAAGACTTGTATGAAGATACTCCTAAATAGCTACAAGCAATCTGGTTACACCACAGTGTTCTTTCATTTAATAAACTTTATATATAGTCTCCTATGGCTGTAGTGAAATGTTTTATATCATATATGAAAATGTTCCTACAGCTACCTGCAAGCTGGGATCAGCACACTGACTTTTCATTGTAATAAAGTGATAGTTACTTTGTATGGCATACACTGAAATGTCAGAAAAGACTTATATGAGTGTATTTCTAAAGAGATACAAGCAAGCTGGTTTCACAATAGTGATCTTTCATTGAATTAATGTAATAGATATTCTGTCGCACATGTTGTGAAATGTTCAATAAATCTTACATGAAAATGTTACTATAAGTCTACCTGAAAGCTGAGTTAAGTACAATGTTTTTTCATTTTAAGAAAGTATAGCTGTTCTCTATGGCTCATACTGAAATGCTAGAAAAGACTTACATGAAGATGTTCCTTAAAAGCTACAAGGAAGTTGGTTTCACCACAGCATTCTTTCAATGAGTGAATGTTATAGATATTCCATCATGCCCGTAGTGAAATGTTTGATAGGACTTATTTGAAGATTCCCCTAAAGAGCTGCAAGCAAGGTGTTTTCACCACAGTGTTCATTCAGAAAATGAATGTTATACGTATTCTGTCATGCCTCAAGAGAACTATTTGATGTCTTATGTGAGAGTGTTCCTGAACAGCTACAAGCAAGCTTTTTCAACATAGTGTGGTTTCCTTGAATGAATGTTATGGATATCATGTTGCGGCTGTAGAGAAACGTTTGATAAGACATAAATGAAATGCTCATAAAGAGCCACTGGTTTCATCAGAACGTTCTTTCTGGATATGGAAGTGATAGCCATTCTGTAGGCATAATGAAGTGTTTGAAGAGCCTTATACGAAGACATTCCCAAGGCGCCAGAAGTAATCTGGCTTCACCACAGTGTTCTTTCAGTGAACGAGTGTTATAGCTAGTCTGTCATGCCTGTAGTGAAATGTTTAATAAGTCTTATATGAAGAGGTTTCAAACAGCCGCCAGCAAGCCGGGTTTAGCACAGTGTCCTTTAACTGTAAGTAAGTGAGAGCCATTCTGTATGGCATATACTTAAATGTTAGAGAGGTCTTATATGAAGATGTTCCTAAATAGAATCCAACAAGATGTGTTCAGGACAGAATAATTTCATCATAAGATAGTGACAGCCGTTTAGTATGGCATATACTGAAATGCTGAAAAGGACTGAAATGAAGATCTTCCTTAACAGTAAAACCAAGCCACTTTCACCATAGTGTTCTTTCATTGAATGGATGTAATAGATATTCTGTCATGCCTGTAGTAAAATGTTCAATAGGTCTTACATAAAAATACTCCTAATAATTTACCTGAAAGCTATTAAACACAAACTTCTTTCCTTGTAAGAAGGGTATGGCCATGCTGTATGCCACATACTGAAATGCTTGAAAAGCTTTATACGAAGATGTTCCTCAACAGTTACAAGAAAACTGCTTTCATCCCTGTGTTCGTTCAATGAGTGAATGTTTAGAGATTCTGTCATTCCTGCAAAGGAATGTTTAATAAGTCTTACATGAAGATGTTTCTAAACAGCTACAAGGAAATTTTTTTAAATATAGTGTTATTACATTGAATAAACATTAAAGACATCCTGTCATGACTGTAGGCAAATGTCTGATAAGACTTGAGCAAGATATTAATAAACAATTACTTGCAAGCTGGGTTCATCACAGTATTCTTTCCTGGCTATGGAGATGATAGCCATTCTGTATGGCATAAAGTGATATGTTTGAAGAGCCTTTGATTTATATTCTTAAACAGCTAACAAGCAAGATGGTTTCTTCACAGTGTTCTTTCAGTGAATGAATGTTCTAGATATTGTCACATCTGTGGTGAAATATTTGATATATGATGTTCCTAAACAGCTACCCATAAACTGGATTCAGCATGTGTTCTTTCATTTTGTGAAAATGATAGTCGCTCTGTGTGGAATATACTTAAGTATTTGAAGTGTATTATGTGCAGATGTTCCTAAACAGTGAAAAGAAGATGGTTTTTGCATAATTTTCTTTCAGATAACAAATGTTATAGACATTGTCACATCTGTAGTCAAATGTTTGATATGATTTATGTGAAAATATCCCTAAACAGCTACCTGTTGGCTTGATTAAGCACAATGCTCTTTCATTGTAAGAAAGTGATAGCTGTTCCATGTGGCATATACTGAAATGTTTGAAATGTCATCTGTGAAGATGTTCCTTAAGAGCTACTTGCTGGGTGTTTTCAAGACAATGTTCTTTCAGTGAATGGATGTTGTAGATAGTCTATCACACCCGTAGTGAAATGCTGGATAAGTTTTATGAAGATGTCCCTAAGTAGCTACAAGCAAAATGGTTTCACAACAGTGTTCTTACAGACATTGAAGGTTATAGATATTCTGTCATGCCTGTAGTGAAATGTTTGATAAGACTTGCATGAACACTTACATGAAGATGTTTCTAAACAGCCACAAGCAAGCTTTTTCAACACAGTATTTCATTGAATGAATGTAATAATTATCACATTGTGGCTGCAGAGAAACGTTTGATAAGACACACACAAAATGTTCATAAATAGCATGTGCCAGCTGGTTGCATCACAATGTTGTTTAATTTAATGGAAGTGATCATCATTCTGTATAGCATATGATGTGTTTGAATAGCCTTATATAAAGATATTCCTAAAAACTTATGAGCAATCTGGTTTCACCAGAGTGTGTTCCTCAGTGAAGGAATCTTACAGAGATTCTGTCAGAGCAGTAGTGACATGTTTGGTGTTTTGTATGAAGAAACCCTAAATGGCTTCCTGCAAGATGAGTTCAACACAGTGTTATTTCATTTTAAGAAAATGATAGTCATTCTGTTTGGCATAAACTGAAATATTAGAAAAGCCTTATATCAAGAGGTTCCTAATTAGCTACCAGCAATCTGGCTTCACAATAGTGTTCTTTCATTGAATGGATGTAATAGATACTTTGTAGTGAAATGTATGATAAGTCTCTTATGAAAAGGTTCCTAAACAGCTGCCTGCAATCTGGCTTCAGCACATTATATCATTGTCTCAAAGTGATATTCATTCAGTATGTCTTATATGGAAACGCTTGAAATGGTGAACATGAAGAAGTTTCTAAATATATACAAGCAAGATTGTTTCTCCACAGTTTTCTTTCAGTGACTGAATGTTACGTATAGTCTGTCACGACTATTGTAAAATGTTTGATGAGTCTTATGTAAAAACGTTCCTAGATAGCTATCTGTGAGCTCTATTTAGCACAGTGTTCTTTCATTGTAGGAAAATGATACCCATTCATTATGGCATATACTGAAATGTGAGAAATGTCTCCAATACAAATGTTCCTAATAATAGCTTCAAGATGCTTTCACCACAGAGTTCTTTCAGTGAAACAATATTGCAGATATTCTGTGACACTTGTAGTGAAGTGTTAGTTAAAACTTACTTGCAAGCTGGATTCAGCACAGTGTTTCTTTCATTGTTTGAAACTCATATTCAATCAGAACAGCAAATATTGAAATGGTTATAATGACTAATATGAAGAGGATCCTTAATGGCTGCAAGTAAGATGGTTTCACCACAGTTTTCTCTCAGTGAACAAATGCTATATATATTCTGTCCCGCATGCAATGAAATGTTTGTTAAGTCTTATATGAACATGTTCCTAAACAGCTACCCGCAAACTGGGCTTAGAACAGTGTTCTCACACTGTTAGTAATTGATAGGTCATCTGTAGGGCATATGCTGAAATGTTTGAAATGTCTTATGTGAATATGCCCCTAAACAGCTGTAAGCACATTTGTTTCACCAGAGTTCCTTTAGTGTCTGAATCTTATGGATATTTTTCAAGTCTGTAGTGTAATTTTTTAAGTATTTTATGAAGTTCTTCCTAAACAGATACTAGGAAACAAGGGTTCAGCTCATCCTTCTTTCCTTGAGTGAATATTAAAATCATTCTGTCATGACCATAGCGCAATATTTGTTAAGACTTATAAAAAGATATTTCTAAAAGACAACTTTCCAGCTGGGTTCTTAACATTGTTCTTTCATTTTATGGAAGTGATAACCATTCTGGATGGAATACACTGAAATGTTTGAAAAGACTTGTATGAAGATACTCCTAAATAGCTACAAGCAATCTGGTTACACCACAGTGTTCTTTCATTTAATAAACTTTATATATAGTCTCCTATGGCTGTAGTGAAATGTTTTATATCATATATGAAAATGTTCCTACAGCTACCTGCAAGCTGGGATCAGCACACTGACTTTTCATTGTAATAAAGTGATAGTTACTTTGTATGGCATACACTGAAATGTCAGAAAAGACTTATATGAGTGTATTTCTAAAGAGATACAAGCAAGCTGGTTTCACAATAGTGATCTTTCATTGAATTAATGTAATAGATATTCTGTCGCACATGTTGTGAAATGTTCAATAAATCTTACATGAAAATGTTACTATAAGTCTACCTGAAAGCTGAGTTAAGTACAATGTTTTTTCATTTTAAGAAAGTATAGCTGTTCTCTATGGCTCATACTGAAATGCTAGAAAAGACTTACATGAAGATGTTCCTTAAAAGCTACAAGGAAGTTGGTTTCACCACAGCATTCTTTCAATGAGTGAATGTTATAGATATTCCATCATGCCCGTAGTGAAATGTTTGATAGGACTTATTTGAAGATTCCCCTAAAGAGCTGCAAGCAAGGTGTTTTCACCACAGTGTTCATTCAGAAAATGAATGTTATACGTATTCTGTCATGCCTCAAGAGAACTATTTGATGTCTTATGTGAGAGTGTTCCTGAACAGCTACAAGCAAGCTTTTTCAACATAGTGTGGTTTCCTTGAATGAATGTTATGGATATCATGTTGCGGCTGTAGAGAAACGTTTGATAAGACATAAATGAAATGCTCATAAAGAGCCACTGGTTTCATCAGAACGTTCTTTCTGGATATGGAAGTGATAGCCATTCTGTAGGCATAATGAAGTGTTTGAAGAGCCTTATACGAAGACATTCCCAAGGCGCCAGAAGTAATCTGGCTTCACCACAGTGTTCTTTCAGTGAACGAGTGTTATAGCTAGTCTGTCATGCCTGTAGTGAAATGTTTAATAAGTCTTATATGAAGAGGTTTCAAACAGCCGCCAGCAAGCCGGGTTTAGCACAGTGTCCTTTAACTGTAAGTAAGTGAGAGCCATTCTGTATGGCATATACTTAAATGTTAGAGAGGTCTTATATGAAGATGTTCCTAAATAGAATCCAACAAGATGTGTTCAGGACAGAATAATTTCATCATAAGATAGTGACAGCCGTTTAGTATGGCATATACTGAAATGCTGAAAAGGACTGAAATGAAGATCTTCCTTAACAGTAAAACCAAGCCACTTTCACCATAGTGTTCTTTCATTGAATGGATGTAATAGATATTCTGTCATGCCTGTAGTTAAATGTTCAATAGGTCTTACATAAAAATACTCCTAATAATCTACCTGAAAGCTATTAAACACAAACTTCTTTCCTTGTAAGAAGGGTATGGCCATGCTGTATGCCACATACTGAAATGCTTGAAAAGCTTTATACGAAGATGTTCCTCAACAGTTACAAGAAAACTGCTTTCATCCCTGTGTTCGTTCAATGAGTGAATGTTTAGAGATTCTGTCATTCCTGCAAAGGAATGTTTAATAAGTCTTACATGAAGATGTTTCTAAACAGCTACAAGGAAATTTTTTTAAATATAGTGTTATTACATTGAATAAACATTAAAGACATCCTGTCATGACTGTAGGCAAATGTCTGATAAGACTTGAGCAAGATATTAATAAACAATTACTTGCAAGCTGGGTTCATCACAGTATTCTTTCCTGGCTATGGAGATGATAGCCATTCTGTATGGCATAAAGTGATATGTTTGAAGAGCCTTTGATTTATATTCTTAAACAGCTAACAAGCAAGATGGTTTCTTCACAGTGTTCTTTCAGTGAATGAATGTTCTAGATATTGTCACATCTGTGGTGAAATATTTGATATATGATGTTCCTAAACAGCTACCCATAAACTGGATTCAGCATGTGTTCTTTCATTTTGTGAAAATGATAGTCGCTCTGTGTGGAATATACTTAAGTATTTGAAGTGTATTATGTGCAGATGTTCCTAAACAGTGAAAAGAAGATGGTTTTTGCATAATTTTCTTTCAGATAACAAATGTTATAGACATTGTCACATCTGTAGTCAAATGTTTGATATGATTTATGTGAAAATATCCCTAAACAGCTACCTGTTGGCTTGATTAAGCACAATGCTCTTTCATTGTAAGAAAGTGATAGCTGTTCCATGTGGCATATACTGAAATGTTTGAAATGTCATCTGTGAAGATGTTCCTTAAGAGCTACTTGCTGGGTGTTTTCAAGACAATGTTCTTTCAGTGAATGGATGTTGTAGATAGTCTATCACACCCGTAGTGAAATGCTGGATAAGTTTTATGAAGATGTCCCTAAGTAGCTACAAGCAAAATGGTTTCACAACAGTGTTCTTACAGACATTGAAGGTTATAGATATTCTGTCATGCCTGTAGTGAAATGTTTGATAAGACTTGCATGAACACTTACATGAAGATGTTTCTAAACAGCCACAAGCAGGCTTTTTCAACACAGTATTTCATTGAATGAATGTAATAATTATCACATTGTGGCTGCAGAGAAACGTTTGATAAGACACACACAAAATGTTCATAAATAGCATGTGCCAGCTGGTTGCATCACAATGTTGTTTAATTTAATGGAAGTGATCATCATTCTGTATAGCATATGATGTGTTTGAATAGCCTTATATAAAGATATTCCTAAAAACTTATGAGCAATCTGGTTTCACCAGAGTGTGTTCCTCAGTGAAGGAATCTTACAGAGATTCTGTCAGAGCAGTAGTGACATGTTTGGTGTTTTGTATGAAGAAACCCTAAATGGCTTCCTGCAAGATGAGTTCAACACAGTGTTATTTCATTTTAAGAAAATGATAGTCATTCTGTTTGGCATAAACTGAAATATTAGAAAAGCCTTATATCAAGAGGTTCCTAATTAGCTACCAGCAATCTGGCTTCACAGTAGTGTTCTTTCATTGAATGGATGTAATAGATACTTTGTAGTGAAATGTATGATAAGTCTCTTATGAAAAGGTTCCTAAACAGCTGCCTGCAATCTGGCTTCAGCACATTATATCATTGTCTCAAAGTGATATTCATTCAGTATGTCTTATATGGAAACGCTTGAAATGGTGAACATGAAGAAGTTTCTAAATATATACAAGCAAGATTGTTTCTCCACAGTTTTCTTTCAGTGACTGAATGTTACGTATAGTCTGTCACGACTATTGTAAAATGTTTGATGAGTCTTATGTAAAAACGTTCCTAGATAGCTATCTGTGAGCTCTATTTAGCACAGTGTTCTTTCATTGTAGGAAAATGATACCCATTCATTATGGCATATACTGAAATGTGAGAAATGTCTCCAATACAAATGTTCCTAATAATAGCTTCAAGATGCTTTCACCACAGAGTTCTTTCAGTGAAACAATATTGCAGATATTCTGTGACACTTGTAGTGAAGTGTTAGTTAAAACTTACTTGCAAGCTGGATTCAGCACAGTGTTTCTTTCATTGTTTGAAACTCATATTCAATCAGAACAGCAAATATTGAAATGGTTATAATGACTAATATGAAGAGGATCCTTAATGGCTGCAAGTAAGATGGTTTCACCACAGTTTTCTCTCAGTGAACAAATGCTATATATATTCTGTCCCGCATGCAATGAAATGTTTGTTAAGTCTTATATGAACATGTTCCTAAACAGCTACCCGCAAACTGGGCTTAGAACAGTGTTCTCACACTGTTAGTAATTGATAGGTCATCTGTAGGGCATATGCTGAAATGTTTGAAATGTCTTATGTGAATATGCCCCTAAACAGCTGTAAGCACATTTGTTTCACCAGAGTTCCTTTAGTGTCTGAATCTTATGGATATTTTTCAAGTCTGTAGTGTAATTTTTTAAGTATTTTATGAAGTTCTTCCTAAACAGATACTAGGAAACAAGGGTTCAGCTCATCCTTCTTTCCTTGAGTGAATATTAAAATCATTCTGTCATGACCATAGCGCAATATTTGTTAAGACTTATAAAAAGATATTTCTAAAAGACAACTTTCCAGCTGGGTTCTTAACATTGTTCTTTCATTTTATGGAAGTGATAACCATTCTGGATGGAATACACTGAAATGTTTGAAAAGACTTGTATGAAGATACTCCTAAATAGCTACAAGCAATCTGGTTACACCACAGTGTTCTTTCATTTAATAAACTTTATATATAGTCTCCTATGGCTGTAGTGAAATGTTTTATATCATATATGAAAATGTTCCTACAGCTACCTGCAAGCTGGGATCAGCACACTGACTTTTCATTGTAATAAAGTGATAGTTACTTTGTATGGCATACACTGAAATGTCAGAAAAGACTTATATGAGTGTATTTCTAAAGAGATACAAGCAAGCTGGTTTCACAATAGTGATCTTTCATTGAATTAATGTAATAGATATTCTGTCGCACATGTTGTGAAATGTTCAATAAATCTTACATGAAAATGTTACTATAAGTCTACCTGAAAGCTGAGTTAAGTACAATGTTTTTTCATTTTAAGAAAGTATAGCTGTTCTCTATGGCTCATACTGAAATGCTAGAAAAGACTTACATGAAGATGTTCCTTAAAAGCTACAAGGAAGTTGGTTTCACCACAGCATTCTTTCAATGAGTGAATGTTATAGATATTCCATCATGCCCGTAGTGAAATGTTTGATAGGACTTATTTGAAGATTCCCCTAAAGAGCTGCAAGCAAGGTGTTTTCACCACAGTGTTCATTCAGAAAATGAATGTTATACGTATTCTGTCATGCCTCAAGAGAACTATTTGATGTCTTATGTGAGAGTGTTCCTGAACAGCTACAAGCAAGCTTTTTCAACATAGTGTGGTTTCCTTGAATGAATGTTATGGATATCATGTTGCGGCTGTAGAGAAACGTTTGATAAGACATAAATGAAATGCTCATAAAGAGCCACTGGTTTCATCAGAACGTTCTTTCTGGATATGGAAGTGATAGCCATTCTGTAGGCATAATGAAGTGTTTGAAGAGCCTTATACGAAGACATTCCCAAGGCGCCAGAAGTAATCTGGCTTCACCACAGTGTTCTTTCAGTGAACGAGTGTTATAGCTAGTCTGTCATGCCTGTAGTGAAATGTTTAATAAGTCTTATATGAAGAGGTTTCAAACAGCCGCCAGCAAGCCGGGTTTAGCACAGTGTCCTTTAACTGTAAGTAAGTGAGAGCCATTCTGTATGGCATATACTCAAATGTTAGAGAGGTCTTATATGAAGATGTTCCTAAATAGAATCCAACAAGATGTGTTCAGGACAGAATAATTTCATCATAAGATAGTGACAGCCGTTTAGTATGGCATATACTGAAATGCTGAAAAGGACTGAAATGAAGATCTTCCTTAACAGTAAAACCAAGCCACTTTCACCATAGTGTTCTTTCATTGAATGGATGTAATAGATATTCTGTCATGCCTGTAGTAAAATGTTCAATAGGTCTTACATAAAAATACTCCTAATAATCTACCTGAAAGCTATTAAACACAAACTTCTTTCCTTGTAAGAAGGGTATGGCCATGCTGTATGCCATATACTGAAATGCTTGAAAAGCTTTATACGAAGATGTTCCTCAACAGTTACAAGAAAACTGCTTTCATCCCTGTGTTCGTTCAATGAGTGAATGTTTAGAGATTCTGTCATTCCTGCAAAGGAATGTTTAATAAGTCTTACATGAAGATGTTTCTAAACAGCTACAAGGAAATTTTTTTAAATATAGTGTTATTACATTGAATAAACATTAAAGACATCCTGTCATGACTGTAGGCAAATGTCTGATAAGACTTGAGCAAGATATTAATAAACAATTACTTGCAAGCTGGGTTCATCACAGTATTCTTTCCTGGCTATGGAGATGATAGCCATTCTGTATGGCATAAAGTGATATGTTTGAAGAGCCTTTGATTTATATTCTTAAACAGCTAACAAGCAAGATGGTTTCTTCACAGTGTTCTTTCAGTGAATGAATGTTCTAGATATTGTCACATCTGTGGTGAAATATTTGATATATGATGTTCCTAAACAGCTACCCATAAACTGGATTCAGCATGTGTTCTTTCATTTTGTGAAAATGATAGTCGCTCTGTGTGGAATATACTTAAGTATTTGAAGTGTATTATGTGCAGATGTTCCTAAACAGTGAAAAGAAGATGGTTTTTGCATAATTTTCTTTCAGATAACAAATGTTATAGACATTGTCACATCTGTAGTCAAATGTTTGATATGATTTATGTGAAAATATCCCTAAACAGCTACCTGTTGGCTTGATTAAGCACAATGCTCTTTCATTGTAAGAAAGTGATAGCTGTTCCATGTGGCATATACTGAAATGTTTGAAATGTCATCTGTGAAGATGTTCCTTAAGAGCTACTTGCTGGGTGTTTTCAAGACAATGTTCTTTCAGTGAATGGATGTTGTAGATAGTCTATCACACCCGTAGTGAAATGCTGGATAAGTTTTATGAAGATGTCCCTAAGTAGCTACAAGCAAAATGGTTTCACAACAGTGTTCTTACAGACATTGAAGGTTATAGATATTCTGTCATGCCTGTAGTGAAATGTTTGATAAGACTTGCATGAACACTTACATGAAGATGTTTCTAAACAGCCACAAGCAGGCTTTTTCAACACAGTATTTCATTGAATGAATGTAATAATTATCACATTGTGGCTGCAGAGAAACGTTTGATAAGACACACACAAAATGTTCATAAATAGCATGTGCCAGCTGGTTGCATCACAATGTTGTTTAATTTAATGGAAGTGATCATCATTCTGTATAGCATATGATGTGTTTGAATAGCCTTATATAAAGATATTCCTAAAAACTTATGAGCAATCTGGTTTCACCAGAGTGTGTTCCTCAGTGAAGGAATCTTACAGAGATTCTGTCAGAGCAGTAGTGACATGTTTGGTGTTTTGTATGAAGAAACCCTAAATGGCTTCCTGCAAGATGAGTTCAACACAGTGTTATTTCATTTTAAGAAAATGATAGTCATTCTGTTTGGCATAAACTGAAATATTAGAAAAGCCTTATATCAAGAGGTTCCTAATTAGCTACCAGCAATCTGGCTTCACAGTAGTGTTCTTTCATTGAATGGATGTAATAGATACTTTGTAGTGAAATGTATGATAAGTCTCTTATGAAAAGGTTCCTAAACAGCTGCCTGCAATCTGGCTTCAGCACATTATATCATTGTCTCAAAGTGATATTCATTCAGTATGTCTTATATGGAAACGCTTGAAATGGTGAACATGAAGAAGTTTCTAAATATATACAAGCAAGATTGTTTCTCCACAGTTTTCTTTCAGTGACTGAATGTTACGTATAGTCTGTCACGACTATTGTAAAATGTTTGATGAGTCTTATGTAAAAACGTTCCTAGATAGCTATCTGTGAGCTCTATTTAGCACAGTGTTCTTTCATTGTAGGAAAATGATACCCATTCATTATGGCATATACTGAAATGTGAGAAATGTCTCCAATACAAATGTTCCTAATAATAGCTTCAAGATGCTTTCACCACAGAGTTCTTTCAGTGAAACAATATTGCAGATATTCTGTGACACTTGTAGTGAAGTGTTAGTTAAAACTTACTTGCAAGCTGGATTCAGCACAGTGTTTCTTTCATTGTTTGAAACTCATATTCAATCAGAACAGCAAATATTGAAATGGTTATAATGACTAATATGAAGAGGATCCTTAATGGCTGCAAGTAAGATGGTTTCACCACAGTTTTCTCTCAGTGAACAAATGCTATATATATTCTGTCCCGCATGCAATGAAATGTTTGTTAAGTCTTATATGAACATGTTCCTAAACAGCTACCCGCAAACTGGGCTTAGAACAGTGTTCTCACACTGTTAGTAATTGATAGGTCATCTGTAGGGCATATGCTGAAATGTTTGAAATGTCTTATGTGAATATGCCCCTAAACAGCTGTAAGCACATTTGTTTCACCAGAGTTCCTTTAGTGTCTGAATCTTATGGATATTTTTCAAGTCTGTAGTGTAATTTTTTAAGTATTTTATGAAGTTCTTCCTAAACAGATACTAGGAAACAAGGGTTCAGCTCATCCTTCTTTCCTTGAGTGAATATTAAAATCATTCTGTCATGACCATAGCGCAATATTTGTTAAGACTTATAAAAAGATATTTCTAAAAGACAACTTTCCAGCTGGGTTCTTAACATTGTTCTTTCATTTTATGGAAGTGATAACCATTCTGGATGGAATACACTGAAATGTTTGAAAAGACTTGTATGAAGATACTCCTAAATAGCTACAAGCAATCTGGTTACACCACAGTGTTCTTTCATTTAATAAACTTTATATATAGTCTCCTAAGGCTGTAGTGAAATGTTTTATATCATATATGAAAATGTTCCTACAGCTACCTGCAAGCTGGGATCAGCACACTGACTTTTCATTGTAATAAAGTGATAGTTACTTTGTATGGCATACACTGAAATGTCAGAAAAGACTTATATGAGTGTATTTCTAAAGAGATACAAGCAAGCTGGTTTCACAATAGTGATCTTTCATTGAATTAATGTAATAGATATTCTGTCGCACATGTTGTGAAATGTTCAATAAATCTTACATGAAAATGTTACTATAAGTCTACCTGAAAGCTGAGTTAAGTACAATGTTTTTTCATTTTAAGAAAGTATAGCTGTTCTCTATGGCTCATACTGAAATGCTAGAAAAGACTTACATGAAGATGTTCCTTAAAAGCTACAAGGAAGTTGGTTTCACCACAGCATTCTTTCAATGAGTGAATGTTATAGATATTCCATCATGCCCGTAGTGAAATGTTTGATAGGACTTATTTGAAGATTCCCCTAAAGAGCTGCAAGCAAGGTGTTTTCACCACAGTGTTCATTCAGAAAATGAATGTTATACGTATTCTGTCATGCCTCAAGAGAACTATTTGATGTCTTATGTGAGAGTGTTCCTGAACAGCTACAAGCAAGCTTTTTCAACATAGTGTGGTTTCCTTGAATGAATGTTATGGATATCATGTTGCGGCTGTAGAGAAACGTTTGATAAGACATAAATGAAATGCTCATAAAGAGCCACTGGTTTCATCAGAACGTTCTTTCTGGATATGGAAGTGATAGCCATTCTGTAGGCATAATGAAGTGTTTGAAGAGCCTTATACGAAGACATTCCCAAGGCGCCAGAAGTAATCTGGCTTCACCACAGTGTTCTTTCAGTGAACGAGTGTTATAGCTAGTCTGTCATGCCTGTAGTGAAATGTTTAATAAGTCTTATATGAAGAGGTTTCAAACAGCCGCCAGCAAGCCGGGTTTAGCACAGTGTCCTTTAACTGTAAGTAAGTGAGAGCCATTCTGTATGGCATATACTTAAATGTTAGAGAGGTCTTATATGAAGATGTTCCTAAATAGAATCCAACAAGATGTGTTCAGGACAGAATAATTTCATCATAAGATAGTGACAGCCGTTTAGTATGGCATATACTGAAATGCTGAAAAGGACTGAAATGAAGATCTTCCTTAACAGTAAAACCAAGCCACTTTCACCATAGTGTTCTTTCATTGAATGGATGTAATAGATATTCTGTCATGCCTGTAGTAAAATGTTCAATAGGTCTTACATAAAAATACTCCTAATAATCTACCTGAAAGCTATTAAACACAAACTTCTTTCCTTGTAAGAAGGGTATGGCCATGCTGTATGCCATATACTGAAATGCTTGAAAAGCTTTATACGAAGATGTTCCTCAACAGTTACAAGAAAACTGCTTTCATCCCTGTGTTCGTTCAATGAGTGAATGTTTAGAGATTCTGTCATTCCTGCAAAGGAATGTTTAATAAGTCTTACATGAAGATGTTTCTAAACAGCTACAAGGAAATTTTTTTAAATATAGTGTTATTACATTGAATAAACATTAAAGACATCCTGTCATGACTGTAGGCAAATGTCTGATAAGACTTGAGCAAGATATTAATAAACAATTACTTGCAAGCTGGGTTCATCACAGTATTCTTTCCTGGCTATGGAGATGATAGCCATTCTGTATGGCATAAAGTGATATGTTTGAAGAGCCTTTGATTTATATTCTTAAACAGCTAACAAGCAAGATGGTTTCTTCACAGTGTTCTTTCAGTGAATGAATGTTCTAGATATTGTCACATCTGTGGTGAAATATTTGATATATGATGTTCCTAAACAGCTACCCATAAACTGGATTCAGCATGTGTTCTTTCATTTTGTGAAAATGATAGTCGCTCTGTGTGGAATATACTTAAGTATTTGAAGTGTATTATGTGCAGATGTTCCTAAACAGTGAAAAGAAGATGGTTTTTGCATAATTTTCTTTCAGATAACAAATGTTATAGACATTGTCACATCTGTAGTCAAATGTTTGATATGATTTATGTGAAAATATCCCTAAACAGCTACCTGTTGGCTTGATTAAGCACAATGCTCTTTCATTGTAAGAAAGTGATAGCTGTTCCATGTGGCATATACTGAAATGTTTGAAATGTCATCTGTGAAGATGTTCCTTAAGAGCTACTTGCTGGGTGTTTTCAAGACAATGTTCTTTCAGTGAATGGATGTTGTAGATAGTCTATCACACCCGTAGTGAAATGCTGGATAAGTTTTATGAAGATGTCCCTAAGTAGCTACAAGCAAAATGGTTTCACAACAGTGTTCTTACAGACATTGAAGGTTATAGATATTCTGTCATGCCTGTAGTGAAATGTTTGATAAGACTTGCATGAACACTTACATGAAGATGTTTCTAAACAGCCACAAGCAAGCTTTTTCAACACAGTATTTCATTGAATGAATGTAATAATTATCACATTGTGGCTGCAGAGAAACGTTTGATAAGACACACACAAAATGTTCATAAATAGCATGTGCCAGCTGGTTGCATCACAATGTTGTTTAATTTAATGGAAGTGATCATCATTCTGTATAGCATATGATGTGTTTGAATAGCCTTATATAAAGATATTCCTAAAAACTTATGAGCAATCTGGTTTCACCAGAGTGTGTTCCTCAGTGAAGGAATCTTACAGAGATTCTGTCAGAGCAGTAGTGACATGTTTGGTGTTTTGTATGAAGAAACCCTAAATGGCTTCCTGCAAGATGAGTTCAACACAGTGTTATTTCATTTTAAGAAAATGATAGTCATTCTGTTTGGCATAAACTGAAATATTAGAAAAGCCTTATATCAAGAGGTTCCTAATTAGCTACCAGCAATCTGGCTTCACAATAGTGTTCTTTCATTGAATGGATGTAATAGATACTTTGTAGTGAAATGTATGATAAGTCTCTTATGAAAAGGTTCCTAAACAGCTGCCTGCAATCTGGCTTCAGCACATTATATCATTGTCTCAAAGTGATATTCATTCAGTATGTCTTATATGGAAACGCTTGAAATGGTGAACATGAAGAAGTTTCTAAATATATACAAGCAAGATTGTTTCTCCACAGTTTTCTTTCAGTGACTGAATGTTACGTATAGTCTGTCACGACTATTGTAAAATGTTTGATGAGTCTTATGTAAAAACGTTCCTAGATAGCTATCTGTGAGCTCTATTTAGCACAGTGTTCTTTCATTGTAGGAAAATGATACCCATTCATTATGGCATATACTGAAATGTGAGAAATGTCTCCAATACAAATGTTCCTAATAATAGCTTCAAGATGCTTTCACCACAGAGTTCTTTCAGTGAAACAATATTGCAGATATTCTGTGACACTTGTAGTGAAGTGTTAGTTAAAACTTACTTGCAAGCTGGATTCAGCACAGTGTTTCTTTCATTGTTTGAAACTCATATTCAATCAGAACAGCAAATATTGAAATGGTTATAATGACTAATATGAAGAGGATCCTTAATGGCTGCAAGTAAGATGGTTTCACCACAGTTTTCTCTCAGTGAACAAATGCTATATATATTCTGTCCCGCATGCAATGAAATGTTTGTTAAGTCTTATATGAACATGTTCCTAAACAGCTACCCGCAAACTGGGCTTAGAACAGTGTTCTCACACTGTTAGTAATTGATAGGTCATCTGTAGGGCATATGCTGAAATGTTTGAAATGTCTTATGTGAATATGCCCCTAAACAGCTGTAAGCACATTTGTTTCACCAGAGTTCCTTTAGTGTCTGAATCTTATGGATATTTTTCAAGTCTGTAGTGTAATTTTTTAAGTATTTTATGAAGTTCTTCCTAAACAGATACTAGGAAACAAGGGTTCAGCTCATCCTTCTTTCCTTGAGTGAATATTAAAATCATTCTGTCATGACCATAGCGCAATATTTGTTAAGACTTATAAAAAGATATTTCTAAAAGACAACTTTCCAGCTGGGTTCTTAACATTGTTCTTTCATTTTATGGAAGTGATAACCATTCTGGATGGAATACACTGAAATGTTTGAAAAGACTTGTATGAAGATACTCCTAAATAGCTACAAGCAATCTGGTTACACCACAGTGTTCTTTCATTTAATAAACTTTATATATAGTCTCCTAAGGCTGTAGTGAAATGTTTTATATCATATATGAAAATGTTCCTACAGCTACCTGCAAGCTGGGATCAGCACACTGACTTTTCATTGTAATAAAGTGATAGTTACTTTGTATGGCATACACTGAAATGTCAGAAAAGACTTATATGAGTGTATTTCTAAAGAGATACAAGCAAGCTGGTTTCACAATAGTGATCTTTCATTGAATTAATGTAATAGATATTCTGTCGCACATGTTGTGAAATGTTCAATAAATCTTACATGAAAATGTTACTATAAGTCTACCTGAAAGCTGAGTTAAGTACAATGTTTTTTCATTTTAAGAAAGTATAGCTGTTCTCTATGGCTCATACTGAAATGCTAGAAAAGACTTACATGAAGATGTTCCTTAAAAGCTACAAGGAAGTTGGTTTCACCACAGCATTCTTTCAATGAGTGAATGTTATAGATATTCCATCATGCCCGTAGTGAAATGTTTGATAGGACTTATTTGAAGATTCCCCTAAAGAGCTGCAAGCAAGGTGTTTTCACCACAGTGTTCATTCAGAAAATGAATGTTATACGTATTCTGTCATGCCTCAAGAGAACTATTTGATGTCTTATGTGAGAGTGTTCCTGAACAGCTACAAGCAAGCTTTTTCAACATAGTGTGGTTTCCTTGAATGAATGTTATGGATATCATGTTGCGGCTGTAGAGAAACGTTTGATAAGACATAAATGAAATGCTCATAAAGAGCCACTGGTTTCATCAGAACGTTCTTTCTGGATATGGAAGTGATAGCCATTCTGTAGGCATAATGAAGTGTTTGAAGAGCCTTATACGAAGACATTCCCAAGGCGCCAGAAGTAATCTGGCTTCACCACAGTGTTCTTTCAGTGAACGAGTGTTATAGCTAGTCTGTCATGCCTGTAGTGAAATGTTTAATAAGTCTTATATGAAGAGGTTTCAAACAGCCGCCAGCAAGCCGGGTTTAGCACAGTGTCCTTTAACTGTAAGTAAGTGAGAGCCATTCTGTATGGCATATACTTAAATGTTAGAGAGGTCTTATATGAAGATGTTCCTAAATAGAATCCAACAAGATGTGTTCAGGACAGAATAATTTCATCATAAGATAGTGACAGCCGTTTAGTATGGCATATACTGAAATGCTGAAAAGGACTGAAATGAAGATCTTCCTTAACAGTAAAACCAAGCCACTTTCACCATAGTGTTCTTTCATTGAATGGATGTAATAGATATTCTGTCATGCCTGTAGTTAAATGTTCAATAGGTCTTACATAAAAATACTCCTAATAATCTACCTGAAAGCTATTAAACACAAACTTCTTTCCTTGTAAGAAGGGTATGGCCATGCTGTATGCCATATACTGAAATGCTTGAAAAGCTTTATACGAAGATGTTCCTCAACAGTTACAAGAAAACTGCTTTCATCCCTGTGTTCGTTCAATGAGTGAATGTTTAGAGATTCTGTCATTCCTGCAAAGGAATGTTTAATAAGTCTTACATGAAGATGTTTCTAAACAGCTACAAGGAAATTTTTTTAAATATAGTGTTATTACATTGAATAAACATTAAAGACATCCTGTCATGACTGTAGGCAAATGTCTGATAAGACTTGAGCAAGATATTAATAAACAATTACTTGCAAGCTGGGTTCATCACAGTATTCTTTCCTGGCTATGGAGATGATAGCCATTCTGTATGGCATAAAGTGATATGTTTGAAGAGCCTTTGATTTATATTCTTAAACAGCTAACAAGCAAGATGGTTTCTTCACAGTGTTCTTTCAGTGAATGAATGTTCTAGATATTGTCACATCTGTGGTGAAATATTTGATATATGATGTTCCTAAACAGCTACCCATAAACTGGATTCAGCATGTGTTCTTTCATTTTGTGAAAATGATAGTCGCTCTGTGTGGAATATACTTAAGTATTTGAAGTGTATTATGTGCAGATGTTCCTAAACAGTGAAAAGAAGATGGTTTTTGCATAATTTTCTTTCAGATAACAAATGTTATAGACATTGTCACATCTGTAGTCAAATGTTTGATATGATTTATGTGAAAATATCCCTAAACAGCTACCTGTTGGCTTGATTAAGCACAATGCTCTTTCATTGTAAGAAAGTGATAGCTGTTCCATGTGGCATATACTGAAATGTTTGAAATGTCATCTGTGAAGATGTTCCTTAAGAGCTACTTGCTGGGTGTTTTCAAGACAATGTTCTTTCAGTGAATGGATGTTGTAGATAGTCTATCACACCCGTAGTGAAATGCTGGATAAGTTTTATGAAGATGTCCCTAAGTAGCTACAAGCAAAATGGTTTCACAACAGTGTTCTTACAGACATTGAAGGTTATAGATATTCTGTCATGCCTGTAGTGAAATGTTTGATAAGACTTGCATGAACACTTACATGAAGATGTTTCTAAACAGCCACAAGCAAGCTTTTTCAACACAGTATTTCATTGAATGAATGTAATAATTATCACATTGTGGCTGCAGAGAAACGTTTGATAAGACACACACAAAATGTTCATAAATAGCATGTGCCAGCTGGTTGCATCACAATGTTGTTTAATTTAATGGAAGTGATCATCATTCTGTATAGCATATGATGTGTTTGAATAGCCTTATATAAAGATATTCCTAAAAACTTATGAGCAATCTGGTTTCACCAGAGTGTGTTCCTCAGTGAAGGAATCTTACAGAGATTCTGTCAGAGCAGTAGTGACATGTTTGGTGTTTTGTATGAAGAAACCCTAAATGGCTTCCTGCAAGATGAGTTCAACACAGTGTTATTTCATTTTAAGAAAATGATAGTCATTCTGTTTGGCATAAACTGAAATATTAGAAAAGCCTTATATCAAGAGGTTCCTAATTAGCTACCAGCAATCTGGCTTCACAATAGTGTTCTTTCATTGAATGGATGTAATAGATACTTTGTAGTGAAATGTATGATAAGTCTCTTATGAAAAGGTTCCTAAACAGCTGCCTGCAATCTGGCTTCAGCACATTATATCATTGTCTCAAAGTGATATTCATTCAGTATGTCTTATATGGAAACGCTTGAAATGGTGAACATGAAGAAGTTTCTAAATATATACAAGCAAGATTGTTTCTCCACAGTTTTCTTTCAGTGACTGAATGTTACGTATAGTCTGTCACGACTATTGTAAAATGTTTGATGAGTCTTATGTAAAAACGTTCCTAGATAGCTATCTGTGAGCTCTATTTAGCACAGTGTTCTTTCATTGTAGGAAAATGATACCCATTCATTATGGCATATACTGAAATGTGAGAAATGTCTCCAATACAAATGTTCCTAATAATAGCTTCAAGATGCTTTCACCACAGAGTTCTTTCAGTGAAACAATATTGCAGATATTCTGTGACACTTGTAGTGAAGTGTTAGTTAAAACTTACTTGCAAGCTGGATTCAGCACAGTGTTTCTTTCATTGTTTGAAACTCATATTCAATCAGAACAGCAAATATTGAAATGGTTATAATGACTAATATGAAGAGGATCCTTAATGGCTGCAAGTAAGATGGTTTCACCACAGTTTTCTCTCAGTGAACAAATGCTATATATATTCTGTCCCGCATGCAATGAAATGTTTGTTAAGTCTTATATGAACATGTTCCTAAACAGCTACCCGCAAACTGGGCTTAGAACAGTGTTCTCACACTGTTAGTAATTGATAGGTCATCTGTAGGGCATATGCTGAAATGTTTGAAATGTCTTATGTGAATATGCCCCTAAACAGCTGTAAGCACATTTGTTTCACCAGAGTTCCTTTAGTGTCTGAATCTTATGGATATTTTTCAAGTCTGTAGTGTAATTTTTTAAGTATTTTATGAAGTTCTTCCTAAACAGATACTAGGAAACAAGGGTTCAGCTCATCCTTCTTTCCTTGAGTGAATATTAAAATCATTCTGTCATGACCATAGCGCAATATTTGTTAAGACTTATAAAAAGATATTTCTAAAAGACAACTTTCCAGCTGGGTTCTTAACATTGTTCTTTCATTTTATGGAAGTGATAACCATTCTGGATGGAATACACTGAAATGTTTGAAAAGACTTGTATGAAGATACTCCTAAATAGCTACAAGCAATCTGGTTACACCACAGTGTTCTTTCATTTAATAAACTTTATATATAGTCTCCTAAGGCTGTAGTGAAATGTTTTATATCATATATGAAAATGTTCCTACAGCTACCTGCAAGCTGGGATCAGCACACTGACTTTTCATTGTAATAAAGTGATAGTTACTTTGTATGGCATACACTGAAATGTCAGAAAAGACTTATATGAGTGTATTTCTAAAGAGATACAAGCAAGCTGGTTTCACAATAGTGATCTTTCATTGAATTAATGTAATAGATATTCTGTCGCACATGTTGTGAAATGTTCAATAAATCTTACATGAAAATGTTACTATAAGTCTACCTGAAAGCTGAGTTAAGTACAATGTTTTTTCATTTTAAGAAAGTATAGCTGTTCTCTATGGCTCATACTGAAATGCTAGAAAAGACTTACATGAAGATGTTCCTTAAAAGCTACAAGGAAGTTGGTTTCACCACAGCATTCTTTCAATGAGTGAATGTTATAGATATTCCATCATGCCCGTAGTGAAATGTTTGATAGGACTTATTTGAAGATTCCCCTAAAGAGCTGCAAGCAAGGTGTTTTCACCACAGCGTTCATTCAGAAAATGAATGTTATACGTATTCTGTCATGCCTCAAGAGAACTATTTGATGTCTTATGTGAGAGTGTTCCTGAACAGCTACAAGCAAGCTTTTTCAACATAGTGTGGTTTCCTTGAATGAATGTTATGGATATCATGTTGCGGCTGTAGAGAAACGTTTGATAAGACATAAATGAAATGCTCATAAAGAGCCACTGGTTTCATCAGAACGTTCTTTCTGGATATGGAAGTGATAGCCATTCTGTAGGCATAATGAAGTGTTTGAAGAGCCTTATACGAAGACATTCCCAAGGCGCCAGAAGTAATCTGGCTTCACCACAGTGTTCTTTCAGTGAACGAGTGTTATAGCTAGTCTGTCATGCCTGTAGTGAAATGTTTAATAAGTCTTATATGAAGAGGTTTCAAACAGCCGCCAGCAAGCCGGGTTTAGCACAGTGTCCTTTAACTGTAAGTAAGTGAGAGCCATTCTGTATGGCATATACTTAAATGTTAGAGAGGTCTTATATGAAGATGTTCCTAAATAGAATCCAACAAGATGTGTTCAGGACAGAATAATTTCATCATAAGATAGTGACAGCCGTTTAGTATGGCATATACTGAAATGCTGAAAAGGACTGAAATGAAGATCTTCCTTAACAGTAAAACCAAGCCACTTTCACCATAGTGTTCTTTCATTGAATGGATGTAATAGATATTCTGTCATGCCTGTAGTAAAATGTTCAATAGGTCTTACATAAAAATACTCCTAATAATCTACCTGAAAGCTATTAAACACAAACTTCTTTCCTTGTAAGAAGGGTATGGCCATGCTGTATGCCATATACTGAAATGCTTGAAAAGCTTTATACGAAGATGTTCCTCAACAGTTACAAGAAAACTGCTTTCATCCCTGTGTTCGTTCAATGAGTGAATGTTTAGAGATTCTGTCATTCCTGCAAAGGAATGTTTAATAAGTCTTACATGAAGATGTTTCTAAACAGCTACAAGGAAATTTTTTTAAATATAGTGTTATTACATTGAATAAACATTAAAGACATCCTGTCATGACTGTAGGCAAATGTCTGATAAGACTTGAGCAAGATATTAATAAACAATTACTTGCAAGCTGGGTTCATCACAGTATTCTTTCCTGGCTATGGAGATGATAGCCATTCTGTATGGCATAAAGTGATATGTTTGAAGAGCCTTTGATTTATATTCTTAAACAGCTAACAAGCAAGATGGTTTCTTCACAGTGTTCTTTCAGTGAATGAATGTTCTAGATATTGTCACATCTGTGGTGAAATATTTGATATATGATGTTCCTAAACAGCTACCCATAAACTGGATTCAGCATGTGTTCTTTCATTTTGTGAAAATGATAGTCGCTCTGTGTGGAATATACTTAAGTATTTGAAGTGTATTATGTGCAGATGTTCCTAAACAGTGAAAAGAAGATGGTTTTTGCATAATTTTCTTTCAGATAACAAATGTTATAGACATTGTCACATCTGTAGTCAAATGTTTGATATGATTTATGTGAAAATATCCCTAAACAGCTACCTGTTGGCTTGATTAAGCACAATGCTCTTTCATTGTAAGAAAGTGATAGCTGTTCCATGTGGCATATACTGAAATGTTTGAAATGTCATCTGTGAAGATGTTCCTTAAGAGCTACTTGCTGGGTGTTTTCAAGACAATGTTCTTTCAGTGAATGGATGTTGTAGATAGTCTATCACACCCGTAGTGAAATGCTGGATAAGTTTTATGAAGATGTCCCTAAGTAGCTACAAGCAAAATGGTTTCACAACAGTGTTCTTACAGACATTGAAGGTTATAGATATTCTGTCATGCCTGTAGTGAAATGTTTGATAAGACTTGCATGAACACTTACATGAAGATGTTTCTAAACAGCCACAAGCAAGCTTTTTCAACACAGTATTTCATTGAATGAATGTAATAATTATCACATTGTGGCTGCAGAGAAACGTTTGATAAGACACACACAAAATGTTCATAAATAGCATGTGCCAGCTGGTTGCATCACAATGTTGTTTAATTTAATGGAAGTGATCATCATTCTGTATAGCATATGATGTGTTTGAATAGCCTTATATAAAGATATTCCTAAAAACTTATGAGCAATCTGGTTTCACCAGAGTGTGTTCCTCAGTGAAGGAATCTTACAGAGATTCTGTCAGAGCAGTAGTGACATGTTTGGTGTTTTGTATGAAGAAACCCTAAATGGCTTCCTGCAAGATGAGTTCAACACAGTGTTATTTCATTTTAAGAAAATGATAGTCATTCTGTTTGGCATAAACTGAAATATTAGAAAAGCCTTATATCAAGAGGTTCCTAATTAGCTACCAGCAATCTGGCTTCACAGTAGTGTTCTTTCATTGAATGGATGTAATAGATACTTTGTAGTGAAATGTATGATAAGTCTCTTATGAAAAGGTTCCTAAACAGCTGCCTGCAATCTGGCTTCAGCACATTATATCATTGTCTCAAAGTGATATTCATTCAGTATGTCTTATATGGAAACGCTTGAAATGGTGAACATGAAGAAGTTTCTAAATATATACAAGCAAGATTGTTTCTCCACAGTTTTCTTTCAGTGACTGAATGTTACGTATAGTCTGTCACGACTATTGTAAAATGTTTGATGAGTCTTATGTAAAAACGTTCCTAGATAGCTATCTGTGAGCTCTATTTAGCACAGTGTTCTTTCATTGTAGGAAAATGATACCCATTCATTATGGCATATACTGAAATGTGAGAAATGTCTCCAATACAAATGTTCCTAATAATAGCTTCAAGATGCTTTCACCACAGAGTTCTTTCAGTGAAACAATATTGCAGATATTCTGTGACACTTGTAGTGAAGTGTTAGTTAAAACTTACTTGCAAGCTGGATTCAGCACAGTGTTTCTTTCATTGTTTGAAACTCATATTCAATCAGAACAGCAAATATTGAAATGGTTATAATGACTAATATGAAGAGGATCCTTAATGGCTGCAAGTAAGATGGTTTCACCACAGTTTTCTCTCAGTGAACAAATGCTATATATATTCTGTCCCGCATGCAATGAAATGTTTGTTAAGTCTTATATGAACATGTTCCTAAACAGCTACCCGCAAACTGGGCTTAGAACAGTGTTCTCACACTGTTAGTAATTGATAGGTCATCTGTAGGGCATATGCTGAAATGTTTGAAATGTCTTATGTGAATATGCCCCTAAACAGCTGTAAGCACATTTGTTTCACCAGAGTTCCTTTAGTGTCTGAATCTTATGGATATTTTTCAAGTCTGTAGTGTAATTTTTTAAGTATTTTATGAAGTTCTTCCTAAACAGATACTAGGAAACAAGGGTTCAGCTCATCCTTCTTTCCTTGAGTGAATATTAAAATCATTCTGTCATGACCATAGCGCAATATTTGTTAAGACTTATAAAAAGATATTTCTAAAAGACAACTTTCCAGCTGGGTTCTTAACATTGTTCTTTCATTTTATGGAAGTGATAACCATTCTGGATGGAATACACTGAAATGTTTGAAAAGACTTGTATGAAGATACTCCTAAATAGCTACAAGCAATCTGGTTACACCACAGTGTTCTTTCATTTAATAAACTTTATATATAGTCTCCTATGGCTGTAGTGAAATGTTTTATATCATATATGAAAATGTTCCTACAGCTACCTGCAAGCTGGGATCAGCACACTGACTTTTCATTGTAATAAAGTGATAGTTACTTTGTATGGCATACACTGAAATGTCAGAAAAGACTTATATGAGTGTATTTCTAAAGAGATACAAGCAAGCTGGTTTCACAATAGTGATCTTTCATTGAATTAATGTAATAGATATTCTGTCGCACATGTTGTGAAATGTTCAATAAATCTTACATGAAAATGTTACTATAAGTCTACCTGAAAGCTGAGTTAAGTACAATGTTTTTTCATTTTAAGAAAGTATAGCTGTTCTCTATGGCTCATACTGAAATGCTAGAAAAGACTTACATGAAGATGTTCCTTAAAAGCTACAAGGAAGTTGGTTTCACCACAGCATTCTTTCAATGAGTGAATGTTATAGATATTCCATCATGCCCGTAGTGAAATGTTTGATAGGACTTATTTGAAGATTCCCCTAAAGAGCTGCAAGCAAGGTGTTTTCACCACAGTGTTCATTCAGAAAATGAATGTTATACGTATTCTGTCATGCCTCAAGAGAACTATTTGATGTCTTATGTGAGAGTGTTCCTGAACAGCTACAAGCAAGCTTTTTCAACATAGTGTGGTTTCCTTGAATGAATGTTATGGATATCATGTTGCGGCTGTAGAGAAACGTTTGATAAGACATAAATGAAATGCTCATAAAGAGCCACTGGTTTCATCAGAACGTTCTTTCTGGATATGGAAGTGATAGCCATTCTGTAGGCATAATGAAGTGTTTGAAGAGCCTTATACGAAGACATTCCCAAGGCGCCAGAAGTAATCTGGCTTCACCACAGTGTTCTTTCAGTGAACGAGTGTTATAGCTAGTCTGTCATGCCTGTAGTGAAATGTTTAATAAGTCTTATATGAAGAGGTTTCAAACAGCCGCCAGCAAGCCGGGTTTAGCACAGTGTCCTTTAACTGTAAGTAAGTGAGAGCCATTCTGTATGGCATATACTTAAATGTTAGAGAGGTCTTATATGAAGATGTTCCTAAATAGAATCCAACAAGATGTGTTCAGGACAGAATAATTTCATCATAAGATAGTGACAGCCGTTTAGTATGGCATATACTGAAATGCTGAAAAGGACTGAAATGAAGATCTTCCTTAACTGTAAAACCAAGCCACTTTCACCATAGTGTTCTTTCATTGAATGGATGTAATAGATATTCTGTCATGCCTGTAGTTAAATGTTCAATAGGTCTTACATAAAAATACTCCTAATAATCTACCTGAAAGCTATTAAACACAAACTTCTTTCCTTGTAAGAAGGGTATGGCCATGCTGTATGCCATATACTGAAATGCTTGAAAAGCTTTATACGAAGATGTTCCTCAACAGTTACAAGAAAACTGCTTTCATCCCTGTGTTCGTTCAATGAGTGAATGTTTAGAGATTCTGTCATTCCTGCAAAGGAATGTTTAATAAGTCTTACATGAAGATGTTTCTAAACAGCTACAAGGAAATTTTTTTAAATATAGTGTTATTACATTGAATAAACATTAAAGACATCCTGTCATGACTGTAGGCAAATGTCTGATAAGACTTGAGCAAGATATTAATAAACAATTACTTGCAAGCTGGGTTCATCACAGTATTCTTTCCTGGCTATGGAGATGATAGCCATTCTGTATGGCATAAAGTGATATGTTTGAAGAGCCTTTGATTTATATTCTTAAACAGCTAACAAGCAAGATGGTTTCTTCACAGTGTTCTTTCAGTGAATGAATGTTCTAGATATTGTCACATCTGTGGTGAAATATTTGATATATGATGTTCCTAAACAGCTACCCATAAACTGGATTCAGCATGTGTTCTTTCATTTTGTGAAAATGATAGTCGCTCTGTGTGGAATATACTTAAGTATTTGAAGTGTATTATGTGCAGATGTTCCTAAACAGTGAAAAGAAGATGGTTTTTGCATAATTTTCTTTCAGATAACAAATGTTATAGACATTGTCACATCTGTAGTCAAATGTTTGATATGATTTATGTGAAAATATCCCTAAACAGCTACCTGTTGGCTTGATTAAGCACAATGCTCTTTCATTGTAAGAAAGTGATAGCTGTTCCATGTGGCATATACTGAAATGTTTGAAATGTCATCTGTGAAGATGTTCCTTAAGAGCTACTTGCTGGGTGTTTTCAAGACAATGTTCTTTCAGTGAATGGATGTTGTAGATAGTCTATCACACCCGTAGTGAAATGCTGGATAAGTTTTATGAAGATGTCCCTAAGTAGCTACAAGCAAAATGGTTTCACAACAGTGTTCTTACAGACATTGAAGGTTATAGATATTCTGTCATGCCTGTAGTGAAATGTTTGATAAGACTTGCATGAACACTTACATGAAGATGTTTCTAAACAGCCACAAGCAAGCTTTTTCAACACAGTATTTCATTGAATGAATGTAATAATTATCACATTGTGGCTGCAGAGAAACGTTTGATAAGACACACACAAAATGTTCATAAATAGCATGTGCCAGCTGGTTGCATCACAATGTTGTTTAATTTAATGGAAGTGATCATCATTCTGTATAGCATATGATGTGTTTGAATAGCCTTATATAAAGATATTCCTAAAAACTTATGAGCAATCTGGTTTCACCAGAGTGTGTTCCTCAGTGAAGGAATCTTACAGAGATTCTGTCAGAGCAGTAGTGACATGTTTGGTGTTTTGTATGAAGAAACCCTAAATGGCTTCCTGCAAGATGAGTTCAACACAGTGTTATTTCATTTTAAGAAAATGATAGTCATTCTGTTTGGCATAAACTGAAATATTAGAAAAGCCTTATATCAAGAGGTTCCTAATTAGCTACCAGCAATCTGGCTTCACAGTAGTGTTCTTTCATTGAATGGATGTAATAGATACTTTGTAGTGAAATGTATGATAAGTCTCTTATGAAAAGGTTCCTAAACAGCTGCCTGCAATCTGGCTTCAGCACATTATATCATTGTCTCAAAGTGATATTCATTCAGTATGTCTTATATGGAAACGCTTGAAATGGTGAACATGAAGAAGTTTCTAAATATATACAAGCAAGATTGTTTCTCCACAGTTTTCTTTCAGTGACTGAATGTTACGTATAGTCTGTCACGACTATTGTAAAATGTTTGATGAGTCTTATGTAAAAACGTTCCTAGATAGCTATCTGTGAGCTCTATTTAGCACAGTGTTCTTTCATTGTAGGAAAATGATACCCATTCATTATGGCATATACTGAAATGTGAGAAATGTCTCCAATACAAATGTTCCTAATAATAGCTTCAAGATGCTTTCACCACAGAGTTCTTTCAGTGAAACAATATTGCAGATATTCTGTGACACTTGTAGTGAAGTGTTAGTTAAAACTTACTTGCAAGCTGGATTCAGCACAGTGTTTCTTTCATTGTTTGAAACTCATATTCAATCAGAACAGCAAATATTGAAATGGTTATAATGACTAATATGAAGAGGATCCTTAATGGCTGCAAGTAAGATGGTTTCACCACAGTTTTCTCTCAGTGAACAAATGCTATATATATTCTGTCCCGCATGCAATGAAATGTTTGTTAAGTCTTATATGAACATGTTCCTAAACAGCTACCCGCAAACTGGGCTTAGAACAGTGTTCTCACACTGTTAGTAATTGATAGGTCATCTGTAGGGCATATGCTGAAATGTTTGAAATGTCTTATGTGAATATGCCCCTAAACAGCTGTAAGCACATTTGTTTCACCAGAGTTCCTTTAGTGTCTGAATCTTATGGATATTTTTCAAGTCTGTAGTGTAATTTTTTAAGTATTTTATGAAGTTCTTCCTAAACAGATACTAGGAAACAAGGGTTCAGCTCATCCTTCTTTCCTTGAGTGAATATTAAAATCATTCTGTCATGACCATAGCGCAATATTTGTTAAGACTTATAAAAAGATATTTCTAAAAGACAACTTTCCAGCTGGGTTCTTAACATTGTTCTTTCATTTTATGGAAGTGATAACCATTCTGGATGGAATACACTGAAATGTTTGAAAAGACTTGTATGAAGATACTCCTAAATAGCTACAAGCAATCTGGTTACACCACAGTGTTCTTTCATTTAATAAACTTTATATATAGTCTCCTATGGCTGTAGTGAAATGTTTTATATCATATATGAAAATGTTCCTACAGCTACCTGCAAGCTGGGATCAGCACACTGACTTTTCATTGTAATAAAGTGATAGTTACTTTGTATGGCATACACTGAAATGTCAGAAAAGACTTATATGAGTCTATTTCTAAAGAGATACAAGCAAGCTGGTTTCACAATAGTGATCTTTCATTGAATTAATGTAATAGATATTCTGTCGCACATGTTGTGAAATGTTCAATAAATCTTACATGAAAATGTTACTATAAGTCTACCTGAAAGCTGAGTTAAGTACAATGTTTTTTCATTTTAAGAAAGTATAGCTGTTCTCTATGGCTCATACTGAAATGCTAGAAAAGACTTACATGAAGATGTTCCTTAAAAGCTACAAGGAAGTTGGTTTCACCACAGCATTCTTTCAATGAGTGAATGTTATAGATATTCCATCATGCCCGTAGTGAAATGTTTGATAGGACTTATTTGAAGATTCCCCTAAAGAGCTGCAAGCAAGGTGTTTTCACCACAGCGTTCATTCAGAAAATGAATGTTATACGTATTCTGTCATGCCTCAAGAGAACTATTTGATGTCTTATGTGAGAGTGTTCCTGAACAGCTACAAGCAAGCTTTTTCAACATAGTGTGGTTTCCTTGAATGAATGTTATGGATATCATGTTGCGGCTGTAGAGAAACGTTTGATAAGACATAAATGAAATGCTCATAAAGAGCCACTGGTTTCATCAGAACGTTCTTTCTGGATATGGAAGTGATAGCCATTCTGTAGGCATAATGAAGTGTTTGAAGAGCCTTATACGAAGACATTCCCAAGGCGCCAGAAGTAATCTGGCTTCACCACAGTGTTCTTTCAGTGAACGAGTGTTATAGCTAGTCTGTCATGCCTGTAGTGAAATGTTTAATAAGTCTTATATGAAGAGGTTTCAAACAGCCGCCAGCAAGCCGGGTTTAGCACAGTGTCCTTTAACTGTAAGTAAGTGAGAGCCATTCTGTATGGCATATACTTAAATGTTAGAGAGGTCTTATATGAAGATGTTCCTAAATAGAATCCAACAAGATGTGTTCAGGACAGAATAATTTCATCATAAGATAGTGACAGCCGTTTAGTATGGCATATACTGAAATGCTGAAAAGGACTGAAATGAAGATCTTCCTTAACAGTAAAACCAAGCCACTTTCACCATAGTGTTCTTTCATTGAATGGATGTAATAGATATTCTGTCATGCCTGTAGTTAAATGTTCAATAGGTCTTACATAAAAATACTCCTAATAATCTACCTGAAAGCTATTAAACACAAACTTCTTTCCTTGTAAGAAGGGTATGGCCATGCTGTATGCCACATACTGAAATGCTTGAAAAGCTTTATACGAAGATGTTCCTCAACAGTTACAAGAAAACTGCTTTCATCCCTGTGTTCGTTCAATGAGTGAATGTTTAGAGATTCTGTCATTCCTGCAAAGGAATGTTTAATAAGTCTTACATGAAGATGTTTCTAAACAGCTACAAGGAAATTTTTTTAAATATAGTGTTATTACATTGAATAAACATTAAAGACATCCTGTCATGACTGTAGGCAAATGTCTGATAAGACTTGAGCAAGATATTAATAAACAATTACTTGCAAGCTGGGTTCATCACAGTATTCTTTCCTGGCTATGGAGATGATAGCCATTCTGTATGGCATAAAGTGATATGTTTGAAGAGCCTTTGATTTATATTCTTAAACAGCTAACAAGCAAGATGGTTTCTTCACAGTGTTCTTTCAGTGAATGAATGTTCTAGATATTGTCACATCTGTGGTGAAATATTTGATATATGATGTTCCTAAACAGCTACCCATAAACTGGATTCAGCATGTGTTCTTTCATTTTGTGAAAATGATAGTCGCTCTGTGTGGAATATACTTAAGTATTTGAAGTGTATTATGTGCAGATGTTCCTAAACAGTGAAAAGAAGATGGTTTTTGCATAATTTTCTTTCAGATAACAAATGTTATAGACATTGTCACATCTGTAGTCAAATGTTTGATATGATTTATGTGAAAATATCCCTAAACAGCTACCTGTTGGCTTGATTAAGCACAATGCTCTTTCATTGTAAGAAAGTGATAGCTGTTCCATGTGGCATATACTGAAATGTTTGAAATGTCATCTGTGAAGATGTTCCTTAAGAGCTACTTGCTGGGTGTTTTCAAGACAATGTTCTTTCAGTGAATGGATGTTGTAGATAGTCTATCACACCCGTAGTGAAATGCTGGATAAGTTTTATGAAGATGTCCCTAAGTAGCTACAAGCAAAATGGTTTCACAACAGTGTTCTTACAGACATTGAAGGTTATAGATATTCTGTCATGCCTGTAGTGAAATGTTTGATAAGACTTGCATGAACACTTACATGAAGATGTTTCTAAACAGCCACAAGCAAGCTTTTTCAACACAGTATTTCATTGAATGAATGTAATAATTATCACATTGTGGCTGCAGAGAAACGTTTGATAAGACACACACAAAATGTTCATAAATAGCATGTGCCAGCTGGTTGCATCACAATGTTGTTTAATTTAATGGAAGTGATCATCATTCTGTATAGCATATGATGTGTTTGAATAGCCTTATATAAAGATATTCCTAAAAACTTATGAGCAATCTGGTTTCACCAGAGTGTGTTCCTCAGTGAAGGAATCTTACAGAGATTCTGTCAGAGCAGTAGTGACATGTTTGGTGTTTTGTATGAAGAAACCCTAAATGGCTTCCTGCAAGATGAGTTCAACACAGTGTTATTTCATTTTAAGAAAATGATAGTCATTCTGTTTGGCATAAACTGAAATATTAGAAAAGCCTTATATCAAGAGGTTCCTAATTAGCTACCAGCAATCTGGCTTCACAGTAGTGTTCTTTCATTGAATGGATGTAATAGATACTTTGTAGTGAAATGTATGATAAGTCTCTTATGAAAAGGTTCCTAAACAGCTGCCTGCAATCTGGCTTCAGCACATTATATCATTGTCTCAAAGTGATATTCATTCAGTATGTCTTATATGGAAACGCTTGAAATGGTGAACATGAAGAAGTTTCTAAATATATACAAGCAAGATTGTTTCTCCACAGTTTTCTTTCAGTGACTGAATGTTACGTATAGTCTGTCACGACTATTGTAAAATGTTTGATGAGTCTTATGTAAAAACGTTCCTAGATAGCTATCTGTGAGCTCTATTTAGCACAGTGTTCTTTCATTGTAGGAAAATGATACCCATTCATTATGGCATATACTGAAATGTGAGAAATGTCTCCAATACAAATGTTCCTAATAATAGCTTCAAGATGCTTTCACCACAGAGTTCTTTCAGTGAAACAATATTGCAGATATTCTGTGACACTTGTAGTGAAGTGTTAGTTAAAACTTACTTGCAAGCTGGATTCAGCACAGTGTTTCTTTCATTGTTTGAAACTCATATTCAATCAGAACAGCAAATATTGAAATGGTTATAATGACTAATATGAAGAGGATCCTTAATGGCTGCAAGTAAGATGGTTTCACCACAGTTTTCTCTCAGTGAACAAATGCTATATATATTCTGTCCCGCATGCAATGAAATGTTTGTTAAGTCTTATATGAACATGTTCCTAAACAGCTACCCGCAAACTGGGCTTAGAACAGTGTTCTCACACTGTTAGTAATTGATAGGTCATCTGTAGGGCATATGCTGAAATGTTTGAAATGTCTTATGTGAATATGCCCCTAAACAGCTGTAAGCACATTTGTTTCACCAGAGTTCCTTTAGTGTCTGAATCTTATGGATATTTTTCAAGTCTGTAGTGTAATTTTTTAAGTATTTTATGAAGTTCTTCCTAAACGGATACTAGGAAACAAGGGTTCAGCTCATCCTTCTTTCCTTGAGTGAATATTAAAATCATTCTGTCATGACCATAGCGCAATATTTGTTAAGACTTATAAAAAGATATTTCTAAAAGACAACTTTCCAGCTGGGTTCTTAACATTGTTCTTTCATTTTATGGAAGTGATAACCATTCTGGATGGAATACACTGAAATGTTTGAAAAGACTTGTATGAAGATACTCCTAAATAGCTACAAGCAATCTGGTTACACCACAGTGTTCTTTCATTTAATAAACTTTATATATAGTCTCCTAAGGCTGTAGTGAAATGTTTTATATCATATATGAAAATGTTCCTACAGCTACCTGCAAGCTGGGATCAGCACACTGACTTTTCATTGTAATAAAGTGATAGTTACTTTGTATGGCATACACTGAAATGTCAGAAAAGACTTATATGAGTGTATTTCTAAAGAGATACAAGCAAGCTGGTTTCACAATAGTGATCTTTCATTGAATTAATGTAATAGATATTCTGTCGCACATGTTGTGAAATGTTCAATAAATCTTACATGAAAATGTTACTATAAGTCTACCTGAAAGCTGAGTTAAGTACAATGTTTTTTCATTTTAAGAAAGTATAGCTGTTCTCTATGGCTCATACTGAAATGCTAGAAAAGACTTACATGAAGATGTTCCTTAAAAGCTACAAGGAAGTTGGTTTCACCACAGCATTCTTTCAATGAGTGAATGTTATAGATATTCCATCATGCCCGTAGTGAAATGTTTGATAGGACTTATTTGAAGATTCCCCTAAAGAGCTGCAAGCAAGGTGTTTTCACCACAGTGTTCATTCAGAAAATGAATGTTATACGTATTCTGTCATGCCTCAAGAGAACTATTTGATGTCTTATGTGAGAGTGTTCCTGAACAGCTACAAGCAAGCTTTTTCAACATAGTGTGGTTTCCTTGAATGAATGTTATGGATATCATGTTGCGGCTGTAGAGAAACGTTTGATAAGACATAAATGAAATGCTCATAAAGAGCCACTGGTTTCATCAGAACGTTCTTTCTGGATATGGAAGTGATAGCCATTCTGTAGGCATAATGAAGTGTTTGAAGAGCCTTATACGAAGACATTCCCAAGGCGCCAGAAGTAATCTGGCTTCACCACAGTGTTCTTTCAGTGAACGAGTGTTATAGCTAGTCTGTCATGCCTGTAGTGAAATGTTTAATAAGTCTTATATGAAGAGGTTTCAAACAGCCGCCAGCAAGCCGGGTTTAGCACAGTGTCCTTTAACTGTAAGTAAGTGAGAGCCATTCTGTATGGCATATACTTAAATGTTAGAGAGGTCTTATATGAAGATGTTCCTAAATAGAATCCAACAAGATGTGTTCAGGACAGAATAATTTCATCATAAGATAGTGACAGCCGTTTAGTATGGCATATACTGAAATGCTGAAAAGGACTGAAATGAAGATCTTCCTTAACAGTAAAACCAAGCCACTTTCACCATAGTGTTCTTTCATTGAATGGATGTAATAGATATTCTGTCATGCCTGTAGTAAAATGTTCAATAGGTCTTACATAAAAATACTCCTAATAATCTACCTGAAAGCTATTAAACACAAACTTCTTTCCTTGTAAGAAGGGTATGGCCATGCTGTATGCCATATACTGAAATGCTTGAAAAGCTTTATACGAAGATGTTCCTCAACAGTTACAAGAAAACTGCTTTCATCCCTGTGTTCGTTCAATGAGTGAATGTTTAGAGATTCTGTCATTCCTGCAAAGGAATGTTTAATAAGTCTTACATGAAGATGTTTCTAAACAGCTACAAGGAAATTTTTTTAAATATAGTGTTATTACATTGAATAAACATTAAAGACATCCTGTCATGACTGTAGGCAAATGTCTGATAAGACTTGAGCAAGATATTAATAAACAATTACTTGCAAGCTGGGTTCATCACAGTATTCTTTCCTGGCTATGGAGATGATAGCCATTCTGTATGGCATAAAGTGATATGTTTGAAGAGCCTTTGATTTATATTCTTAAACAGCTAACAAGCAAGATGGTTTCTTCACAGTGTTCTTTCAGTGAATGAATGTTCTAGATATTGTCACATCTGTGGTGAAATATTTGATATATGATGTTCCTAAACAGCTACCCATAAACTGGATTCAGCATGTGTTCTTTCATTTTGTGAAAATGATAGTCGCTCTGTGTGGAATATACTTAAGTATTTGAAGTGTATTATGTGCAGATGTTCCTAAACAGTGAAAAGAAGATGGTTTTTGCATAATTTTCTTTCAGATAACAAATGTTATAGACATTGTCACATCTGTAGTCAAATGTTTGATATGATTTATGTGAAAATATCCCTAAACAGCTACCTGTTGGCTTGATTAAGCACAATGCTCTTTCATTGTAAGAAAGTGATAGCTGTTCCATGTGGCATATACTGAAATGTTTGAAATGTCATCTGTGAAGATGTTCCTTAAGAGCTACTTGCTGGGTGTTTTCAAGACAATGTTCTTTCAGTGAATGGATGTTATAGATAGTCTATCACACCCGTAGTGAAATGCTGGATAAGTTTTATGAAGATGTCCCTAAGTAGCTACAAGCAAAATGGTTTCACAACAGTGTTCTTACAGACATTGAAGGTTATAGATATTCTGTCATGCCTGTAGTGAAATGTTTGATAAGACTTGCATGAACACTTACATGAAGATGTTTCTAAACAGCCACAAGCAAGCTTTTTCAACACAGTATTTCATTGAATGAATGTAATAATTATCACATTGTGGCTGCAGAGAAACGTTTGATAAGACACACACAAAATGTTCATAAATAGCATGTGCCAGCTGGTTGCATCACAATGTTGTTTAATTTAATGGAAGTGATCATCATTCTGTATAGCATATGATGTGTTTGAATAGCCTTATATAAAGATATTCCTAAAAACTTATGAGCAATCTGGTTTCACCAGAGTGTGTTCCTCAGTGAAGGAATCTTACAGAGATTCTGTCAGAGCAGTAGTGACATGTTTGGTGTTTTGTATGAAGAAACCCTAAATGGCTTCCTGCAAGATGAGTTCAACACAGTGTTATTTCATTTTAAGAAAATGATAGTCATTCTGTTTGGCATAAACTGAAATATTAGAAAAGCCTTATATCAAGAGGTTCCTAATTAGCTACCAGCAATCTGGCTTCACAATAGTGTTCTTTCATTGAATGGATGTAATAGATACTTTGTAGTGAAATGTATGATAAGTCTCTTATGAAAAGGTTCCTAAACAGCTGCCTGCAATCTGGCTTCAGCACATTATATCATTGTCTCAAAGTGATATTCATTCAGTATGTCTTATATGGAAACGCTTGAAATGGTGAACATGAAGAAGTTTCTAAATATATACAAGCAAGATTGTTTCTCCACAGTTTTCTTTCAGTGACTGAATGTTACGTATAGTCTGTCACGACTATTGTAAAATGTTTGATGAGTCTTATGTAAAAACGTTCCTAGATAGCTATCTGTGAGCTCTATTTAGCACAGTGTTCTTTCATTGTAGGAAAATGATACCCATTCATTATGGCATATACTGAAATGTGAGAAATGTCTCCAATACAAATGTTCCTAATAATAGCTTCAAGATGCTTTCACCACAGAGTTCTTTCAGTGAAACAATATTGCAGATATTCTGTGACACTTGTAGTGAAGTGTTAGTTAAAACTTACTTGCAAGCTGGATTCAGCACAGTGTTTCTTTCATTGTTTGAAACTCATATTCAATCAGAACAGCAAATATTGAAATGGTTATAATGACTAATATGAAGAGGATCCTTAATGGCTGCAAGTAAGATGGTTTCACCACAGTTTTCTCTCAGTGAACAAATGCTATATATATTCTGTCCCGCATGCAATGAAATGTTTGTTAAGTCTTATATGAACATGTTCCTAAACAGCTACCCGCAAACTGGGCTTAGAACAGTGTTCTCACACTGTTAGTAATTGATAGGTCATCTGTAGGGCATATGCTGAAATGTTTGAAATGTCTTATGTGAATATGCCCCTAAACAGCTGTAAGCACATTTGTTTCACCAGAGTTCCTTTAGTGTCTGAATCTTATGGATATTTTTCAAGTCTGTAGTGTAATTTTTTAAGTATTTTATGAAGTTCTTCCTAAACAGATACTAGGAAACAAGGGTTCAGCTCATCCTTCTTTCCTTGAGTGAATATTAAAATCATTCTGTCATGACCATAGCGCAATATTTGTTAAGACTTATAAAAAGATATTTCTAAAAGACAACTTTCCAGCTGGGTTCTTAACATTGTTCTTTCATTTTATGGAAGTGATAACCATTCTGGATGGAATACACTGAAATGTTTGAAAAGACTTGTATGAAGATACTCCTAAATAGCTACAAGCAATCTGGTTACACCACAGTGTTCTTTCATTTAATAAACTTTATATATAGTCTCCTAAGGCTGTAGTGAAATGTTTTATATCATATATGAAAATGTTCCTACAGCTACCTGCAAGCTGGGATCAGCACACTGACTTTTCATTGTAATAAAGTGATAGTTACTTTGTATGGCATACACTGAAATGTCAGAAAAGACTTATATGAGTGTATTTCTAAAGAGATACAAGCAAGCTGGTTTCACAATAGTGATCTTTCATTGAATTAATGTAATAGATATTCTGTCGCACATGTTGTGAAATGTTCAATAAATCTTACATGAAAATGTTACTATAAGTCTACCTGAAAGCTGAGTTAAGTACAATGTTTTTTCATTTTAAGAAAGTATAGCTGTTCTCTATGGCTCATACTGAAATGCTAGAAAAGACTTACATGAAGATGTTCCTTAAAAGCTACAAGGAAGTTGGTTTCACCACAGCATTCTTTCAATGAGTGAATGTTATAGATATTCCATCATGCCCGTAGTGAAATGTTTGATAGGACTTATTTGAAGATTCCCCTAAAGAGCTGCAAGCAAGGTGTTTTCACCACAGTGTTCATTCAGAAAATGAATGTTATACGTATTCTGTCATGCCTCAAGAGAACTATTTGATGTCTTATGTGAGAGTGTTCCTGAACAGCTACAAGCAAGCTTTTTCAACATAGTGTGGTTTCCTTGAATGAATGTTATGGATATCATGTTGCGGCTGTAGAGAAACGTTTGATAAGACATAAATGAAATGCTCATAAAGAGCCACTGGTTTCATCAGAACGTTCTTTCTGGATATGGAAGTGATAGCCATTCTGTAGGCATAATGAAGTGTTTGAAGAGCCTTATACGAAGACATTCCCAAGGCGCCAGAAGTAATCTGGCTTCACCACAGTGTTCTTTCAGTGAACGAGTGTTATAGCTAGTCTGTCATGCCTGTAGTGAAATGTTTAATAAGTCTTATATGAAGAGGTTTCAAACAGCCGCCAGCAAGCCGGGTTTAGCACAGTGTCCTTTAACTGTAAGTAAGTGAGAGCCATTCTGTATGGCATATACTTAAATGTTAGAGAGGTCTTATATGAAGATGTTCCTAAATAGAATCCAACAAGATGTGTTCAGGACAGAATAATTTCATCATAAGATAGTGACAGCCGTTTAGTATGGCATATACTGAAATGCTGAAAAGGACTGAAATGAAGATCTTCCTTAACAGTAAAACCAAGCCACTTTCACCATAGTGTTCTTTCATTGAATGGATGTAATAGATATTCTGTCATGCCTGTAGTAAAATGTTCAATAGGTCTTACATAAAAATACTCCTAATAATCTACCTGAAAGCTATTAAACACAAACTTCTTTCCTTGTAAGAAGGGTATGGCCATGCTGTATGCCACATACTGAAATGCTTGAAAAGCTTTATACGAAGATGTTCCTCAACAGTTACAAGAAAACTGCTTTCATCCCTGTGTTCGTTCAATGAGTGAATGTTTAGAGATTCTGTCATTCCTGCAAAGGAATGTTTAATAAGTCTTACATGAAGATGTTTCTAAACAGCTACAAGGAAATTTTTTTAAATATAGTGTTATTACATTGAATAAACATTAAAGACATCCTGTCATGACTGTAGGCAAATGTCTGATAAGACTTGAGCAAGATATTAATAAACAATTACTTGCAAGCTGGGTTCATCACAGTATTCTTTCCTGGCTATGGAGATGATAGCCATTCTGTATGGCATAAAGTGATATGTTTGAAGAGCCTTTGATTTATATTCTTAAACAGCTAACAAGCAAGATGGTTTCTTCACAGTGTTCTTTCAGTGAATGAATGTTCTAGATATTGTCACATCTGTGGTGAAATATTTGATATATGATGTTCCTAAACAGCTACCCATAAACTGGATTCAGCATGTGTTCTTTCATTTTGTGAAAATGATAGTCGCTCTGTGTGGAATATACTTAAGTATTTGAAGTGTATTATGTGCAGATGTTCCTAAACAGTGAAAAGAAGATGGTTTTTGCATAATTTTCTTTCAGATAACAAATGTTATAGACATTGTCACATCTGTAGTCAAATGTTTGATATGATTTATGTGAAAATATCCCTAAACAGCTACCTGTTGGCTTGATTAAGCACAATGCTCTTTCATTGTAAGAAAGTGATAGCTGTTCCATGTGGCATATACTGAAATGTTTGAAATGTCATCTGTGAAGATGTTCCTTAAGAGCTACTTGCTGGGTGTTTTCAAGACAATGTTCTTTCAGTGAATGGATGTTGTAGATAGTCTATCACACCCGTAGTGAAATGCTGGATAAGTTTTATGAAGATGTCCCTAAGTAGCTACAAGCAAAATGGTTTCACAACAGTGTTCTTACAGACATTGAAGGTTATAGATATTCTGTCATGCCTGTAGTGAAATGTTTGATAAGACTTGCATGAACACTTACATGAAGATGTTTCTAAACAGCCACAAGCAAGCTTTTTCAACACAGTATTTCATTGAATGAATGTAATAATTATCACATTGTGGCTGCAGAGAAACGTTTGATAAGACACACACAAAATGTTCATAAATAGCATGTGCCAGCTGGTTGCATCACAATGTTGTTTAATTTAATGGAAGTGATCATCATTCTGTATAGCATATGATGTGTTTGAATAGCCTTATATAAAGATATTCCTAAAAACTTATGAGCAATCTGGTTTCACCAGAGTGTGTTCCTCAGTGAAGGAATCTTACAGAGATTCTGTCAGAGCAGTAGTGACATGTTTGGTGTTTTGTATGAAGAAACCCTAAATGGCTTCCTGCAAGATGAGTTCAACACAGTGTTATTTCATTTTAAGAAAATGATAGCCATTCTGTTTGGCATAAACTGAAATATTAGAAAAGCCTTATATCAAGAGGTTCCTAATTAGCTACCAGCAATCTGGCTTCACAATAGTGTTCTTTCATTGAATGGATGTAATAGATACTTTGTAGTGAAATGTATGATAAGTCTCTTATGAAAAGGTTCCTAAACAGCTGCCTGCAATCTGGCTTCAGCACATTATATCATTGTCTCAAAGTGATATTCATTCAGTATGTCTTATATGGAAACGCTTGAAATGGTGAACATGAAGAAGTTTCTAAATATATACAAGCAAGATTGTTTCTCCACAGTTTTCTTTCAGTGACTGAATGTTACGTATAGTCTGTCACGACTATTGTAAAATGTTTGATGAGTCTTATGTAAAAACGTTCCTAGATAGCTATCTGTGAGCTCTATTTAGCACAGTGTTCTTTCATTGTAGGAAAATGATACCCATTCATTATGGCATATACTGAAATGTGAGAAATGTCTCCAATACAAATGTTCCTAATAATAGCTTCAAGATGCTTTCACCACAGAGTTCTTTCAGTGAAACAATATTGCAGATATTCTGTGACACTTGTAGTGAAGTGTTAGTTAAAACTTACTTGCAAGCTGGATTCAGCACAGTGTTTCTTTCATTGTTTGAAACTCATATTCAATCAGAACAGCAAATATTGAAATGGTTATAATGACTAATATGAAGAGGATCCTTAATGGCTGCAAGTAAGATGGTTTCACCACAGTTTTCTCTCAGTGAACAAATGCTATATATATTCTGTCCCGCATGCAATGAAATGTTTGTTAAGTCTTATATGAACATGTTCCTAAACAGCTACCCGCAAACTGGGCTTAGAACAGTGTTCTCACACTGTTAGTAATTGATAGGTCATCTGTAGGGCATATGCTGAAATGTTTGAAATGTCTTATGTGAATATGCCCCTAAACAGCTGTAAGCACATTTGTTTCACCAGAGTTCCTTTAGTGTCTGAATCTTATGGATATTTTTCAAGTCTGTAGTGTAATTTTTTAAGTATTTTATGAAGTTCTTCCTAAACGGATACTAGGAAACAAGGGTTCAGCTCATCCTTCTTTCCTTGAGTGAATATTAAAATCATTCTGTCATGACCATAGCGCAATATTTGTTAAGACTTATAAAAAGATATTTCTAAAAGACAACTTTCCAGCTGGGTTCTTAACATTGTTCTTTCATTTTATGGAAGTGATAACCATTCTGGATGGAATACACTGAAATGTTTGAAAAGACTTGTATGAAGATACTCCTAAATAGCTACAAGCAATCTGGTTACACCACAGTGTTCTTTCATTTAATAAACTTTATATATAGTCTCCTAAGGCTGTAGTGAAATGTTTTATATCATATATGAAAATGTTCCTACAGCTACCTGCAAGCTGGGATCAGCACACTGACTTTTCATTGTAATAAAGTGATAGTTACTTTGTATGGCATACACTGAAATGTCAGAAAAGACTTATATGAGTGTATTTCTAAAGAGATACAAGCAAGCTGGTTTCACAATAGTGATCTTTCATTGAATTAATGTAATAGATATTCTGTCGCACATGTTGTGAAATGTTCAATAAATCTTACATGAAAATGTTACTATAAGTCTACCTGAAAGCTGAGTTAAGTACAATGTTTTTTCATTTTAAGAAAGTATAGCTGTTCTCTATGGCTCATACTGAAATGCTAGAAAAGACTTACATGAAGATGTTCCTTAAAAGCTACAAGGAAGTTGGTTTCACCACAGCATTCTTTCAATGAGTGAATGTTATAGATATTCCATCATGCCCGTAGTGAAATGTTTGATAGGACTTATTTGAAGATTCCCCTAAAGAGCTGCAAGCAAGGTGTTTTCACCACAGTGTTCATTCAGAAAATGAATGTTATACGTATTCTGTCATGCCTCAAGAGAACTATTTGATGTCTTATGTGAGAGTGTTCCTGAACAGCTACAAGCAAGCTTTTTCAACATAGTGTGGTTTCCTTGAATGAATGTTATGGATATCATGTTGCGGCTGTAGAGAAACGTTTGATAAGACATAAATGAAATGCTCATAAAGAGCCACTGGTTTCATCAGAACGTTCTTTCTGGATATGGAAGTGATAGCCATTCTGTAGGCATAATGAAGTGTTTGAAGAGCCTTATACGAAGACATTCCCAAGGCGCCAGAAGTAATCTGGCTTCACCACAGTGTTCTTTCAGTGAACGAGTGTTATAGCTAGTCTGTCATGCCTGTAGTGAAATGTTTAATAAGTCTTATATGAAGAGGTTTCAAACAGCCGCCAGCAAGCCGGGTTTAGCACAGTGTCCTTTAACTGTAAGTAAGTGAGAGCCATTCTGTATGGCATATACTTAAATGTTAGAGAGGTCTTATATGAAGATGTTCCTAAATAGAATCCAACAAGATGTGTTCAGGACAGAATAATTTCATCATAAGATAGTGACAGCCGTTTAGTATGGCATATACTGAAATGCTGAAAAGGACTGAAATGAAGATCTTCCTTAACAGTAAAACCAAGCCACTTTCACCATAGTGTTCTTTCATTGAATGGATGTAATAGATATTCTGTCATGCCTGTAGTAAAATGTTCAATAGGTCTTACATAAAAATACTCCTAATAATCTACCTGAAAGCTATTAAACACAAACTTCTTTCCTTGTAAGAAGGGTATGGCCATGCTGTATGCCACATACTGAAATGCTTGAAAAGCTTTATACGAAGATGTTCCTCAACAGTTACAAGAAAACTGCTTTCATCCCTGTGTTCGTTCAATGAGTGAATGTTTAGAGATTCTGTCATTCCTGCAAAGGAATGTTTAATAAGTCTTACATGAAGATGTTTCTAAACAGCTACAAGGAAATTTTTTTAAATATAGTGTTATTACATTGAATAAACATTAAAGACATCCTGTCATGACTGTAGGCAAATGTCTGATAAGACTTGAGCAAGATATTAATAAACAATTACTTGCAAGCTGGGTTCATCACAGTATTCTTTCCTGGCTATGGAGATGATAGCCATTCTGTATGGCATAAAGTGATATGTTTGAAGAGCCTTTGATTTATATTCTTAAACAGCTAACAAGCAAGATGGTTTCTTCACAGTGTTCTTTCAGTGAATGAATGTTCTAGATATTGTCACATCTGTGGTGAAATATTTGATATATGATGTTCCTAAACAGCTACCCATAAACTGGATTCAGCATGTGTTCTTTCCTTTTGTGAAAATGATAGTCGCTCTGTGTGGAATATACTTAAGTATTTGAAGTGTATTATGTGCAGATGTTCCTAAACAGTGAAAAGAAGATGGTTTTTGCATAATTTTCTTTCAGATAACAAATGTTATAGACATTGTCACATCTGTAGTCAAATGTTTGATATGATTTATGTGAAAATATCCCTAAACAGCTACCTGTTGGCTTGATTAAGCACAATGCTCTTTCATTGTAAGAAAGTGATAGCTGTTCCATGTGGCATATACTGAAATGTTTGAAATGTCATCTGTGAAGATGTTCCTTAAGAGCTACTTGCTGGGTGTTTTCAAGACAATGTTCTTTCAGTGAATGGATGTTGTAGATAGTCTATCACACCCGTAGTGAAATGCTGGATAAGTTTTATGAAGATGTCCCTAAGTAGCTACAAGCAAAATGGTTTCACAACAGTGTTCTTACAGACATTGAAGGTTATAGATATTCTGTCATGCCTGTAGTGAAATGTTTGATAAGACTTGCATGAACACTTACATGAAGATGTTTCTAAACAGCCACAAGCAAGCTTTTTCAACACAGTATTTCATTGAATGAATGTAATAATTATCACATTGTGGCTGCAGAGAAACGTTTGATAAGACACACACAAAATGTTCATAAATAGCATGTGCCAGCTGGTTGCATCACAATGTTGTTTAATTTAATGGAAGTGATCATCATTCTGTATAGCATATGATGTGTTTGAATAGCCTTATATAAAGATATTCCTAAAAACTTATGAGCAATCTGGTTTCACCAGAGTGTGTTCCTCAGTGAAGGAATCTTACAGAGATTCTGTCAGAGCAGTAGTGACATGTTTGGTGTTTTGTATGAAGAAACCCTAAATGGCTTCCTGCAAGATGAGTTCAACACAGTGTTATTTCATTTTAAGAAAATGATAGCCATTCTGTTTGGCATAAACTGAAATATTAGAAAAGCCTTATATCAAGAGGTTCCTAATTAGCTACCAGCAATCTGGCTTCACAATAGTGTTCTTTCATTGAATGGATGTAATAGATACTTTGTAGTGAAATGTATGATAAGTCTCTTATGAAAAGGTTCCTAAACAGCTGCCTGCAATCTGGCTTCAGCACATTATATCATTGTCTCAAAGTGATATTCATTCAGTATGTCTTATATGGAAACGCTTGAAATGGTGAACATGAAGAAGTTTCTAAATATATACAAGCAAGATTGTTTCTCCACAGTTTTCTTTCAGTGACTGAATGTTACGTATAGTCTGTCACGACTATTGTAAAATGTTTGATGAGTCTTATGTAAAAACGTTCCTAGATAGCTATCTGTGAGCTCTATTTAGCACAGTGTTCTTTCATTGTAGGAAAATGATACCCATTCATTATGGCATATACTGAAATGTGAGAAATGTCTCCAATACAAATGTTCCTAATAATAGCTTCAAGATGCTTTCACCACAGAGTTCTTTCAGTGAAACAATATTGCAGATATTCTGTGACACTTGTAGTGAAGTGTTAGTTAAAACTTACTTGCAAGCTGGATTCAGCACAGTGTTTCTTTCATTGTTTGAAACTCATATTCAATCAGAACAGCAAATATTGAAATGGTTATAATGACTAATATGAAGAGGATCCTTAATGGCTGCAAGTAAGATGGTTTCACCACAGTTTTCTCTCAGTGAACAAATGCTATATATATTCTGTCCCGCATGCAATGAAATGTTTGTTAAGTCTTATATGAACATGTTCCTAAACAGCTACCCGCAAACTGGGCTTAGAACAGTGTTCTCACACTGTTAGTAATTGATAGGTCATCTGTAGGGCATATGCTGAAATGTTTGAAATGTCTTATGTGAATATGCCCCTAAACAGCTGTAAGCACATTTGTTTCACCAGAGTTCCTTTAGTGTCTGAATCTTATGGATATTTTTCAAGTCTGTAGTGTAATTTTTTAAGTATTTTATGAAGTTCTTCCTAAACGGATACTAGGAAACAAGGGTTCAGCTCATCCTTCTTTCCTTGAGTGAATATTAAAATCATTCTGTCATGACCATAGCGCAATATTTGTTAAGACTTATAAAAAGATATTTCTAAAAGACAACTTTCCAGCTGGGTTCTTAACATTGTTCTTTCATTTTATGGAAGTGATAACCATTCTGGATGGAATACACTGAAATGTTTGAAAAGACTTGTATGAAGATACTCCTAAATAGCTACAAGCAATCTGGTTACACCACAGTGTTCTTTCATTTAATAAACTTTATATATAGTCTCCTAAGGCTGTAGTGAAATGTTTTATATCATATATGAAAATGTTCCTACAGCTACCTGCAAGCTGGGATCAGCACACTGACTTTTCATTGTAATAAAGTGATAGTTACTTTGTATGGCATACACTGAAATGTCAGAAAAGACTTATATGAGTGTATTTCTAAAGAGATACAAGCAAGCTGGTTTCACAATAGTGATCTTTCATTGAATTAATGTAATAGATATTCTGTCGCACATGTTGTGAAATGTTCAATAAATCTTACATGAAAATGTTACTATAAGTCTACCTGAAAGCTGAGTTAAGTACAATGTTTTTTCATTTTAAGAAAGTATAGCTGTTCTCTATGGCTCATACTGAAATGCTAGAAAAGACTTACATGAAGATGTTCCTTAAAAGCTACAAGGAAGTTGGTTTCACCACAGCATTCTTTCAATGAGTGAATGTTATAGATATTCCATCATGCCCGTAGTGAAATGTTTGATAGGACTTATTTGAAGATTCCCCTAAAGAGCTGCAAGCAAGGTGTTTTCACCACAGTGTTCATTCAGAAAATGAATGTTATACGTATTCTGTCATGCCTCAAGAGAACTATTTGATGTCTTATGTGAGAGTGTTCCTGAACAGCTACAAGCAAGCTTTTTCAACATAGTGTGGTTTCCTTGAATGAATGTTATGGATATCATGTTGCGGCTGTAGAGAAACGTTTGATAAGACATAAATGAAATGCTCATAAAGAGCCACTGGTTTCATCAGAACGTTCTTTCTGGATATGGAAGTGATAGCCATTCTGTAGGCATAATGAAGTGTTTGAAGAGCCTTATACGAAGACATTCCCAAGGCGCCAGAAGTAATCTGGCTTCACCACAGTGTTCTTTCAGTGAACGAGTGTTATAGCTAGTCTGTCATGCCTGTAGTGAAATGTTTAATAAGTCTTATATGAAGAGGTTTCAAACAGCCGCCAGCAAGCCGGGTTTAGCACAGTGTCCTTTAACTGTAAGTAAGTGAGAGCCATTCTGTATGGCATATACTTAAATGTTAGAGAGGTCTTATATGAAGATGTTCCTAAATAGAATCCAACAAGATGTGTTCAGGACAGAATAATTTCATCATAAGATAGTGACAGCCGTTTAGTATGGCATATACTGAAATGCTGAAAAGGACTGAAATGAAGATCTTCCTTAACAGTAAAACCAAGCCACTTTCACCATAGTGTTCTTTCATTGAATGGATGTAATAGATATTCTGTCATGCCTGTAGTTAAATGTTCAATAGGTCTTACATAAAAATACTCCTAATAATCTACCTGAAAGCTATTAAACACAAACTTCTTTCCTTGTAAGAAGGGTATGGCCATGCTGTATGCCATATACTGAAATGCTTGAAAAGCTTTATACGAAGATGTTCCTCAACAGTTACAAGAAAACTGCTTTCATCCCTGTGTTCGTTCAATGAGTGAATGTTTAGAGATTCTGTCATTCCTGCAAAGGAATGTTTAATAAGTCTTACATGAAGATGTTTCTAAACAGCTACAAGGAAATTTTTTTAAATATAGTGTTATTACATTGAATAAACATTAAAGACATCCTGTCATGACTGTAGGCAAATGTCTGATAAGACTTGAGCAAGATATTAATAAACAATTACTTGCAAGCTGGGTTCATCACAGTATTCTTTCCTGGCTATGGAGATGATAGCCATTCTGTATGGCATAAAGTGATATGTTTGAAGAGCCTTTGATTTATATTCTTAAACAGCTAACAAGCAAGATGGTTTCTTCACAGTGTTCTTTCAGTGAATGAATGTTCTAGATATTGTCACATCTGTGGTGAAATATTTGATATATGATGTTCCTAAACAGCTACCCATAAACTGGATTCAGCATGTGTTCTTTCATTTTGTGAAAATGATAGTCGCTCTGTGTGGAATATACTTAAGTATTTGAAGTGTATTATGTGCAGATGTTCCTAAACAGTGAAAAGAAGATGGTTTTTGCATAATTTTCTTTCAGATAACAAATGTTATAGACATTGTCACATCTGTAGTCAAATGTTTGATATGATTTATGTGAAAATATCCCTAAACAGCTACCTGTTGGCTTGATTAAGCACAATGCTCTTTCATTGTAAGAAAGTGATAGCTGTTCCATGTGGCATATACTGAAATGTTTGAAATGTCATCTGTGAAGATGTTCCTTAAGAGCTACTTGCTGGGTGTTTTCAAGACAATGTTCTTTCAGTGAATGGATGTTGTAGATAGTCTATCACACCCGTAGTGAAATGCTGGATAAGTTTTATGAAGATGTCCCTAAGTAGCTACAAGCAAAATGGTTTCACAACAGTGTTCTTACAGACATTGAAGGTTATAGATATTCTGTCATGCCTGTAGTGAAATGTTTGATAAGACTTGCATGAACACTTACATGAAGATGTTTCTAAACAGCCACAAGCAAGCTTTTTCAACACAGTATTTCATTGAATGAATGTAATAATTATCACATTGTGGCTGCAGAGAAACGTTTGATAAGACACACACAAAATGTTCATAAATAGCATGTGCCAGCTGGTTGCATCACAATGTTGTTTAATTTAATGGAAGTGATCATCATTCTGTATAGCATATGATGTGTTTGAATAGCCTTATATAAAGATATTCCTAAAAACTTATGAGCAATCTGGTTTCACCAGAGTGTGTTCCTCAGTGAAGGAATCTTACAGAGATTCTGTCAGAGCAGTAGTGACATGTTTGGTGTTTTGTATGAAGAAACCCTAAATGGCTTCCTGCAAGATGAGTTCAACACAGTGTTATTTCATTTTAAGAAAATGATAGTCATTCTGTTTGGCATAAACTGAAATATTAGAAAAGCCTTATATCAAGAGGTTCCTAATTAGCTACCAGCAATCTGGCTTCACAATAGTGTTCTTTCATTGAATGGATGTAATAGATACTTTGTAGTGAAATGTATGATAAGTCTCTTATGAAAAGGTTCCTAAACAGCTGCCTGCAATCTGGCTTCAGCACATTATATCATTGTCTCAAAGTGATATTCATTCAGTATGTCTTATATGGAAACGCTTGAAATGGTGAACATGAAGAAGTTTCTAAATATATACAAGCAAGATTGTTTCTCCACAGTTTTCTTTCAGTGACTGAATGTTACGTATAGTCTGTCACGACTATTGTAAAATGTTTGATGAGTCTTATGTAAAAACGTTCCTAGATAGCTATCTGTGAGCTCTATTTAGCACAGTGTTCTTTCATTGTAGGAAAATGATACCCATTCATTATGGCATATACTGAAATGTGAGAAATGTCTCCAATACAAATGTTCCTAATAATAGCTTCAAGATGCTTTCACCACAGAGTTCTTTCAGTGAAACAATATTGCAGATATTCTGTGACACTTGTAGTGAAGTGTTAGTTAAAACTTACTTGCAAGCTGGATTCAGCACAGTGTTTCTTTCATTGTTTGAAACTCATATTCAATCAGAACAGCAAATATTGAAATGGTTATAATGACTAATATGAAGAGGATCCTTAATGGCTGCAAGTAAGATGGTTTCACCACAGTTTTCTCTCAGTGAACAAATGCTATATATATTCTGTCCCGCATGCAATGAAATGTTTGTTAAGTCTTATATGAACATGTTCCTAAACAGCTACCCGCAAACTGGGCTTAGAACAGTGTTCTCACACTGTTAGTAATTGATAGGTCATCTGTAGGGCATATGCTGAAATGTTTGAAATGTCTTATGTGAATATGCCCCTAAACAGCTGTAAGCACATTTGTTTCACCAGAGTTCCTTTAGTGTCTGAATCTTATGGATATTTTTCAAGTCTGTAGTGTAATTTTTTAAGTATTTTATGAAGTTCTTCCTAAACGGATACTAGGAAACAAGGGTTCAGCTCATCCTTCTTTCCTTGAGTGAATATTAAAATCATTCTGTCATGACCATAGCGCAATATTTGTTAAGACTTATAAAAAGATATTTCTAAAAGACAACTTTCCAGCTGGGTTCTTAACATTGTTCTTTCATTTTATGGAAGTGATAACCATTCTGGATGGAATACACTGAAATGTTTGAAAAGACTTGTATGAAGATACTCCTAAATAGCTACAAGCAATCTGGTTACACCACAGTGTTCTTTCATTTAATAAACTTTATATATAGTCTCCTAAGGCTGTAGTGAAATGTTTTATATCATATATGAAAATGTTCCTACAGCTACCTGCAAGCTGGGATCAGCACACTGACTTTTCATTGTAATAAAGTGATAGTTACTTTGTATGGCATACACTGAAATGTCAGAAAAGACTTATATGAGTGTATTTCTAAAGAGATACAAGCAAGCTGGTTTCACAATAGTGATCTTTCATTGAATTAATGTAATAGATATTCTGTCGCACATGTTGTGAAATGTTCAATAAATCTTACATGAAAATGTTACTATAAGTCTACCTGAAAGCTGAGTTAAGTACAATGTTTTTTCATTTTAAGAAAGTATAGCTGTTCTCTATGGCTCATACTGAAATGCTAGAAAAGACTTACATGAAGATGTTCCTTAAAAGCTACAAGGAAGTTGGTTTCACCACAGCATTCTTTCAATGAGTGAATGTTATAGATATTCCATCATGCCCGTAGTGAAATGTTTGATAGGACTTATTTGAAGATTCCCCTAAAGAGCTGCAAGCAAGGTGTTTTCACCACAGTGTTCATTCAGAAAATGAATGTTATACGTATTCTGTCATGCCTCAAGAGAACTATTTGATGTCTTATGTGAGAGTGTTCCTGAACAGCTACAAGCAAGCTTTTTCAACATAGTGTGGTTTCCTTGAATGAATGTTATGGATATCATGTTGCGGCTGTAGAGAAACGTTTGATAAGACATAAATGAAATGCTCATAAAGAGCCACTGGTTTCATCAGAACGTTCTTTCTGGATATGGAAGTGATAGCCATTCTGTAGGCATAATGAAGTGTTTGAAGAGCCTTATACGAAGACATTCCCAAGGCGCCAGAAGTAATCTGGCTTCACCACAGTGTTCTTTCAGTGAACGAGTGTTATAGCTAGTCTGTCATGCCTGTAGTGAAATGTTTAATAAGTCTTATATGAAGAGGTTTCAAACAGCCGCCAGCAAGCCGGGTTTAGCACAGTGTCCTTTAACTGTAAGTAAGTGAGAGCCATTCTGTATGGCATATACTTAAATGTTAGAGAGGTCTTATATGAAGATGTTCCTAAATAGAATCCAACAAGATGTGTTCAGGACAGAATAATTTCATCATAAGATAGTGACAGCCGTTTAGTATGGCATATACTGAAATGCTGAAAAGGACTGAAATGAAGATCTTCCTTAACAGTAAAACCAAGCCACTTTCACCATAGTGTTCTTTCATTGAATGGATGTAATAGATATTCTGTCATGCCTGTAGTTAAATGTTCAATAGGTCTTACATAAAAATACTCCTAATAATCTACCTGAAAGCTATTAAACACAAACTTCTTTCCTTGTAAGAAGGGTATGGCCATGCTGTATGCCATATACTGAAATGCTTGAAAAGCTTTATACGAAGATGTTCCTCAACAGTTACAAGAAAACTGCTTTCATCCCTGTGTTCGTTCAATGAGTGAATGTTTAGAGATTCTGTCATTCCTGCAAAGGAATGTTTAATAAGTCTTACATGAAGATGTTTCTAAACAGCTACAAGGAAATTTTTTTAAATATAGTGTTATTACATTGAATAAACATTAAAGACATCCTGTCATGACTGTAGGCAAATGTCTGATAAGACTTGAGCAAGATATTAATAAACAATTACTTGCAAGCTGGGTTCATCACAGTATTCTTTCCTGGCTATGGAGATGATAGCCATTCTGTATGGCATAAAGTGATATGTTTGAAGAGCCTTTGATTTATATTCTTAAACAGCTAACAAGCAAGATGGTTTCTTCACAGTGTTCTTTCAGTGAATGAATGTTCTAGATATTGTCACATCTGTGGTGAAATATTTGATATATGATGTTCCTAAACAGCTACCCATAAACTGGATTCAGCATGTGTTCTTTCATTTTGTGAAAATGATAGTCGCTCTGTGTGGAATATACTTAAGTATTTGAAGTGTATTATGTGCAGATGTTCCTAAACAGTGAAAAGAAGATGGTTTTTGCATAATTTTCTTTCAGATAACAAATGTTATAGACATTGTCACATCTGTAGTCAAATGTTTGATATGATTTATGTGAAAATATCCCTAAACAGCTACCTGTTGGCTTGATTAAGCACAATGCTCTTTCATTGTAAGAAAGTGATAGCTGTTCCATGTGGCATATACTGAAATGTTTGAAATGTCATCTGTGAAGATGTTCCTTAAGAGCTACTTGCTGGGTGTTTTCAAGACAATGTTCTTTCAGTGAATGGATGTTGTAGATAGTCTATCACACCCGTAGTGAAATGCTGGATAAGTTTTATGAAGATGTCCCTAAGTAGCTACAAGCAAAATGGTTTCACAACAGTGTTCTTACAGACATTGAAGGTTATAGATATTCTGTCATGCCTGTAGTGAAATGTTTGATAAGACTTGCATGAACACTTACATGAAGATGTTTCTAAACAGCCACAAGCAAGCTTTTTCAACACAGTATTTCATTGAATGAATGTAATAATTATCACATTGTGGCTGCAGAGAAACGTTTGATAAGACACACACAAAATGTTCATAAATAGCATGTGCCAGCTGGTTGCATCACAATGTTGTTTAATTTAATGGAAGTGATCATCATTCTGTATAGCATATGATGTGTTTGAATAGCCTTATATAAAGATATTCCTAAAAACTTATGAGCAATCTGGTTTCACCAGAGTGTGTTCCTCAGTGAAGGAATCTTACAGAGATTCTGTCAGAGCAGTAGTGACATGTTTGGTGTTTTGTATGAAGAAACCCTAAATGGCTTCCTGCAAGATGAGTTCAACACAGTGTTATTTCATTTTAAGAAAATGATAGTCATTCTGTTTGGCATAAACTGAAATATTAGAAAAGCCTTATATCAAGAGGTTCCTAATTAGCTACCAGCAATCTGGCTTCACAATAGTGTTCTTTCATTGAATGGATGTAATAGATACTTTGTAGTGAAATGTATGATAAGTCTCTTATGAAAAGGTTCCTAAACAGCTGCCTGCAATCTGGCTTCAGCACATTATATCATTGTCTCAAAGTGATATTCATTCAGTATGTCTTATATGGAAACGCTTGAAATGGTGAACATGAAGAAGTTTCTAAATATATACAAGCAAGATTGTTTCTCCACAGTTTTCTTTCAGTGACTGAATGTTACGTATAGTCTGTCACGACTATTGTAAAATGTTTGATGAGTCTTATGTAAAAACGTTCCTAGATAGCTATCTGTGAGCTCTATTTAGCACAGTGTTCTTTCATTGTAGGAAAATGATACCCATTCATTATGGCATATACTGAAATGTGAGAAATGTCTCCAATACAAATGTTCCTAATAATAGCTTCAAGATGCTTTCACCACAGAGTTCTTTCAGTGAAACAATATTGCAGATATTCTGTGACACTTGTAGTGAAGTGTTAGTTAAAACTTACTTGCAAGCTGGATTCAGCACAGTGTTTCTTTCATTGTTTGAAACTCATATTCAATCAGAACAGCAAATATTGAAATGGTTATAATGACTAATATGAAGAGGATCCTTAATGGCTGCAAGTAAGATGGTTTCACCACAGTTTTCTCTCAGTGAACAAATGCTATATATATTCTGTCCCGCATGCAATGAAATGTTTGTTAAGTCTTATATGAACATGTTCCTAAACAGCTACCCGCAAACTGGGCTTAGAACAGTGTTCTCACACTGTTAGTAATTGATAGGTCATCTGTAGGGCATATGCTGAAATGTTTGAAATGTCTTATGTGAATATGCCCCTAAACAGCTGTAAGCACATTTGTTTCACCAGAGTTCCTTTAGTGTCTGAATCTTATGGATATTTTTCAAGTCTGTAGTGTAATTTTTTAAGTATTTTATGAAGTTCTTCCTAAACGGATACTAGGAAACAAGGGTTCAGCTCATCCTTCTTTCCTTGAGTGAATATTAAAATCATTCTGTCATGACCATAGCGCAATATTTGTTAAGACTTATAAAAAGATATTTCTAAAAGACAACTTTCCAGCTGGGTTCTTAACATTGTTCTTTCATTTTATGGAAGTGATAACCATTCTGGATGGAATACACTGAAATGTTTGAAAAGACTTGTATGAAGATACTCCTAAATAGCTACAAGCAATCTGGTTACACCACAGTGTTCTTTCATTTAATAAACTTTATATATAGTCTCCTAAGGCTGTAGTGAAATGTTTTATATCATATATGAAAATGTTCCTACAGCTACCTGCAAGCTGGGATCAGCACACTGACTTTTCATTGTAATAAAGTGATAGTTACTTTGTATGGCATACACTGAAATGTCAGAAAAGACTTATATGAGTGTATTTCTAAAGAGATACAAGCAAGCTGGTTTCACAATAGTGATCTTTCATTGAATTAATGTAATAGATATTCTGTCGCACATGTTGTGAAATGTTCAATAAATCTTACATGAAAATGTTACTATAAGTCTACCTGAAAGCTGAGTTAAGTACAATGTTTTTTCATTTTAAGAAAGTATAGCTGTTCTCTATGGCTCATACTGAAATGCTAGAAAAGACTTACATGAAGATGTTCCTTAAAAGCTACAAGGAAGTTGGTTTCACCACAGCATTCTTTCAATGAGTGAATGTTATAGATATTCCATCATGCCCGTAGTGAAATGTTTGATAGGACTTATTTGAAGATTCCCCTAAAGAGCTGCAAGCAAGGTGTTTTCACCACAGTGTTCATTCAGAAAATGAATGTTATACGTATTCTGTCATGCCTCAAGAGAACTATTTGATGTCTTATGTGAGAGTGTTCCTGAACAGCTACAAGCAAGCTTTTTCAACATAGTGTGGTTTCCTTGAATGAATGTTATGGATATCATGTTGCGGCTGTAGAGAAACGTTTGATAAGACATAAATGAAATGCTCATAAAGAGCCACTGGTTTCATCAGAACGTTCTTTCTGGATATGGAAGTGATAGCCATTCTGTAGGCATAATGAAGTGTTTGAAGAGCCTTATACGAAGACATTCCCAAGGCGCCAGAAGTAATCTGGCTTCACCACAGTGTTCTTTCAGTGAACGAGTGTTATAGCTAGTCTGTCATGCCTGTAGTGAAATGTTTAATAAGTCTTATATGAAGAGGTTTCAAACAGCCGCCAGCAAGCCGGGTTTAGCACAGTGTCCTTTAACTGTAAGTAAGTGAGAGCCATTCTGTATGGCATATACTTAAATGTTAGAGAGGTCTTATATGAAGATGTTCCTAAATAGAATCCAACAAGATGTGTTCAGGACAGAATAATTTCATCATAAGATAGTGACAGCCGTTTAGTATGGCATATACTGAAATGCTGAAAAGGACTGAAATGAAGATCTTCCTTAACAGTAAAACCAAGCCACTTTCACCATAGTGTTCTTTCATTGAATGGATGTAATAGATATTCTGTCATGCCTGTAGTTAAATGTTCAATAGGTCTTACATAAAAATACTCCTAATAATCTACCTGAAAGCTATTAAACACAAACTTCTTTCCTTGTAAGAAGGGTATGGCCATGCTGTATGCCACATACTGAAATGCTTGAAAAGCTTTATACGAAGATGTTCCTCAACAGTTACAAGAAAACTGCTTTCATCCCTGTGTTCGTTCAATGAGTGAATGTTTAGAGATTCTGTCATTCCTGCAAAGGAATGTTTAATAAGTCTTACATGAAGATGTTTCTAAACAGCTACAAGGAAATTTTTTTAAATATAGTGTTATTACATTGAATAAACATTAAAGACATCCTGTCATGACTGTAGGCAAATGTCTGATAAGACTTGAGCAAGATATTAATAAACAATTACTTGCAAGCTGGGTTCATCACAGTATTCTTTCCTGGCTATGGAGATGATAGCCATTCTGTATGGCATAAAGTGATATGTTTGAAGAGCCTTTGATTTATATTCTTAAACAGCTAACAAGCAAGATGGTTTCTTCACAGTGTTCTTTCAGTGAATGAATGTTCTAGATATTGTCACATCTGTGGTGAAATATTTGATATATGATGTTCCTAAACAGCTACCCATAAACTGGATTCAGCATGTGTTCTTTCATTTTGTGAAAATGATAGTCGCTCTGTGTGGAATATACTTAAGTATTTGAAGTGTATTATGTGCAGATGTTCCTAAACAGTGAAAAGAAGATGGTTTTTGCATAATTTTCTTTCAGATAACAAATGTTATAGACATTGTCACATCTGTAGTCAAATGTTTGATATGATTTATGTGAAAATATCCCTAAACAGCTACCTGTTGGCTTGATTAAGCACAATGCTCTTTCATTGTAAGAAAGTGATAGCTGTTCCATGTGGCATATACTGAAATGTTTGAAATGTCATCTGTGAAGATGTTCCTTAAGAGCTACTTGCTGGGTGTTTTCAAGACAATGTTCTTTCAGTGAATGGATGTTGTAGATAGTCTATCACACCCGTAGTGAAATGCTGGATAAGTTTTATGAAGATGTCCCTAAGTAGCTACAAGCAAAATGGTTTCACAACAGTGTTCTTACAGACATTGAAGGTTATAGATATTCTGTCATGCCTGTAGTGAAATGTTTGATAAGACTTGCATGAACACTTACATGAAGATGTTTCTAAACAGCCACAAGCAAGCTTTTTCAACACAGTATTTCATTGAATGAATGTAATAATTATCACATTGTGGCTGCAGAGAAACGTTTGATAAGACACACACAAAATGTTCATAAATAGCATGTGCCAGCTGGTTGCATCACAATGTTGTTTAATTTAATGGAAGTGATCATCATTCTGTATAGCATATGATGTGTTTGAATAGCCTTATATAAAGATATTCCTAAAAACTTATGAGCAATCTGGTTTCACCAGAGTGTGTTCCTCAGTGAAGGAATCTTACAGAGATTCTGTCAGAGCAGTAGTGACATGTTTGGTGTTTTGTATGAAGAAACCCTAAATGGCTTCCTGCAAGATGAGTTCAACACAGTGTTATTTCATTTTAAGAAAATGATAGCCATTCTGTTTGGCATAAACTGAAATATTAGAAAAGCCTTATATCAAGAGGTTCCTAATTAGCTACCAGCAATCTGGCTTCACAATAGTGTTCTTTCATTGAATGGATGTAATAGATACTTTGTAGTGAAATGTATGATAAGTCTCTTATGAAAAGGTTCCTAAACAGCTGCCTGCAATCTGGCTTCAGCACATTATATCATTGTCTCAAAGTGATATTCATTCAGTATGTCTTATATGGAAACGCTTGAAATGGTGAACATGAAGAAGTTTCTAAATATATACAAGCAAGATTGTTTCTCCACAGTTTTCTTTCAGTGACTGAATGTTACGTATAGTCTGTCACGACTATTGTAAAATGTTTGATGAGTCTTATGTAAAAACGTTCCTAGATAGCTATCTGTGAGCTCTATTTAGCACAGTGTTCTTTCATTGTAGGAAAATGATACCCATTCATTATGGCATATACTGAAATGTGAGAAATGTCTCCAATACAAATGTTCCTAATAATAGCTTCAAGATGCTTTCACCACAGAGTTCTTTCAGTGAAACAATATTGCAGATATTCTGTGACACTTGTAGTGAAGTGTTAGTTAAAACTTACTTGCAAGCTGGATTCAGCACAGTGTTTCTTTCATTGTTTGAAACTCATATTCAATCAGAACAGCAAATATTGAAATGGTTATAATGACTAATATGAAGAGGATCCTTAATGGCTGCAAGTAAGATGGTTTCACCACAGTTTTCTCTCAGTGAACAAATGCTATATATATTCTGTCCCGCATGCAATGAAATGTTTGTTAAGTCTTATATGAACATGTTCCTAAACAGCTACCCGCAAACTGGGCTTAGAACAGTGTTCTCACACTGTTAGTAATTGATAGGTCATCTGTAGGGCATATGCTGAAATGTTTGAAATGTCTTATGTGAATATGCCCCTAAACAGCTGTAAGCACATTTGTTTCACCAGAGTTCCTTTAGTGTCTGAATCTTATGGATATTTTTCAAGTCTGTAGTGTAATTTTTTAAGTATTTTATGAAGTTCTTCCTAAACGGATACTAGGAAACAAGGGTTCAGCTCATCCTTCTTTCCTTGAGTGAATATTAAAATCATTCTGTCATGACCATAGCGCAATATTTGTTAAGACTTATAAAAAGATATTTCTAAAAGACAACTTTCCAGCTGGGTTCTTAACATTGTTCTTTCATTTTATGGAAGTGATAACCATTCTGGATGGAATACACTGAAATGTTTGAAAAGACTTGTATGAAGATACTCCTAAATAGCTACAAGCAATCTGGTTACACCACAGTGTTCTTTCATTTAATAAACTTTATATATAGTCTCCTAAGGCTGTAGTGAAATGTTTTATATCATATATGAAAATGTTCCTACAGCTACCTGCAAGCTGGGATCAGCACACTGACTTTTCATTGTAATAAAGTGATAGTTACTTTGTATGGCATACACTGAAATGTCAGAAAAGACTTATATGAGTGTATTTCTAAAGAGATACAAGCAAGCTGGTTTCACAATAGTGATCTTTCATTGAATTAATGTAATAGATATTCTGTCGCACATGTTGTGAAATTTTCAATAAATCTTACATGAAAATGTTACTATAAGTCTACCTGAAAGCTGAGTTAAGTACAATGTTTTTTCATTTTAAGAAAGTATAGCTGTTCTCTATGGCTCATACTGAAATGCTAGAAAAGACTTACATGAAGATGTTCCTTAAAAGCTACAAGGAAGTTGGTTTCACCACAGCATTCTTTCAATGAGTGAATGTTATAGATATTCCATCATGCCCGTAGTGAAATGTTTGATAGGACTTATTTGAAGATTCCCCTAAAGAGCTGCAAGCAAGGTGTTTTCACCACAGTGTTCATTCAGAAAATGAATGTTATACGTATTCTGTCATGCCTCAAGAGAACTATTTGATGTCTTATGTGAGAGTGTTCCTGAACAGCTACAAGCAAGCTTTTTCAACATAGTGTGGTTTCCTTGAATGAATGTTATGGATATCATGTTGCGGCTGTAGAGAAACGTTTGATAAGACATAAATGAAATGCTCATAAAGAGCCACTGGTTTCATCAGAACGTTCTTTCTGGATATGGAAGTGATAGCCATTCTGTAGGCATAATGAAGTGTTTGAAGAGCCTTATACGAAGACATTCCCAAGGCGCCAGAAGTAATCTGGCTTCACCACAGTGTTCTTTCAGTGAACGAGTGTTATAGCTAGTCTGTCATGCCTGTAGTGAAATGTTTAATAAGTCTTATATGAAGAGGTTTCAAACAGCCGCCAGCAAGCCGGGTTTAGCACAGTGTCCTTTAACTGTAAGTAAGTGAGAGCCATTCTGTATGGCATATACTTAAATGTTAGAGAGGTCTTATATGAAGATGTTCCTAAATAGAATCCAACAAGATGTGTTCAGGACAGAATAATTTCATCATAAGATAGTGACAGCCGTTTAGTATGGCATATACTGAAATGCTGAAAAGGACTGAAATGAAGATCTTCCTTAACAGTAAAACCAAGCCACTTTCACCATAGTGTTCTTTCATTGAATGGATGTAATAGATATTCTGTCATGCCTGTAGTTAAATGTTCAATAGGTCTTACATAAAAATACTCCTAATAATCTACCTGAAAGCTATTAAACACAAACTTCTTTCCTTGTAAGAAGGGTATGGCCATGCTGTATGCCATATACTGAAATGCTTGAAAAGCTTTATACGAAGATGTTCCTCAACAGTTACAAGAAAACTGCTTTCATCCCTGTGTTCGTTCAATGAGTGAATGTTTAGAGATTCTGTCATTCCTGCAAAGGAATGTTTAATAAGTCTTACATGAAGATGTTTCTAAACAGCTACAAGGAAATTTTTTTAAATATAGTGTTATTACATTGAATAAACATTAAAGACATCCTGTCATGACTGTAGGCAAATGTCTGATAAGACTTGAGCAAGATATTAATAAACAATTACTTGCAAGCTGGGTTCATCACAGTATTCTTTCCTGGCTATGGAGATGATAGCCATTCTGTATGGCATAAAGTGATATGTTTGAAGAGCCTTTGATTTATATTCTTAAACAGCTAACAAGCAAGATGGTTTCTTCACAGTGTTCTTTCAGTGAATGAATGTTCTAGATATTGTCACATCTGTGGTGAAATATTTGATATATGATGTTCCTAAACAGCTACCCATAAACTGGATTCAGCATGTGTTCTTTCATTTTGTGAAAATGATAGTCGCTCTGTGTGGAATATACTTAAGTATTTGAAGTGTATTATGTGCAGATGTTCCTAAACAGTGAAAAGAAGATGGTTTTTGCATAATTTTCTTTCAGATAACAAATGTTATAGACATTGTCACATCTGTAGTCAAATGTTTGATATGATTTATGTGAAAATATCCCTAAACAGCTACCTGTTGGCTTGATTAAGCACAATGCTCTTTCATTGTAAGAAAGTGATAGCTGTTCCATGTGGCATATACTGAAATGTTTGAAATGTCATCTGTGAAGATGTTCCTTAAGAGCTACTTGCTGGGTGTTTTCAAGACAATGTTCTTTCAGTGAATGGATGTTGTAGATAGTCTATCACACCCGTAGTGAAATGCTGGATAAGTTTTATGAAGATGTCCCTAAGTAGCTACAAGCAAAATGGTTTCACAACAGTGTTCTTACAGACATTGAAGGTTATAGATATTCTGTCATGCCTGTAGTGAAATGTTTGATAAGACTTGCATGAACACTTACATGAAGATGTTTCTAAACAGCCACAAGCAAGCTTTTTCAACACAGTATTTCATTGAATGAATGTAATAATTATCACATTGTGGCTGCAGAGAAACGTTTGATAAGACACACACAAAATGTTCATAAATAGCATGTGCCAGCTGGTTGCATCACAATGTTGTTTAATTTAATGGAAGTGATCATCATTCTGTATAGCATATGATGTGTTTGAATAGCCTTATATAAAGATATTCCTAAAAACTTATGAGCAATCTGGTTTCACCAGAGTGTGTTCCTCAGTGAAGGAATCTTACAGAGATTCTGTCAGAGCAGTAGTGACATGTTTGGTGTTTTGTATGAAGAAACCCTAAATGGCTTCCTGCAAGATGAGTTCAACACAGTGTTATTTCATTTTAAGAAAATGATAGTCATTCTGTTTGGCATAAACTGAAATATTAGAAAAGCCTTATATCAAGAGGTTCCTAATTAGCTACCAGCAATCTGGCTTCACAATAGTGTTCTTTCATTGAATGGATGTAATAGATACTTTGTAGTGAAATGTATGATAAGTCTCTTATGAAAAGGTTCCTAAACAGCTGCCTGCAATCTGGCTTCAGCACATTATATCATTGTCTCAAAGTGATATTCATTCAGTATGTCTTATATGGAAACGCTTGAAATGGTGAACATGAAGAAGTTTCTAAATATATACAAGCAAGATTGTTTCTCCACAGTTTTCTTTCAGTGACTGAATGTTACGTATAGTCTGTCACGACTATTGTAAAATGTTTGATGAGTCTTATGTAAAAACGTTCCTAGATAGCTATCTGTGAGCTCTATTTAGCACAGTGTTCTTTCATTGTAGGAAAATGATACCCATTCATTATGGCATATACTGAAATGTGAGAAATGTCTCCAATACAAATGTTCCTAATAATAGCTTCAAGATGCTTTCACCACAGAGTTCTTTCAGTGAAACAATATTGCAGATATTCTGTGACACTTGTAGTGAAGTGTTAGTTAAAACTTACTTGCAAGCTGGATTCAGCACAGTGTTTCTTTCATTGTTTGAAACTCATATTCAATCAGAACAGCAAATATTGAAATGGTTATAATGACTAATATGAAGAGGATCCTTAATGGCTGCAAGTAAGATGGTTTCACCACAGTTTTCTCTCAGTGAACAAATGCTATATATATTCTGTCCCGCATGCAATGAAATGTTTGTTAAGTCTTATATGAACATGTTCCTAAACAGCTACCCGCAAACTGGGCTTAGAACAGTGTTCTCACACTGTTAGTAATTGATAGGTCATCTGTAGGGCATATGCTGAAATGTTTGAAATGTCTTATGTGAATATGCCCCTAAACAGCTGTAAGCACATTTGTTTCACCAGAGTTCCTTTAGTGTCTGAATCTTATGGATATTTTTCAAGTCTGTAGTGTAATTTTTTAAGTATTTTATGAAGTTCTTCCTAAACGGATACTAGGAAACAAGGGTTCAGCTCATCCTTCTTTCCTTGAGTGAATATTAAAATCATTCTGTCATGACCATAGCGCAATATTTGTTAAGACTTATAAAAAGATATTTCTAAAAGACAACTTTCCAGCTGGGTTCTTAACATTGTTCTTTCATTTTATGGAAGTGATAACCATTCTGGATGGAATACACTGAAATGTTTGAAAAGACTTGTATGAAGATACTCCTAAATAGCTACAAGCAATCTGGTTACACCACAGTGTTCTTTCATTTAATAAACTTTATATATAGTCTCCTAAGGCTGTAGTGAAATGTTTTATATCATATATGAAAATGTTCCTACAGCTACCTGCAAGCTGGGATCAGCACACTGACTTTTCATTGTAATAAAGTGATAGTTACTTTGTATGGCATACACTGAAATGTCAGAAAAGACTTATATGAGTGTATTTCTAAAGAGATACAAGCAAGCTGGTTTCACAATAGTGATCTTTCATTGAATTAATGTAATAGATATTCTGTCGCACATGTTGTGAAATGTTCAATAAATCTTACATGAAAATGTTACTATAAGTCTACCTGAAAGCTGAGTTAAGTACAATGTTTTTTCATTTTAAGAAAGTATAGCTGTTCTCTATGGCTCATACTGAAATGCTAGAAAAGACTTACATGAAGATGTTCCTTAAAAGCTACAAGGAAGTTGGTTTCACCACAGCATTCTTTCAATGAGTGAATGTTATAGATATTCCATCATGCCCGTAGTGAAATGTTTGATAGGACTTATTTGAAGATTCCCCTAAAGAGCTGCAAGCAAGGTGTTTTCACCACAGTGTTCATTCAGAAAATGAATGTTATACGTATTCTGTCATGCCTCAAGAGAACTATTTGATGTCTTATGTGAGAGTGTTCCTGAACAGCTACAAGCAAGCTTTTTCAACATAGTGTGGTTTCCTTGAATGAATGTTATGGATATCATGTTGCGGCTGTAGAGAAACGTTTGATAAGACATAAATGAAATGCTCATAAAGAGCCACTGGTTTCATCAGAACGTTCTTTCTGGATATGGAAGTGATAGCCATTCTGTAGGCATAATGAAGTGTTTGAAGAGCCTTATACGAAGACATTCCCAAGGCGCCAGAAGTAATCTGGCTTCACCACAGTGTTCTTTCAGTGAACGAGTGTTATAGCTAGTCTGTCATGCCTGTAGTGAAATGTTTAATAAGTCTTATATGAAGAGGTTTCAAACAGCCGCCAGCAAGCCGGGTTTAGCACAGTGTCCTTTAACTGTAAGTAAGTGAGAGCCATTCTGTATGGCATATACTTAAATGTTAGAGAGGTCTTATATGAAGATGTTCCTAAATAGAATCCAACAAGATGTGTTCAGGACAGAATAATTTCATCATAAGATAGTGACAGCCGTTTAGTATGGCATATACTGAAATGCTGAAAAGGACTGAAATGAAGATCTTCCTTAACAGTAAAACCAAGCCACTTTCACCATAGTGTTCTTTCATTGAATGGATGTAATAGATATTCTGTCATGCCTGTAGTTAAATGTTCAATAGGTCTTACATAAAAATACTCCTAATAATCTACCTGAAAGCTATTAAACACAAACTTCTTTCCTTGTAAGAAGGGTATGGCCATGCTGTATGCCATATACTGAAATGCTTGAAAAGCTTTATACGAAGATGTTCCTCAACAGTTACAAGAAAACTGCTTTCATCCCTGTGTTCGTTCAATGAGTGAATGTTTAGAGATTCTGTCATTCCTGCAAAGGAATGTTTAATAAGTCTTACATGAAGATGTTTCTAAACAGCTACAAGGAAATTTTTTTAAATATAGTGTTATTACATTGAATAAACATTAAAGACATCCTGTCATGACTGTAGGCAAATGTCTGATAAGACTTGAGCAAGATATTAATAAACAATTACTTGCAAGCTGGGTTCATCACAGTATTCTTTCCTGGCTATGGAGATGATAGCCATTCTGTATGGCATAAAGTGATATGTTTGAAGAGCCTTTGATTTATATTCTTAAACAGCTAACAAGCAAGATGGTTTCTTCACAGTGTTCTTTCAGTGAATGAATGTTCTAGATATTGTCACATCTGTGGTGAAATATTTGATATATGATGTTCCTAAACAGCTACCCATAAACTGGATTCAGCATGTGTTCTTTCATTTTGTGAAAATGATAGTCGCTCTGTGTGGAATATACTTAAGTATTTGAAGTGTATTATGTGCAGATGTTCCTAAACAGTGAAAAGAAGATGGTTTTTGCATAATTTTCTTTCAGATAACAAATGTTATAGACATTGTCACATCTGTAGTCAAATGTTTGATATGATTTATGTGAAAATATCCCTAAACAGCTACCTGTTGGCTTGATTAAGCACAATGCTCTTTCATTGTAAGAAAGTGATAGCTGTTCCATGTGGCATATACTGAAATGTTTGAAATGTCATCTGTGAAGATGTTCCTTAAGAGCTACTTGCTGGGTGTTTTCAAGACAATGTTCTTTCAGTGAATGGATGTTGTAGATAGTCTATCACACCCGTAGTGAAATGCTGGATAAGTTTTATGAAGATGTCCCTAAGTAGCTACAAGCAAAATGGTTTCACAACAGTGTTCTTACAGACATTGAAGGTTATAGATATTCTGTCATGCCTGTAGTGAAATGTTTGATAAGACTTGCATGAACACTTACATGAAGATGTTTCTAAACAGCCACAAGCAAGCTTTTTCAACACAGTATTTCATTGAATGAATGTAATAATTATCACATTGTGGCTGCAGAGAAACGTTTGATAAGACACACACAAAATGTTCATAAATAGCATGTGCCAGCTGGTTGCATCACAATGTTGTTTAATTTAATGGAAGTGATCATCATTCTGTATAGCATATGATGTGTTTGAATAGCCTTATATAAAGATATTCCTAAAAACTTATGAGCAATCTGGTTTCACCAGAGTGTGTTCCTCAGTGAAGGAATCTTACAGAGATTCTGTCAGAGCAGTAGTGACATGTTTGGTGTTTTGTATGAAGAAACCCTAAATGGCTTCCTGCAAGATGAGTTCAACACAGTGTTATTTCATTTTAAGAAAATGATAGTCATTCTGTTTGGCATAAACTGAAATATTAGAAAAGCCTTATATCAAGAGGTTCCTAATTAGCTACCAGCAATCTGGCTTCACAATAGTGTTCTTTCATTGAATGGATGTAATAGATACTTTGTAGTGAAATGTATGATAAGTCTCTTATGAAAAGGTTCCTAAACAGCTGCCTGCAATCTGGCTTCAGCACATTATATCATTGTCTCAAAGTGATATTCATTCAGTATGTCTTATATGGAAACGCTTGAAATGGTGAACATGAAGAAGTTTCTAAATATATACAAGCAAGATTGTTTCTCCACAGTTTTCTTTCAGTGACTGAATGTTACGTATAGTCTGTCACGACTATTGTAAAATGTTTGATGAGTCTTATGTAAAAACGTTCCTAGATAGCTATCTGTGAGCTCTATTTAGCACAGTGTTCTTTCATTGTAGGAAAATGATACCCATTCATTATGGCATATACTGAAATGTGAGAAATGTCTCCAATACAAATGTTCCTAATAATAGCTTCAAGATGCTTTCACCACAGAGTTCTTTCAGTGAAACAATATTGCAGATATTCTGTGACACTTGTAGTGAAGTGTTAGTTAAAACTTACTTGCAAGCTGGATTCAGCACAGTGTTTCTTTCATTGTTTGAAACTCATATTCAATCAGAACAGCAAATATTGAAATGGTTATAATGACTAATATGAAGAGGATCCTTAATGGCTGCAAGTAAGATGGTTTCACCACAGTTTTCTCTCAGTGAACAAATGCTATATATATTCTGTCCCGCATGCAATGAAATGTTTGTTAAGTCTTATATGAACATGTTCCTAAACAGCTACCCGCAAACTGGGCTTAGAACAGTGTTCTCACACTGTTAGTAATTGATAGGTCATCTGTAGGGCATATGCTGAAATGTTTGAAATGTCTTATGTGAATATGCCCCTAAACAGCTGTAAGCACATTTGTTTCACCAGAGTTCCTTTAGTGTCTGAATCTTATGGATATTTTTCAAGTCTGTAGTGTAATTTTTTAAGTATTTTATGAAGTTCTTCCTAAACGGATACTAGGAAACAAGGGTTCAGCTCATCCTTCTTTCCTTGAGTGAATATTAAAATCATTCTGTCATGACCATAGCGCAATATTTGTTAAGACTTATAAAAAGATATTTCTAAAAGACAACTTTCCAGCTGGGTTCTTAACATTGTTCTTTCATTTTATGGAAGTGATAACCATTCTGGATGGAATACACTGAAATGTTTGAAAAGACTTGTATGAAGATACTCCTAAATAGCTACAAGCAATCTGGTTACACCACAGTGTTCTTTCATTTAATAAACTTTATATATAGTCTCCTAAGGCTGTAGTGAAATGTTTTATATCATATATGAAAATGTTCCTACAGCTACCTGCAAGCTGGGATCAGCACACTGACTTTTCATTGTAATAAAGTGATAGTTACTTTGTATGGCATACACTGAAATGTCAGAAAAGACTTATATGAGTGTATTTCTAAAGAGATACAAGCAAGCTGGTTTCACAATAGTGATCTTTCATTGAATTAATGTAATAGATATTCTGTCGCACATGTTGTGAAATGTTCAATAAATCTTACATGAAAATGTTACTATAAGTCTACCTGAAAGCTGAGTTAAGTACAATGTTTTTTCATTTTAAGAAAGTATAGCTGTTCTCTATGGCTCATACTGAAATGCTAGAAAAGACTTACATGAAGATGTTCCTTAAAAGCTACAAGGAAGTTGGTTTCACCACAGCATTCTTTCAATGAGTGAATGTTATAGATATTCCATCATGCCCGTAGTGAAATGTTTGATAGGACTTATTTGAAGATTCCCCTAAAGAGCTGCAAGCAAGGTGTTTTCACCACAGTGTTCATTCAGAAAATGAATGTTATACGTATTCTGTCATGCCTCAAGAGAACTATTTGATGTCTTATGTGAGAGTGTTCCTGAACAGCTACAAGCAAGCTTTTTCAACATAGTGTGGTTTCCTTGAATGAATGTTATGGATATCATGTTGCGGCTGTAGAGAAACGTTTGATAAGACATAAATGAAATGCTCATAAAGAGCCACTGGTTTCATCAGAACGTTCTTTCTGGATATGGAAGTGATAGCCATTCTGTAGGCATAATGAAGTGTTTGAAGAGCCTTATACGAAGACATTCCCAAGGCGCCAGAAGTAATCTGGCTTCACCACAGTGTTCTTTCAGTGAACGAGTGTTATAGCTAGTCTGTCATGCCTGTAGTGAAATGTTTAATAAGTCTTATATGAAGAGGTTTCAAACAGCCGCCAGCAAGCCGGGTTTAGCACAGTGTCCTTTAACTGTAAGTAAGTGAGAGCCATTCTGTATGGCATATACTTAAATGTTAGAGAGGTCTTATATGAAGATGTTCCTAAATAGAATCCAACAAGATGTGTTCAGGACAGAATAATTTCATCATAAGATAGTGACAGCCGTTTAGTATGGCATATACTGAAATGCTGAAAAGGACTGAAATGAAGATCTTCCTTAACAGTAAAACCAAGCCACTTTCACCATAGTGTTCTTTCATTGAATGGATGTAATAGATATTCTGTCATGCCTGTAGTTAAATGTTCAATAGGTCTTACATAAAAATACTCCTAATAATCTACCTGAAAGCTATTAAACACAAACTTCTTTCCTTGTAAGAAGGGTATGGCCATGCTGTATGCCATATACTGAAATGCTTGAAAAGCTTTATACGAAGATGTTCCTCAACAGTTACAAGAAAACTGCTTTCATCCCTGTGTTCGTTCAATGAGTGAATGTTTAGAGATTCTGTCATTCCTGCAAAGGAATGTTTAATAAGTCTTACATGAAGATGTTTCTAAACAGCTACAAGGAAATTTTTTTAAATATAGTGTTATTACATTGAATAAACATTAAAGACATCCTGTCATGACTGTAGGCAAATGTCTGATAAGACTTGAGCAAGATATTAATAAACAATTACTTGCAAGCTGGGTTCATCACAGTATTCTTTCCTGGCTATGGAGATGATAGCCATTCTGTATGGCATAAAGTGATATGTTTGAAGAGCCTTTGATTTATATTCTTAAACAGCTAACAAGCAAGATGGTTTCTTCACAGTGTTCTTTCAGTGAATGAATGTTCTAGATATTGTCACATCTGTGGTGAAATATTTGATATATGATGTTCCTAAACAGCTACCCATAAACTGGATTCAGCATGTGTTCTTTCATTTTGTGAAAATGATAGTCGCTCTGTGTGGAATATACTTAAGTATTTGAAGTGTATTATGTGCAGATGTTCCTAAACAGTGAAAAGAAGATGGTTTTTGCATAATTTTCTTTCAGATAACAAATGTTATAGACATTGTCACATCTGTAGTCAAATGTTTGATATGATTTATGTGAAAATATCCCTAAACAGCTACCTGTTGGCTTGATTAAGCACAATGCTCTTTCATTGTAAGAAAGTGATAGCTGTTCCATGTGGCATATACTGAAATGTTTGAAATGTCATCTGTGAAGATGTTCCTTAAGAGCTACTTGCTGGGTGTTTTCAAGACAATGTTCTTTCAGTGAATGGATGTTGTAGATAGTCTATCACACCCGTAGTGAAATGCTGGATAAGTTTTATGAAGATGTCCCTAAGTAGCTACAAGCAAAATGGTTTCACAACAGTGTTCTTACAGACATTGAAGGTTATAGATATTCTGTCATGCCTGTAGTGAAATGTTTGATAAGACTTGCATGAACACTTACATGAAGATGTTTCTAAACAGCCACAAGCAAGCTTTTTCAACACAGTATTTCATTGAATGAATGTAATAATTATCACATTGTGGCTGCAGAGAAACGTTTGATAAGACACACACAAAATGTTCATAAATAGCATGTGCCAGCTGGTTGCATCACAATGTTGTTTAATTTAATGGAAGTGATCATCATTCTGTATAGCATATGATGTGTTTGAATAGCCTTATATAAAGATATTCCTAAAAACTTATGAGCAATCTGGTTTCACCAGAGTGTGTTCCTCAGTGAAGGAATCTTACAGAGATTCTGTCAGAGCAGTAGTGACATGTTTGGTGTTTTGTATGAAGAAACCCTAAATGGCTTCCTGCAAGATGAGTTCAACACAGTGTTATTTCATTTTAAGAAAATGATAGTCATTCTGTTTGGCATAAACTGAAATATTAGAAAAGCCTTATATCAAGAGGTTCCTAATTAGCTACCAGCAATCTGGCTTCACAATAGTGTTCTTTCATTGAATGGATGTAATAGATACTTTGTAGTGAAATGTATGATAAGTCTCTTATGAAAAGGTTCCTAAACAGCTGCCTGCAATCTGGCTTCAGCACATTATATCATTGTCTCAAAGTGATATTCATTCAGTATGTCTTATATGGAAACGCTTGAAATGGTGAACATGAAGAAGTTTCTAAATATATACAAGCAAGATTGTTTCTCCACAGTTTTCTTTCAGTGACTGAATGTTACGTATAGTCTGTCACGACTATTGTAAAATGTTTGATGAGTCTTATGTAAAAACGTTCCTAGATAGCTATCTGTGAGCTCTATTTAGCACAGTGTTCTTTCATTGTAGGAAAATGATACCCATTCATTATGGCATATACTGAAATGTGAGAAATGTCTCCAATACAAATGTTCCTAATAATAGCTTCAAGATGCTTTCACCACAGAGTTCTTTCAGTGAAACAATATTGCAGATATTCTGTGACACTTGTAGTGAAGTGTTAGTTAAAACTTACTTGCAAGCTGGATTCAGCACAGTGTTTCTTTCATTGTTTGAAACTCATATTCAATCAGAACAGCAAATATTGAAATGGTTATAATGACTAATATGAAGAGGATCCTTAATGGCTGCAAGTAAGATGGTTTCACCACAGTTTTCTCTCAGTGAACAAATGCTATATATATTCTGTCCCGCATGCAATGAAATGTTTGTTAAGTCTTATATGAACATGTTCCTAAACAGCTACCCGCAAACTGGGCTTAGAACAGTGTTCTCACACTGTTAGTAATTGATAGGTCATCTGTAGGGCATATGCTGAAATGTTTGAAATGTCTTATGTGAATATGCCCCTAAACAGCTGTAAGCACATTTGTTTCACCAGAGTTCCTTTAGTGTCTGAATCTTATGGATATTTTTCAAGTCTGTAGTGTAATTTTTTAAGTATTTTATGAAGTTCTTCCTAAACGGATACTAGGAAACAAGGGTTCAGCTCATCCTTCTTTCCTTGAGTGAATATTAAAATCATTCTGTCATGACCATAGCGCAATATTTGTTAAGACTTATAAAAAGATATTTCTAAAAGACAACTTTCCAGCTGGGTTCTTAACATTGTTCTTTCATTTTATGGAAGTGATAACCATTCTGGATGGAATACACTGAAATGTTTGAAAAGACTTGTATGAAGATACTCCTAAATAGCTACAAGCAATCTGGTTACACCACAGTGTTCTTTCATTTAATAAACTTTATATATAGTCTCCTAAGGCTGTAGTGAAATGTTTTATATCATATATGAAAATGTTCCTACAGCTACCTGCAAGCTGGGATCAGCACACTGACTTTTCATTGTAATAAAGTGATAGTTACTTTGTATGGCATACACTGAAATGTCAGAAAAGACTTATATGAGTGTATTTCTAAAGAGATACAAGCAAGCTGGTTTCACAATAGTGATCTTTCATTGAATTAATGTAATAGATATTCTGTCGCACATGTTGTGAAATGTTCAATAGATCTTACATGAAAATGTTACTATAAGTCTACCTGAAAGCTGAGTTAAGTACAATGTTTTTTCATTTTAAGAAAGTATAGCTGTTCTCTATGGCTCATACTGAAATGCTAGAAAAGACTTACATGAAGATGTTCCTTAAAAGCTACAAGGAAGTTGGTTTCACCACAGCATTCTTTCAATGAGTGAATGTTATAGATATTCCATCATGCCCGTAGTGAAATGTTTGATAGGACTTATTTGAAGATTCCCCTAAAGAGCTGCAAGCAAGGTGTTTTCACCACAGTGTTCATTCAGAAAATGAATGTTATACGTATTCTGTCATGCCTCAAGAGAACTATTTGATGTCTTATGTGAGAGTGTTCCTGAACAGCTACAAGCAAGCTTTTTCAACATAGTGTGGTTTCCTTGAATGAATGTTATGGATATCATGTTGCGGCTGTAGAGAAACGTTTGATAAGACATAAATGAAATGCTCATAAAGAGCCACTGGTTTCATCAGAACGTTCTTTCTGGATATGGAAGTGATAGCCATTCTGTAGGCATAATGAAGTGTTTGAAGAGCCTTATACGAAGACATTCCCAAGGCGCCAGAAGTAATCTGGCTTCACCACAGTGTTCTTTCAGTGAACGAGTGTTATAGCTAGTCTGTCATGCCTGTAGTGAAATGTTTAATAAGTCTTATATGAAGAGGTTTCAAACAGCCGCCAGCAAGCCGGGTTTAGCACAGTGTCCTTTAACTGTAAGTAAGTGAGAGCCATTCTGTATGGCATATACTTAAATGTTAGAGAGGTCTTATATGAAGATGTTCCTAAATAGAATCCAACAAGATGTGTTCAGGACAGAATAATTTCATCATAAGATAGTGACAGCCGTTTAGTATGGCATATACTGAAATGCTGAAAAGGACTGAAATGAAGATCTTCCTTAACAGTAAAACCAAGCCACTTTCACCATAGTGTTCTTTCATTGAATGGATGTAATAGATATTCTGTCATGCCTGTAGTTAAATGTTCAATAGGTCTTACATAAAAATACTCCTAATAATCTACCTGAAAGCTATTAAACACAAACTTCTTTCCTTGTAAGAAGGGTATGGCCATGCTGTATGCCATATACTGAAATGCTTGAAAAGCTTTATACGAAGATGTTCCTCAACAGTTACAAGAAAACTGCTTTCATCCCTGTGTTCGTTCAATGAGTGAATGTTTAGAGATTCTGTCATTCCTGCAAAGGAATGTTTAATAAGTCTTACATGAAGATGTTTCTAAACAGCTACAAGGAAATTTTTTTAAATATAGTGTTATTACATTGAATAAACATTAAAGACATCCTGTCATGACTGTAGGCAAATGTCTGATAAGACTTGAGCAAGATATTAATAAACAATTACTTGCAAGCTGGGTTCATCACAGTATTCTTTCCTGGCTATGGAGATGATAGCCATTCTGTATGGCATAAAGTGATATGTTTGAAGAGCCTTTGATTTATATTCTTAAACAGCTAACAAGCAAGATGGTTTCTTCACAGTGTTCTTTCAGTGAATGAATGTTCTAGATATTGTCACATCTGTGGTGAAATATTTGATATATGATGTTCCTAAACAGCTACCCATAAACTGGATTCAGCATGTGTTCTTTCATTTTGTGAAAATGATAGTCGCTCTGTGTGGAATATACTTAAGTATTTGAAGTGTATTATGTGCAGATGTTCCTAAACAGTGAAAAGAAGATGGTTTTTGCATAATTTTCTTTCAGATAACAAATGTTATAGACATTGTCACATCTGTAGTCAAATGTTTGATATGATTTATGTGAAAATATCCCTAAACAGCTACCTGTTGGCTTGATTAAGCACAATGCTCTTTCATTGTAAGAAAGTGATAGCTGTTCCATGTGGCATATACTGAAATGTTTGAAATGTCATCTGTGAAGATGTTCCTTAAGAGCTACTTGCTGGGTGTTTTCAAGACAATGTTCTTTCAGTGAATGGATGTTGTAGATAGTCTATCACACCCGTAGTGAAATGCTGGATAAGTTTTATGAAGATGTCCCTAAGTAGCTACAAGCAAAATGGTTTCACAACAGTGTTCTTACAGACATTGAAGGTTATAGATATTCTGTCATGCCTGTAGTGAAATGTTTGATAAGACTTGCATGAACACTTACATGAAGATGTTTCTAAACAGCCACAAGCAAGCTTTTTCAACACAGTATTTCATTGAATGAATGTAATAATTATCACATTGTGGCTGCAGAGAAACGTTTGATAAGACACACACAAAATGTTCATAAATAGCATGTGCCAGCTGGTTGCATCACAATGTTGTTTAATTTAATGGAAGTGATCATCATTCTGTATAGCATATGATGTGTTTGAATAGCCTTATATAAAGATATTCCTAAAAACTTATGAGCAATCTGGTTTCACCAGAGTGTGTTCCTCAGTGAAGGAATCTTACAGAGATTCTGTCAGAGCAGTAGTGACATGTTTGGTGTTTTGTATGAAGAAACCCTAAATGGCTTCCTGCAAGATGAGTTCAACACAGTGTTATTTCATTTTAAGAAAATGATAGTCATTCTGTTTGGCATAAACTGAAATATTAGAAAAGCCTTATATCAAGAGGTTCCTAATTAGCTACCAGCAATCTGGCTTCACAATAGTGTTCTTTCATTGAATGGATGTAATAGATACTTTGTAGTGAAATGTATGATAAGTCTCTTATGAAAAGGTTCCTAAACAGCTGCCTGCAATCTGGCTTCAGCACATTATATCATTGTCTCAAAGTGATATTCATTCAGTATGTCTTATATGGAAACGCTTGAAATGGTGAACATGAAGAAGTTTCTAAATATATACAAGCAAGATTGTTTCTCCACAGTTTTCTTTCAGTGACTGAATGTTACGTATAGTCTGTCACGACTATTGTAAAATGTTTGATGAGTCTTATGTAAAAACGTTCCTAGATAGCTATCTGTGAGCTCTATTTAGCACAGTGTTCTTTCATTGTAGGAAAATGATACCCATTCATTATGGCATATACTGAAATGTGAGAAATGTCTCCAATACAAATGTTCCTAATAATAGCTTCAAGATGCTTTCACCACAGAGTTCTTTCAGTGAAACAATATTGCAGATATTCTGTGACACTTGTAGTGAAGTGTTAGTTAAAACTTACTTGCAAGCTGGATTCAGCACAGTGTTTCTTTCATTGTTTGAAACTCATATTCAATCAGAACAGCAAATATTGAAATGGTTATAATGACTAATATGAAGAGGATCCTTAATGGCTGCAAGTAAGATGGTTTCACCACAGTTTTCTCTCAGTGAACAAATGCTATATATATTCTGTCCCGCATGCAATGAAATGTTTGTTAAGTCTTATATGAACATGTTCCTAAACAGCTACCCGCAAACTGGGCTTAGAACAGTGTTCTCACACTGTTAGTAATTGATAGGTCATCTGTAGGGCATATGCTGAAATGTTTGAAATGTCTTATGTGAATATGCCCCTAAACAGCTGTAAGCACATTTGTTTCACCAGAGTTCCTTTAGTGTCTGAATCTTATGGATATTTTTCAAGTCTGTAGTGTAATTTTTTAAGTATTTTATGAAGTTCTTCCTAAACGGATACTAGGAAACAAGGGTTCAGCTCATCCTTCTTTCCTTGAGTGAATATTAAAATCATTCTGTCATGACCATAGCGCAATATTTGTTAAGACTTATAAAAAGATATTTCTAAAAGACAACTTTCCAGCTGGGTTCTTAACATTGTTCTTTCATTTTATGGAAGTGATAACCATTCTGGATGGAATACACTGAAATGTTTGAAAAGACTTGTATGAAGATACTCCTAAATAGCTACAAGCAATCTGGTTACACCACAGTGTTCTTTCATTTAATAAACTTTATATATAGTCTCCTATAGCTGTAGTGAAATGTTTTATATCATATATGAAAATGTTCCTACAGCTACCTGCAAGCTGGGATCAGCACACTGACTTTTCATTGTAATAAAGTGATAGTTACTTTGTATGGCATACACTGAAATGTCAGAAAAGACTTATATGAGTGTATTTCTAAAGAGATACAAGCAAGCTGGTTTCACAATAGTGATCTTTCATTGAATTAATGTAATAGATATTCTGTCGCACATGTTGTGAAATGTTCAATAGATCTTACATGAAAATGTTACTATAAGTCTACCTGAAAGCTGAGTTAAGTACAATGTTTTTTCATTTTAAGAAAGTATAGCTGTTCTCTATGGCTCATACTGAAATGCTAGAAAAGACTTACATGAAGATGTTCCTTAAAAGCTACAAGGAAGTTGGTTTCACCACAGCATTCTTTCAATGAGTGAATGTTATAGATATTCCATCATGCCCGTAGTGAAATGTTTGATAGGACTTATTTGAAGATTCCCCTAAAGAGCTGCAAGCAAGGTGTTTTCACCACAGCGTTCATTCAGAAAATGAATGTTATACGTATTCTGTCATGCCTCAAGAGAACTATTTGATGTCTTATGTGAGAGTGTTCCTGAACAGCTACAAGCAAGCTTTTTCAACATAGTGTGGTTTCCTTGAATGAATGTTATGGATATCATGTTGCGGCTGTAGAGAAACGTTTGATAAGACATAAATGAAATGCTCATAAAGAGCCACTGGTTTCATCAGAACGTTCTTTCTGGATATGGAAGTGATAGCCATTCTGTAGGCATAATGAAGTGTTTGAAGAGCCTTATACGAAGACATTCCCAAGGCGCCAGAAGTAATCTGGCTTCACCACAGTGTTCTTTCAGTGAACGAGTGTTATAGCTAGTCTGTCATGCCTGTAGTGAAATGTTTAATAAGTCTTATATGAAGAGGTTTCAAACAGCCGCCAGCAAGCCGGGTTTAGCACAGTGTCCTTTAACTGTAAGTAAGTGAGAGCCATTCTGTATGGCATATACTTAAATGTTAGAGAGGTCTTATATGAAGATGTTCCTAAATAGAATCCAACAAGATGTGTTCAGGACAGAATAATTTCATCATAAGATAGTGACAGCCGTTTAGTATGGCATATACTGAAATGCTGAAAAGGACTGAAATGAAGATCTTCCTTAACAGTAAAACCAAGCCACTTTCACCATAGTGTTCTTTCATTGAATGGATGTAATAGATATTCTGTCATGCCTGTAGTTAAATGTTCAATAGGTCTTACATAAAAATACTCCTAATAATCTACCTGAAAGCTATTAAACACAAACTTCTTTCCTTGTAAGAAGGGTATGGCCATGCTGTATGCCATATACTGAAATGCTTGAAAAGCTTTATACGAAGATGTTCCTCAACAGTTACAAGAAAACTGCTTTCATCCCTGTGTTCGTTCAATGAGTGAATGTTTAGAGATTCTGTCATTCCTGCAAAGGAATGTTTAATAAGTCTTACATGAAGATGTTTCTAAACAGCTACAAGGAAATTTTTTTAAATATAGTGTTATTACATTGAATAAACATTAAAGACATCCTGTCATGACTGTAGGCAAATGTCTGATAAGACTTGAGCAAGATATTAATAAACAATTACTTGCAAGCTGGGTTCATCACAGTATTCTTTCCTGGCTATGGAGATGATAGCCATTCTGTATGGCATAAAGTGATATGTTTGAAGAGCCTTTGATTTATATTCTTAAACAGCTAACAAGCAAGATGGTTTCTTCACAGTGTTCTTTCAGTGAATGAATGTTCTAGATATTGTCACATCTGTGGTGAAATATTTGATATATGATGTTCCTAAACAGCTACCCATAAACTGGATTCAGCATGTGTTCTTTCCTTTTGTGAAAATGATAGTCGCTCTGTGTGGAATATACTTAAGTATTTGAAGTGTATTATGTGCAGATGTTCCTAAACAGTGAAAAGAAGATGGTTTTTGCATAATTTTCTTTCAGATAACAAATGTTATAGACATTGTCACATCTGTAGTCAAATGTTTGATATGATTTATGTGAAAATATCCCTAAACAGCTACCTGTTGGCTTGATTAAGCACAATGCTCTTTCATTGTAAGAAAGTGATAGCTGTTCCATGTGGCATATACTGAAATGTTTGAAATGTCATCTGTGAAGATGTTCCTTAAGAGCTACTTGCTGGGTGTTTTCAAGACAATGTTCTTTCAGTGAATGGATGTTGTAGATAGTCTATCACACCCGTAGTGAAATGCTGGATAAGTTTTATGAAGATGTCCCTAAGTAGCTACAAGCAAAATGGTTTCACAACAGTGTTCTTACAGACATTGAAGGTTATAGATATTCTGTCATGCCTGTAGTGAAATGTTTGATAAGACTTGCATGAACACTTACATGAAGATGTTTCTAAACAGCCACAAGCAAGCTTTTTCAACACAGTATTTCATTGAATGAATGTAATAATTATCACATTGTGGCTGCAGAGAAACGTTTGATAAGACACACACAAAATGTTCATAAATAGCATGTGCCAGCTGGTTGCATCACAATGTTGTTTAATTTAATGGAAGTGATCATCATTCTGTATAGCATATGATGTGTTTGAATAGCCTTATATAAAGATATTCCTAAAAACTTATGAGCAATCTGGTTTCACCAGAGTGTGTTCCTCAGTGAAGGAATCTTACAGAGATTCTGTCAGAGCAGTAGTGACATGTTTGGTGTTTTGTATGAAGAAACCCTAAATGGCTTCCTGCAAGATGAGTTCAACACAGTGTTATTTCATTTTAAGAAAATGATAGTCATTCTGTTTGGCATAAACTGAAATATTAGAAAAGCCTTATATCAAGAGGTTCCTAATTAGCTACCAGCAATCTGGCTTCACAATAGTGTTCTTTCATTGAATGGATGTAATAGATACTTTGTAGTGAAATGTATGATAAGTCTCTTATGAAAAGGTTCCTAAACAGCTGCCTGCAATCTGGCTTCAGCACATTATATCATTGTCTCAAAGTGATATTCATTCAGTATGTCTTATATGGAAACGCTTGAAATGGTGAACATGAAGAAGTTTCTAAATATATACAAGCAAGATTGTTTCTCCACAGTTTTCTTTCAGTGACTGAATGTTACGTATAGTCTGTCACGACTATTGTAAAATGTTTGATGAGTCTTATGTAAAAACGTTCCTAGATAGCTATCTGTGAGCTCTATTTAGCACAGTGTTCTTTCATTGTAGGAAAATGATACCCATTCATTATGGCATATACTGAAATGTGAGAAATGTCTCCAATACAAATGTTCCTAATAATAGCTTCAAGATGCTTTCACCACAGAGTTCTTTCAGTGAAACAATATTGCAGATATTCTGTGACACTTGTAGTGAAGTGTTAGTTAAAACTTACTTGCAAGCTGGATTCAGCACAGTGTTTCTTTCATTGTTTGAAACTCATATTCAATCAGAACAGCAAATATTGAAATGGTTATAATGACTAATATGAAGAGGATCCTTAATGGCTGCAAGTAAGATGGTTTCACCACAGTTTTCTCTCAGTGAACAAATGCTATATATATTCTGTCCCGCATGCAATGAAATGTTTGTTAAGTCTTATATGAACATGTTCCTAAACAGCTACCCGCAAACTGGGCTTAGAACAGTGTTCTCACACTGTTAGTAATTGATAGGTCATCTGTAGGGCATATGCTGAAATGTTTGAAATGTCTTATGTGAATATGCCCCTAAACAGCTGTAAGCACATTTGTTTCACCAGAGTTCCTTTAGTGTCTGAATCTTATGGATATTTTTCAAGTCTGTAGTGTAATTTTTTAAGTATTTTATGAAGTTCTTCCTAAACAGATACTAGGAAACAAGGGTTCAGCTCATCCTTCTTTCCTTGAGTGAATATTAAAATCATTCTGTCATGACCATAGCGCAATATTTGTTAAGACTTATAAAAAGATATTTCTAAAAGACAACTTTCCAGCTGGGTTCTTAACATTGTTCTTTCATTTTATGGAAGTGATAACCATTCTGGATGGAATACACTGAAATGTTTGAAAAGACTTGTATGAAGATACTCCTAAATAGCTACAAGCAATCTGGTTACACCACAGTGTTCTTTCATTTAATAAACTTTATATATAGTCTCCTATAGCTGTAGTGAAATGTTTTATATCATATATGAAAATGTTCCTACAGCTACCTGCAAGCTGGGATCAGCACACTGACTTTTCATTGTAATAAAGTGATAGTTACTTTGTATGGCATACACTGAAATGTCAGAAAAGACTTATATGAGTGTATTTCTAAAGAGATACAAGCAAGCTGGTTTCACAATAGTGATCTTTCATTGAATTAATGTAATAGATATTCTGTCGCACATGTTGTGAAATTTTCAATAAATCTTACATGAAAATGTTACTATAAGTCTACCTGAAAGCTGAGTTAAGTACAATGATTTTTCATTTTAAGAAAGTATAGCTGTTCTCTATGGCTCATACTGAAATGCTAGAAAAGACTTACATGAAGATGTTCCTTAAAACCTACAAGGAAGTTGGTTTCACCACAGCATTCTTTCAATGTGTGAATGTTATAGATATTCCATCATGCCCGTAGTGAAATGTTTGATAGGACTTATTTGAAGATTCCCCTAAAGAGCTGCAAGCAAGGTGTTTTCACCACAGCGTTCATTCAGAAAATGAATGTTATACGTATTCTGTCATGCCTCAAGAGAACTATTTGATGTCTTATGTGAGAGTGTTCCTGAACAGCTACAAGCAAGTTTTTTCAACATAGTGTGGCTTCCTTGAATGAATGTTATGGATATCATGTTGCGGCTGTAGAAAAACGTTTGATAAGACATAAATGAAATGCTCATAAAGAGCCACTGGTTTCATCAGAACGTTCTTTCTGGATATGGAAGTGATAGCCATTCTGTAGGCATAATGAAGTGTTTGAAGAGCCTTATACGAAGACATTCCCAAGGCGCCAGAAGTAATCTGGCTTCACCACAGTGTTCTTTCAGTGAACGAGTGTTATAGCTAGTCTGTCATGCCTGTAGTGAAATGTTTAATAAGTCTTATATGAAGAGGTTTCAAACAGCCGCCAGCAAGCCGGGTTTAGCACAGTGTCCTTTAACTGTAAGTAAGTGAGAGCCATTCTGTATGGCATATACTTAAATGTTAGAGAGGTCTTATATGAAGATGTTCCTAAATAGAATCCAACAAGATGTGTTCAGGACAGAATAATTTCATCATAAGATAGTGACAGCCGTTTAGTATGGCATATACTGAAATGCTGAAAAGGACTGAAATGAAGATCTTCCTTAACAGTAAAACCAAGCCACTTTCACCATAGTGTTCTTTCATTGAATGGATGTAATAGATATTCTGTCATGCCTGTAGTTAAATGTTCAATAGGTCTTACATAAAAATACTCCTAATAATCTACCTGAAAGCTATTAAACACAAACTTCTTTCCTTGTAAGAAGGGTATGGCCATGCTGTATGCCATATACTGAAATGCTTGAAAAGCTTTATACGAAGATGTTCCTCAACAGTTACAAGAAAACTGCTTTCATCCCTGTGTTCGTTCAATGAGTGAATGTTTAGAGATTCTGTCATTCCTGCAAAGGAATGTTTAATAAGTCTTACATGAAGATGTTTCTAAACAGCTACAAGGAAATTTTTTTAAATATAGTGTTATTACATTGAATAAACATTAAAGACATCCTGTCATGACTGTAGGCAAATGTCTGATAAGACTTGAGCAAGATATTAATAAACAATTACTTGCAAGCTGGGTTCATCACAGTATTCTTTCCTGGCTATGGAGATGATAGCCATTCTGTATGGCATAAAGTGATATGTTTGAAGAGCCTTTGATTTATATTCTTAAACAGCTAACAAGCAAGATGGTTTCTTCACAGTGTTCTTTCAGTGAATGAATGTTCTAGATATTGTCACATCTGTGGTGAAATATTTGATATATGATGTTCCTAAACAGCTACCCATAAACTGGATTCAGCATGTGTTCTTTCCTTTTGTGAAAATGATAGTCGCTCTGTGTGGAATATACTTAAGTATTTGAAGTGTATTATGTGCAGATGTTCCTAAACAGTGAAAAGAAGATGGTTTTTGCATAATTTTCTTTCAGATAACAAATGTTATAGACATTGTCACATCTGTAGTAAAATGTTTGATATGATTTATGTGAAAATATCCCTAAACAGCTACCTGTTGGCTTGATTAAGCACAATGCTGTTTCATTGTAAGAAAGTGATAGCTGTTCCATGTGGCATATACTGAAATGTTTGAAATGTCATCTGTGAAGATGTTCCTTAAGAGCTACTTGCTGGGTGTTTTCAAGACAATGTTCTTTCAGTGAATGGATGTTGTAGATAGTCTATCACACCCGTAGTGAAATGCTGGATAAGTTTTATGAAGATGTCCCTAAGTAGCTACAAGCAAAATGGTTTCACAACAGTGTTCTTACAGACATTGAAGGTTATAGATATTCTGTCATGCCTGTAGTGAAATGTTTGATAAGACTTGCATGAACACTTACATGAAGATGTTTCTAAACAGCCACAAGCAAGCTTTTTCAACACAGTATTTCATTGAATGAATGTAATAATTATCACATTGTGGCTGCAGAGAAACGTTTGATAAGACACACACAAAATGTTCATAAATAGCATGTGCCAGCTGGTTGCATCACAATGTTGTTTAATTTAATGGAAGTGATCATCATTCTGTATAGCATATGATGTGTTTGAATAGCCTTATATAAAGATATTCCTAAAAACTTATGAGCAATCTGGTTTCACCAGAGTGTGTTCCTCAGTGAAGGAATCTTACAGAGATTCTGTCAGAGCAGTAGTGACATGTTTGGTGTTTTGTATGAAGAAACCCTAAATGGCTTCCTGCAAGATGAGTTCAACACAGTGTTATTTCATTTTAAGAAAATGATAGTCATTCTGTTTGGCATAAACTGAAATATTAGAAAAGCCTTATATCAAGAGGTTCCTAATTAGCTACCAGCAATCTGGCTTCACAATAGTGTTCTTTCATTGAATGGATGTAATAGATACTTTGTAGTGAAATGTATGATAAGTCTCTTATGAAAAGGTTCCTAAACAGCTGCCTGCAATCTGGCTTCAGCACATTATATCATTGTCTCAAAGTGATATTCATTCAGTATGTCTTATATGGAAACGCTTGAAATGGTGAACATGAAGAAGTTTCTAAATATATACAAGCAAGATTGTTTCTCCACAGTTTTCTTTCAGTGACTGAATGTTACGTATAGTCTGTCACGACTATTGTAAAATGTTTGATGAGTCTTATGTAAAAACGTTCCTAGATAGCTATCTGTGAGCTCTATTTAGCACAGTGTTCTTTCATTGTAGGAAAATGATACCCATTCATTATGGCATATACTGAAATGTGAGAAATGTCTCCAATACAAATGTTCCTAATAATAGCTTCAAGATGCTTTCACCACAGAGTTCTTTCAGTGAAACAATATTGCAGATATTCTGTGACACTTGTAGTGAAGTGTTAGTTAAAACTTACTTGCAAGCTGGATTCAGCACAGTGTTTCTTTCATTGTTTGAAACTCATATTCAATCAGAACAGCAAATATTGAAATGGTTATAATTACTAATATGAAGAGGATCCTTAATGGCTGCAAGTAAGATGGTTTCACCACAGTTTTCTCTCAGTGAACAAATGCTATATATATTCTGTCCCGCATGCAATGAAATGTTTGTTAAGTCTTATATGAACATGTTCCTAAACAGCTACCCGCAAACTGGGCTTAGAACAGTGTTCTCACACTGTTAGTAATTGATAGGTCATCTGTAGGGCATATGCTGAAATGTTTGAAATGTCTTATGTGAATATGCCCCTAAACAGCTGTAAGCACATTTGTTTCACCAGAGTTCCTTTAGTGTCTGAATCTTATGGATATTTTTCAAGTCTGTAGTGTAATTTTTTAAGTATTTTATGAAGTTCTTCCTAAACAGATACTAGGAAACAAGGGTTCAGCTCATCCTTCTTTCCTTGAGTGAATATTAAAATCATTCTGTCATGACCATAGCGCAATATTTGTTAAGACTTATAAAAAGATATTTCTAAAAGACAACTTTCCAGCTGGGTTCTTAACATTGTTCTTTCATTTTATGGAAGTGATAACCATTCTGGATGGAATACACTGAAATGTTTGAAAAGACTTGTATGAAGATACTCCTAAATAGCTACAAGCAATCTGGTTACACCACAGTGTTCTTTCATTTAATAAACTTTATATATAGTCTCCTATAGCTGTAGTGAAATGTTTTATATCATATATGAAAATGTTCCTACAGCTACCTGCAAGCTGGGATCAGCACACTGACTTTTCATTGTAATAAAGTGATAGTTACTTTGTATGGCATACACTGAAATGTCAGAAAAGACTTATATGAGTGTATTTCTAAAGAGATACAAGCAAGCTGGTTTCACAATAGTGATCTTTCATTGAATTAATGTAATAGATATTCTGTCGCACATGTTGTGAAATTTTCAATAAATCTTACATGAAAATGTTACTATAAGTCTACCTGAAAGCTGAGTTAAGTACAATGATTTTTCATTTTAAGAAAGTATAGCTGTTCTCTATGGCTCATACTGAAATGCTAGAAAAGACTTACATGAAGATGTTCCTTAAAACCTACAAGGAAGTTGGTTTCACCACAGCATTCTTTCAATGTGTGAATGTTATAGATATTCCATCATGCCCGTAGTGAAATGTTTGATAGGACTTATTTGAAGATTCCCCTAAAGAGCTGCAAGCAAGGTGTTTTCACCACAGCGTTCATTCAGAAAATGAATGTTATACGTATTCTGTCATGCCTCAAGAGAACTATTTGATGTCTTATGTGAGAGTGTTCCTGAACAGCTACAAGCAAGTTTTTTCAACATAGTGTGGCTTCCTTGAATGAATGTTATGGATATCATGTTGCGGCTGTAGAAAAACGTTTGATAAGACATAAATGAAATGCTCATAAAGAGCCACTGGTTTCATCAGAACGTTCTTTCTGGATATGGAAGTGATAGCCATTCTGTAGGCATAATGAAGTGTTTGAAGAGCCTTATACGAAGACATTCCCAAGGCGCCAGAAGTAATCTGGCTTCACCACAGTGTTCTTTCAGTGAACGAGTGTTATAGCTAGTCTGTCATGCCTGTAGTGAAATGTTTAATAAGTCTTATATGAAGAGGTTTCAAACAGCCGCCAGCAAGCCGGGTTTAGCACAGTGTCCTTTAACTGTAAGTAAGTGAGAGCCATTCTGTATGGCATATACTTAAATGTTAGAGAGGTCTTATATGAAGATGTTCCTAAATAGAATCCAACAAGATGTGTTCAGGACAGAATAATTTCATCATAAGATAGTGACAGCCGTTTAGTATGGCATATACTGAAATGCTGAAAAGGACTGAAATGAAGATCTTCCTTAACAGTAAAACCAAGCCACTTTCACCATAGTGTTCTTTCATTGAATGGATGTAATAGATATTCTGTCATGCCTGTAGTTAAATGTTCAATAGGTCTTACATAAAAATACTCCTAATAATCTACCTGAAAGCTATTAAACACAAACTTCTTTCCTTGTAAGAAGGGTATGGCCATGCTGTATGCCATATACTGAAATGCTTGAAAAGCTTTATACGAAGATGTTCCTCAACAGTTACAAGAAAACTGCTTTCATCCCTGTGTTCGTTCAATGAGTGAATGTTTAGAGATTCTGTCATTCCTGCAAAGGAATGTTTAATAAGTCTTACATGAAGATGTTTCTAAACAGCTACAAGGAAATTTTTTTAAATATAGTGTTATTACATTGAATAAACATTAAAGACATCCTGTCATGACTGTAGGCAAATGTCTGATAAGACTTGAGCAAGATATTAATAAACAATTACTTGCAAGCTGGGTTCATCACAGTATTCTTTCCTGGCTATGGAGATGATAGCCATTCTGTATGGCATAAAGTGATATGTTTGAAGAGCCTTTGATTTATATTCTTAAACAGCTAACAAGCAAGATGGTTTCTTCACAGTGTTCTTTCAGTGAATGAATGTTCTAGATATTGTCACATCTGTGGTGAAATATTTGATATATGATGTTCCTAAACAGCTACCCATAAACTGGATTCAGCATGTGTTCTTTCCTTTTGTGAAAATGATAGTCGCTCTGTGTGGAATATACTTAAGTATTTGAAGTGTATTATGTGCAGATGTTCCTAAACAGTGAAAAGAAGATGGTTTTTGCATAATTTTCTTTCAGATAACAAATGTTATAGACATTGTCACATCTGTAGTCAAATGTTTGATATGATTTATGTGAAAATATCCCTAAACAGCTACCTGTTGGCTTGATTAAGCACAATGCTCTTTCATTGTAAGAAAGTGATAGCTGTTCCATGTGGCATATACTGAAATGTTTGAAATGTCATCTGTGAAGATGTTCCTTAAGAGCTACTTGCTGGGTGTTTTCAAGACAATGTTCTTTCAGTGAATGGATGTTGTAGATAGTCTATCACACCCGTAGTGAAATGCTGGATAAGTTTTATGAAGATGTCCCTAAGTAGCTACAAGCAAAATGGTTTCACAACAGTGTTCTTACAGACATTGAAGGTTATAGATATTCTGTCATGCCTGTAGTGAAATGTTTGATAAGACTTGCATGAACACTTACATGAAGATGTTTCTAAACAGCCACAAGCAAGCTTTTTCAACACAGTATTTCATTGAATGAATGTAATAATTATCACATTGTGGCTGCAGAGAAACGTTTGATAAGACACACACAAAATGTTCATAAATAGCATGTGCCAGCTGGTTGCATCACAATGTTGTTTAATTTAATGGAAGTGATCATCATTCTGTATAGCATATGATGTGTTTGAATAGCCTTATATAAAGATATTCCTAAAAACTTATGAGCAATCTGGTTTCACCAGAGTGTGTTCCTCAGTGAAGGAATCTTACAGAGATTCTGTCAGAGCAGTAGTGACATGTTTGGTGTTTTGTATGAAGAAACCCTAAATGGCTTCCTGCAAGATGAGTTCAACACAGTGTTATTTCATTTTAAGAAAATGATAGTCATTCTGTTTGGCATAAACTGAAATATTAGAAAAGCCTTATATCAAGAGGTTCCTAATTAGCTACCAGCAATCTGGCTTCACAATAGTGTTCTTTCATTGAATGGATGTAATAGATACTTTGTAGTGAAATGTATGATAAGTCTCTTATGAAAAGGTTCCTAAACAGCTGCCTGCAATCTGGCTTCAGCACATTATATCATTGTCTCAAAGTGATATTCATTCAGTATGTCTTATATGGAAACGCTTGAAATGGTGAACATGAAGAAGTTTCTAAATATATACAAGCAAGATTGTTTCTCCACAGTTTTCTTTCAGTGACTGAATGTTACGTATAGTCTGTCACGACTATTGTAAAATGTTTGATGAGTCTTATGTAAAAACGTTCCTAGATAGCTATCTGTGAGCTCTATTTAGCACAGTGTTCTTTCATTGTAGGAAAATGATACCCATTCATTATGGCATATACTGAAATGTGAGAAATGTCTCCAATACAAATGTTCCTAATAATAGCTTCAAGATGCTTTCACCACAGAGTTCTTTCAGTGAAACAATATTGCAGATATTCTGTGACACTTGTAGTGAAGTGTTAGTTAAAACTTACTTGCAAGCTGGATTCAGCACAGTGTTTCTTTCATTGTTTGAAACTCATATTCAATCAGAACAGCAAATATTGAAATGGTTATAATGACTAATATGAAGAGGATCCTTAATGGCTGCAAGTAAGATGGTTTCACCACAGTTTTCTCTCAGTGAACAAATGCTATATATATTCTGTCCCGCATGCAATGAAATGTTTGTTAAGTCTTATATGAACATGTTCCTAAACAGCTACCCGCAAACTGGGCTTAGAACAGTGTTCTCACACTGTTAGTAATTGATAGGTCATCTGTAGGGCATATGCTGAAATGTTTGAAATGTCTTATGTGAATATGCCCCTAAACAGCTGTAAGCACATTTGTTTCACCAGAGTTCCTTTAGTGTCTGAATCTTATGGATATTTTTCAAGTCTGTAGTGTAATTTTTTAAGTATTTTATGAAGTTCTTCCTAAACAGATACTAGGAAACAAGGGTTCAGCTCATCCTTCTTTCCTTGAGTGAATATTAAAATCATTCTGTCATGACCATAGCGCAATATTTGTTAAGACTTATAAAAAGATATTTCTAAAAGACAACTTTCCAGCTGGGTTCTTAACATTGTTCTTTCATTTTATGGAAGTGATAACCATTCTGGATGGAATACACTGAAATGTTTGAAAAGACTTGTATGAAGATACTCCTAAATAGCTACAAGCAATCTGGTTACACCACAGTGTTCTTTCATTTAATAAACTTTATATATAGTCTCCTATAGCTGTAGTGAAATGTTTTATATCATATATGAAAATGTTCCTACAGCTACCTGCAAGCTGGGATCAGCACACTGACTTTTCATTGTAATAAAGTGATAGTTACTTTGTATGGCATACACTGAAATGTCAGAAAAGACTTATATGAGTGTATTTCTAAAGAGATACAAGCAAGCTGGTTTCACAATAGTGATCTTTCATTGAATTAATGTAATAGATATTCTGTCGCACATGTTGTGAAATTTTCAATAAATCTTACATGAAAATGTTACTATAAGTCTACCTGAAAGCTGAGTTAAGTACAATGATTTTTCATTTTAAGAAAGTATAGCTGTTCTCTATGGCTCATACTGAAATGCTAGAAAAGACTTACATGAAGATGTTCCTTAAAACCTACAAGGAAGTTGGTTTCACCACAGCATTCTTTCAATGTGTGAATGTTATAGATATTCCATCATGCCCGTAGTGAAATGTTTGATAGGACTTATTTGAAGATTCCCCTAAAGAGCTGCAAGCAAGGTGTTTTCACCACAGCGTTCATTCAGAAAATGAATGTTATACGTATTCTGTCATGCCTCAAGAGAACTATTTGATGTCTTATGTGAGAGTGTTCCTGAACAGCTACAAGCAAGTTTTTTCAACATAGTGTGGCTTCCTTGAATGAATGTTATGGATATCATGTTGCGGCTGTAGAAAAACGTTTGATAAGACATAAATGAAATGCTCATAAAGAGCCACTGGTTTCATCAGAACGTTCTTTCTGGATATGGAAGTGATAGCCATTCTGTAGGCATAATGAAGTGTTTGAAGAGCCTTATACGAAGACATTCCCAAGGCGCCAGAAGTAATCTGGCTTCACCACAGTGTTCTTTCAGTGAACGAGTGTTATAGCTAGTCTGTCATGCCTGTAGTGAAATGTTTAATAAGTCTTATATGAAGAGGTTTCAAACAGCCGCCAGCAAGCCGGGTTTAGCACAGTGTCCTTTAACTGTAAGTAAGTGAGAGCCATTCTGTATGGCATATACTTAAATGTTAGAGAGGTCTTATATGAAGATGTTCCTAAATAGAATCCAACAAGATGTGTTCAGGACAGAATAATTTCATCATAAGATAGTGACAGCCGTTTAGTATGGCATATACTGAAATGCTGAAAAGGACTGAAATGAAGATCTTCCTTAACAGTAAAACCAAGCCACTTTCACCATAGTGTTCTTTCATTGAATGGATGTAATAGATATTCTGTCATGCCTGTAGTTAAATGTTCAATAGGTCTTACATAAAAATACTCCTAATAATCTACCTGAAAGCTATTAAACACAAACTTCTTTCCTTGTAAGAAGGGTATGGCCATGCTGTATGCCATATACTGAAATGCTTGAAAAGCTTTATACGAAGATGTTCCTCAACAGTTACAAGAAAACTGCTTTCATCCCTGTGTTCGTTCAATGAGTGAATGTTTAGAGATTCTGTCATTCCTGCAAAGGAATGTTTAATAAGTCTTACATGAAGATGTTTCTAAACAGCTACAAGGAAATTTTTTTAAATATAGTGTTATTACATTGAATAAACATTAAAGACATCCTGTCATGACTGTAGGCAAATGTCTGATAAGACTTGAGCAAGATATTAATAAACAATTACTTGCAAGCTGGGTTCATCACAGTATTCTTTCCTGGCTATGGAGATGATAGCCATTCTGTATGGCATAAAGTGATATGTTTGAAGAGCCTTTGATTTATATTCTTAAACAGCTAACAAGCAAGATGGTTTCTTCACAGTGTTCTTTCAGTGAATGAATGTTCTAGATATTGTCACATCTGTGGTGAAATATTTGATATATGATGTTCCTAAACAGCTACCCATAAACTGGATTCAGCATGTGTTCTTTCCTTTTGTGAAAATGATAGTCGCTCTGTGTGGAATATACTTAAGTATTTGAAGTGTATTATGTGCAGATGTTCCTAAACAGTGAAAAGAAGATGGTTTTTGCATAATTTTCTTTCAGATAACAAATGTTATAGACATTGTCACATCTGTAGTAAAATGTTTGATATGATTTATGTGAAAATATCCCTAAACAGCTACCTGTTGGCTTGATTAAGCACAATGCTGTTTCATTGTAAGAAAGTGATAGCTGTTCCATGTGGCATATACTGAAATGTTTGAAATGTCATCTGTGAAGATGTTCCTTAAGAGCTACTTGCTGGGTGTTTTCAAGACAATGTTCTTTCAGTGAATGGATGTTGTAGATAGTCTATCACACCCGTAGTGAAATGCTGGATAAGTTTTATGAAGATGTCCCTAAGTAGCTACAAGCAAAATGGTTTCACAACAGTGTTCTTACAGACATTGAAGGTTATAGATATTCTGTCATGCCTGTAGTGAAATGTTTGATAAGACTTGCATGAACACTTACATGAAGATGTTTCTAAACAGCCACAAGCAAGCTTTTTCAACACAGTATTTCATTGAATGAATGTAATAATTATCACATTGTGGCTGCAGAGAAACGTTTGATAAGACACACACAAAATGTTCATAAATAGCATGTGCCAGCTGGTTGCATCACAATGTTGTTTAATTTAATGGAAGTGATCATCATTCTGTATAGCATATGATGTGTTTGAATAGCCTTATATAAAGATATTCCTAAAAACTTATGAGCAATCTGGTTTCACCAGAGTGTGTTCCTCAGTGAAGGAATCTTACAGAGATTCTGTCAGAGCAGTAGTGACATGTTTGGTGTTTTGTATGAAGAAACCCTAAATGGCTTCCTGCAAGATGAGTTCAACACAGTGTTATTTCATTTTAAGAAAATGATAGTCATTCTGTTTGGCATAAACTGAAATATTAGAAAAGCCTTATATCAAGAGGTTCCTAATTAGCTACCAGCAATCTGGCTTCACAATAGTGTTCTTTCATTGAATGGATGTAATAGATACTTTGTAGTGAAATGTATGATAAGTCTCTTATGAAAAGGTTCCTAAACAGCTGCCTGCAATCTGGCTTCAGCACATTATATCATTGTCTCAAAGTGATATTCATTCAGTATGTCTTATATGGAAACGCTTGAAATGGTGAACATGAAGAAGTTTCTAAATATATACAAGCAAGATTGTTTCTCCACAGTTTTCTTTCAGTGACTGAATGTTACGTATAGTCTGTCACGACTATTGTAAAATGTTTGATGAGTCTTATGTAAAAACGTTCCTAGATAGCTATCTGTGAGCTCTATTTAGCACAGTGTTCTTTCATTGTAGGAAAATGATACCCATTCATTATGGCATATACTGAAATGTGAGAAATGTCTCCAATACAAATGTTCCTAATAATAGCTTCAAGATGCTTTCACCACAGAGTTCTTTCAGTGAAACAATATTGCAGATATTCTGTGACACTTGTAGTGAAGTGTTAGTTAAAACTTACTTGCAAGCTGGATTCAGCACAGTGTTTCTTTCATTGTTTGAAACTCATATTCAATCAGAACAGCAAATATTGAAATGGTTATAATTACTAATATGAAGAGGATCCTTAATGGCTGCAAGTAAGATGGTTTCACCACAGTTTTCTCTCAGTGAACAAATGCTATATATATTCTGTCCCGCATGCAATGAAATGTTTGTTAAGTCTTATATGAACATGTTCCTAAACAGCTACCCGCAAACTGGGCTTAGAACAGTGTTCTCACACTGTTAGTAATTGATAGGTCATCTGTAGGGCATATGCTGAAATGTTTGAAATGTCTTATGTGAATATGCCCCTAAACAGCTGTAAGCACATTTGTTTCACCAGAGTTCCTTTAGTGTCTGAATCTTATGGATATTTTTCAAGTCTGTAGTGTAATTTTTTAAGTATTTTATGAAGTTCTTCCTAAACAGATACTAGGAAACAAGGGTTCAGCTCATCCTTCTTTCCTTGAGTGAATATTAAAATCATTCTGTCATGACCATAGCGCAATATTTGTTAAGACTTATAAAAAGATATTTCTAAAAGACAACTTTCCAGCTGGGTTCTTAACATTGTTCTTTCATTTTATGGAAGTGATAACCATTCTGGATGGAATACACTGAAATGTTTGAAAAGACTTGTATGAAGATACTCCTAAATAGCTACAAGCAATCTGGTTACACCACAGTGTTCTTTCATTTAATAAACTTTATATATAGTCTCCTATAGCTGTAGTGAAATGTTTTATATCATATATGAAAATGTTCCTACAGCTACCTGCAAGCTGGGATCAGCACACTGACTTTTCATTGTAATAAAGTGATAGTTACTTTGTATGGCATACACTGAAATGTCAGAAAAGACTTATATGAGTGTATTTCTAAAGAGATACAAGCAAGCTGGTTTCACAATAGTGATCTTTCATTGAATTAATGTAATAGATATTCTGTCGCACATGTTGTGAAATTTTCAATAAATCTTACATGAAAATGTTACTATAAGTCTACCTGAAAGCTGAGTTAAGTACAATGATTTTTCATTTTAAGAAAGTATAGCTGTTCTCTATGGCTCATACTGAAATGCTAGAAAAGACTTACATGAAGATGTTCCTTAAAACCTACAAGGAAGTTGGTTTCACCACAGCATTCTTTCAATGTGTGAATGTTATAGATATTCCATCATGCCCGTAGTGAAATGTTTGATAGGACTTATTTGAAGATTCCCCTAAAGAGCTGCAAGCAAGGTGTTTTCACCACAGCGTTCATTCAGAAAATGAATGTTATACGTATTCTGTCATGCCTCAAGAGAACTATTTGATGTCTTATGTGAGAGTGTTCCTGAACAGCTACAAGCAAGTTTTTTCAACATAGTGTGGCTTCCTTGAATGAATGTTATGGATATCATGTTGCGGCTGTAGAAAAACGTTTGATAAGACATAAATGAAATGCTCATAAAGAGCCACTGGTTTCATCAGAACGTTCTTTCTGGATATGGAAGTGATAGCCATTCTGTAGGCATAATGAAGTGTTTGAAGAGCCTTATACGAAGACATTCCCAAGGCGCCAGAAGTAATCTGGCTTCACCACAGTGTTCTTTCAGTGAACGAGTGTTATAGCTAGTCTGTCATGCCTGTAGTGAAATGTTTAATAAGTCTTATATGAAGAGGTTTCAAACAGCCGCCAGCAAGCCGGGTTTAGCACAGTGTCCTTTAACTGTAAGTAAGTGAGAGCCATTCTGTATGGCATATACTTAAATGTTAGAGAGGTCTTATATGAAGATGTTCCTAAATAGAATCCAACAAGATGTGTTCAGGACAGAATAATTTCATCATAAGATAGTGACAGCCGTTTAGTATGGCATATACTGAAATGCTGAAAAGGACTGAAATGAAGATCTTCCTTAACAGTAAAACCAAGCCACTTTCACCATAGTGTTCTTTCATTGAATGGATGTAATAGATATTCTGTCATGCCTGTAGTTAAATGTTCAATAGGTCTTACATAAAAATACTCCTAATAATCTACCTGAAAGCTATTAAACACAAACTTCTTTCCTTGTAAGAAGGGTATGGCCATGCTGTATGCCATATACTGAAATGCTTGAAAAGCTTTATACGAAGATGTTCCTCAACAGTTACAAGAAAACTGCTTTCATCCCTGTGTTCGTTCAATGAGTGAATGTTTAGAGATTCTGTCATTCCTGCAAAGGAATGTTTAATAAGTCTTACATGAAGATGTTTCTAAACAGCTACAAGGAAATTTTTTTAAATATAGTGTTATTACATTGAATAAACATTAAAGACATCCTGTCATGACTGTAGGCAAATGTCTGATAAGACTTGAGCAAGATATTAATAAACAATTACTTGCAAGCTGGGTTCATCACAGTATTCTTTCCTGGCTATGGAGATGATAGCCATTCTGTATGGCATAAAGTGATATGTTTGAAGAGCCTTTGATTTATATTCTTAAACAGCTAACAAGCAAGATGGTTTCTTCACAGTGTTCTTTCAGTGAATGAATGTTCTAGATATTGTCACATCTGTGGTGAAATATTTGATATATGATGTTCCTAAACAGCTACCCATAAACTGGATTCAGCATGTGTTCTTTCCTTTTGTGAAAATGATAGTCGCTCTGTGTGGAATATACTTAAGTATTTGAAGTGTATTATGTGCAGATGTTCCTAAACAGTGAAAAGAAGATGGTTTTTGCATAATTTTCTTTCAGATAACAAATGTTATAGACATTGTCACATCTGTAGTAAAATGTTTGATATGATTTATGTGAAAATATCCCTAAACAGCTACCTGTTGGCTTGATTAAGCACAATGCTGTTTCATTGTAAGAAAGTGATAGCTGTTCCATGTGGCATATACTGAAATGTTTGAAATGTCATCTGTGAAGATGTTCCTTAAGAGCTACTTGCTGGGTGTTTTCAAGACAATGTTCTTTCAGTGAATGGATGTTGTAGATAGTCTATCACACCCGTAGTGAAATGCTGGATAAGTTTTATGAAGATGTCCCTAAGTAGCTACAAGCAAAATGGTTTCACAACAGTGTTCTTACAGACATTGAAGGTTATAGATATTCTGTCATGCCTGTAGTGAAATGTTTGATAAGACTTGCATGAACACTTACATGAAGATGTTTCTAAACAGCCACAAGCAAGCTTTTTCAACACAGTATTTCATTGAATGAATGTAATAATTATCACATTGTGGCTGCAGAGAAACGTTTGATAAGACACACACAAAATGTTCATAAATAGCATGTGCCAGCTGGTTGCATCACAATGTTGTTTAATTTAATGGAAGTGATCATCATTCTGTATAGCATATGATGTGTTTGAATAGCCTTATATAAAGATATTCCTAAAAACTTATGAGCAATCTGGTTTCACCAGAGTGTGTTCCTCAGTGAAGGAATCTTACAGAGATTCTGTCAGAGCAGTAGTGACATGTTTGGTGTTTTGTATGAAGAAACCCTAAATGGCTTCCTGCAAGATGAGTTCAACACAGTGTTATTTCATTTTAAGAAAATGATAGTCATTCTGTTTGGCATAAACTGAAATATTAGAAAAGCCTTATATCAAGAGGTTCCTAATTAGCTACCAGCAATCTGGCTTCACAATAGTGTTCTTTCATTGAATGGATGTAATAGATACTTTGTAGTGAAATGTATGATAAGTCTCTTATGAAAAGGTTCCTAAACAGCTGCCTGCAATCTGGCTTCAGCACATTATATCATTGTCTCAAAGTGATATTCATTCAGTATGTCTTATATGGAAACGCTTGAAATGGTGAACATGAAGAAGTTTCTAAATATATACAAGCAAGATTGTTTCTCCACAGTTTTCTTTCAGTGACTGAATGTTACGTATAGTCTGTCACGACTATTGTAAAATGTTTGATGAGTCTTATGTAAAAACGTTCCTAGATAGCTATCTGTGAGCTCTATTTAGCACAGTGTTCTTTCATTGTAGGAAAATGATACCCATTCATTATGGCATATACTGAAATGTGAGAAATGTCTCCAATACAAATGTTCCTAATAATAGCTTCAAGATGCTTTCACCACAGAGTTCTTTCAGTGAAACAATATTGCAGATATTCTGTGACACTTGTAGTGAAGTGTTAGTTAAAACTTACTTGCAAGCTGGATTCAGCACAGTGTTTCTTTCATTGTTTGAAACTCATATTCAATCAGAACAGCAAATATTGAAATGGTTATAATGACTAATATGAAGAGGATCCTTAATGGCTGCAAGTAAGATGGTTTCACCACAGTTTTCTCTCAGTGAACAAATGCTATATATATTCTGTCCCGCATGCAATGAAATGTTTGTTAAGTCTTATATGAACATGTTCCTAAACAGCTACCCGCAAACTGGGCTTAGAACAGTGTTCTCACACTGTTAGTAATTGATAGGTCATCTGTAGGGCATATGCTGAAATGTTTGAAATGTCTTATGTGAATATGCCCCTAAACAGCTGTAAGCACATTTGTTTCACCAGAGTTCCTTTAGTGTCTGAATCTTATGGATATTTTTCAAGTCTGTAGTGTAATTTTTTAAGTATTTTATGAAGTTCTTCCTAAACAGATACTAGGAAACAAGGGTTCAGCTCATCCTTCTTTCCTTGAGTGAATATTAAAATCATTCTGTCATGACCATAGCGCAATATTTGTTAAGACTTATAAAAAGATATTTCTAAAAGACAACTTTCCAGCTGGGTTCTTAACATTGTTCTTTCATTTTATGGAAGTGATAACCATTCTGGATGGAATACACTGAAATGTTTGAAAAGACTTGTATGAAGATACTCCTAAATAGCTACAAGCAATCTGGTTACACCACAGTGTTCTTTCATTTAATAAACTTTATATATAGTCTCCTAAGGCTGTAGTGAAATGTTTTATATCATATATGAAAATGTTCCTACAGCTACCTGCAAGCTGGGATCAGCACACTGACTTTTCATTGTAATAAAGTGATAGTTACTTTGTATGGCATACACTGAAATGTCAGAAAAGACTTATATGAGTGTATTTCTAAAGAGATACAAGCAAGCTGGTTTCACAATAGTGATCTTTCATTGAATTAATGTAATAGATATTCTGTCGCACATGTTGTGAAATGTTCAATAAATCTTACATGAAAATGTTACTATAAGTCTACCTGAAAGCTGAGTTAAGTACAATGTTTTTTCATTTTAAGAAAGTATAGCTGTTCTCTATGGCTCATACTGAAATGCTAGAAAAGACTTACATGAAGATGTTCCTTAAAAGCTACAAGGAAGTTGGTTTCACCACAGCATTCTTTCAATGAGTGAATGTTATAGATATTCCATCATGCCCGTAGTGAAATGTTTGATAGGACTTATTTGAAGATTCCCCTAAAGAGCTGCAAGCAAGGTGTTTTCACCACAGTGTTCATTCAGAAAATGAATGTTATACGTATTCTGTCATGCCTCAAGAGAACTATTTGATGTCTTATGTGAGAGTGTTCCTGAACAGCTACAAGCAAGCTTTTTCAACATAGTGTGGTTTCCTTGAATGAATGTTATGGATATCATGTTGCGGCTGTAGAGAAACGTTTGATAAGACATAAATGAAATGCTCATAAAGAGCCACTGGTTTCATCAGAACGTTCTTTCTGGATATGGAAGTGATAGCCATTCTGTAGGCATAATGAAGTGTTTGAAGAGCCTTATACGAAGACATTCCCAAGGCGCCAGAAGTAATCTGGCTTCACCACAGTGTTCTTTCAGTGAACGAGTGTTATAGCTAGTCTGTCATGCCTGTAGTGAAATGTTTAATAAGTCTTATATGAAGAGGTTTCAAACAGCCGCCAGCAAGCCGGGTTTAGCACAGTGTCCTTTAACTGTAAGTAAGTGAGAGCCATTCTGTATGGCATATACTTAAATGTTAGAGAGGTCTTATATGAAGATGTTCCTAAATAGAATCCAACAAGATGTGTTCAGGACAGAATAATTTCATCATAAGATAGTGACAGCCGTTTAGTATGGCATATACTGAAATGCTGAAAAGGACTGAAATGAAGATCTTCCTTAACAGTAAAACCAAGCCACTTTCACCATAGTGTTCTTTCATTGAATGGATGTAATAGATATTCTGTCATGCCTGTAGTTAAATGTTCAATAGGTCTTACATAAAAATACTCCTAATAATCTACCTGAAAGCTATGAAACACAACCTTCTTTCCTTGTAAGAAGGGTATGGCCATGCTGTATGCCACATACTGAAATGCTTGAAAAGCTTTATACGAAGATGTTCCTCAACAGTTACAAGAAAACTGCTTTCATCCCTGTGTTCGTTCAATGAGTGAATGTTTAGAGATTCTGTCATTCCTGCAAAGGAATGTTTAATAAGTCTTACATGAAGATGTTTCTAAACAGCTACAAGGAAATTTTTTTAAATATAGTGTTATTACATTGAATAAACATTAAAGACATCCTGTCATGACTGTAGGCAAATGTCTGATAAGACTTGAGCAAGATATTAATAAACAATTACTTGCAAGCTGGGTTCATCACAGTATTCTTTCCTGGCTATGGAGATGATAGCCATTCTGTATGGCATAAAGTGATATGTTTGAAGAGCCTTTGATTTATATTCTTAAACAGCTAACAAGCAAGATGGTTTCTTCACAGTGTTCTTTCAGTGAATGAATGTTCTAGATATTGTCACATCTGTGGTGAAATATTTGATATATGATGTTCCTAAACAGCTACCCATAAACTGGATTCAGCATGTGTTCTTTCATTTTGTGAAAATGATAGTCGCTCTGTGTGGAATATACTTAAGTATTTGAAGTGTATTATGTGCAGATGTTCCTAAACAGTGAAAAGAAGATGGTTTTTGCATAATTTTCTTTCAGATAACAAATGTTATAGACATTGTCACATCTGTAGTAAAATGTTTGATATGATTTATGTGAAAATATCCCTAAACAGCTACCTGTTGGCTTGATTAAGCACAATGCTGTTTCATTGTAAGAAAGTGATAGCTGTTCCATGTGGCATATACTGAAATGTTTGAAATGTCATCTGTGAAGATGTTCCTTAAGAGCTACTTGCTGGGTGTTTTCAAGACAATGTTCTTTCAGTGAATGGATGTTGTAGATAGTCTATCACACCCGTAGTGAAATGCTGGATAAGTTTTATGAAGATGTCCCTAAGTAGCTACAAGCAAAATGGTTTCACAACAGTGTTCTTACAGACATTGAAGGTTATAGATATTCTGTCATGCCTGTAGTGAAATGTTTGATAAGACTTGCATGAACACTTACATGAAGATGTTTCTAAACAGCCACAAGCAAGCTTTTTCAACACAGTATTTCATTGAATGAATGTAATAATTATCACATTGTGGCTGCAGAGAAACGTTTGATAAGACACACACAAAATGTTCATAAATAGCATGTGCCAGCTGGTTGCATCACAATGTTGTTTAATTTAATGGAAGTGATCATCATTCTGTATAGCATATGATGTGTTTGAATAGCCTTATATAAAGATATTCCTAAAAACTTATGAGCAATCTGGTTTCACCAGAGTGTGTTCCTCAGTGAAGGAATCTTACAGAGATTCTGTCAGAGCAGTAGTGACATGTTTGGTGTTTTGTATGAAGAAACCCTAAATGGCTTCCTGCAAGATGAGTTCAACACAGTGTTATTTCATTTTAAGAAAATGATAGTCATTCTGTTTGGCATAAACTGAAATATTAGAAAAGCCTTATATCAAGAGGTTCCTAATTAGCTACCAGCAATCTGGCTTCACAATAGTGTTCTTTCATTGAATGGATGTAATAGATACTTTGTAGTGAAATGTATGATAAGTCTCTTATGAAAAGGTTCCTAAACAGCTGCCTGCAATCTGGCTTCAGCACATTATATCATTGTCTCAAAGTGATATTCATTCAGTATGTCTTATATGGAAACGCTTGAAATGGTGAACATGAAGAAGTTTCTAAATATATACAAGCAAGATTGTTTCTCCACAGTTTTCTTTCAGTGACTGAATGTTACGTATAGTCTGTCACGACTATTGTAAAATGTTTGATGAGTCTTATGTAAAAACGTTCCTAGATAGCTATCTGTGAGCTCTATTTAGCACAGTGTTCTTTCATTGTAGGAAAATGATACCCATTCATTATGGCATATACTGAAATGTGAGAAATGTCTCCAATACAAATGTTCCTAATAATAGCTTCAAGATGCTTTCACCACAGAGTTCTTTCAGTGAAACAATATTGCAGATATTCTGTGACACTTGTAGTGAAGTGTTAGTTAAAACTTACTTGCAAGCTGGATTCAGCACAGTGTTTCTTTCATTGTTTGAAACTCATATTCAATCAGAACAGCAAATATTGAAATGGTTATAATGACTAATATGAAGAGGATCCTTAATGGCTGCAAGTAAGATGGTTTCACCACAGTTTTCTCTCAGTGAACAAATGCTATATATATTCTGTCCCGCATGCAATGAAATGTTTGTTAAGTCTTATATGAACATGTTCCTAAACAGCTACCCGCAAACTGGGCTTAGAACAGTGTTCTCACACTGTTAGTAATTGATAGGTCATCTGTAGGGCATATGCTGAAATGTTTGAAATGTCTTATGTGAATATGCCCCTAAACAGCTGTAAGCACATTTGTTTCACCAGAGTTCCTTTAGTGTCTGAATCTTATGGATATTTTTCAAGTCTGTAGTGTAATTTTTTAAGTATTTTATGAAGTTCTTCCTAAACAGATACTAGGAAACAAGGGTTCAGCTCATCCTTCTTTCCTTGAGTGAATATTAAAATCATTCTGTCATGACCATAGCGCAATATTTGTTAAGACTTATAAAAAGATATTTCTAAAAGACAACTTTCCAGCTGGGTTCTTAACATTGTTCTTTCATTTTATGGAAGTGATAACCATTCTGGATGGAATACACTGAAATGTTTGAAAAGACTTGTATGAAGATACTCCTAAATAGCTACAAGCAATCTGGTTACACCACAGTGTTCTTTCATTTAATAAACTTTATATATAGTCTCCTATAGCTGTAGTGAAATGTTTTATATCATATATGAAAATGTTCCTACAGCTACCTGCAAGCTGGGATCAGCACACTGACTTTTCATTGTAATAAAGTGATAGTTACTTTGTATGGCATACACTGAAATGTCAGAAAAGACTTATATGAGTGTATTTCTAAAGAGATACAAGCAAGCTGGTTTCACAATAGTGATCTTTCATTGAATTAATGTAATAGATATTCTGTCGCACATGTTGTGAAATGTTCAATAAATCTTACATGAAAATGTTACTATAAGTCTACCTGAAAGCTGAGTTAAGTACAATGTTTTTTCATTTTAAGAAAGTATAGCTGTTCTCTATGGCTCATACTGAAATGCTAGAAAAGACTTACATGAAGATGTTCCTTAAAAGCTACAAGGAAGTTGGTTTCACCACAGCATTCTTTCAATGAGTGAATGTTATAGATATTCCATCATGCCCGTAGTGAAATGTTTGATAGGACTTATTTGAAGATTCCCCTAAAGAGCTGCAAGCAAGGTGTTTTCACCACAGTGTTCATTCAGAAAATGAATGTTATACGTATTCTGTCATGCCTCAAGAGAACTATTTGATGTCTTATGTGAGAGTGTTCCTGAACAGCTACAAGCAAGCTTTTTCAACATAGTGTGGTTTCCTTGAATGAATGTTATGGATATCATGTTGCGGCTGTAGAGAAACGTTTGATAAGACATAAATGAAATGCTCATAAAGAGCCACTGGTTTCATCAGAACGTTCTTTCTGGATATGGAAGTGATAGCCATTCTGTAGGCATAATGAAGTGTTTGAAGAGCCTTATACGAAGACATTCCCAAGGCGCCAGAAGTAATCTGGCTTCACCACAGTGTTCTTTCAGTGAACGAGTGTTATAGCTAGTCTGTCATGCCTGTAGTGAAATGTTTAATAAGTCTTATATGAAGAGGTTTCAAACAGCCGCCAGCAAGCCGGGTTTAGCACAGTGTCCTTTAACTGTAAGTAAGTGAGAGCCATTCTGTATGGCATATACTTAAATGTTAGAGAGGTCTTATATGAAGATGTTCCTAAATAGAATCCAACAAGATGTGTTCAGGACAGAATAATTTCATCATAAGATAGTGACAGCCGTTTAGTATGGCATATACTGAAATGCTGAAAAGGACTGAAATGAAGATCTTCCTTAACAGTAAAACCAAGCCACTTTCACCATAGTGTTCTTTCATTGAATGGATGTAATAGATATTCTGTCATGCCTGTAGTTAAATGTTCAATAGGTCTTACATAAAAATACTCCTAATAATCTACCTGAAAGCTATGAAACACAACCTTCTTTCCTTGTAAGAAGGGTATGGCCATGCTGTATGCCACATACTGAAATGCTTGAAAAGCTTTATACGAAGATGTTCCTCAACAGTTACAAGAAAACTGCTTTCATCCCTGTGTTCGTTCAATGAGTGAATGTTTAGAGATTCTGTCATTCCTGCAAAGGAATGTTTAATAAGTCTTACATGAAGATGTTTCTAAACAGCTACAAGGAAATTTTTTTAAATATAGTGTTATTACATTGAATAAACATTAAAGACATCCTGTCATGACTGTAGGCAAATGTCTGATAAGACTTGAGCAAGATATTAATAAACAATTACTTGCAAGCTGGGTTCATCACAGTATTCTTTCCTGGCTATGGAGATGATAGCCATTCTGTATGGCATAAAGTGATATGTTTGAAGAGCCTTTGATTTATATTCTTAAACAGCTAACAAGCAAGATGGTTTCTTCACAGTGTTCTTTCAGTGAATGAATGTTCTAGATATTGTCACATCTGTGGTGAAATATTTGATATATGATGTTCCTAAACAGCTACCCATAAACTGGATTCAGCATGTGTTCTTTCATTTTGTGAAAATGATAGTCGCTCTGTGTGGAATATACTTAAGTATTTGAAGTGTATTATGTGCAGATGTTCCTAAACAGTGAAAAGAAGATGGTTTTTGCATAATTTTCTTTCAGATAACAAATGTTATAGACATTGTCACATCTGTAGTCAAATGTTTGATATGATTTATGTGAAAATATCCCTAAACAGCTACCTGTTGGCTTGATTAAGCACAATGCTGTTTCATTGTAAGAAAGTGATAGCTGTTCCATGTGGCATATACTGAAATGTTTGAAATGTCATCTGTGAAGATGTTCCTTAAGAGCTACTTGCTGGGTGTTTTCAAGACAATGTTCTTTCAGTGAATGGATGTTGTAGATAGTCTATCACACCCGTAGTGAAATGCTGGATAAGTTTTATGAAGATGTCCCTAAGTAGCTACAAGCAAAATGGTTTCACAACAGTGTTCTTACAGACATTGAAGGTTATAGATATTCTGTCATGCCTGTAGTGAAATGTTTGATAAGACTTGCATGAACACTTACATGAAGATGTTTCTAAACAGCCACAAGCAAGCTTTTTCAACACAGTATTTCATTGAATGAATGTAATAATTATCACATTGTGGCTGCAGAGAAACGTTTGATAAGACACACACAAAATGTTCATAAATAGCATGTGCCAGCTGGTTGCATCACAATGTTGTTTAATTTAATGGAAGTGATCATCATTCTGTATAGCATATGATGTGTTTGAATAGCCTTATATAAAGATATTCCTAAAAACTTATGAGCAATCTGGTTTCACCAGAGTGTGTTCCTCAGTGAAGGAATCTTACAGAGATTCTGTCAGAGCAGTAGTGACATGTTTGGTGTTTTGTATGAAGAAACCCTAAATGGCTTCCTGCAAGATGAGTTCAACACAGTGTTATTTCATTTTAAGAAAATGATAGTCATTCTGTTTGGCATAAACTGAAATATTAGAAAAGCCTTATATCAAGAGGTTCCTAATTAGCTACCAGCAATCTGGCTTCACAATAGTGTTCTTTCATTGAATGGATGTAATAGATACTTTGTAGTGAAATGTATGATAAGTCTCTTATGAAAAGGTTCCTAAACAGCTGCCTGCAATCTGGCTTCAGCACATTATATCATTGTCTCAAAGTGATATTCATTCAGTATGTCTTATATGGAAACGCTTGAAATGGTGAACATGAAGAAGTTTCTAAATATATACAAGCAAGATTGTTTCTCCACAGTTTTCTTTCAGTGACTGAATGTTACGTATAGTCTGTCACGACTATTGTAAAATGTTTGATGAGTCTTATGTAAAAACGTTCCTAGATAGCTATCTGTGAGCTCTATTTAGCACAGTGTTCTTTCATTGTAGGAAAATGATACCCATTCATTATGGCATATACTGAAATGTGAGAAATGTCTCCAATACAAATGTTCCTAATAATAGCTTCAAGATGCTTTCACCACAGAGTTCTTTCAGTGAAACAATATTGCAGATATTCTGTGACACTTGTAGTGAAGTGTTAGTTAAAACTTACTTGCAAGCTGGATTCAGCACAGTGTTTCTTTCATTGTTTGAAACTCATATTCAATCAGAACAGCAAATATTGAAATGGTTATAATGACTAATATGAAGAGGATCCTTAATGGCTGCAAGTAAGATGGTTTCACCACAGTTTTCTCTCAGTGAACAAATGCTATATATATTCTGTCCCGCATGCAATGAAATGTTTGTTAAGTCTTATATGAACATGTTCCTAAACAGCTACCCGCAAACTGGGCTTAGAACAGTGTTCTCACACTGTTAGTAATTGATAGGTCATCTGTAGGGCATATGCTGAAATGTTTGAAATGTCTTATGTGAATATGCCCCTAAACAGCTGTAAGCACATTTGTTTCACCAGAGTTCCTTTAGTGTCTGAATCTTATGGATATTTTTCAAGTCTGTAGTGTAATTTTTTAAGTATTTTATGAAGTTCTTCCTAAACAGATACTAGGAAACAAGGGTTCAGCTCATCCTTCTTTCCTTGAGTGAATATTAAAATCATTCTGTCATGACCATAGCGCAATATTTGTTAAGACTTATAAAAAGATATTTCTAAAAGACAACTTTCCAGCTGGGTTCTTAACATTGTTCTTTCATTTTATGGAAGTGATAACCATTCTGGATGGAATACACTGAAATGTTTGAAAAGACTTGTATGAAGATACTCCTAAATAGCTACAAGCAATCTGGTTACACCACAGTGTTCTTTCATTTAATAAACTTTATATATAGTCTCCTAAGGCTGTAGTGAAATGTTTTATATCATATATGAAAATGTTCCTACAGCTACCTGCAAGCTGGGATCAGCACACTGACTTTTCATTGTAATAAAGTGATAGTTACTTTGTATGGCATACACTGAAATGTCAGAAAAGACTTATATGAGTGTATTTCTAAAGAGATACAAGCAAGCTGGTTTCACAATAGTGATCTTTCATTGAATTAATGTAATAGATATTCTGTCGCACATGTTGTGAAATGTTCAATAAATCTTACATGAAAATGTTACTATAAGTCTACCTGAAAGCTGAGTTAAGTACAATGTTTTTTCATTTTAAGAAAGTATAGCTGTTCTCTATGGCTCATACTGAAATGCTAGAAAAGACTTACATGAAGATGTTCCTTAAAAGCTACAAGGAAGTTGGTTTCACCACAGCATTCTTTCAATGAGTGAATGTTATAGATATTCCATCATGCCCGTAGTGAAATGTTTGATAGGACTTATTTGAAGATTCCCCTAAAGAGCTGCAAGCAAGGTGTTTTCACCACAGCGTTCATTCAGAAAATGAATGTTATACGTATTCTGTCATGCCTCAAGAGAACTATTTGATGTCTTATGTGAGAGTGTTCCTGAACAGCTACAAGCAAGCTTTTTCAACATAGTGTGGTTTCCTTGAATGAATGTTATGGATATCATGTTGCGGCTGTAGAGAAACGTTTGATAAGACATAAATGAAATGCTCATAAAGAGCCACTGGTTTCATCAGAACGTTCTTTCTGGATATGGAAGTGATAGCCATTCTGTAGGCATAATGAAGTGTTTGAAGAGCCTTATACGAAGACATTCCCAAGGCGCCAGAAGTAATCTGGCTTCACCACAGTGTTCTTTCAGTGAACGAGTGTTATAGCTAGTCTGTCATGCCTGTAGTGAAATGTTTAATAAGTCTTATATGAAGAGGTTTCAAACAGCCGCCAGCAAGCCGGGTTTAGCACAGTGTCCTTTAACTGTAAGTAAGTGAGAGCCATTCTGTATGGCATATACTTAAATGTTAGAGAGGTCTTATATGAAGATGTTCCTAAATAGAATCCAACAAGATGTGTTCAGGACAGAATAATTTCATCATAAGATAGTGACAGCCGTTTAGTATGGCATATACTGAAATGCTGAAAAGGACTGAAATGAAGATCTTCCTTAACAGTAAAACCAAGCCACTTTCACCATAGTGTTCTTTCATTGAATGGATGTAATAGATATTCTGTCATGCCTGTAGTTAAATGTTCAATAGGTCTTACATAAAAATACTCCTAATAATCTACCTGAAAGCTATTAAACACAAACTTCTTTCCTTGTAAGAAGGGTATGGCCATGCTGTATGCCATATACTGAAATGCTTGAAAAGCTTTATACGAAGATGTTCCTCAACAGTTACAAGAAAACTGCTTTCATCCCTGTGTTCGTTCAATGAGTGAATGTTTAGAGATTCTGTCATTCCTGCAAAGGAATGTTTAATAAGTCTTACATGAAGATGTTTCTAAACAGCTACAAGGAAATTTTTTTAAATATAGTGTTATTACATTGAATAAACATTAAAGACATCCTGTCATGACTGTAGGCAAATGTCTGATAAGACTTGAGCAAGATATTAATAAACAATTACTTGCAAGCTGGGTTCATCACAGTATTCTTTCCTGGCTATGGAGATGATAGCCATTCTGTATGGCATAAAGTGATATGTTTGAAGAGCCTTTGATTTATATTCTTAAACAGCTAACAAGCAAGATGGTTTCTTCACAGTGTTCTTTCAGTGAATGAATGTTCTAGATATTGTCACATCTGTGGTGAAATATTTGATATATGATGTTCCTAAACAGCTACCCATAAACTGGATTCAGCATGTGTTCTTTCATTTTGTGAAAATGATAGTCGCTCTGTGTGGAATATACTTAAGTATTTGAAGTGTATTATGTGCAGATGTTCCTAAACAGTGAAAAGAAGATGGTTTTTGCATAATTTTCTTTCAGATAACAAATGTTATAGACATTGTCACATCTGTAGTCAAATGTTTGATATGATTTATGTGAAAATATCCCTAAACAGCTACCTGTTGGCTTGATTAAGCACAATGCTGTTTCATTGTAAGAAAGTGATAGCTGTTCCATGTGGCATATACTGAAATGTTTGAAATGTCATCTGTGAAGATGTTCCTTAAGAGCTACTTGCTGGGTGTTTTCAAGACAATGTTCTTTCAGTGAATGGATGTTATAGATAGTCTATCACACCCGTAGTGAAATGCTGGATAAGTTTTATGAAGATGTCCCTAAGTAGCTACAAGCAAAATGGTTTCACAACAGTGTTCTTACAGACATTGAAGGTTATAGATATTCTGTCATGCCTGTAGTGAAATGTTTGATAAGACTTGCATGAACACTTACATGAAGATGTTTCTAAACAGCCACAAGCAAGCTTTTTCAACACAGTATTTCATTGAATGAATGTAATAATTATCACATTGTGGCTGCAGAGAAACGTTTGATAAGACACACACAAAATGTTCATAAATAGCATGTGCCAGCTGGTTGCATCACAATGTTGTTTAATTTAATGGAAGTGATCATCATTCTGTATAGCATATGATGTGTTTGAATAGCCTTATATAAAGATATTCCTAAAAACTTATGAGCAATCTGGTTTCACCAGAGTGTGTTCCTCAGTGAAGGAATCTTACAGAGATTCTGTCAGAGCAGTAGTGACATGTTTGGTGTTTTGTATGAAGAAACCCTAAATGGCTTCCTGCAAGATGAGTTCAACACAGTGTTATTTCATTTTAAGAAAATGATAGTCATTCTGTTTGGCATAAACTGAAATATTAGAAAAGCCTTATATCAAGAGGTTCCTAATTAGCTACCAGCAATCTGGCTTCACAATAGTGTTCTTTCATTGAATGGATGTAATAGATACTTTGTAGTGAAATGTATGATAAGTCTCTTATGAAAAGGTTCCTAAACAGCTGCCTGCAATCTGGCTTCAGCACATTATATCATTGTCTCAAAGTGATATTCATTCAGTATGTCTTATATGGAAACGCTTGAAATGGTGAACATGAAGAAGTTTCTAAATATATACAAGCAAGATTGTTTCTCCACAGTTTTCTTTCAGTGACTGAATGTTACGTATAGTCTGTCACGACTATTGTAAAATGTTTGATGAGTCTTATGTAAAAACGTTCCTAGATAGCTATCTGTGAGCTCTATTTAGCACAGTGTTCTTTCATTGTAGGAAAATGATACCCATTCATTATGGCATATACTGAAATGTGAGAAATGTCTCCAATACAAATGTTCCTAATAATAGCTTCAAGATGCTTTCACCACAGAGTTCTTTCAGTGAAACAATATTGCAGATATTCTGTGACACTTGTAGTGAAGTGTTAGTTAAAACTTACTTGCAAGCTGGATTCAGCACAGTGTTTCTTTCATTGTTTGAAACTCATATTCAATCAGAACAGCAAATATTGAAATGGTTATAATGACTAATATGAAGAGGATCCTTAATGGCTGCAAGTAAGATGGTTTCACCACAGTTTTCTCTCAGTGAACAAATGCTATATATATTCTGTCCCGCATGCAATGAAATGTTTGTTAAGTCTTATATGAACATGTTCCTAAACAGCTACCCGCAAACTGGGCTTAGAACAGTGTTCTCACACTGTTAGTAATTGATAGGTCATCTGTAGGGCATATGCTGAAATGTTTGAAATGTCTTATGTGAATATGCCCCTAAACAGCTGTAAGCACATTTGTTTCACCAGTGTTCCTTTAGTGTCTGAATCTTATGGATATTTTTCAAGTCTGTAGTGTAATTTTTTAAGTATTTTATGAAGTTCTTCCTAAACAGATACTAGGAAACAAGGGTTCAGCTCATCCTTCTTTCCTTGAGTGAATATTAAAATCATTCTGTCATGACCATAGCGCAATATTTGTTAAGACTTATAAAAAGATATTTCTAAAAAAACAACTTTCCAGCTGGGTTCTTAACATTGTTCTTTCATTTTATGGAAGTGATAACCATTCTGGATGGAATACACTGAAATGTTTGAAAAGACTTGTATGAAGATACTCCTAAATAGCTACAAGCAATCTGGTTACACCACAGTGTTCTTTCATTTAATAAACTTTATATATAGTCTCCTATAGCTGTAGTGAAATGTTTTATATCATATATGAAAATGTTCCTACAGCTACCTGCAAGCTGGGATCAGCACACTGACTTTTCATTGTAATAAAGTGATAGTTACTTTGTATGGCATACACTGAAATGTCAGAAAAGACTTATATGAGTGTATTTCTAAAGAGATACAAGCAAGCTGGTTTCACAATAGTGATCTTTCATTGAATTAATGTAATAGATATTCTGTCGCACATGTTGTGAAATTTTCAATAAATCTTACATGAAAATGTTACTATAAGTCTACCTGAAAGCTGAGTTAAGTACAATGATTTTTCATTTTAAGAAAGTATAGCTGTTCTCTATGGCTCATACTGAAATGCTAGAAAAGACTTACATGAAGATGTTCCTTAAAACCTACAAGGAAGTTGGTTTCACCACAGCATTCTTTCAATGTGTGAATGTTATAGATATTCCATCATGCCCGTAGTGAAATGTTTGATAGGACTTATTTGAAGATTCCCCTAAAGAGCTGCAAGCAAGGTGTTTTCACCACAGCGTTCATTCAGAAAATGAATGTTATACGTATTCTGTCATGCCTCAAGAGAACTATTTGATGTCTTATGTGAGAGTGTTCCTGAACAGCTACAAGCAAGCTTTTTCAACATAGTGTGGCTTCCTTGAATGAATGTTATGGATATCATGTTGCGGCTGTAGAAAAACGTTTGATAAGACATAAATGAAATGCTCATAAAGAGCCACTGGTTTCATCAGAACGTTCTTTCTGGATATGGAAGTGATAGCCATTCTGTAGGCATAATGAAGTGTTTGAAGAGCCTTATACGAAGACATTCCCAAGGCGCCAGAAGTAATCTGGCTTCACCACAGTGTTCTTTCAGTGAACGAGTGTTATAGCTAGTCTGTCATGCCTGTAGTGAAATGTTTAATAAGTCTTATATGAAGAGGTTTCAAACAGCCGCCAGCAAGCCGGGTTTAGCACAGTGTCCTTTAACTGTAAGTAAGTGAGAGCCATTCTGTATGGCATATACTTAAATGTTAGAGAGGTCTTATATGAAGATGTTCCTAAATAGAATCCAACAAGATGTGTTCAGGACAGAATAATTTCATCATAAGATAGTGACAGCCGTTTAGTATGGCATATACTGAAATGCTGAAAAGGACTGAAATGAAGATCTTCCTTAACAGTAAAACCAAGCCACTTTCACCATAGTGTTCTTTCATTGAATGGATGTAATAGATATTCTGTCATGCCTGTAGTTAAATGTTCAATAGGTCTTACATAAAAATACTCCTAATAATCTACCTGAAAGCTATTAAACACAAACTTCTTTCCTTGTAAGAAGGGTATGGCCATGCTGTATGCCATATACTGAAATGCTTGAAAAGCTTTATACGAAGATGTTCCTCAACAGTTACAAGAAAACTGCTTTCATCCCTGTGTTCGTTCAATGAGTGAATGTTTAGAGATTCTGTCATTCCTGCAAAGGAATGTTTAATAAGTCTTACATGAAGATGTTTCTAAACAGCTACAAGGAAATTTTTTTAAATATAGTGTTATTACATTGAATAAACATTAAAGACATCCTGTCATGACTGTAGGCAAATGTCTGATAAGACTTGAGCAAGATATTAATAAACAATTACTTGCAAGCTGGGTTCATCACAGTATTCTTTCCTGGCTATGGAGATGATAGCCATTCTGTATGGCATAAAGTGATATGTTTGAAGAGCCTTTGATTTATATTCTTAAACAGCTAACAAGCAAGATGGTTTCTTCACAGTGTTCTTTCAGTGAATGAATGTTCTAGATATTGTCACATCTGTGGTGAAATATTTGATATATGATGTTCCTAAACAGCTACCCATAAACTGGATTCAGCATGTGTTCTTTCCTTTTGTGAAAATGATAGTCGCTCTGTGTGGAATATACTTAAGTATTTGAAGTGTATTATGTGCAGATGTTCCTAAACAGTGAAAAGAAGATGGTTTTTGCATAATTTTCTTTCAGATAACAAATGTTATAGACATTGTCACATCTGTAGTCAAATGTTTGATATGATTTATGTGAAAATATCCCTAAACAGCTACCTGTTGGCTTGATTAAGCACAATGCTGTTTCATTGTAAGAAAGTGATAGCTGTTCCATGTGGCATATACTGAAATGTTTGAAATGTCATCTGTGAAGATGTTCCTTAAGAGCTACTTGCTGGGTGTTTTCAAGACAATGTTCTTTCAGTGAATGGATGTTGTAGATAGTCTATCACACCCGTAGTGAAATGCTGGATAAGTTTTATGAAGATGTCCCTAAGTAGCTACAAGCAAAATGGTTTCACAACAGTGTTCTTACAGACATTGAAGGTTATAGATATTCTGTCATGCCTGTAGTGAAATGTTTGATAAGACTTGCATGAACACTTACATGAAGATGTTTCTAAACAGCCACAAGCAAGCTTTTTCAACACAGTATTTCATTGAATGAATGTAATAATTATCACATTGTGGCTGCAGAGAAACGTTTGATAAGACACACACAAAATGTTCATAAATAGCATGTGCCAGCTGGTTGCATCACAATGTTGTTTAATTTAATGGAAGTGATCATCATTCTGTATAGCATATGATGTGTTTGAATAGCCTTATATAAAGATATTCCTAAAAACTTATGAGCAATCTGGTTTCACCAGAGTGTGTTCCTCAGTGAAGGAATCTTACAGAGATTCTGTCAGAGCAGTAGTGACATGTTTGGTGTTTTGTATGAAGAAACCCTAAATGGCTTCCTGCAAGATGAGTTCAACACAGTGTTATTTCATTTTAAGAAAATGATAGCCATTCTGTTTGGCATAAACTGAAATATTAGAAAAGCCTTATATCAAGAGGTTCCTAATTAGCTACCAGCAATCTGGCTTCACAATAGTGTTCTTTCATTGAATGGATGTAATAGATACTTTGTAGTGAAATGTATGATAAGTCTCTTATGAAAAGGTTCCTAAACAGCTGCCTGCAATCTGGCTTCAGCACATTATATCATTGTCTCAAAGTGATATTCATTCAGTATGTCTTATATGGAAACGCTTGAAATGGTGAACATGAAGAAGTTTCTAAATATATACAAGCAAGATTGTTTCTCCACAGTTTTCTTTCAGTGACTGAATGTTACGTATAGTCTGTCACGACTATTGTAAAATGTTTGATGAGTCTTATGTAAAAACGTTCCTAGATAGCTATCTGTGAGCTCTATTTAGCACAGTGTTCTTTCATTGTAGGAAAATGATACCCATTCATTATGGCATATACTGAAATGTGAGAAATGTCTCCAATACAAATGTTCCTAATAATAGCTTCAAGATGCTTTCACCACAGAGTTCTTTCAGTGAAACAATATTGCAGATATTCTGTGACACTTGTAGTGAAGTGTTAGTTAAAACTTACTTGCAAGCTGGATTCAGCACAGTGTTTCTTTCATTGTTTGAAACTCATATTCAATCAGAACAGCAAATATTGAAATGGTTATAATGACTAATATGAAGATGATCCTTAATGGCTGCAAGTAAGATGGTTTCACCACAGTTTTCTCTCAGTGAACAAATGCTATATATATTCTGTCCCACATGCAATGAAATGTTTGTTAAGTCTTATATGAACATGCTCCTAAACAGCTACCCGCAAACTGGGCTTAGAACAGTGTTCTCACACTGTTAGTAATTGATAGGTCATCTGTAGGGCATATGCTGAAATGTTTGAAATGTCTTATGTGAATATGCCCGTAAACAGCTGTAAGCACATTTGTTTCACCAGAGTTCCTTTAGTGTCTGAATCTTATGGATATTTTTCAAGTCTGTAGTGTAATTTTTTAAGTATTTTATGAAGTTCTTCCTAAACAGATACTAGGAAACAAGGGTTCAGCTCATCCTTCTTTCCTTGAGTGAATATTAAAATCATTCTGTCATGACCATAGCGCAATATTTGCTAAGACTTATAAAAAGATATTTCTAAAAAAACAACTTTCCAGCTGGGTTCTAAACATTGTTCTTTCATTTTATGGAAGTGATAACCATTCTGGATGGAATACACCGAAATGTTTGAAAAGACTTGTATGAAGATACTCCTAAATAGCTACAAGCAATCTGGTTACACCACAGTGTTCTTTCATTTAATAAACTTTATATATAGTCTCCTATAGCTGTAGTGAAATGTTTTATATCATATATGAAAATGTTCCTACAGCTACCTGCAAGCTGGGATCAGCACACTGACTTTTCATTGTAATAAAGTGATAGTTACTTTGTATGGCATACACTGAAATGTCAGAAAAGACTTATATGAGTGTATTTCTAAAGAGATACAAGCAAGCTGGTTTCACAATAGTGATCTTTCATTGAATTAATGTAATAGATATTCTGTCGCACATGTTGTGAAATGTTCAATAAATCTTACATGAAAATGTTACTATAAGTCTACCTGAAAGCTGAGTTAAGTACAATGTTTTTTCATTTTAAGAAAGTATAGCTGTTCTCTATGGCTCATACTGAAATGCTAGAAAAGACTTACATGAAGATGTTCCTTAAAAGCTACAAGGAAGTTGGTTTCACCACAGCATTCTTTCAATGTGTGAATGTTATAGATATTCCATCATGCCCGTAGTGAAATGTTTGATAGGACTTATTTGAAGATTCCCCTAAAGAGCTGCAAGCAAGGTGTTTTCACCACAGCGTTCATTCAGAAAATGAATGTTATACGTATTCTGTCATGCCTCAAGAGAACTATTTGATGTCTTATGTGAGAGTGTTCCTGAACAGCTACAAGCAAGCTTTTTCAACATAGTGTGGTTTCCTTGAATGAATGTTATGGATATCATGTTGCGGCTGTAGAGAAACGTTTGATAAGACATAAATGAAATGCTCATAAAGAGCCACTGGTTTCATCAGAACGTTCTTTCTGGACATGGAAGCGATAGCCATTCTGTAGGCATAATGAAGTGTTTGAAGAGCCTTATACGAAGACATTCCCAAGGCGCCAGAAGTAATCTGGCTTCACCACAGTGTTCTTTCAGTGAACGAGTGTTATAGCTAGTCTGTCATGCCTGTAGTGAAATGTTTAATAAGTCTTATATGAAGAGGTTTCAAACAGCCGCCAGCAAGCCGGGTTTAGCACAGTGTCCTTTAACTGTAAGTAAGTGAGAGCCATTCTGTATGGCATATACTCAAATGTTAGAGAGGTCTTATATGAAGATGTTCCTAAATAGAATCCAACAAGATGTGTTCAGGACAGAATAATTTCATCATAAGATAGTGACAGCCGTTTAGTATGGCATATACAGAAATGCTGAAAAGGACTTAAATGAAGATCTTCCTTAACAGTAAAACCAAGCCACTTTCACCATAGTGTTCTTTCATTGAATGGATGTAATAGATATTCTGTCATGCCTGTAGTTAAATGTTCAATAGGTCTTACATAAAAATACTCCTAATAATCTACCTGAAAGCTATTAAACACAACCTTCTTTCCTCGTAAGAAGGGTATGGCCATGCTGTATGCCATATACTGAAATGCTTGAAAAGCTTTATACGAAGACGTTCCTCAACAGTTACAAGAAAACTGCTTTCATCCCTGTGTTCGTTCAATGAGTGAATGTTTAGAGATTCTGTCATTCCTGCAAAGGAATGTTTAATATAAGTCTCACATGAAGATGTTTCTAAACAGCTACAAGGAAATTTTTTTAAATATAGTGTTATTACATTGAATAGACATTAAAGATATCCTGTCATGACTGTAGGCAAATGTCTGATAAGACTTGAGCAAAATATTATTAAACAATTACTTGCAAGCTGGGTTCATCACAGTATTCTTTTCTGGCTATGGAGATGATAGCCATTCTGTATGGCATAAAGTGATATGTTTGAAGAGCCTTTGATTTATATTCTTAAACAGCTAACAAGCAAGATGGTTTCTTCACAGTGTTCTTTCAGTGAATGAATGTTCTAGATATTGTCACATCTGTGGTGAAATATTTGATATATGATGTTCCTAAACAGCTACCCATAAACTGGATTCAGCATGTGTTCTTTCCTTTTGTGCAAATGATAGTCGCTCTGTGTGGAATATACTTAAGTATTTGAAGTGTATTATGTGCAGATGTTCCTAAACAGTGAAAAGAAGATGGTTTTTGCATAATTTTCTTTCAGATAACAAATGTTATAGACATTGTCACATCTGTAGTCAAATGTTTGATATGATTTATGTGAAAATATCCCTAAACAGCTACCTGTTGGCTTGATTAAGCACAATGCTGTTTCATTGTAAGAAAGTGATAGCTGTTCCATGTGGCATATACTGAAATGTTTGAAATGTCATCTGTGAAGATGTTCCTTAAGAGCTACTTGCTGGGTGTTTTCAAGACAATGTTCTTTCAGTGAATGGATGTTGTAGATAGTCTATCACACCCGTAGTGAAATGCTGGATAAGTTTTATGAAGATGTCCCTAAGTAGCTACAAGCAAAATGGTTTCACAACAGTGTTCTTACAGACATTGAAGGTTATAGATATTCTGTCATGCCTGTAGTGAAATGTTTGATAAGACTTGCATGAACACTTACATGAAGATGTTTCTAAACAGCCACAAGCAAGCTTTTTCAACACAGTATTTCATTGAATGAATGTAATAATTATCACATTGTGGCTGCAGAGAAACGTTTGATAAGACACACACAAAATGTTCATAAATAGCATGTGCCAGCTGGTTGCATCACAATGTTGTTTAATTTAATGGAAGTGATCATCATTCTGTATAGCATATGATGTGTTTGAATAGCCTTATATAAAGATATTCCTAAAAACTTATGAGCAATCTGGTTTCACCAGAGTGTGTTCCTCAGTGAAGGAATCTTACAGAGATTCTGTCAGAGCAGTAGTGACATGTTTGGTGTTTTGTATGAAGAAACCCTAAATGGCTTCCTGCAAGATGAGTTCAACACAGTGTTATTTCATTTTAAGAAAATGATAGCCATTCTGTTTGGCATAAACTGAAATATTAGAAAAGCCTTATATCAAGAGGTTCCTAATTAGCTACCAGCAATCTGGCTTCACAATAGTGTTCTTTCATTGAATGGATGTAATAGATACTTTGTAGTGAAATGTATGATAAGTCTCTTATGAAAAGGTTCCTAAACAGCTGCCTGCAATCTGGCTTCAGCACATTATATCATTGTCTCAAAGTGATATTCATTCAGTATGTCTTATATGGAAACGCTTGAAATGGTGAACATGAAGAAGTTTCTAAATATATACAAGCAAGATTGTTTCTCCACAGTTTTCTTTCAGTGACTGAATGTTACGTATAGTCTGTCACGACTATTGTAAAATGTTTGATGAGTCTTATGTAAAAACGTTCCTAGATAGCTATCTGTGAGCTCTATTTAGCACAGTGTTCTTTCATTGTAGGAAAATGATACCCATTCATTATGGCATATACTGAAATGTGAGAAATGTCTCCAATACAAATGTTCCTAATAATAGCTTCAAGATGCTTTCACCACAGAGTTCTTTCAGTGAAACAATATTGCAGATATTCTGTGACACTTGTAGTGAAGTGTTAGTTAAAACTTACTTGCAAGCTGGATTCAGCACAGTGTTTCTTTCATTGTTTGAAACTCATATTCAATCAGAACAGCAAATATTGAAATGGTTATAATGACTAATATGAAGATGATCCTTAATGGCTGCAAGTAAGATGGTTTCACCACAGTTTTCTCTCAGTGAACAAATGCTATATATATTCTGTCCCACATGCAATGAAATGTTTGTTAAGTCTTATATGAACATGCTCCTAAACAGCTACCCGCAAACTGGGCTTAGAACAGTGTTCTCACACTGTTAGTAATTGATAGGTCATCTGTAGGGCATATGCTGAAATGTTTGAAATGTCTTATGTGAATATGCCCGTAAACAGCTGTAAGCACATTTGTTTCACCAGAGTTCCTTTAGTGTCTGAATCTTATGGATATTTTTCAAGTCTGTAGTGTAATTTTTTAAGTATTTTATGAAGTTCTTCCTAAACAGATACTAGGAAACAAGGGTTCAGCTCATCCTTCTTTCCTTGAGTGAATATTAAAATCATTCTGTCATGACCATAGCGCAATATTTGCTAAGACTTATAAAAAGATATTTCTAAAAAAACAACTTTCCAGCTGGGTTCTAAACATTGTTCTTTCATTTTATGGAAGTGATAACCATTCTGGATGGAATACACCGAAATGTTTGAAAAGACTTGTATGAAGATACTCCTAAATAGCTACAAGCAATCTGGTTACACCACAGTGTTCTTTCATTTAATAAACTTTATATATAGTCTCCTATAGCTGTAGTGAAATGTTTTATATCATATATGAAAATGTTCCTACAGCTACCTGCAAGCTGGGATCAGCACACTGACTTTTCATTGTAATAAAGTGATAGTTACTTTGTATGGCATACACTGAAATGTCAGAAAAGACTTATATGAGTGTATTTCTAAAGAGATACAAGCAAGCTGGTTTCACAATAGTGATCTTTCATTGAATTAATGTAATAGATATTCTGTCGCACATGTTGTGAAATGTTCAATAAATCTTACATGAAAATGTTACTATAAGTCTACCTGAAAGCTGAGTTAAGTACAATGTTTTTTCATTTTAAGAAAGTATAGCTGTTCTCTATGGCTCATACTGAAATGCTAGAAAAGACTTACATGAAGATGTTCCTTAAAAGCTACAAGGAAGTTGGTTTCACCACAGCATTCTTTCAATGTGTGAATGTTATAGATATTCCATCATGCCCGTAGTGAAATGTTTGATAGGACTTATTTGAAGATTCCCCTAAAGAGCTGCAAGCAAGGTGTTTTCACCACAGCGTTCATTCAGAAAATGAATGTTATACGTATTCTGTCATGCCTCAAGAGAACTATTTGATGTCTTATGTGAGAGTGTTCCTGAACAGCTACAAGCAAGCTTTTTCAACATAGTGTGGTTTCCTTGAATGAATGTTATGGATATCATGTTGCGGCTGTAGAGAAACGTTTGATAAGACATAAATGAAATGCTCATAAAGAGCCACTGGTTTCATCAGAACGTTCTTTCTGGACATGGAAGCGATAGCCATTCTGTAGGCATAATGAAGTGTTTGAAGAGCCTTATACGAAGACATTCCCAAGGCGCCAGAAGTAATCTGGCTTCACCACAGTGTTCTTTCAGTGAACGAGTGTTATAGCTAGTCTGTCATGCCTGTAGTGAAATGTTTAATAAGTCTTATATGAAGAGGTTTCAAACAGCCGCCAGCAAGCCGGGTTTAGCACAGTGTCCTTTAACTGTAAGTAAGTGAGAGCCATTCTGTATGGCATATACTCAAATGTTAGAGAGGTCTTATATGAAGATGTTCCTAAATAGAATCCAACAAGATGTGTTCAGGACAGAATAATTTCATCATAAGATAGTGACAGCCATTTAGTATGGCATATACAGAAATGCTGAAAAGGACTTAAATGAAGATCTTCCTTAACAGTAAAACCAAGCCACTTTCACCATAGTGTTCTTTCATTGAATGGATGTAATAGATATTCTGTCATGCCTGTAGTTAAATGTTCAATAGGTCTTACATAAAAATACTCCTAATAATCTACCTGAAAGCTATTAAACACAACCTTCTTTCCTCGTAAGAAGGGTATGGCCATGCTGTATGCCATATACTGAAATGCTTGAAAAGCTTTATACGAAGACGTTCCTCAACAGTTACAAGAAAACTGCTTTCATCCCTGTGTTCGTTCAATGAGTGAATGTTTAGAGATTCTGTCATTCCTGCAAAGGAATGTTTAATATAAGTCTCACATGAAGATGTTTCTAAACAGCTACAAGGAAATTTTTTTAAATATAGTGTTATTACATTGAATAGACATTAAAGATATCCTGTCATGACTGTAGGCAAATGTCTGATAAGACTTGAGCAAAATATTATTAAACAATTACTTGCAAGCTGGGTTCATCACAGTATTCTTTTCTGGCTATGGAGATGATAGCCATTCTGTATGGCATAAAGTGATATGTTTGAAGAGCCTTTGATTTATATTCTTAAACAGCTAACAAGCAAGATGGTTTCTTCACAGTGTTCTTTCAGTGAATGAATGTTCTAGATATTGTCACATCTGTGGTGAAATATTTGATATATGATGTTCCTAAACAGCTACCCATAAACTGGATTCAGCATGTGTTCTTTCCTTTTGTGCAAATGATAGTCGCTCTGTGTGGAATATACTTAAGTATTTGAAGTGTATTATGTGCAGATGTTCCTAAACAGTGAAAAGAAGATGGTTTTTGCATAATTTTCTTTCAGATAACAAATGTTATAGACATTGTCACATCTGTAGTCAAATGTTTGATATGATTTATGTGAAAATATCCCTAAACAGCTACCTGTTGGCTTGATTAAGCACAATGCTCTTTCATTGTAAGAAAGTGATAGCTGTTCCATGTGGCATATACTGAAATGTTTGAAATGTCATATGTGAAGATGTTCCTTAAGAGCTACTTGCTGGGTGTTTTCAAGACAATGTTCTTTCAGTGAATGGATGTTGTAGATAGTCTATCACACCCGTAGTGAAATGCTGGATAAGTTTTATGAAGATGTCCCTAAGTAGCTACAAGCAAAATGGTTTCACAACAGTGTTCTTACAGACATTGAAGGTTATAGATATTCTGTCATGCCTGTAGTGAAATGTTTGATAAGACTTGCATGAACACTTACATGAAGATGTTTCTAAACAGCCACAAGCAAGCTTTTTCAACACAGTATTTCATTGAATGAATGTAATAATTATCACATTGTGGCTGCAGAGAAACGTTTGATAAGACACACACAAAATGTTCATAAATAGCATGTGCCAGCTGGTTGCATCACAATGTTGTTTAATTTAATGGAAGTGATCATCATTCTGTATAGCATATGATGTGTTTGAATAGCCTTATATAAAGATATTCCTAAAAACTTATGAGCAATCTGGTTTCACCAGAGTGTGTTCCTCAGTGAAGGAATCTTACAGAGATTCTGTCAGAGCAGTAGTGACATGTTTGGTGTTTTGTATGAAGAAACCCTAAATGGCTTCCTGCAAGATGAGTTCAACACAGTGTTATTTCATTTTAAGAAAATGATAGCCATTCTGTTTGGCATAAACTGAAATATTAGAAAAGCCTTATATCAAGAGGTTCCTAATTAGCTACCAGCAATCTGGCTTCACAATAGTGTTCTTTCATTGAATGGATGTAATAGATACTTTGTAGTGAAATGTATGATAAGTCTCTTATGAAAAGGTTCCTAAACAGCTGCCTGCAATCTGGCTTCAGCACATTATATCATTGTCTCAAAGTGATATTCATTCAGTATGTCTTATATGGAAACGCTTGAAATGGTGAACATGAAGAAGTTTCTAAATATATACAAGCAAGATTGTTTCTCCACAGTTTTCTTTCAGTGACTGAATGTTACGTATAGTCTGTCACGACTATTGTAAAATGTTTGATGAGTCTTATGTAAAAACGTTCCTAGATAGCTATCTGTGAGCTCTATTTAGCACAGTGTTCTTTCATTGTAGGAAAATGATACCCATTCATTATGGCATATACTGAAATGTGAGAAATGTCTCCAATACAAATGTTCCTAATAATAGCTTCAAGATGCTTTCACCACAGAGTTCTTTCAGTGAAACAATATTGCAGATATTCTGTGACACTTGTAGTGAAGTGTTAGTTAAAACTTACTTGCAAGCTGGATTCAGCACAGTGTTTCTTTCATTGTTTGAAACTCATATTCAATCAGAACAGCAAATATTGAAATGGTTATAATGACTAATATGAAGAGGATCCTTAATGGCTGCAAGTAAGATGGTTTCACCACAGTTTTCTCTCAGTGAACAGATGCTATATATATTCTGTCCCACATGCAATGAAATGTTTGTTAAGTCTTATATGAACATGCTCCTAAACAGCTACCCGCAAACTGGGCTTAGAACAGTGTTCTCACACTGTTAGTAATTGATAGGTCATCTGTAGGGCATATGCTGAAATGTTTGAAATGTCTTATGTGAATATGCCCGTAAACAGCTGTAAGCACATTTGTTTCACCAGAGTTCCTTTAGTGTCTGAATCTTATGGATATTTTTCAAGTCTGTAGTGTAATTTTTTAAGTATTTTATGAAGTTCTTCCTAAACAGATACTAGGAAACAAGGGTTCAGCTCATCCTTCTTTCCTTGAGTGAATATTAAAATCATTCTGTCATGACCATAGCGCAATATTTGCTAAGACTTATAAAAAGATATTTCTAAAAAAACAACTTTCCAGCTGGGTTCTAAACATTGTTCTTTCATTTTATGGAAGTGATAACCATTCTGGATGGAATACACCGAAATGTTTGAAAAGACTTGTATGAAGATACTCCTAAATAGCTACAAGCAATCTGGTTACACCACAGTGTTCTTTCATTTAATAAACTTTATATATAGTCTCCTATAGCTGTAGTGAAATGTTTTATATCATATATGAAAATGTTCCTACAGCTACCTGCAAGCTGGGATCAGCACACTGACTTTTCATTGTAATAAAGTGATAGTTACTTTGTATGGCATACACTGAAATGTCAGAAAAGACTTATATGAGTCTATTTCTAAAGAGATACAAGCAAGCTGGTTTCACAATAGTGATCTTTCATTGAATTAATGTAATAGATATTCTGTCGCACATGTTGTGAAATGTTCAATAAATCTTACATGAAAATGTTACTATAAGTCTACCTGAAAGCTGAGTTAAGTACAATGTTTTTTCATTTTAAGAAAGTATAGCTGTTCTCTATGGCTCATACTGAAATGCTAGAAAAGACTTACATGAAGATGTTCCTTAAAAGCTACAAGGAAGTTGGTTTCACCACAGCATTCTTTCAATGTGTGAATGTTATAGATATTCCATCATGCCCGTAGTGAAATGTTTGATAGGACTTATTTGAAGATTCCCCTAAAGAGCTGCAAGCAAGGTGTTTTCACCACAGCGTTCATTCAGAAAATGAATGTTATACGTATTCTGTCATGCCTCAAGAGAACTATTTGATGTCTTATGTGAGAGTGTTCCTGAACAGCTACAAGCAAGCTTTTTCAACATAGTGTGGTTTCCTTGAATGAATGTTATGGATATCATGTTGCGGCTGTAGAGAAACGTTTGATAAGACATAAATGAAATGCTCATAAAGAGCCACTGGTTTCATCAGAACGTTCTTTCTGGACATGGAAGCGATAGCCATTCTGTAGGCATAATGAAGTGTTTGAAGAGCCTTATACGAAGACATTCCCAAGGCGCCAGAAGTAATCTGGCTTCACCACAGTGTTCTTTCAGTGAACGAGTGTTATAGCTAGTCTGTCATGCCTGTAGTGAAATGTTTAATAAGTCTTATATGAAGAGGTTTCAAACAGCCGCCAGCAAGCCGGGTTTAGCACAGTGTCCTTTAACTGTAAGTAAGTGAGAGCCATTCTGTATGGCATATACTCAAATGTTAGAGAGGTCTTATATGAAGATGTTCCTAAATAGAATCCAACAAGATGTGTTCAGGACAGAATAATTTCATCATAAGATAGTGACAGCCGTTTAGTATGGCATATACAGAAATGCTGAAAAGGACTTAAATGAAGATCTTCCTTAACAGTAAAACCAAGCCACTTTCACCATAGTGTTCTTTCATTGAATGGATGTAATAGATATTCTGTCATGCCTGTAGTTAAATGTTCAATAGGTCTTACATAAAAATATTCCTAATAATCTACCTGAAAGCTATTAAACACAACCTTCTTTCCTCGTAAGAAGGGTATGGCCATGCTGTATGCCATATACTGAAATGCTTGAAAAGCTTTATACGAAGACGTTCCTCAACAGTTACAAGAAAACTGCTTTCATCCCTGTGTTCGTTCAATGAGTGAATGTTTAGAGATTCTGTCATTCCTGCAAAGGAATGTTTAATATAAGTCTCACATGAAGATGTTTCTAAACAGCTACAAGGAAATTTTTTTAAATATAGTGTTATTACATTGAATAGACATTAAAGATATCCTGTCATGACTGTAGGCAAATGTCTGATAAGACTTGAGCAAAATATTATTAAACAATTACTTGCAAGCTGGGTTCATCACAGTATTCTTTTCTGGCTATGGAGATGATAGCCATTCTGTATGGCATAAAGTGATATGTTTGAAGAGCCTTTGATTTATATTCTTAAACAGCTAACAAGCAAGATGGTTTCTTCACAGTGTTCTTTCAGTGAATGAATGTTCTAGATATTGTCACATCTGTGGTGAAATATTTGATATATGATGTTCCTAAACAGCTACCCATAAACTGGATTCAGCATGTGTTCTTTCCTTTTGTGAAAATGATAGTCGCTCTGTGTGGAATATACTTAAGTATTTGAAGTGTATTATGTGCAGATGTTCCTAAACAGTGAAAAGAAGATGGTTTTTGCATAATTTTCTTTCAGATAACAAATGTTATAGACATTGTCACATCTGTAGTCAAATGTTTGATATGATTTATGTGAAAATATCCCTAAACAGCTACCTGTTGGCTTGATTAAGCACAATGCTGTTTCATTGTAAGAAAGTGATAGCTGTTCCATGTGGCATATACTGAAATGTTTGAAATGTCATCTGTGAAGATGTTCCTTAAGAGCTACTTGCTGGGTGTTTTCAAGACAATGTTCTTTCAGTGAATGGATGTTATAGATAGTCTATCACACCCGTAGTGAAATGCTGGATAAGTTTTATGAAGATGTCCCTAAGTAGCTACAAGCAAAATGGTTTCACAACAGTGTTCTTACAGACATTGAAGGTTATAGATATTCTGTCATGCCTGTAGTGAAATGTTTGATAAGACTTGCATGAACACTTACATGAAGATGTTTCTAAACAGCCACAAGCAAGCTTTTTCAACACAGTATTTCATTGAATGAATGTAATAATTATCACATTGTGGCTGCAGAGAAACGTTTGATAAGACACACACAAAATGTTCATAAATAGCATGTGCCAGCTGGTTGCATCACAATGTTGTTTAATTTAATGGAAGTGATCATCATTCTGTATAGCATATGATGTGTTTGAATAGCCTTATATAAAGATATTCCTAAAAACTTATGAGCAATCTGGTTTCACCAGAGTGTGTTCCTCAGTGAAGGAATCTTACAGAGATTCTGTCAGAGCAGTAGTGACATGTTTGGTGTTTTGTATGAAGAAACCCTAAATGGCTTCCTGCAAGATGAGTTCAACACAGTGTTATTTCATTTTAAGAAAATGATAGTCATTCTGTTTGGCATAAACTGAAATATTAGAAAAGCCTTATATCAAGAGGTTCCTAATTAGCTACCAGCAATCTGGCTTCACAATAGTGTTCTTTCATTGAATGGATGTAATAGATACTTTGTAGTGAAATGTATGATAAGTCTCTTATGAAAAGGTTCCTAAACAGCTGCCTGCAATCTGGCTTCAGCACATTATATCATTGTCTCAAAGTGATATTCATTCAGTATGTCTTATATGGAAACGCTTGAAATGGTGAACATGAAGAAGTTTCTAAATATATACAAGCAAGATTGTTTCTCCACAGTTTTCTTTCAGTGACTGAATGTTACGTATAGTCTGTCACGACTATTGTAAAATGTTTGATGAGTCTTATGTAAAAACGTTCCTAGATAGCTATCTGTGAGCTCTATTTAGCACAGTGTTCTTTCATTGTAGGAAAATGATACCCATTCATTATGGCATATACTGAAATGTGAGAAATGTCTCCAATACAAATGTTCCTAATAATAGCTTCAAGATGCTTTCACCACAGAGTTCTTTCAGTGAAACAATATTGCAGATATTCTGTGACACTTGTAGTGAAGTGTTAGTTAAAACTTACTTGCAAGCTGGATTCAGCACAGTGTTTCTTTCATTGTTTGAAACTCATATTCAATCAGAACAGCAAATATTGAAATGGTTATAATGACTAATATGAAGATGATCCTTAATGGCTGCAAGTAAGATGGTTTCACCACAGTTTTCTCTCAGTGAACAGATGCTATATATATTCTGTCCCACATGCAATGAAATGTTTGTTAAGTCTTATATGAACATGTTCCTAAACAGCTACCCGCAAACTGGGCTTAGAACAGTGTTCTCACATTGTTAGTAATTGATAGGTCATCTGTAGGGCATATGCTGAAATGTTTGAAATGTCTTATGTGAATATGCCCCTAAACAGCTGTAAGCACATTTGTTTCACCAGAGTTCCTTTAGTGTCTGAATCTTATGGATATTTTTCAAGTCTGTAGTGTAATTTTTTAAGTATTTTATGAAGTTCTTCCTAAACAGATACTAGGAAACAAGGGTTCAGCTCATCCTTCTTTCCTTGAGTGAATATTAAAATTATTCTGTCATGACCATAGCGCAATATTTGCTAAGACTTATAAAAAGATATTTCTAAAAAAACAACTTTCCAGCTGGGTTCTTAACATTGTTCTTTCATTTTATGGAAGTGATAACCATTCTGGATGGAATACACTGAAATGTTTGAAAAGACTTGTATGAAGATACTCCTAAATAGCTACAAGCAATCTGGTTACACCACAGTGTTCTTTCATTTAATAAACTTTATATATAGTCTCCTATAGCTGTAGTGAAATGTTTTATATCATATATGAAAATGTTCCTACAGCTACCTGCAAGCTGGGATCAGCACACTGACTTTTCATTGTAATAAAGTGATAGTTACTTTGTATGGCATACACTGAAATGTCAGAAAAGACTTATATGAGTGTATTTCTAAAGAGATACAAGCAAGCTGGTTTCACAATAGTGATCTTTCATTGAATTAATGTAATAGATATTCTGTCGCACATGTTGTGAAATGTTCAATAAATCTTACATGAAAATGTTACTATAAGTCTACCTGAAAGCTGAGTTAAGTACAATGTTTTTTCATTTTAAGAAAGTATAGCTGTTCTCTATGGCTCATACTGAAATGCTAGAAAAGACTTACATGAAGATGTTCCTTAAAAGCTACAAGGAAGTTGGTTTCACCACAGCATTCTTTCAATGTGTGAATGTTATAGATATTCCATCATGCCCGTAGTGAAATGTTTGATAGGACTTATTTGAAGATTCCCCTAAAGAGCTGCAAGCAAGGTGTTTTCACCACAGCGTTCATTCAGAAAATGAATGTTATACGTATTCTGTCATGCCTCAAGAGAACTATTTGATGTCTTATGTGAGAGTGTTCCTGAACAGCTACAAGCAAGCTTTTTCAACATAGTGTGGTTTCCTTGAATGAATGTTATGGATATCATGTTGCGGCTGTAGAGAAACGTTTGATAAGACATAAATGAAATGCTCATAAAGAGCCACTGGTTTCATCAGAACGTTCTTTCTGGATATGGAAGTGATAGCCATTCTGTAGGCATAATGAAGTGTTTGAAGAGCCTTATACGAAGACATTCCCAAGGCGCCAGAAGTAATCTGGCTTCACCACAGTGTTCTTTCAGTGAACGAGTGTTATAGCTAGTCTGTCATGCCTGTAGTGAAATGTTTAATAAGTCTTATATGAAGAGGTTTCAAACAGCCGCCAGCAAGCCGGGTTTAGCACAGTGTCCTTTAACTGTAAGTAAGTGAGAGCCATTCTGTATGGCATATACTCAAATGTTAGAGAGGTCTTATATGAAGATGTTCCTAAATAGAATCCAACAAGATGTGTTCAGGACAGAATAATTTCATCATAAGATAGTGACAGCCGTTTAGTATGGCATATACAGAAATGCTGAAAAGGACTTAAATGAAGATCTTCCTTAACAGTAAAACCAAGCCACTTTCACCATAGTGTTCTTTCATTGAATGGATGTAATAGATATTCTGTCATGCCTGTAGTTAAATGTTCAATAGGTCTTACATAAAAATACTCCTAATAATCTACCTGAAAGCTATTAAACACAACCTTCTTTCCTCGTAAGAAGGGTATGGCCATGCTGTATGCCATATACTGAAATGCTTGAAAAGCTTTATATGAAGATGTTCCTCAACAGTTACAAGAAAACTGCTTTCATCCCTGTGTTCGTTCAATGAGTGAATGTTTAGAGATTCTGTCATTCCTGCAAAGGAATGTTTAATATAAGTCTTACATGAAGATGTTTCTAAACAGCTACAAGGAAATTTTTTTAAACATAGTGTTATTACATTGAATAGACATTAAAGATATCCTGTCATGACTGTAGGCAAATGTCTGATAAGACTTGAGCAAAATATTAATAAACAATTACTTGCAAGCTGGGTTCATCACAGTATTCTTTTCTGGCTATGGAGATGATAGCCATTCTGTATGGCATAAAGTGATATGTTTGAAGAGCCTTTGATTTATATTCTTAAACAGCTAACAAGCAAGATGGTTTCTTCACAGTGTTCTTTCAGTGAATGAATGTTCTAGATATTGTCACATCTGTGGTGAAATATTTGATATATGATGTTCCTAAACAGCTACCCATAAACTGGATTCAGCATGTGTTCTTTCATTTTGTGAAAATGATAGTCGCTCTGTGTGGAATATACTTAAGTATTTGAAGTGTATTATGTGCAGATGTTCCTAAACAGTGAAAAGAAGATGGTTTTTGCATAATTTTCTTTCAGATAACAAATGTTATAGACATTGTCACATCTGTAGTCAAATGTTTGATATGATTTATGTGAAAATATCCCTAAACAGCTACCTGTTGGCTTGATTAAGCACAATGCTCTTTCATTGTAAGAAAGTGATAGCTGCTCCATGTGGCATATACTGAAATGTTTGAAATGTCATATGTGAAGATGTTCCTTAAGAGCTACTTGCTGGGTGTTTTCAAGACAATGTTCTTTCAGTGAATGGATGTTATAGATAGTCTATCACACCCGTAGTGAAATGCTGGATAAGTTTTATGAAGATGTCCCTAAGTAGCTACAAGCAAAATGGTTTCACAACAGTGTTCTTACAGACATTGAAGGTTATAGATATTCTGTCATGCCTGTAGTGAAATGTTTGATAAGACTTGCATGAACACTTACATGAAGATGTTTCTAAACAGCCACAAGCAAGCTTTTTCAACACAGTATTTCATTGAATGAATGTAATAATTATCACATTGTGGCTGCAGAGAAACGTTTGATAAGACACACACAAAATGTTCATAAATAGCATGTGCCAGCTGGTTGCATCACAATGTTGTTTAATTTAATGGAAGTGATCATCATTCTGTATAGCATATGATGTGTTTGAATAGCCTTATATAAAGATATTCCTAAAAACTTATGAGCAATCTGGTTTCACCAGAGTGTGTTCCTCAGTGAAGGAATCTTACAGAGATTCTGTCAGAGCAGTAGTGACATGTTTGGTGTTTTGTATGAAGAAACCCTAAATGGCTTCCTGCAAGATGAGTTCAACACAGTGTTATTTCATTTTAAGAAAATGATAGTCATTCTGTTTGGCATAAACTGAAATATTAGAAAAGCCTTATATCAAGAGGTTCCTAATTAGCTACCAGCAATCTGGCTTCACAATAGTGTTCTTTCATTGAATGGATGTAATAGATACTTTGTAGTGAAATGTATGATAAGTCTCTTATGAAAAGGTTCCTAAACAGCTGCCTGCAATCTGGCTTCAGCACATTATATCATTGTCTCAAAGTGATATTCATTCAGTATGTCTTATATGGAAACGCTTGAAATGGTGAACATGAAGAAGTTTCTAAATATATACAAGCAAGATTGTTTCTCCACAGTTTTCTTTCAGTGACTGAATGTTACGTATAGTCTGTCACGACTATTGTAAAATGTTTGATGAGTCTTATGTAAAAACGTTCCTAGATAGCTATCTGTGAGCTCTATTTAGCACAGTGTTCTTTCATTGTAGGAAAATGATACCCATTCATTATGGCATATACTGAAATGTGAGAAATGTCTCCAATACAAATGTTCCTAATAATAGCTTCAAGATGCTTTCACCACAGAGTTCTTTCAGTGAAACAATATTGCAGATATTCTGTGACACTTGTAGTGAAGTGTTAGTTAAAACTTACTTGCAAGCTGGATTCAGCACAGTGTTTCTTTCATTGTTTGAAACTCATATTCAATCAGAACAGCAAATATTGAAATGGTTATAATGACTAATATGAAGATGATCCTTAATGGCTGCAAGTAAGATGGTTTCACCACAGTTTTCTCTCAGTGAACAGATGCTATATATATTCTGTCCCACATGCAATGAAATGTTTGTTAAGTCTTATATGAACATGTTCCTAAACAGCTACCCGCAAACTGGGCTTAGAACAGTGTTCTCACATTGTTAGTAATTGATAGGTCATCTGTAGGGCATATGCTGAAATGTTTGAAATGTCTTATGTGAATATGCCCCTAAACAGCTGTAAGCACATTTGTTTCACCAGAGTTCCTTTAGTGTCTGAATCTTATGGATATTTTTCAAGTCTGTAGTGTAATTTTTTAAGTATTTTATGAAGTTCTTCCTAAACAGATACTAGGAAACAAGGGTTCAGCTCATCCTTCTTTCCTTGAGTGAATATTAAAATCATTCTGTCATGACCATAGCGCAATATTTGCTAAGACTTATAAAAAGATATTTCTAAAAAAACAACTTTCCAGCTGGGTTCTTAACATTGTTCTTTCATTTTATGGAAGTGATAACCATTCTGGATGGAATACACTGAAATGTTTGAAAAGACTTGTATGAAGATACTCCTAAATAGCTACAAGCAATCTGGTTACACCACAGTGTTCTTTCATTTAATAAACTTTATATATATTCTCCTATAGCTGTAGTGAAATGTTTTATATCATATATGAAAATGTTCCTACAGCTACCTGCAAGCTGGGATCAGCACACTGACTTTTCATTGTAATAAAGTGATAGTTACTTTGTATGGCATACACTGAAATGTCAGAAAAGACTTATATGAGTGTATTTCTAAAGAGATACAAGCAAGCTGGTTTCACAATAGTGATCTTTCATTGAATTAATGTAATAGATATTCTGTCGCACATGTTGTGAAATTTTCAATAAATCTTACATGAAAATGTTACTATAAGTCTACCTGAAAGCTGAGTTAAGTACAATGTTTTTTCATTTTAAGAAAGTATAGCTGTTCTCTATGGCTCATACTGAAATGCTAGAAAAGACTTACATGAAGATGTTCCTTAAAAGCTACAAGGAAGTTGGTTTCACCACAGCATTCTTTCAATGTGTGAATGTTATAGATATTCCATCATGCCCGTAGTGAAATGTTTGATAGGACTTATTTGAAGATTCCCCTAAAGAGCTGCAAGCAAGGTGTTTTCACCACAGTGTTCATTCAGAAAATGAATGTTATACGTATTCTGTCATGCCTCAAGAGAACTATTTGATGTCTTATGTGAGAGTGTTCCTGAACAGCTACAAGCAAGCTTTTTCAACATAGTGTGGTTTCCTTGAATGAATGTTATGGATATCATGTTGCGGCTGTAGAGAAACGTTTGATAAGACATAAATGAAATGCTCATAAAGAGCCACTGGTTTCATCAGAACGTTCTTTCTGGATATGGAAGTGATAGCCATTCTGTAGGCATAATGAAGTGTTTGAAGAGCCTTATACGAAGACATTCCCAAGGCGCCAGAAGTAATCTGGCTTCACCACAGTGTTCTTTCAGTGAACGAGTGTTATAGCTAGTCTGTCATGCCTGTAGTGAAATGTTTAATAAGTCTAATATGAAGAGGTTTCAAACAGCCGCCAGCAAGCCGGGTTTAGCACAGTGTCCTTTAACTGTAAGTAAGTGAGAGCCATTCTGTATGGCATATACTCAAATGTTAGAGAGGTCTTATATGAAGATGTTCCTAAATAGAATCCAACAAGATGTGTTCAGGACAGAATAATTTCATCATAAGATAGTGACAGCCGTTTAGTATGGCATATACAGAAATGCTGAAAAGGACTTAAATGAAGATCTTCCTTAACAGTAAAACCAAGCCACTTTCACCATAGTGTTCTTTCATTGAATGGATGTAATAGATATTCTGTCATGCCTGTAGTTAAATGTTCAATAGGTCTTACATAAAAATACTCCTAATAATCTACCTGAAAGCTATTAAACACAACCTTCTTTCCTCGTAAGAAGGGTATGGCCATGCTGTATGCCATATACTGAAATGCTTGAAAAGCTTTATATGAAGATGTTCCTCAACAGTTACAAGAAAACTGCTTTCATCCCTGTGTTCGTTCAATGAGTGAATGTTTAGAGATTCTGTCATTCCTGCAAAGGAATGTTTAATATAAGTCTTACATGAAGATGTTTCTAAACAGCTACAAGGAAATTTTTTTAAACATAGTGTTATTACATTGAATAGACATTAAAGATATCCTGTCATGACTGTAGGCAAATGTCTGATAAGACTTGAGCAAAATATTAATAAACAATTACTTGCAAGCTGGGTTCATCACAGTATTCTTTTCTGGCTATGGAGATGATAGCCATTCTGTATGGCATAAAGTGATATGTTTGAAGAGCCTTTGATTTATATTCTTAAACAGCTAACAAGCAAGATGGTTTCTTCACAGTGTTCTTTCAGTGAATGAATGTTCTAGATATTGTCACATCTGTGGTGAAATATTTGATATATGATGTTCCTAAACAGCTACCCATAAACTGGATTCAGCATGTGTTCTTTCATTTTGTGAAAATGATAGTCGCTCTGTGTGGAATATACTTAAGTATTTGAAGTGTATTATGTGCAGATGTTCCTAAACAGTGAAAAGAAGATGGTTTTTGCATAATTTTCTTTCAGATAACAAATGTTATAGACATTGTCACATCTGTAGTCAAATGTTTGATATGATTTATGTGAAAATATCCCTAAACAGCTACCTGTTGGCTTGATTAAGCACAATGCTGTTTCATTGTAAGAAAGTGATAGCTGCTCCATGTGGCATATACTGAAATGTTTGAAATGTCATATGTGAAGATGTTCCTTAAGAGCTACTTGCTGGGTGTTTTCAAGACAATGTTCTTTCAGTGAATGGATGTTATAGATAGTCTATCACACCCGTAGTGAAATGCTGGATAAGTTTTATGAAGATGTCCCTAAGTAGCTACAAGCAAAATGGTTTCACAACAGTGTTCTTACAGACATTGAAGGTTATAGATATTCTGTCATGCCTGTAGTGAAATGTTTGATAAGACTTGCATGAACACTTACATGAAGATGTTTCTAAACAGCCACAAGCAAGCTTTTTCAACACAGTATTTCATTGAATGAATGTAATAATTATCACATTGTGGCTGCAGAGAAACGTTTGATAAGACACACACAAAATGTTCATAAATAGCATGTGCCAGCTGGTTGCATCACAATGTTGTTTAATTTAATGGAAGTGATCATCATTCTGTATAGCATATGATGTGTTTGAATAGCCTTATATAAAGATATTCCTAAAAACTTATGAGCAATCTGGTTTCACCAGAGTGTGTTCCTCAGTGAAGGAATCTTACAGAGATTCTGTCAGAGCAGTAGTGACATGTTTGGTGTTTTGTATGAAGAAACCCTAAATGGCTTCCTGCAAGATGAGTTCAACACAGTGTTATTTCATTTTAAGAAAATGATAGTCATTCTGTTTGGCATAAACTGAAATATTAGAAAAGCCTTATATCAAGATGTTCCTAATTAGCTACCAGCAATCTGGCTTCACAATAGTGTTCTTTCATTGAATGGATGTAATAGATACTTTGTAGTGAAATGTATGATAAGTCTCTTATGAAAAGGTTCCTAAACAGCTGCCTGCAATCTGGCTTCAGCACATTATATCATTGTCTCAAAGTGATATTCATTCAGTATGTCTTATATGGAAACGCTTGAAATGGTGAACATGAAGAAGTTTCTAAATATATACAAGCAAGATTGTTTCTCCACAGTTTTCTTTCAGTGACTGAATGTTACGTATAGTCTGTCACGACTATTGTAAAATGTTTGATGAGTCTTATGTAAAAACGTTCCTAGATAGCTATCTGTGAGCTCTATTTAGCACAGTGTTCTTTCATTGTAGGAAAATGATACCCATTCATTATGGCATATACTGAAATGTGAGAAATGTCTCCAATACAAATGTTCCTAATAATAGCTTCAAGATGCTTTCACCACAGAGTTCTTTCAGTGAAACAATATTGCAGATATTCTGTGACACTTGTAGTGAAGTGTTAGTTAAAACTTACTTGCAAGCTGGATTCAGCACAGTGTTTCTTTCATTGTTTGAAACTCATATTCAATCAGAACAGCAAATATTGAAATGGTTATAATGACTAATATGAAGATGATCCTTAATGGCTGCAAGTAAGATGGTTTCACCACAGTTTTCTCTCAGTGAACAGATGCTATATATATTCTGTCCCACATGCAATGAAATGTTTGTTAAGTCTTATATGAACATGCTCCTAAACAGCTACCCGCAAACTGGGCTTAGAACAGTGTTCTCACATTGTTAGTAATTGATAGGTCATCTGTAGGGCATATGCTGAAATGTTTGAAATGTCTTATGTGAATATGCCCCTAAACAGCTGTAAGCACATTTGTTTCACCAGAGTTCCTTTAGTGTCTGAATCTTATGGATATTTTTCAAGTCTGTAGTGTAATTTTTTAAGTATTTTATGAAGTTCTTCCTAAACAGATACTAGGAAACAAGGGTTCAGCTCATCCTTCTTTCCTTGAGTGAATATTAAAATCATTCTGTCATGACCATAGCGCAATATTTGTTAAGACTTATAAAAAGATATTTCTAAAAAAACAACTTTCCAGCTGGGTTCTTAACATTGTTCTTTCATTTTATGGAAGTGATAACCATTCTGGATGGAATACACTGAAATGTTTGAAAAGACTTGTATGAAGATACTCCTAAATAGCTACAAGCAATCTGGTTACACCACAGTGTTCTTTCATTTAATAAACTTTATATATAGTCTCCTATAGCTGTAGTGAAATGTTTTATATCATATATGAAAATGTTCCTACAGCTACCTGCAAGCTGGGATCAGCACACTGACTTTTCATTGTAATAAAGTGATAGTTACTTTGTATGGCATACACTGAAATGTCAGAAAAGACTTATATGAGTGTATTTCTAAAGAGATACAAGCAAGCTGGTTTCACAATAGTGATCTTTCATTGAATTAATGTAATAGATATTCTGTCGCACATGTTGTGAAATTTTCAATAAATCTTACATGAAAATGTTACTATAAGTCTACCTGAAAGCTGAGTTAAGTACAATGTTTTTTCATTTTAAGAAAGTATAGCTGTTCTCTATGGCTCATACTGAAATGCTAGAAAAGACTTACATGAAGATGTTCCTTAAAAGCTACAAGGAAGTTGGTTTCACCACAGCATTCTTTCAATGAGGGAATGTTATAGATATTCCATCATGCCCGTAGTGAAATGTTTGATAGGACTTATTTGAAGATTCCCCTAAAGAGCTGCAAGCAAGGTGTTTTCACCACAGCGTTCATTCAGAAAATGAATGTTATACGTATTCTGTCATGCCTCAAGAGAACTATTTGATGTCTTATGTGAGAGTGTTCCTGAACAGCTACAAGCAAGCTTTTTCAACATAGTGTGGTTTCCTTGAATGAATGTTATGGATATCATGTTGCGGCTGTAGAGAAACGTTTGATAAGACATAAATGAAATGCTCATAAAGAGCCACTGGTTTCATCAGAACGTTCTTTCTGGATATGGAAGTGATAGCCATTCTGTAGGCATAATGAAGTGTTTGAAGAGCCTTATACGAAGACATTCCCAAGGCGCCAGAAGTAATCTGGCTTCACCACAGTGTTCTTTCAGTGAACGAGTGTTATAGCTAGTCTGTCATGCCTGTAGTGAAATGTTTAATAAGTCTTATATGAAGAGGTTTCAAACAGCCGCCAGCAAGCCGGGTTTAGCACAGTGTCCTTTAACTGTAAGTAAGTGAGAGCCATTCTGTATGGCATATACTCAAATGTTAGAGAGGTCTTATATGAAGATGTTCCTAAATAGAATCCAACAAGATGTGTTCAGGACAGAATAATTTCATCATAAGATAGTGACAGCCGTTTAGTATGGCATATACAGAAATGCTGAAAAGGACTTAAATGAAGATCTTCCTTAACAGTAAAACCAAGCCACTTTCACCATAGTGTTCTTTCATTGAATGGATGTAATAGATATTCTGTCATGCCTGTAGTTAAATGTTCAATAGGTCTTACATAAAAATACTCCTAATAATCTACCTGAAAGCTATTAAACACAACCTTCTTTCCTCGTAAGAAGGGTATGGCCATGCTGTATGCCATATACTGAAATGCTTGAAAAGCTTTATATGAAGATGTTCCTCAACAGTTACAAGAAAACTGCTTTCATCCCTGTGTTCGTTCAATGAGTGAATGTTTAGAGATTCTGTCATTCCTGCAAAGGAATGTTTAATATAAGTCTTACATGAAGATGTTTCTAAACAGCTACAAGGAAATTTTTTTAAATATAGTGTTATTACATTGAATAGACATTAAAGATATCCTGTCATGACTGTAGGCAAATGTCTGATAAGACTTGAGCAAAATATTAATAAACAATTACTTGCAAGCTGGGTTCATCACAGTATTCTTTTCTGGCTATGGAGATGATAGCCATTCTGTATGGCATAAAGTGATATGTTTGAAGAGCCTTTGATTTATATTCTTAAACAGCTAACAAGCAAGATGGTTTCTTCACAGTGTTCTTTCAGTGAATGAATGTTCTAGATATTGTCACATCTGTGGTGAAATATTTGATATATGATGTTCCTAAACAGCTACCCATAAACTGGATTCAGCATGTGTTCTTTCATTTTGTGAAAATGATAGTCGCTCTGTGTGGAATATACTTAAGTATTTGAAGTGTATTATGTGCAGATGTTCCTAAACAGTGAAAAGAAGATGGTTTTTGCATAATTTTCTTTCAGATAACAAATGTTATAGACATTGTCACATCTGTAGTCAAATGTTTGATATGATTTATGTGAAAATATCCCTAAACAGCTACCTGTTGGCTTGATTAAGCACAATGCTCTTTCATTGTAAGAAAGTGATAGCTGCTCCATGTGGCATATACTGAAATGTTTGAAATGTCATATGTGAAGATGTTCCTTAAGAGCTACTTGCTGGGTGTTTTCAAGACAATGTTCTTTCAGTGAATGGATGTTATAGATAGTCTATCACACCCGTAGTGAAATGCTGGATAAGTTTTATGAAGATGTCCCTAAGTAGCTACAAGCAAAATGGTTTCACAACAGTGTTCTTACAGACATTGAAGGTTATAGATATTCTGTCATGCCTGTAGTGAAATGTTTGATAAGACTTGCATGAACACTTACATGAAGATGTTTCTAAACAGCCACAAGCAAGCTTTTTCAACACAGTATTTCATTGAATGAATGTAATAATTATCACATTGTGGCTGCAGAGAAACGTTTGATAAGACACACACAAAATGTTCATAAATAGCATGTGCCAGCTGGTTGCATCACAATGTTGTTTAATTTAATGGAAGTGATCATCATTCTGTATAGCATATGATGTGTTTGAATAGCCTTATATAAAGATATTCCTAAAAACTTATGAGCAATCTGGTTTCACCAGAGTGTGTTCCTCAGTGAAGGAATCTTACAGAGATTCTGTCAGAGCAGTAGTGACATGTTTGGTGTTTTGTATGAAGAAACCCTAAATGGCTTCCTGCAAGATGAGTTCAACACAGTGTTATTTCATTTTAAGAAAATGATAGTCATTCTGTTTGGCATAAACTGAAATATTAGAAAAGCCTTATATCAAGATGTTCCTAATTAGCTACCAGCAATCTGGCTTCACAATAGTGTTCTTTCATTGAATGGATGTAATAGATACTTTGTAGTGAAATGTATGATAAGTCTCTTATGAAAAGGTTCCTAAACAGCTGCCTGCAATCTGGCTTCAGCACATTATATCATTGTCTCAAAGTGATATTCATTCAGTATGTCTTATATGGAAACGCTTGAAATGGTGAACATGAAGAAGTTTCTAAATATATACAAGCAAGATTGTTTCTCCACAGTTTTCTTTCAGTGACTGAATGTTACGTATAGTCTGTCACGACTATTGTAAAATGTTTGATGAGTCTTATGTAAAAACGTTCCTAGATAGCTATCTGTGAGCTCTATTTAGCACAGTGTTCTTTCATTGTAGGAAAATGATACCCATTCATTATGGCATATACTGAAATGTGAGAAATGTCTCCAATACAAATGTTCCTAATAATAGCTTCAAGATGCTTTCACCACAGAGTTCTTTCAGTGAAACAATATTGCAGATATTCTGTGACACTTGTAGTGAAGTGTTAGTTAAAACTTACTTGCAAGCTGGATTCAGCACAGTGTTTCTTTCATTGTTTGAAACTCATATTCAATCAGAACAGCAAATATTGAAATGGTTATAATGACTAATATGAAGATGATCCTTAATGGCTGCAAGTAAGATGGTTTCACCACAGTTTTCTCTCAGTGAACAGATGCTATATATATTCTGTCCCACATGCAATGAAATGTTTGTTAAGTCTTATATGAACATGCTCCTAAACAGCTACCCGCAAACTGGGCTTAGAACAGTGTTCTCACATTGTTAGTAATTGATAGGTCATCTGTAGGGCATATGCTGAAATGTTTGAAATGTCTTATGTGAATATGCCCCTAAACAGCTGTAAGCACATTTGTTTCACCAGAGTTCCTTTAGTGTCTGAATCTTATGGATATTTTTCAAGTCTGTAGTGTAATTTTTTAAGTATTTTATGAAGTTCTTCCTAAACAGATACTAGGAAACAAGGGTTCAGCTCATCCTTCTTTCCTTGAGTGAATATTAAAATCATTCTGTCATGACCATAGCGCAATATTTGTTAAGACTTATAAAAAGATATTTCTAAAAAAACAACTTTCCAGCTGGGTTCTTAACATTGTTCTTTCATTTTATGGAAGTGATAACCATTCTGGATGGAATACACTGAAATGTTTGAAAAGACTTGTATGAAGATACTCCTAAATAGCTACAAGCAATCTGGTTACACCACAGTGTTCTTTCATTTAATAAACTTTATATATAGTCTCCTATAGCTGTAGTGAAATGTTTTATATCATATATGAAAATGTTCCTACAGCTACCTGCAAGCTGGGATCAGCACACTGACTTTTCATTGTAATAAAGTGATAGTTACTTTGTATGGCATACACTGAAATGTCAGAAAAGACTTATATGAGTGTATTTCTAAAGAGATACAAGCAAGCTGGTTTCACAATAGTGATCTTTCATTGAATTAATGTAATAGATATTCTGTCGCACATGTTGTGAAATTTTCAATAAATCTTACATGAAAATGTTACTATAAGTCTACCTGAAAGCTGAGTTAAGTACAATGTTTTTTCATTTTAAGAAAGTATAGCTGTTCTCTATGGCTCATACTGAAATGCTAGAAAAGACTTACATGAAGATGTTCCTTAAAAGCTACAAGGAAGTTGGTTTCACCACAGCATTCTTTCAATGAGGGAATGTTATAGATATTCCATCATGCCCGTAGTGAAATGTTTGATAGGACTTATTTGAAGATTCCCCTAAAGAGCTGCAAGCAAGGTGTTTTCACCACAGCGTTCATTCAGAAAATGAATGTTATACGTATTCTGTCATGCCTCAAGAGAACTATTTGATGTCTTATGTGAGAGTGTTCCTGAACAGCTACAAGCAAGCTTTTTCAACATAGTGTGGTTTCCTTGAATGAATGTTATGGATATCATGTTGCGGCTGTAGAGAAACGTTTGATAAGACATAAATGAAATGCTCATAAAGAGCCACTGGTTTCATCAGAACGTTCTTTCTGGATATGGAAGTGATAGCCATTCTGTAGGCATAATGAAGTGTTTGAAGAGCCTTATACGAAGACATTCCCAAGGCGCCAGAAGTAATCTGGCTTCACCACAGTGTTCTTTCAGTGAACGAGTGTTATAGCTAGTCTGTCATGCCTGTAGTGAAATGTTTAATAAGTCTTATATGAAGAGGTTTCAAACAGCCGCCAGCAAGCCGGGTTTAGCACAGTGTCCTTTAACTGTAAGTAAGTGAGAGCCATTCTGTATGGCATATACTCAAATGTTAGAGAGGTCTTATATGAAGATGTTCCTAAATAGAATCCAACAAGATGTGTTCAGGACAGAATAATTTCATCATAAGATAGTGACAGCCGTTTAGTATGGCATATACAGAAATGCTGAAAAGGACTTAAATGAAGATCTTCCTTAACAGTAAAACCAAGCCACTTTCACCATAGTGTTCTTTCATTGAATGGATGTAATAGATATTCTGTCATGCCTGTAGTTAAATGTTCAATAGGTCTTACATAAAAATACTCCTAATAATCTACCTGAAAGCTATTAAACACAACCTTCTTTCCTCGTAAGAAGGGTATGGCCATGCTGTATGCCATATACTGAAATGCTTGAAAAGCTTTATATGAAGATGTTCCTCAACAGTTACAAGAAAACTGCTTTCATCCCTGTGTTCGTTCAATGAGTGAATGTTTAGAGATTCTGTCATTCCTGCAAAGGAATGTTTAATATAAGTCTTACATGAAGATGTTTCTAAACAGCTACAAGGAAATTTTTTTAAACATAGTGTTATTACGTTGAATAGACATTAAAGACATCCTGTCATGACTGTAGGCAAATGTCTGATAAGACTTGAGCAAAATATTAATAAACAATTACTTGCAAGCTGGGTTCATCACAGTATTCTTTCCTGGCTATGGAGATGATAGCCATTCTGTATGGCATAAAGTGATATGTTTGAAGAGCCTTTGATTTATATTCTTAAACAGCTAACAAGCAAGATGGTTTCTTCACAGTGTTCTTTCAGTGAATGAATGTTCTAGATATTGTCACATCTGTGGTGAAATATTTGATATATGATGTTCCTAAACAGCTACCCATAAACTGGATTCAGCATGTGTTCTTTCATTTTGTGAAAATGATAGTCGCTCTGTGTGGAATATACTTAAGTATTTGAAGTGTATTATGTGCAGATGTTCCTAAACAGTGAAAAGAAGATGGTTTTTGCATAATTTTCTTTCAGATAACAAATGTTATAGACATTGTCACATCTGTAGTCAAATGTTTGATATGATTTATGTGAAAATATCCCTAAACAGCTACCTGTTGGCTTGATTAAGCACAATGCTCTTTCATTGTAAGAAAGTGATAGCTGCTCCATGTGGCATATACTGAAATGTTTGAAATGTCATATGTGAAGATGTTCCTTAAGAGCTACTTGCTGGGTGTTTTCAAGACAATGTTCTTTCAGTGAATGGATGTTATAGATAGTCTATCACACCCGTAGTGAAATGCTGGATAAGTTTTATGAAGATGTCCCTAAGTAGCTACAAGCAAAATGGTTTCACAACAGTGTTCTTACAGACATTGAAGGTTATAGATATTCTGTCATGCCTGTAGTGAAATGTTTGATAAGACTTGCATGAACACTTACATGAAGATGTTTCTAAACAGCCACAAGCAAGCTTTTTCAACACAGTATTTCATTGAATGAATGTAATAATTATCACATTGTGGCTGCAGAGAAACGTTTGATAAGACACACACAAAATGTTCATAAATAGCATGTGCCAGCTGGTTGCATCACAATGTTGTTTAATTTAATGGAAGTGATAATCATTCTGTATAGCATATGATGTGTTTGAATAGCCTTATATAAAGATATTCCTAAAAACTTATGAGCAATCTGGTTTCACCAGAGTGTGTTCCTCAGTGAAGGAATCTTACAGAGATTCTGTCAGAGCAGTAGTGACATGTTTGGTGTTTTGTATGAAGAAACCCTAAATGGCTTCCTGCAAGATGAGTTCAACACAGTGTTATTTCATTTTAAGAAAATGATAGTCATTCTGTTTGGCATAAACTGAAATATTAGAAAAGCCTTATATCAAGATGTTCCTAATTAGCTACCAGCAATCTGGCTTCACAATAGTGTTCTTTCATTGAATGGATGTAATAGATACTTTGTAGTGAAATGTATGATAAGTCTCTTATGAAAAGGTTCCTAAACAGCTGCCTGCAATCTGGCTTCAGCACATTATATCATTGTCTCAAAGTGATATTCATTCAGTATGTCTTATATGGAAACGCTTGAAATGGTGAACATGAAGAAGTTTCTAAATATATACAAGCAAGATTGTTTCTCCACAGTTTTCTTTCAGTGACTGAATGTTACGTATAGTCTGTCACGACTATTGTAAAATGTTTGATGAGTCTTATGTAAAAACGTTCCTAGATAGCTATCTGTGAGCTCTATTTAGCACAGTGTTCTTTCATTGTAGGAAAATGATACCCATTCATTATGGCATATACTGAAATGTGAGAAATGTCTCCAATACAAATGTTCCTAATAATAGCTTCAAGATGCTTTCACCACAGAGTTCTTTCAGTGAAACAATATTGCAGATATTCTGTGACACTTGTAGTGAAGTGTTAGTTAAAACTTACTTGCAAGCTGGATTCAGCACAGTGTTTCTTTCATTGTTTGAAACTCATATTCAATCAGAACAGCAAATATTGAAATGGTTATAATGACTAATATGAAGATGATCCTTAATGGCTGCAAGTAAGATGGTTTCACCACAGTTTTCTCTCAGTGAACAGATGCTATATATATTCTGTCCCGCATGCAATGAAATGTTTGTTAAGTCTTATATGAACATGCTCCTAAACAGCTACCCGCAAACTGGGCTTAGAACAGTGTTCTCACATTGTTAGTAATTGATAGGTCATCTGTAGGGCATATGCTGAAATGTTTGAAATGTCTTATGTGAATATGCCCGTAAACAGCTGTAAGCACATTTGTTTCACCAGAGTTCCTTTAGTGTCTGAATCTTATGGATATTTTTCAAGTCTGTAGTGTAATTTTTTAAGTATTTTATGAAGTTCTTCCTAAACAGATACTAGGAAACAAGGGTTCAGCTCATCCTTCTTTCCTTGAGTGAATATTAAAATCATTCTGTCATGACCATAGCGCAATATTTGTTAAGACTTATAAAAAGATATTTCTAAAAAAACAACTTTCCAGCTGGGTTCTTAACATTGTTCTTTCATTTTATGGAAGTGATAACCATTCTGGATGGAATACACTGAAATGTTTGAAAAGACTTGTATGAAGATACTCCTAAATAGCTACAAGCAATCTGGTTACACCACAGTGTTCTTTCATTTAATAAACTTTATATATAGTCTCCTAAGGCTGTAGTGAAATGTTTTATATCATATATGAAAATGTTCCTACAGCTACCTGCAAGCTGGGATCAGCACACTGACTTTTCATTGTAATAAAGTGATAGTTACTTTGTATGGCATACACTGAAATGTCAGAAAAGACTTATATGAGTGTATTTCTAAAGAGATACAAGCAAGCTGGTTTCACAATAGTGATCTTTCATTGAATTAATGTAATAGATATTCTGTCGCACATGTTGTGAAATTTTCAATAAATCTTACATGAAAATGTTACTATAAGTCTACCTGAAAGCTGAGTTAAGTACAATGTTTTTTCATTTTAAGAAAGTATAGCTGTTCTCTATGGCTCATACTGAAATGCTAGAAAAGACTTACATGAAGATGTTCCTTAAAAGCTACAAGGAAGTTGGTTTCACCACAGCATTCTTTCAATGAGGGAATGTTATAGATATTCCATCATGCCCGTAGTGAAATGTTTGATAGGACTTATTTGAAGATTCCCCTAAAGAGCTGCAAGCAAGGTGTTTTCACCACAGCGTTCATTCAGAAAATGAATGTTATACGTATTCTGTCATGCCTCAAGAGAACTATTTGATGTCTTATGTGAGAGTGTTCCTGAACAGCTACAAGCAAGCTTTTTCAACATAGTGTGGTTTCCTTGAATGAATGTTATGGATATCATGTTGCGGCTGTAGAGAAACGTTTGATAAGACATAAATGAAATGCTCATAAAGAGCCACTGGTTTCATCAGAACGTTCTTTCTGGATATGGAAGTGATAGCCATTCTGTAGGCATAATGAAGTGTTTGAAGAGCCTTATACGAAGACATTCCCAAGGCGCCAGAAGTAATCTGGCTTCACCACAGTGTTCTTTCAGTGAACGAGTGTTATAGCTAGTCTGTCATGCCTGTAGTGAAATGTTTAATAAGTCTTATATGAAGAGGTTTCAAACAGCCGCCAGCAAGCCGGGTTTAGCACAGTGTCCTTTAACTGTAAGTAAGTGAGAGCCATTCTGTATGGCATATACTCAAATGTTAGAGAGGTCTTATATGAAGATGTTCCTAAATAGAATCCAACAAGATGTGTTCAGGACAGAATAATTTCATCATAAGATAGTGACAGCCGTTTAGTATGGCATATACAGAAATGCTGAAAAGGACTTAAATGAAGATCTTCCTTAACAGTAAAACCAAGCCACTTTCACCATAGTGTTCTTTCATTGAATGGATGTAATAGATATTCTGTCATGCCTGTAGTTAAATGTTCAATAGGTCTTACATAAAAATACTCCTAATAATCTACCTGAAAGCTATTAAACACAACCTTCTTTCCTCGTAAGAAGGGTATGGCCATGCTGTATGCCATATACTGAAATGCTTGAAAAGCTTTATATGAAGATGTTCCTCAACAGTTACAAGAAAACTGCTTTCATCCCTGTGTTCGTTCAATGAGTGAATGTTTAGAGATTCTGTCATTCCTGCAAAGGAATGTTTAATATAAGTCTTACATGAAGATGTTTCTAAACAGCTACAAGGAAATTTTTTTAAATATAGTGTTATTACGTTGAATAGACATTAAAGATATCCTGTCATGACTGTAGGCAAATGTCTGATAAGACTTGAGCAAAATATTAATAAACAATTACTTGCAAGCTGGGTTCATCACAGTATTCTTTTCTGGCTATGGAGATGATAGCCATTCTGTATGGCATAAAGTGATATGTTTGAAGAGCCTTTGATTTATATTCTTAAACAGCTAACAAGCAAGATGGTTCCTTCACAGTGTTCTTTCAGTGAATGAATGTTCTAGATATTGTCACATCTGTGGTGAAATATTTGATATATGATGTTCCTAAACAGCTACCCATAAACTGGATTCAGCATGTGTTCTTTCATTTTGTGAAAATGATAGTCGCTCTGTGTGGAATATACTTAAGTATTTGAAGTGTATTATGTGCAGATGTTCCTAAACAGTGAAAAGAAGATGGTTTTTGCATAATTTTCTTTCAGATAACAAATGTTATAGACATTGTCACATCTGTAGTCAAATGTTTGATATGATTTATGTGAAAATATCCCTAAACAGCTACCTGTTGGCTTGATTAAGCACAATGCTGTTTCATTGTAAGAAAGTGATAGCTGTTCCATGTGGCATATACTGAAATGTTTGAAATGTCATCTGTGAAGATGTTCCTTAAGAGCTACTTGCTGGGTGTTTTCAAGACAATGTTCTTTCAGTGAATGGATGTTATAGATAGTCTATCACACCCGTAGTGAAATGCTGGATAAGTTTTATGAAGATGTCCCTAAGTAGCTACAAGCAAAATGGTTTCACAACAGTGTTCTTACAGACATTGAAGGTTATAGATATTCTGTCATGCCTGTAGTGAAATGTTTGATAAGACTTGCATGAACACTTACATGAAGATGTTTCTAAACAGCCACAAGCAAGCTTTTTCAACACAGTATTTCATTGAATGAATGTAATAATTATCACATTGTGGCTGCAGAGAAACGTTTGATAAGACACACACAAAATGTTCATAAATAGCATGTGCCAGCTGGTTGCATCACAATGTTGTTTAATTTAATGGAAGTGATCATCATTCTGTATAGCATATGATGTGTTTGAATAGCCTTATATAAAGATATTCCTAAAAACTTATGAGCAATCTGGTTTCACCAGAGTGTGTTCCTCAGTGAAGGAATCTTACAGAGATTCTGTCAGAGCAGTAGTAACATGTTTGGTGTTTTGTATGAAGAAACCCTAAATGGCTTCCTGCAAGATGAGTTCAACACAGTGTTATTTCATTTTAAGAAAATGATAGCCATTCTGTTTGGCATAAACTGAAATATTAGAAAAGCCTTATATCAAGAGGTTCCTAATTAGCTACCAGCAATCTGGCTTCACAATAGTGTTCTTTCATTGAATGGATGTAATAGATACTTTGTAGTGAAATGTATGATAAGTCTCTTATGAAAAGGTTCCTAAACAGCTGCCTGCAATCTGGCTTCAGCACATTATATCATTGTCTCAAAGTGATATTCATTCAGTATGTCTTATATGGAAACACTTGAAATGGTGAACATGAAGAAGTTTCTAAATATATACAAGCAAGATTGTTTCTCCACAGTTTTCTTTCAGTGACTGAATGTTACGTATAGTCTGTCACGACTATTGTAAAATGTTTGATGAGTCTTATGTAAAAACGTTCCTAGATAGCTATCTGTGAGCTCTATTTAGCACAGTGTTCTTTCATTGTAGGAAAATGATACCCATTCATTATGGCATATACTGAAATGTGAGAAATGTCTCCAATACAAATGTTCCTAATAATAGCTTCAAGATGCTTTCACCACAGAGTTCTTTCAGTGAAACAATATTGCAGATATTCTGTGACACTTGTAGTGAAGTGTTAGTTAAAACTTACTTGCAAGCTGGATTCAGCACAGTGTTTCTTTCATTGTTTGAAACTCATATTCAATCAGAACAGCAAATATTGAAATGGTTATAATGACTAATATGAAGATGATCCTTAATGGCTGCAAGTAAGATGGTTTCACCACAGTTTTCTCTCAGTGAACAAATGCTATATATATTCTGTCCCACATGCAATGAAATGTTTGTTAAGTCTTATATGAACATGCTCCTAAACAGCTACCCGCAAACTGGGCTTAGAACAGTGTTCTCACATTGTTAGTAATTGATAGGTCATCTGTAGGGCATATGCTGAAATGTTTGAAATGTCTTATGTGAATATGCCCCTAAACAGCTGTAAGCACATTTGTTTCACCAGAGTTCCTTTAGTGTCTGAATCTTATGGATATTTTTCAAGTCTGTAGTGTAATTTTTTAAGTATTTTATGAAGTTCTTCCTAAACAGATACTAGGAAACAAGGGTTCAGCTCATCCTTCTTTCCTTGAGTGAATATTAAAATCATTCTGTCATGACCATAGCGCAATATTTGTTAAGACTTATAAAAAGATATTTCTAAAAAAACAACTTTCCAGCTGGGTTCTTAACATTGTTCTTTCATTTTATGGAAGTGATAACCATTCTGGATGGAATACACTGAAATGTTTGAAAAGACTTGTATGAAGATACTCCTAAATAGCTACAAGCAATCTGGTTACACCACAGTGTTCTTTCATTTAATAAACTTTATATATAGTCTCCTATAGCTGTAGTGAAATGTTTTATATCATATATGAAAATGTTCCTACAGCTACCTGCAAGCTGGGATCAGCACACTGACTTTTCATTGTAATAAAGTGATAGTTACTTTGTATGGCATACACTGAAATGTCAGAAAAGACTTATATGAGTGTATTTCTAAAGAGATACAAGCAAGCTGGTTTCACAATAGTGATCTTTCATTGAATTAATGTAATAGATATTCTGTCGCACATGTTGTGAAATTTTCAATAAATCTTACATGAAAATGTTACTATAAGTCTACCTGAAAGCTGAGTTAAGTACAATGATTTTTCATTTTAAGAAAGTATAGCTGTTCTCTATGGCTCATACTGAAATGCTAGAAAAGACTTACATGAAGATGTTCCTTAAAACCTACAAGGAAGTTGGTTTCACCACAGCATTCTTTCAATGTGTGAATGTTATAGATATTCCATCATGCCCGTAGTGAAATGTTTGATAGGACTTATTTGAAGATTCCCCTAAAGAGCTGCAAGCAAGGTGTTTTCACCACAGCGTTCATTCAGAAAATGAATGTTATACGTATTCTGTCATGCCTCAAGAGAACTATTTGATGTCTTATGTGAGAGTGTTCCTGAACAGCTACAAGCAAGCTTTTTCAACATAGTGTGGCTTCCTTGAATGAATGTTATGGATATCATGTTGCGGCTGTAGAAAAACGTTTGATAAGACATAAATGAAATGCTCATAAAGAGCCACTGGTTTCATCAGAACGTTCTTTCTGGATATGGAAGTGATAGCCATTCTGTAGGCATAATGAAGTGTTTGAAGAGCCTTATACGAAGACATTCCCAAGGCGCCAGAAGTAATCTGGCTTCACCACAGTGTTCTTTCAGTGAACGAGTGTTATAGCTAGTCTGTCATGCCTGTAGTGAAATGTTTAATAAGTCTTATATGAAGAGGTTTCAAACAGCCGCCAGCAAGCCGGGTTTAGCACAGTGTCCTTTAACTGTAAGTAAGTGAGAGCCATTCTGTATGGCATATACTTAAATGTTAGAGAGGTCTTATATGAAGATGTTCCTAAATAGAATCCAACAAGATGTGTTCAGGACAGAATAATTTCATCATAAGATAGTGACAGCCGTTTAGTATGGCATATACTGAAATGCTGAAAAGGACTGAAATGAAGATCTTCCTTAACAGTAAAACCAAGCCACTTTCACCATAGTGTTCTTTCATTGAATGGATGTAATAGATATTCTGTCATGCCTGTAGTTAAATGTTCAATAGGTCTTACATAAAAATACTCCTAATAATCTACCTGAAAGCTATTAAACACAAACTTCTTTCCTTGTAAGAAGGGTATGGCCATGCTGTATGCCATATACTGAAATGCTTGAAAAGCTTTATACGAAGATGTTCCTCAACAGTTACAAGAAAACTGCTTTCATCCCTGTGTTCGTTCAATGAGTGAATGTTTAGAGATTCTGTCATTCCTGCAAAGGAATGTTTAATAAGTCTTACATGAAGATGTTTCTAAACAGCTACAAGGAAATTTTTTTAAATATAGTGTTATTACATTGAATAAACATTAAAGACATCCTGTCATGACTGTAGGCAAATGTCTGATAAGACTTGAGCAAGATATTATTAAACAATTACTTGCAAGCTGGGTTCATCACAGTATTCTTTTCTGGCTATGGAGATGATAGCCATTCTGTATGGCATAAAGTGATATGTTTGAAGAGCCTTTGATTTATATTCTTAAACAGCTAACAAGCAAGATGGTTTCTTCACAGTGTTCTTTCAGTGAATGAATGTTCTAGATATTGTCACATCTGTGGTGAAATATTTGATATATGATGTTCCTAAACAGCTACCCATAAACTGGATTCAGCATGTGTTCTTTCCTTTTGTGAAAATGATAGTCGCTCTGTGTGGAATATACTTAAGTATTTGAAGTGTATTATGTGCAGATGTTCCTAAACAGTGAAAAGAAGATGGTTTTTGCATAATTTTCTTTCAGATAACAAATGTTATAGACATTGTCACATCTGTAGTCAAATGTTTGATATGATTTATGTGAAAATATCCCTAAACAGCTACCTGTTGGCTTGATTAAGCACAATGCTGTTTCATTGTAAGAAAGTGATAGCTGTTCCATGTGGCATATACTGAAATGTTTGAAATGTCATCTGTGAAGATGTTCCTTAAGAGCTACTTGCTGGGTGTTTTCAAGACAATGTTCTTTCAGTGAATGGATGTTGTAGATAGTCTATCACACCCGTAGTGAAATGCTGGATAAGTTTTATGAAGATGTCCCTAAGTAGCTACAAGCAAAATGGTTTCACAACAGTGTTCTTACAGACATTGAAGGTTATAGATATTCTGTCATGCCTGTAGTGAAATGTTTGATAAGACTTGCATGAACACTTACATGAAGATGTTTCTAAACAGCCACAAGCAAGCTTTTTCAACACAGTATTTCATTGAATGAATGTAATAATTATCACATTGTGGCTGCAGAGAAACGTTTGATAAGACACACACAAAATGTTCATAAATAGCATGTGCCAGCTGGTTGCATCACAATGTTGTTTAATTTAATGGAAGTGATCATCATTCTGTATAGCATATGATGTGTTTGAATAGCCTTATATAAAGATATTCCTAAAAACTTATGAGCAATCTGGTTTCACCAGAGTGTGTTCCTCAGTGAAGGAATCTTACAGAGATTCTGTCAGAGCAGTAGTGACATGTTTGGTGTTTTGTATGAAGAAACCCTAAATGGCTTCCTGCAAGATGAGTTCAACACAGTGTTATTTCATTTTAAGAAAATGATAGTCATTCTGTTTGGCATAAACTGAAATATTAGAAAAGCCTTATATCAAGAGGTTCCTAATTAGCTACCAGCAATCTGGCTTCACAATAGTGTTCTTTCATTGAATGGATGTAATAGATACTTTGTAGTGAAATGTATGATAAGTCTCTTATGAAAAGGTTCCTAAACAGCTGCCTGCAATCTGGCTTCAGCACATTATATCATTGTCTCAAAGTGATATTCATTCAGTATGTCTTATATGGAAACGCTTGAAATGGTGAACATGAAGAAGTTTCTAAATATATACAAGCAAGATTGTTTCTCCACAGTTTTCTTTCAGTGACTGAATGTTACGTATAGTCTGTCACGACTATTGTAAAATGTTTGATGAGTCTTATGTAAAAACGTTCCTAGATAGCTATCTGTGAGCTCTATTTAGCACAGTGTTCTTTCATTGTAGGAAAATGATACCCATTCATTATGGCATATACTGAAATGTGAGAAATGTCTCCAATACAAATGTTCCTAATAATAGCTTCAAGATGCTTTCACCACAGAGTTCTTTCAGTGAAACAATATTGCAGATATTCTGTGACACTTGTAGTGAAGTGTTAGTTAAAACTTACTTGCAAGCTGGATTCAGCACAGTGTTTCTTTCATTGTTTGAAACTCATATTCAATCAGAACAGCAAATATTGAAATGGTTATAATGACTAATATGAAGATGATCCTTAATGGCTGCAAGTAAGATGGTTTCACCACAGTTTTCTCTCAGTGAACAAATGCTATATATATTCTGTCCCACATGCAATGAAATGTTTGTTAAGTCTTATATGAACATGCTCCTAAACAGCTACCCGCAAACTGGGCTTAGAACAGTGTTCTCACATTGTTAGTAATTGATAGGTCATCTGTAGGGCATATGCTGAAATGTTTGAAATGTCTTATGTGAATATGCCCCTAAACAGCTGTAAGCACATTTGTTTCACCAGAGTTCCTTTAGTGTCTGAATCTTATGGATATTTTTCAAGTCTGTAGTGTAATTTTTTAAGTATTTTATGAAGTTCTTCCTAAACAGATACTAGGAAACAAGGGTTCAGCTCATCCTTCTTTCCTTGAGTGAATATTAAAATCATTCTGTCATGACCATAGCGCAATATTTGTTAAGACTTATAAAAAGATATTTCTAAAAAAACAACTTTCCAGCTGGGTTCTTAACATTGTTCTTTCATTTTATGGAAGTGATAACCATTCTGGATGGAATACACTGAAATGTTTGAAAAGACTTGTATGAAGATACTCCTAAATAGCTACAAGCAATCTGGTTACACCACAGTGTTCTTTCATTTAATAAACTTTATATATAGTCTCCTATAGCTGTAGTGAAATGTTTTATATCATATATGAAAATGTTCCTACAGCTACCTGCAAGCTGGGATCAGCACACTGACTTTTCATTGTAATAAAGTGATAGTTACTTTGTATGGCATACACTGAAATGTCAGAAAAGACTTATATGAGTGTATTTCTAAAGAGATACAAGCAAGCTGGTTTCACAATAGTGATCTTTCATTGAATTAATGTAATAGATATTCTGTCGCACATGTTGTGAAATTTTCAATAAATCTTACATGAAAATGTTACTATAAGTCTACCTGAAAGCTGAGTTAAGTACAATGATTTTTCATTTTAAGAAAGTATAGCTGTTCTCTATGGCTCATACTGAAATGCTAGAAAAGACTTACATGAAGATGTTCCTTAAAACCTACAAGGAAGTTGGTTTCACCACAGCATTCTTTCAATGTGTGAATGTTATAGATATTCCATCATGCCCGTAGTGAAATGTTTGATAGGACTTATTTGAAGATTCCCCTAAAGAGCTGCAAGCAAGGTGTTTTCACCACAGCGTTCATTCAGAAAATGAATGTTATACGTATTCTGTCATGCCTCAAGAGAACTATTTGATGTCTTATGTGAGAGTGTTCCTGAACAGCTACAAGCAAGCTTTTTCAACATAGTGTGGCTTCCTTGAATGAATGTTATGGATATCATGTTGCGGCTGTAGAAAAACGTTTGATAAGACATAAATGAAATGCTCATAAAGAGCCACTGGTTTCATCAGAACGTTCTTTCTGGATATGGAAGTGATAGCCATTCTGTAGGCATAATGAAGTGTTTGAAGAGCCTTATACGAAGACATTCCCAAGGCGCCAGAAGTAATCTGGCTTCACCACAGTGTTCTTTCAGTGAACGAGTGTTATAGCTAGTCTGTCATGCCTGTAGTGAAATGTTTAATAAGTCTTATATGAAGAGGTTTCAAACAGCCGCCAGCAAGCCGGGTTTAGCACAGTGTCCTTTAACTGTAAGTAAGTGAGAGCCATTCTGTATGGCATATACTTAAATGTTAGAGAGGTCTTATATGAAGATGTTCCTAAATAGAATCCAACAAGATGTGTTCAGGACAGAATAATTTCATCATAAGATAGTGACAGCCGTTTAGTATGGCATATACTGAAATGCTGAAAAGGACTGAAATGAAGATCTTCCTTAACAGTAAAACCAAGCCACTTTCACCATAGTGTTCTTTCATTGAATGGATGTAATAGATATTCTGTCATGCCTGTAGTTAAATGTTCAATAGGTCTTACATAAAAATACTCCTAATAATCTACCTGAAAGCTATTAAACACAAACTTCTTTCCTTGTAAGAAGGGTATGGCCATGCTGTATGCCATATACTGAAATGCTTGAAAAGCTTTATACGAAGATGTTCCTCAACAGTTACAAGAAAACTGCTTTCATCCCTGTGTTCGTTCAATGAGTGAATGTTTAGAGATTCTGTCATTCCTGCAAAGGAATGTTTAATAAGTCTTACATGAAGATGTTTCTAAACAGCTACAAGGAAATTTTTTTAAATATAGTGTTATTACATTGAATAAACATTAAAGACATCCTGTCATGACTGTAGGCAAATGTCTGATAAGACTTGAGCAAGATATTAATAAACAATTACTTGCAAGCTGGGTTCATCACAGTATTCTTTCCTGGCTATGGAGATGATAGCCATTCTGTATGGCATAAAGTGATATGTTTGAAGAGCCTTTGATTTATATTCTTAAACAGCTAACAAGCAAGATGGTTTCTTCACAGTGTTCTTTCAGTGAATGAATGTTCTAGATATTGTCACATCTGTGGTGAAATATTTGATATATGATGTTCCTAAACAGCTACCCATAAACTGGATTCAGCATGTGTTCTTTCCTTTTGTGAAAATGATAGTCGCTCTGTGTGGAATATACTTAAGTATTTGAAGTGTATTATGTGCAGATGTTCCTAAACAGTGAAAAGAAGATGGTTTTTGCATAATTTTCTTTCAGATAACAAATGTTATAGACATTGTCACATCTGTAGTAAAATGTTTGATATGATTTATGTGAAAATATCCCTAAACAGCTACCTGTTGGCTTGATTAAGCACAATGCTGTTTCATTGTAAGAAAGTGATAGCTGTTCCATGTGGCATATACTGAAATGTTTGAAATGTCATCTGTGAAGATGTTCCTTAAGAGCTACTTGCTGGGTGTTTTCAAGACAATGTTCTTTCAGTGAATGGATGTTGTAGATAGTCTATCACACCCGTAGTGAAATGCTGGATAAGTTTTATGAAGATGTCCCTAAGTAGCTACAAGCAAAATGGTTTCACAACAGTGTTCTTACAGACATTGAAGGTTATAGATATTCTGTCATGCCTGTAGTGAAATGTTTGATAAGACTTGCATGAACACTTACATGAAGATGTTTCTAAACAGCCACAAGCAAGCTTTTTCAACACAGTATTTCATTGAATGAATGTAATAATTATCACATTGTGGCTGCAGAGAAACGTTTGATAAGACACACACAAAATGTTCATAAATAGCATGTGCCAGCTGGTTGCATCACAATGTTGTTTAATTTAATGGAAGTGATCATCATTCTGTATAGCATATGATGTGTTTGAATAGCCTTATATAAAGATATTCCTAAAAACTTATGAGCAATCTGGTTTCACCAGAGTGTGTTCCTCAGTGAAGGAATCTTACAGAGATTCTGTCAGAGCAGTAGTGACATGTTTGGTGTTTTGTATGAAGAAACCCTAAATGGCTTCCTGCAAGATGAGTTCAACACAGTGTTATTTCATTTTAAGAAAATGATAGCCATTCTGTTTGGCATAAACTGAAATATTAGAAAAGCCTTATATCAAGAGGTTCCTAATTAGCTACCAGCAATCTGGCTTCACAATAGTGTTCTTTCATTGAATGGATGTAATAGATACTTTGTAGTGAAATGTATGATAAGTCTCTTATGAAAAGGTTCCTAAACAGCTGCCTGCAATCTGGCTTCAGCACATTATATCATTGTCTCAAAGTGATATTCATTCAGTATGTCTTATATGGAAACGCTTGAAATGGTGAACATGAAGAAGTTTCTAAATATATACAAGCAAGATTGTTTCTCCACAGTTTTCTTTCAGTGACTGAATGTTACGTATAGTCTGTCACGACTATTGTAAAATGTTTGATGAGTCTTATGTAAAAACGTTCCTAGATAGCTATCTGTGAGCTCTATTTAGCACAGTGTTCTTTCATTGTAGGAAAATGATACCCATTCATTATGGCATATACTGAAATGTGAGAAATGTCTCCAATACAAATGTTCCTAATAATAGCTTCAAGATGCTTTCACCACAGAGTTCTTTCAGTGAAACAATATTGCAGATATTCTGTGACACTTGTAGTGAAGTGTTAGTTAAAACTTACTTGCAAGCTGGATTCAGCACAGTGTTTCTTTCATTGTTTGAAACTCATATTCAATCAGAACAGCAAATATTGAAATGGTTATAATGACTAATATGAAGATGATCCTTAATGGCTGCAAGTAAGATGGTTTCACCACAGTTTTCTCTCAGTGAACAAATGCTATATATATTCTGTCCCACATGCAATGAAATGTTTGTTAAGTCTTATATGAACATGCTCCTAAACAGCTACCCGCAAACTGGGCTTAGAACAGTGTTCTCACACTGTTAGTAATTGATAGGTCATCTGTAGGGCATATGCTGAAATGTTTGAAATGTCTTATGTGAATATGCCCGTAAACAGCTGTAAGCACATTTGTTTCACCAGAGTTCCTTTAGTGTCTGAATCTTATGGATATTTTTCAAGTCTGTAGTGTAATTTTTTAAGTATTTTATGAAGTTCTTCCTAAACAGATACTAGGAAACAAGGGTTCAGCTCATCCTTCTTTCCTTGAGTGAATATTAAAATCATTCTGTCATGACCATAGCGCAATATTTGCTAAGACTTATAAAAAGATATTTCTAAAAAAACAACTTTCCAGCTGGGTTCTAAACATTGTTCTTTCATTTTATGGAAGTGATAACCATTCTGGATGGAATACACCGAAATGTTTGAAAAGACTTGTATGAAGATACTCCTAAATAGCTACAAGCAATCTGGTTACACCACAGTGTTCTTTCATTTAATAAACTTTATATATAGTCTCCTATAGCTGTAGTGAAATGTTTTATATCATATATGAAAATGTTCCTACAGCTACCTGCAAGCTGGGATCAGCACACTGACTTTTCATTGTAATAAAGTGATAGTTACTTTGTATGGCATACACTGAAATGTCAGAAAAGACTTATATGAGTGTATTTCTAAAGAGATACAAGCAAGCTGGTTTCACAATAGTGATCTTTCATTGAATTAATGTAATAGATATTCTGTCGCACATGTTGTGAAATGTTCAATAAATCTTACATGAAAATGTTACTATAAGTCTACCTGAAAGCTGAGTTAAGTACAATGTTTTTTCATTTTAAGAAAGTATAGCTGTTCTCTATGGCTCATACTGAAATGCTAGAAAAGACTTACATGAAGATGTTCCTTAAAAGCTACAAGGAAGTTGGTTTCACCACAGCATTCTTTCAATGTGTGAATGTTATAGATATTCCATCATGCCCGTAGTGAAATGTTTGATAGGACTTATTTGAAGATTCCCCTAAAGAGCTGCAAGCAAGGTGTTTTCACCACAGCGTTCATTCAGAAAATGAATGTTATACGTATTCTGTCATGCCTCAAGAGAACTATTTGATGTCTTATGTGAGAGTGTTCCTGAACAGCTACAAGCAAGCTTTTTCAACATAGTGTGGTTTCCTTGAATGAATGTTATGGATATCATGTTGCGGCTGTAGAGAAACGTTTGATAAGACATAAATGAAATGCTCATAAAGAGCCACTGGTTTCATCAGAACGTTCTTTCTGGACATGGAAGCGATAGCCATTCTGTAGGCATAATGAAGTGTTTGAAGAGCCTTATACGAAGACATTCCCAAGGCGCCAGAAGTAATCTGGCTTCACCACAGTGTTCTTTCAGTGAACGAGTGTTATAGCTAGTCTGTCATGCCTGTAGTGAAATGTTTAATAAGTCTTATATGAAGAGGTTTCAAACAGCCGCCAGCAAGCCGGGTTTAGCACAGTGTCCTTTAACTGTAAGTAAGTGAGAGCCATTCTGTATGGCATATACTCAAATGTTAGAGAGGTCTTATATGAAGATGTTCCTAAATAGAATCCAACAAGATGTGTTCAGGACAGAATAATTTCATCATAAGATAGTGACAGCCATTTAGTATGGCATATACAGAAATGCTGAAAAGGACTTAAATGAAGATCTTCCTTAACAGTAAAACCAAGCCACTTTCACCATAGTGTTCTTTCATTGAATGGATGTAATAGATATTCTGTCATGCCTGTAGTTAAATGTTCAATAGGTCTTACATAAAAATACTCCTAATAATCTACCTGAAAGCTATTAAACACAACCTTCTTTCCTCGTAAGAAGGGTATGGCCATGCTGTATGCCATATACTGAAATGCTTGAAAAGCTTTATACGAAGACGTTCCTCAACAGTTACAAGAAAACTGCTTTCATCCCTGTGTTCGTTCAATGAGTGAATGTTTAGAGATTCTGTCATTCCTGCAAAGGAATGTTTAATATAAGTCTCACATGAAGATGTTTCTAAACAGCTACAAGGAAATTTTTTTAAATATAGTGTTATTACATTGAATAGACATTAAAGATATCCTGTCATGACTGTAGGCAAATGTCTGATAAGACTTGAGCAAAATATTATTAAACAATTACTTGCAAGCTGGGTTCATCACAGTATTCTTTTCTGGCTATGGAGATGATAGCCATTCTGTATGGCATAAAGTGATATGTTTGAAGAGCCTTTGATTTATATTCTTAAACAGCTAACAAGCAAGATGGTTTCTTCACAGTGTTCTTTCAGTGAATGAATGTTCTAGATATTGTCACATCTGTGGTGAAATATTTGATATATGATGTTCCTAAACAGCTACCCATAAACTGGATTCAGCATGTGTTCTTTCCTTTTGTGCAAATGATAGTCGCTCTGTGTGGAATATACTTAAGTATTTGAAGTGTATTATGTGCAGATGTTCCTAAACAGTGAAAAGAAGATGGTTTTTGCATAATTTTCTTTCAGATAACAAATGTTATAGACATTGTCACATCTGTAGTCAAATGTTTGATATGATTTATGTGAAAATATCCCTAAACAGCTACCTGTTGGCTTGATTAAGCACAATGCTGTTTCATTGTAAGAAAGTGATAGCTGTTCCATGTGGCATATACTGAAATGTTTGAAATGTCATCTGTGAAGATGTTCCTTAAGAGCTACTTGCTGGGTGTTTTCAAGACAATGTTCTTTCAGTGAATGGATGTTGTAGATAGTCTATCACACCCGTAGTGAAATGCTGGATAAGTTTTATGAAGATGTCCCTAAGTAGCTACAAGCAAAATGGTTTCACAACAGTGTTCTTACAGACATTGAAGGTTATAGATATTCTGTCATGCCTGTAGTGAAATGTTTGATAAGACTTGCATGAACACTTACATGAAGATGTTTCTAAACAGCCACAAGCAAGCTTTTTCAACACAGTATTTCATTGAATGAATGTAATAATTATCACATTGTGGCTGCAGAGAAACGTTTGATAAGACACACACAAAATGTTCATAAATAGCATGTGCCAGCTGGTTGCATCACAATGTTGTTTAATTTAATGGAAGTGATCATCATTCTGTATAGCATATGATGTGTTTGAATAGCCTTATATAAAGATATTCCTAAAAACTTATGAGCAATCTGGTTTCACCAGAGTGTGTTCCTCAGTGAAGGAATCTTACAGAGATTCTGTCAGAGCAGTAGTGACATGTTTGGTGTTTTGTATGAAGAAACCCTAAATGGCTTCCTGCAAGATGAGTTCAACACAGTGTTATTTCATTTTAAGAAAATGATAGCCATTCTGTTTGGCATAAACTGAAATATTAGAAAAGCCTTATATCAAGAGGTTCCTAATTAGCTACCAGCAATCTGGCTTCACAATAGTGTTCTTTCATTGAATGGATGTAATAGATACTTTGTAGTGAAATGTATGATAAGTCTCTTATGAAAAGGTTCCTAAACAGCTGCCTGCAATCTGGCTTCAGCACATTATATCATTGTCTCAAAGTGATATTCATTCAGTATGTCTTATATGGAAACGCTTGAAATGGTGAACATGAAGAAGTTTCTAAATATATACAAGCAAGATTGTTTCTCCACAGTTTTCTTTCAGTGACTGAATGTTACGTATAGTCTGTCACGACTATTGTAAAATGTTTGATGAGTCTTATGTAAAAACGTTCCTAGATAGCTATCTGTGAGCTCTATTTAGCACAGTGTTCTTTCATTGTAGGAAAATGATACCCATTCATTATGGCATATACTGAAATGTGAGAAATGTCTCCAATACAAATGTTCCTAATAATAGCTTCAAGATGCTTTCACCACAGAGTTCTTTCAGTGAAACAATATTGCAGATATTCTGTGACACTTGTAGTGAAGTGTTAGTTAAAACTTACTTGCAAGCTGGATTCAGCACAGTGTTTCTTTCATTGTTTGAAACTCATATTCAATCAGAACAGCAAATATTGAAATGGTTATAATGACTAATATGAAGATGATCCTTAATGGCTGCAAGTAAGATGGTTTCACCACAGTTTTCTCTCAGTGAACAAATGTTATATATATTCTGTCCCACATGCAATGAAATGTTTGTTAAGTCTTATATGAACATGCTCCTAAACAGCTACCCGCAAACTGGGCTTAGAACAGTGTTCTCACACTGTTAGTAATTGATAGGTCATCTGTAGGGCATATGCTGAAATGTTTGAAATGTCTTATGTGAATATGCCCGTAAACAGCTGTAAGCACATTTGTTTCACCAGAGTTCCTTTAGTGTCTGAATCTTATGGATATTTTTCAAGTCTGTAGTGTAATTTTTTAAGTATTTTATGAAGTTCTTCCTAAACAGATACTAGGAAACAAGGGTTCAGCTCATCCTTCTTTCCTTGAGTGAATATTAAAATCATTCTGTCATGACCATAGCGCAATATTTGCTAAGACTTATAAAAAGATATTTCTAAAAAAACAACTTTCCAGCTGGGTTCTAAACATTGTTCTTTCATTTTATGGAAGTGATAACCATTCTGGATGGAATACACCGAAATGTTTGAAAAGACTTGTATGAAGATACTCCTAAATAGCTACAAGCAATCTGGTTACACCACAGTGTTCTTTCATTTAATAAACTTTATATATAGTCTCCTATAGCTGTAGTGAAATGTTTTATATCATATATGAAAATGTTCCTACAGCTACCTGCAAGCTGGGATCAGCACACTGACTTTTCATTGTAATAAAGTGATAGTTACTTTGTATGGCATACACTGAAATGTCAGAAAAGACTTATATGAGTGTATTTCTAAAGAGATACAAGCAAGCTGGTTTCACAATAGTGATCTTTCATTGAATTAATGTAATAGATATTCTGTCGCACATGTTGTGAAATGTTCAATAAATCTTACATGAAAATGTTACTATAAGTCTACCTGAAAGCTGAGTTAAGTACAATGTTTTTTCATTTTAAGAAAGTATAGCTGTTCTCTATGGCTCATACTGAAATGCTAGAAAAGACTTACATGAAGATGTTCCTTAAAAGCTACAAGGAAGTTGGTTTCACCACAGCATTCTTTCAATGTGTGAATGTTATAGATATTCCATCATGCCCGTAGTGAAATGTTTGATAGGACTTATTTGAAGATTCCCCTAAAGAGCTGCAAGCAAGGTGTTTTCACCACAGCGTTCATTCAGAAAATGAATGTTATACGTATTCTGTCATGCCTCAAGAGAACTATTTGATGTCTTATGTGAGAGTGTTCCTGAACAGCTACAAGCAAGCTTTTTCAACATAGTGTGGTTTCCTTGAATGAATGTTATGGATATCATGTTGCGGCTGTAGAGAAACGTTTGATAAGACATAAATGAAATGCTCATAAAGAGCCACTGGTTTCATCAGAACGTTCTTTCTGGATATGGAAGCGATAGCCATTCTGTAGGCATAATGAAGTGTTTGAAGAGCCTTATACGAAGACATTCCCAAGGCGCCAGAAGTAATCTGGCTTCACCACAGTGTTCTTTCAGTGAACGAGTGTTATAGCTAGTCTGTCATGCCTGTAGTGAAATGTTTAATAAGTCTTATATGAAGAGGTTTCAAACAGCCGCCAGCAAGCCGGGTTTAGCACAGTGTCCTTTAACTGTAAGTAAGTGAGAGCCATTCTGTATGGCATATACTCAAATGTTAGAGAGGTCTTATATGAAGATGTTCCTAAATAGAATCCAACAAGATGTGTTCAGGACAGAATAATTTCATCATAAGATAGTGACAGCCATTTAGTATGGCATATACAGAAATGCTGAAAAGGACTTAAATGAAGATCTTCCTTAACAGTAAAACCAAGCCACTTTCACCATAGTGTTCTTTCATTGAATGGATGTAATAGATATTCTGTCATGCCTGTAGTTAAATGTTCAATAGGTCTTACATAAAAATACTCCTAATAATCTACCTGAAAGCTATTAAACACAACCTTCTTTCCTCGTAAGAAGGGTATGGCCATGCTGTATGCCATATACTGAAATGCTTGAAAAGCTTTATACGAAGACGTTCCTCAACAGTTACAAGAAAACTGCTTTCATCCCTGTGTTCGTTCAATGAGTGAATGTTTAGAGGTTCTGTCATTCCTGCAAAGGAATGTTTAATATAAGTCTCACATGAAGATGTTTCTAAACAGCTACAAGGAAATTTTTTTAAATATAGTGTTATTACATTGAATAGACATTAAAGATATCCTGTCATGACTGTAGGCAAATGTCTGATAAGACTTGAGCAAAATATTATTAAACAATTACTTGCAAGCTGGGTTCATCACAGTATTCTTTTCTGGCTATGGAGATGATAGCCATTCTGTATGGCATAAAGTGATATGTTTGAAGAGCCTTTGATTTATATTCTTAAACAGCTAACAAGCAAGATGGTTTCTTCACAGTGTTCTTTCAGTGAATGAATGTTCTAGATATTGTCACATCTGTGGTGAAATATTTGATATATGATGTTCCTAAACAGCTACCCATAAACTGGATTCAGCATGTGTTCTTTCCTTTTGTGCAAATGATAGTCGCTCTGTGTGGAATATACTTAAGTATTTGAAGTGTATTATGTGCAGATGTTCCTAAACAGTGAAAAGAAGATGGTTTTTGCATAATTTTCTTTCAGATAACAAATGTTATAGACATTGTCACATCTGTAGTCAAATGTTTGATATGATTTATGTGAAAATATCCCTAAACAGCTACCTGTTGGCTTGATTAAGCACAATGCTGTTTCATTGTAAGAAAGTGATAGCTGTTCCATGTGGCATATACTGAAATGTTTGAAATGTCATCTGTGAAGATGTTCCTTAAGAGCTACTTGCTGGGTGTTTTCAAGACAATGTTCTTTCAGTGAATGGATGTTGTAGATAGTCTATCACACCCGTAGTGAAATGCTGGATAAGTTTTATGAAGATGTCCCTAAGTAGCTACAAGCAAAATGGTTTCACAACAGTGTTCTTACAGACATTGAAGGTTATAGATATTCTGTCATGCCTGTAGTGAAATGTTTGATAAGACTTGCATGAACACTTACATGAAGATGTTTCTAAACAGCCACAAGCAAGCTTTTTCAACACAGTATTTCATTGAATGAATGTAATAATTATCACATTGTGGCTGCAGAGAAACGTTTGATAAGACACACACAAAATGTTCATAAATAGCATGTGCCAGCTGGTTGCATCACAATGTTGTTTAATTTAATGGAAGTGATAATCATTCTGTATAGCATATGATGTGTTTGAATAGCCTTATATAAAGATATTCCTAAAAACTTATGAGCAATCTGGTTTCACCAGAGTGTGTTCCTCAGTGAAGGAATCTTACAGAGATTCTGTCAGAGCAGTAGTGACATGTTTGGTGTTTTGTATGAAGAAACCCTAAATGGCTTCCTGCAAGATGAGTTCAACACAGTGTTATTTCATTTTAAGAAAATGATAGTCATTCTGTTTGGCATAAACTGAAATATTAGAAAAGCCTTATATCAAGATGTTCCTAATTAGCTACCAGCAATCTGGCTTCACAATAGTGTTCTTTCATTGAATGGATGTAATAGATACTTTGTAGTGAAATGTATGATAAGTCTCTTATGAAAAGGTTCCTAAACAGCTGCCTGCAATCTGGCTTCAGCACATTATATCATTGTCTCAAAGTGATATTCATTCAGTATGTCTTATATGGAAACGCTTGAAATGGTGAACATGAAGAAGTTTCTAAATATATACAAGCAAGATTGTTTCTCCACAGTTTTCTTTCAGTGACTGAATGTTACGTATAGTCTGTCACGACTATTGTAAAATGTTTGATGAGTCTTATGTAAAAACGTTCCTAGATAGCTATCTGTGAGCTCTATTTAGCACAGTGTTCTTTCATTGTAGGAAAATGATACCCATTCATTATGGCATATACTGAAATGTGAGAAATGTCTCCAATACAAATGTTCCTAATAATAGCTTCAAGATGCTTTCACCACAGAGTTCTTTCAGTGAAACAATATTGCAGATATTCTGTGACACTTGTAGTGAAGTGTTAGTTAAAACTTACTTGCAAGCTGGATTCAGCACAGTGTTTCTTTCATTGTTTGAAACTCATATTCAATCAGAACAGCAAATATTGAAATGGTTATAATGACTAATATGAAGATGATCCTTAATGGCTGCAAGTAAGATGGTTTCACCACAGTTTTCTCTCAGTGAACAGATGCTATATATATTCTGTCCCGCATGCAATGAAATGTTTGTTAAGTCTTATATGAACATGCTCCTAAACAGCTACCCGCAAACTGGGCTTAGAACAGTGTTCTCACATTGTTAGTAATTGATAGGTCATCTGTAGGGCATATGCTGAAATGTTTGAAATGTCTTATGTGAATATGCCCGTAAACAGCTGTAAGCACATTTGTTTCACCAGAGTTCCTTTAGTGTCTGAATCTTATGGATATTTTTCAAGTCTGTAGTGTAATTTTTTAAGTATTTTATGAAGTTCTTCCTAAACAGATACTAGGAAACAAGGGTTCAGCTCATCCTTCTTTCCTTGAGTGAATATTAAAATCATTCTGTCATGACCATAGCGCAATATTTGCTAAGACTTATAAAAAGATATTTCTAAAAAAACAACTTTCCAGCTGGGTTCTAAACATTGTTCTTTCATTTTATGGAAGTGATAACCATTCTGGATGGAATACACCGAAATGTTTGAAAAGACTTGTATGAAGATACTCCTAAATAGCTACAAGCAATCTGGTTACACCACAGTGTTCTTTCATTTAATAAACTTTATATATAGTCTCCTATAGCTGTAGTGAAATGTTTTATATCATATATGAAAATGTTCCTACAGCTACCTGCAAGCTGGGATCAGCACACTGACTTTTCATTGTAATAAAGTGATAGTTACTTTGTATGGCATACACTGAAATGTCAGAAAAGACTTATATGAGTGTATTTCTAAAGAGATACAAGCAAGCTGGTTTCACAATAGTGATCTTTCATTGAATTAATGTAATAGATATTCTGTCGCACATGTTGTGAAATGTTCAATAAATCTTACATGAAAATGTTACTATAAGTCTACCTGAAAGCTGAGTTAAGTACAATGTTTTTTCATTTTAAGAAAGTATAGCTGTTCTCTATGGCTCATACTGAAATGCTAGAAAAGACTTACATGAAGATGTTCCTTAAAAGCTACAAGGAAGTTGGTTTCACCACAGCATTCTTTCAATGTGTGAATGTTATAGATATTCCATCATGCCCGTAGTGAAATGTTTGATAGGACTTATTTGAAGATTCCCCTAAAGAGCTGCAAGCAAGGTGTTTTCACCACAGCGTTCATTCAGAAAATGAATGTTATACGTATTCTGTCATGCCTCAAGAGAACTATTTGATGTCTTATGTGAGAGTGTTCCTGAACAGCTACAAGCAAGCTTTTTCAACATAGTGTGGTTTCCTTGAATGAATGTTATGGATATCATGTTGCGGCTGTAGAGAAACGTTTGATAAGACATAAATGAAATGCTCATAAAGAGCCACTGGTTTCATCAGAACGTTCTTTCTGGACATGGAAGCGATAGCCATTCTGTAGGCATAATGAAGTGTTTGAAGAGCCTTATACGAAGACATTCCCAAGGCGCCAGAAGTAATCTGGCTTCACCACAGTGTTCTTTCAGTGAACGAGTGTTATAGCTAGTCTGTCATGCCTGTAGTGAAATGTTTAATAAGTCTTATATGAAGAGGTTTCAAACAGCCGCCAGCAAGCCGGGTTTAGCACAGTGTCCTTTAACTGTAAGTAAGTGAGAGCCATTCTGTATGGCATATACTCAAATGTTAGAGAGGTCTTATATGAAGATGTTCCTAAATAGAATCCAACAAGATGTGTTCAGGACAGAATAATTTCATCATAAGATAGTGACAGCCATTTAGTATGGCATATACAGAAATGCTGAAAAGGACTTAAATGAAGATCTTCCTTAACAGTAAAACCAAGCCACTTTCACCATAGTGTTCTTTCATTGAATGGATGTAATAGATATTCTGTCATGCCTGTAGTTAAATGTTCAATAGGTCTTACATAAAAATACTCCTAATAATCTACCTGAAAGCTATTAAACACAACCTTCTTTCCTCGTAAGAAGGGTATGGCCATGCTGTATGCCATATACTGAAATGCTTGAAAAGCTTTATACGAAGACGTTCCTCAACAGTTACAAGAAAACTGCTTTCATCCCTGTGTTCGTTCAATGAGTGAATGTTTAGAGATTCTGTCATTCCTGCAAAGGAATGTTTAATATAAGTCTCACATGAAGATGTTTCTAAACAGCTACAAGGAAATTTTTTTAAATATAGTGTTATTACATTGAATAGACATTAAAGATATCCTGTCATGACTGTAGGCAAATGTCTGATAAGACTTGAGCAAAATATTATTAAACAATTACTTGCAAGCTGGGTTCATCACAGTATTCTTTTCTGGCTATGGAGATGATAGCCATTCTGTATGGCATAAAGTGATATGTTTGAAGAGCCTTTGATTTATATTCTTAAACAGCTAACAAGCAAGATGGTTTCTTCACAGTGTTCTTTCAGTGAATGAATGTTCTAGATATTGTCACATCTGTGGTGAAATATTTGATATATGATGTTCCTAAACAGCTACCCATAAACTGGATTCAGCATGTGTTCTTTCCTTTTGTGAAAATGATAGTCGCTCTGTGTGGAATATACTTAAGTATTTGAAGTGTATTATGTGCAGATGTTCCTAAACAGTGAAAAGAAGATGGTTTTTGCATAATTTTCTTTCAGATAACAAATGTTATAGACATTGTCACATCTGTAGTCAAATGTTTGATATGATTTATGTGAAAATATCCCTAAACAGCTACCTGTTGGCTTGATTAAGCACAATGCTGTTTCATTGTAAGAAAGTGATAGCTGTTCCATGTGGCATATACTGAAATGTTTGAAATGTCATCTGTGAAGATGTTCCTTAAGAGCTACTTGCTGGGTGTTTTCAAGACAATGTTCTTTCAGTGAATGGATGTTGTAGGTAGTCTATCACACCCGTAGTGAAATGCTGGATAAGTTTTATGAAGATGTCCCTAAGTAGCTACAAGCAAAATGGTTTCACAACAGTGTTCTTACAGACATTGAAGGTTATAGATATTCTGTCATGCCTGTAGTGAAATGTTTGATAAGACTTGCATGAACACTTACATGAAGATGTTTCTAAACAGCCACAAGCAAGCTTTTTCAACACAGTATTTCATTGAATGAATGTAATAATTATCACATTGTGGCTGCAGAGAAACGTTTGATAAGACACACACAAAATGTTCATAAATAGCATGTGCCAGCTGGTTGCATCACAATGTTGTTTAATTTAATGGAAGTGATCATCATTCTGTATAGCATATGATGTGTTTGAATAGCCTTATATAAAGATATTCCTAAAAACTTATGAGCAATCTGGTTTCACCAGAGTGTGTTCCTCAGTGAAGGAATCTTACAGAGATTCTGTCAGAGCAGTAGTGACATGTTTGGTGTTTTGTATGAAGAAACCCTAAATGGCTTCCTGCAAGATGAGTTCAACACAGTGTTATTTCATTTTAAGAAAATGATAGCCATTCTGTTTGGCATAAACTGAAATATTAGAAAAGCCTTATATCAAGAGGTTCCTAATTAGCTACCAGCAATCTGGCTTCACAATAGTGTTCTTTCATTGAATGGATGTAATAGATACTTTGTAGTGAAATGTATGATAAGTCTCTTATGAAAAGGTTCCTAAACAGCTGCCTGCAATCTGGCTTCAGCACATTATATCATTGTCTCAAAGTGATATTCATTCAGTATGTCTTATATGGAAACGCTTGAAATGGTGAACATGAAGAAGTTTCTAAATATATACAAGCAAGATTGTTTCTCCACAGTTTTCTTTCAGTGACTGAATGTTACGTATAGTCTGTCACGACTATTGTAAAATGTTTGATGAGTCTTATGTAAAAACGTTCCTAGATAGCTATCTGTGAGCTCTATTTAGCACAGTGTTCTTTCATTGTAGGAAAATGATACCCATTCATTATGGCATATACTGAAATGTGAGAAATGTCTCCAATACAAATGTTCCTAATAATAGCTTCAAGATGCTTTCACCACAGAGTTCTTTCAGTGAAACAATATTGCAGATATTCTGTGACACTTGTAGTGAAGTGTTAGTTAAAACTTACTTGCAAGCTGGATTCAGCACAGTGTTTCTTTCATTGTTTGAAACTCATATTCAATCAGAACAGCAAATATTGAAATGGTTATAATGACTAATATGAAGATGATCCTTAATGGCTGCAAGTAAGATGGTTTCACCACAGTTTTCTCTCAGTGAACAAATGTTATATATATTCTGTCCCACATGCAATGAAATGTTTGTTAAGTCTTATATGAACATGCTCCTAAACAGCTACCCGCAAACTGGGCTTAGAACAGTGTTCTCACACTGTTAGTAATTGATAGGTCATCTGTAGGGCATATGCTGAAATGTTTGAAATGTCTTATGTGAATATGCCCCTAAACAGCTGTAAGCACATTTGTTTCACCAGAGTTCCTTTAGTGTCTGAATCTTATGGATATTTTTCAAGTCTGTAGTGTAATTTTTTAAGTATTTTATGAAGTTCTTCCTAAACAGATACTAGGAAACAAGGGTTCAGCTCATCCTTCTTTCCTTGAGTGAATATTAAAATCATTCTGTCATGACCATAGCGCAATATTTGCTAAGACTTATAAAAAGATATTTCTAAAAAAACAACTTTCCAGCTGGGTTCTAAACATTGTTCTTTCATTTTATGGAAGTGATAACCATTCTGGATGGAATACACCGAAATGTTTGAAAAGACTTGTATGAAGATACTCCTAAATAGCTACAAGCAATCTGGTTACACCACAGTGTTCTTTCATTTAATAAACTTTATATATAGTCTCCTATAGCTGTAGTGAAATGTTTTATATCATATATGAAAATGTTCCTACAGCTACCTGCAAGCTGGGATCAGCACACTGACTTTTCATTGTAATAAAGTGATAGTTACTTTGTATGGCATACACTGAAATGTCAGAAAAGACTTATATGAGTGTATTTCTAAAGAGATACAAGCAAGCTGGTTTCACAATAGTGATCTTTCATTGAATTAATGTAATAGATATTCTGTCGCACATGTTGTGAAATGTTCAATAAATCTTACATGAAAATGTTACTATAAGTCTACCTGAAAGCTGAGTTAAGTACAATGTTTTTTCATTTTAAGAAAGTATAGCTGTTCTCTATGGCTCATACTGAAATGCTAGAAAAGACTTACATGAAGATGTTCCTTAAAAGCTACAAGGAAGTTGGTTTCACCACAGCATTCTTTCAATGTGTGAATGTTATAGATATTCCATCATGCCCGTAGTGAAATGTTTGATAGGACTTATTTGAAGATTCCCCTAAAGAGCTGCAAGCAAGGTGTTTTCACCACAGCGTTCATTCAGAAAATGAATGTTATACGTATTCTGTCATGCCTCAAGAGAACTATTTGATGTCTTATGTGAGAGTGTTCCTGAACAGCTACAAGCAAGCTTTTTCAACATAGTGTGGTTTCCTTGAATGAATGTTATGGATATCATGTTGCGGCTGTAGAGAAACGTTTGATAAGACATAAATGAAATGCTCATAAAGAGCCACTGGTTTCATCAGAACGTTCTTTCTGGATATGGAAGCGATAGCCATTCTGTAGGCATAATGAAGTGTTTGAAGAGCCTTATACGAAGACATTCCCAAGGCGCCAGAAGTAATCTGGCTTCACCACAGTGTTCTTTCAGTGAACGAGTGTTATAGCTAGTCTGTCATGCCTGTAGTGAAATGTTTAATAAGTCTTATATGAAGAGGTTTCAAACAGCCGCCAGCAAGCCGGGTTTAGCACAGTGTCCTTTAACTGTAAGTAAGTGAGAGCCATTCTGTATGGCATATACTCAAATGTTAGAGAGGTCTTATATGAAGATGTTCCTAAATAGAATCCAACAAGATGTGTTCAGGACAGAATAATTTCATCATAAGATAGTGACAGCCATTTAGTATGGCATATACAGAAATGCTGAAAAGGACTTAAATGAAGATCTTCCTTAACAGTAAAACCAAGCCACTTTCACCATAGTGTTCTTTCATTGAATGGATGTAATAGATATTCTGTCATGCCTGTAGTTAAATGTTCAATAGGTCTTACATAAAAATACTCCTAATAATCTACCTGAAAGCTATTAAACACAACCTTCTTTCCTCGTAAGAAGGGTATGGCCATGCTGTATGCCATATACTGAAATGCTTGAAAAGCTTTATACGAAGACGTTCCTCAACAGTTACAAGAAAACTGCTTTCATCCCTGTGTTCGTTCAATGAGTGAATGTTTAGAGGTTCTGTCATTCCTGCAAAGGAATGTTTAATATAAGTCTCACATGAAGATGTTTCTAAACAGCTACAAGGAAATTTTTTTAAATATAGTGTTATTACATTGAATAGACATTAAAGATATCCTGTCATGACTGTAGGCAAATGTCTGATAAGACTTGAGCAAAATATTATTAAACAATTACTTGCAAGCTGGGTTCATCACAGTATTCTTTTCTGGCTATGGAGATGATAGCCATTCTGTATGGCATAAAGTGATATGTTTGAAGAGCCTTTGATTTATATTCTTAAACAGCTAACAAGCAAGATGGTTTCTTCACAGTGTTCTTTCAGTGAATGAATGTTCTAGATATTGTCACATCTGTGGTGAAATATTTGATATATGATGTTCCTAAACAGCTACCCATAAACTGGATTCAGCATGTGTTCTTTCCTTTTGTGCAAATGATAGTCGCTCTGTGTGGAATATACTTAAGTATTTGAAGTGTATTATGTGCAGATGTTCCTAAACAGTGAAAAGAAGATGGTTTTTGCATAATTTTCTTTCAGATAACAAATGTTATAGACATTGTCACATCTGTAGTCAAATGTTTGATATGATTTATGTGAAAATATCCCTAAACAGCTACCTGTTGGCTTGATTAAGCACAATGCTGTTTCATTGTAAGAAAGTGATAGCTGTTCCATGTGGCATATACTGAAATGTTTGAAATGTCATCTGTGAAGATGTTCCTTAAGAGCTACTTGCTGGGTGTTTTCAAGACAATGTTCTTTCAGTGAATGGATGTTGTAGATAGTCTATCACACCCGTAGTGAAATGCTGGATAAGTTTTATGAAGATGTCCCTAAGTAGCTACAAGCAAAATGGTTTCACAACAGTGTTCTTACAGACATTGAAGGTTATAGATATTCTGTCATGCCTGTAGTGAAATGTTTGATAAGACTTGCATGAACACTTACATGAAGATGTTTCTAAACAGCCACAAGCAAGCTTTTTCAACACAGTATTTCATTGAATGAATGTAATAATTATCACATTGTGGCTGCAGAGAAACGTTTGATAAGACACACACAAAATGTTCATAAATAGCATGTGCCAGCTGGTTGCATCACAATGTTGTTTAATTTAATGGAAGTGATCATCATTCTGTATAGCATATGATGTGTTTGAATAGCCTTATATAAAGATATTCCTAAAAACTTATGAGCAATCTGGTTTCACCAGAGTGTGTTCCTCAGTGAAGGAATCTTACAGAGATTCTGTCAGAGCAGTAGTGACATGTTTGGTGTTTTGTATGAAGAAACCCTAAATGGCTTCCTGCAAGATGAGTTCAACACAGTGTTATTTCATTTTAAGAAAATGATAGCCATTCTGTTTGGCATAAACTGAAATATTAGAAAAGCCTTATATCAAGAGGTTCCTAATTAGCTACCAGCAATCTGGCTTCACAATAGTGTTCTTTCATTGAATGGATGTAATAGATACTTTGTAGTGAAATGTATGATAAGTCTCTTATGAAAAGGTTCCTAAACAGCTGCCTGCAATCTGGCTTCAGCACATTATATCATTGTCTCAAAGTGATATTCATTCAGTATGTCTTATATGGAAACGCTTGAAATGGTGAACATGAAGAAGTTTCTAAATATATACAAGCAAGATTGTTTCTCCACAGTTTTCTTTCAGTGACTGAATGTTACGTATAGTCTGTCACGACTATTGTAAAATGTTTGATGAGTCTTATGTAAAAACGTTCCTAGATAGCTATCTGTGAGCTCTATTTAGCACAGTGTTCTTTCATTGTAGGAAAATGATACCCATTCATTATGGCATATACTGAAATGTGAGAAATGTCTCCAATACAAATGTTCCTAATAATAGCTTCAAGATGCTTTCACCACAGAGTTCTTTCAGTGAAACAATATTGCAGATATTCTGTGACACTTGTAGTGAAGTGTTAGTTAAAACTTACTTGCAAGCTGGATTCAGCACAGTGTTTCTTTCATTGTTTGAAACTCATATTCAATCAGAACAGCAAATATTGAAATGGTTATAATGACTAATATGAAGAGGATCCTTAATGGCTGCAAGTAAGATGGTTTCACCACAGTTTTCTCTCAGTGAACAGATGCTATATATATTCTGTCCCACATGCAATGAAATGTTTGTTAAGTCTTATATGAACATGCTCCTAAACAGCTACCCGCAAACTGGGCTTAGAACAGTGTTCTCACACTGTTAGTAATTGATAGGTCATCTGTAGGGCATATGCTGAAATGTTTGAAATGTCTTATGTGAATATGCCCGTAAACAGCTGTAAGCACATTTGTTTCACCAGAGTTCCTTTAGTGTCTGAATCTTATGGATATTTTTCAAGTCTGTAGTGTAATTTTTTAAGTATTTTATGAAGTTCTTCCTAAACAGATACTAGGAAACAAGGGTTCAGCTCATCCTTCTTTCCTTGAGTGAATATTAAAATCATTCTGTCATGACCATAGCGCAATATTTGCTAAGACTTATAAAAAGATATTTCTAAAAAAACAACTTTCCAGCTGGGTTCTAAACATTGTTCTTTCATTTTATGGAAGTGATAACCATTCTGGATGGAATACACCGAAATGTTTGAAAAGACTTGTATGAAGATACTCCTAAATAGCTACAAGCAATCTGGTTACACCACAGTGTTCTTTCATTTAATAAACTTTATATATAGTCTCCTATAGCTGTAGTGAAATGTTTTATATCATATATGAAAATGTTCCTACAGCTACCTGCAAGCTGGGATCAGCACACTGACTTTTCATTGTAATAAAGTGATAGTTACTTTGTATGGCATACACTGAAATGTCAGAAAAGACTTATATGAGTGTATTTCTAAAGAGATACAAGCAAGCTGGTTTCACAATAGTGATCTTTCATTGAATTAATGTAATAGATATTCTGTCGCACATGTTGTGAAATGTTCAATAAATCTTACATGAAAATGTTACTATAAGTCTACCTGAAAGCTGAGTTAAGTACAATGTTTTTTCATTTTAAGAAAGTATAGCTGTTCTCTATGGCTCATACTGAAATGCTAGAAAAGACTTACATGAAGATGTTCCTTAAAAGCTACAAGGAAGTTGGTTTCACCACAGCATTCTTTCAATGTGTGAATGTTATAGATATTCCATCATGCCCGTAGTGAAATGTTTGATAGGACTTATTTGAAGATTCCCCTAAAGAGCTGCAAGCAAGGTGTTTTCACCACAGCGTTCATTCAGAAAATGAATGTTATACGTATTCTGTCATGCCTCAAGAGAACTATTTGATGTCTTATGTGAGAGTGTTCCTGAACAGCTACAAGCAAGCTTTTTCAACATAGTGTGGTTTCCTTGAATGAATGTTATGGATATCATGTTGCGGCTGTAGAGAAACGTTTGATAAGACATAAATGAAATGCTCATAAAGAGCCACTGGTTTCATCAGAACGTTCTTTCTGGACATGGAAGCGATAGCCATTCTGTAGGCATAATGAAGTGTTTGAAGAGCCTTATACGAAGACATTCCCAAGGCGCCAGAAGTAATCTGGCTTCACCACAGTGTTCTTTCAGTGAACGAGTGTTATAGCTAGTCTGTCATGCCTGTAGTGAAATGTTTAATAAGTCTTATATGAAGAGGTTTCAAACAGCCGCCAGCAAGCCGGGTTTAGCACAGTGTCCTTTAACTGTAAGTAAGTGAGAGCCATTCTGTATGGCATATACTCAAATGTTAGAGAGGTCTTATATGAAGATGTTCCTAAATAGAATCCAACAAGATGTGTTCAGGACAGAATAATTTCATCATAAGATAGTGACAGCCGTTTAGTATGGCATATACAGAAATGCTGAAAAGGACTTAAATGAAGATCTTCCTTAACAGTAAAACCAAGCCACTTTCACCATAGTGTTCTTTCATTGAATGGATGTAATAGATATTCTGTCATGCCTGTAGTTAAATGTTCAATAGGTCTTACATAAAAATACTCCTAATAATCTACCTGAAAGCTATTAAACACAACCTTCTTTCCTCGTAAGAAGGGTATGGCCATGCTGTATGCCATATACTGAAATGCTTGAAAAGCTTTATACGAAGACGTTCCTCAACAGTTACAAGAAAACTGCTTTCATCCCTGTGTTCGTTCAATGAGTGAATGTTTAGAGATTCTGTCATTCCTGCAAAGGAATGTTTAATATAAGTCTCACATGAAGATGTTTCTAAACAGCTACAAGGAAATTTTTTTAAATATAGTGTTATTACATTGAATAGACATTAAAGATATCCTGTCATGACTGTAGGCAAATGTCTGATAAGACTTGAGCAAAATATTATTAAACAATTACTTGCAAGCTGGGTTCATCACAGTATTCTTTCCTGGCTATGGAGATGATAGCCATTCTGTATGGCATAAAGTGATATGTTTGAAGAGCCTTTGATTTATATTCTTAAACAGCTAACAAGCAAGATGGTTTCTTCACAGTGTTCTTTCAGTGAATGAATGTTCTAGATATTGTCACATCTGTGGTGAAATATTTGATATATGATGTTCCTAAACAGCTACCCATAAACTGGATTCAGCATGTGTTCTTTCCTTTTGTGCAAATGATAGTCGCTCTGTGTGGAATATACTTAAGTATTTGAAGTGTATTATGTGCAGATGTTCCTAAACAGTGAAAAGAAGATGGTTTTTGCATAATTTTCTTTCAGATAACAAATGTTATAGACATTGTCACATCTGTAGTCAAATGTTTGATATGATTTATGTGAAAATATCCCTAAACAGCTACCTGTTGGCTTGATTAAGCACAATGCTCTTTCATTGTAAGAAAGTGATAGCTGTTCCATGTGGCATATACTGAAATGTTTGAAATGTCATCTGTGAAGATGTTCCTTAAGAGCTACTTGCTGGGTGTTTTCAAGACAATGTTCTTTCAGTGAATGGATGTTATAGATAGTCTATCACACCCGTAGTGAAATGCTGGATAAGTTTTATGAAGATGTCCCTAAGTAGCTACAAGCAAAATGGTTTCACAACAGTGTTCTTACAGACATTGAAGGTTATAGATATTCTGTCATGCCTGTAGTGAAATGTTTGATAAGACTTGCATGAACACTTACATGAAGATGTTTCTAAACAGCCACAAGCAAGCTTTTTCAACACAGTATTTCATTGAATGAATGTAATAATTATCACATTGTGGCTGCAGAGAAACGTTTGATAAGACACACACAAAATGTTCATAAATAGCATGTGCCAGCTGGTTGCATCACAATGTTGTTTAATTTAATGGAAGTGATCATCATTCTGTATAGCATATGATGTGTTTGAATAGCCTTATATAAAGATATTCCTAAAAACTTATGAGCAATCTGGTTTCACCAGAGTGTGTTCCTCAGTGAAGGAATCTTACAGAGATTCTGTCAGAGCAGTAGTGACATGTTTGGTGTTTTGTATGAAGAAACCCTAAATGGCTTCCTGCAAGATGAGTTCAACACAGTGTTATTTCATTTTAAGAAAATGATAGTCATTCTGTTTGGCATAAACTGAAATATTAGAAAAGCCTTATATCAAGAGGTTCCTAATTAGCTACCAGCAATCTGGCTTCACAATAGTGTTCTTTCATTGAATGGATGTAATAGATACTTTGTAGTGAAATGTATGATAAGTCTCTTATGAAAAGGTTCCTAAACAGCTGCCTGCAATCTGGCTTCAGCACATTATATCATTGTCTCAAAGTGATATTCATTCAGTATGTCTTATATGGAAACGCTTGAAATGGTGAACATGAAGAAGTTTCTAAATATATACAAGCAAGATTGTTTCTCCACAGTTTTCTTTCAGTGACTGAATGTTACGTATAGTCTGTCACGACTATTGTAAAATGTTTGATGAGTCTTATGTAAAAACGTTCCTAGATAGCTATCTGTGAGCTCTATTTAGCACAGTGTTCTTTCATTGTAGGAAAATGATACCCATTCATTATGGCATATACTGAAATGTGAGAAATGTCTCCAATACAAATGTTCCTAATAATAGCTTCAAGATGCTTTCACCACAGAGTTCTTTCAGTGAAACAATATTGCAGATATTCTGTGACACTTGTAGTGAAGTGTTAGTTAAAACTTACTTGCAAGCTGGATTCAGCACAGTGTTTCTTTCATTGTTTGAAACTCATATTCAATCAGAACAGCAAATATTGAAATGGTTATAATGACTAATATGAAGATGATCCTTAATGGCTGCAAGTAAGATGGTTTCACCACAGTTTTCTCTCAGTGAACAGATGCTATATATATTCTGTCCCACATGCAATGAAATGTTTGTTAAGTCTTATATGAACATGTTCCTAAACAGCTACCCGCAAACTGGGCTTAGAACAGTGTTCTCACATTGTTAGTAATTGATAGGTCATCTGTAGGGCATATGCTGAAATGTTTGAAATGTCTTATGTGAATATGCCCCTAAACAGCTGTAAGCACATTTGTTTCACCAGAGTTCCTTTAGTGTCTGAATCTTATGGATATTTTTCAAGTCTGTAGTGTAATTTTTTAAGTATTTTATGAAGTTCTTCCTAAACAGATACTAGGAAACAAGGGTTCAGCTCATCCTTCTTTCCTTGAGTGAATATTAAAATTATTCTGTCATGACCATAGCGCAATATTTGCTAAGACTTATAAAAAGATATTTCTAAAAAAACAACTTTCCAGCTGGGTTCTTAACATTGTTCTTTCATTTTATGGAAGTGATAACCATTCTGGATGGAATACACTGAAATGTTTGAAAAGACTTGTATGAAGATACTCCTAAATAGCTACAAGCAATCTGGTTACACCACAGTGTTCTTTCATTTAATAAACTTTATATATAGTCTCCTATAGCTGTAGTGAAATGTTTTATATCATATATGAAAATGTTCCTACAGCTACCTGCAAGCTGGGATCAGCACACTGACTTTTCATTGTAATAAAGTGATAGTTACTTTGTATGGCATACACTGAAATGTCAGAAAAGACTTATATGAGTGTATTTCTAAAGAGATACAAGCAAGCTGGTTTCACAATAGTGATCTTTCATTGAATTAATGTAATAGATATTCTGTCGCACATGTTGTGAAATGTTCAATAAATCTTACATGAAAATGTTACTATAAGTCTACCTGAAAGCTGAGTTAAGTACAATGTTTTTTCATTTTAAGAAAGTATAGCTGTTCTCTATGGCTCATACTGAAATGCTAGAAAAGACTTACATGAAGATGTTCCTTAAAAGCTACAAGGAAGTTGGTTTCACCACAGCATTCTTTCAATGTGTGAATGTTATAGATATTCCATCATGCCCGTAGTGAAATGTTTGATAGGACTTATTTGAAGATTCCCCTAAAGAGCTGCAAGCAAGGTGTTTTCACCACAGCGTTCATTCAGAAAATGAATGTTATACGTATTCTGTCATGCCTCAAGAGAACTATTTGATGTCTTATGTGAGAGTGTTCCTGAACAGCTACAAGCAAGCTTTTTCAACATAGTGTGGTTTCCTTGAATGAATGTTATGGATATCATGTTGCGGCTGTAGAGAAACGTTTGATAAGACATAAATGAAATGCTCATAAAGAGCCACTGGTTTCATCAGAACGTTCTTTCTGGATATGGAAGTGATAGCCATTCTGTAGGCATAATGAAGTGTTTGAAGAGCCTTATACGAAGACATTCCCAAGGCGCCAGAAGTAATCTGGCTTCACCACAGTGTTCTTTCAGTGAACGAGTGTTATAGCTAGTCTGTCATGCCTGTAGTGAAATGTTTAATAAGTCTTATATGAAGAGGTTTCAAACAGCCGCCAGCAAGCCGGGTTTAGCACAGTGTCCTTTAACTGTAAGTAAGTGAGAGCCATTCTGTATGGCATATACTCAAATGTTAGAGAGGTCTTATATGAAGATGTTCCTAAATAGAATCCAACAAGATGTGTTCAGGACAGAATAATTTCATCATAAGATAGTGACAGCCGTTTAGTATGGCATATACAGAAATGCTGAAAAGGACTTAAATGAAGATCTTCCTTAACAGTAAAACCAAGCCACTTTCACCATAGTGTTCTTTCATTGAATGGATGTAATAGATATTCTGTCATGCCTGTAGTTAAATGTTCAATAGGTCTTACATAAAAATACTCCTAATAATCTACCTGAAAGCTATTAAACACAACCTTCTTTCCTCGTAAGAAGGGTATGGCCATGCTGTATGCCATATACTGAAATGCTTGAAAAGCTTTATATGAAGATGTTCCTCAACAGTTACAAGAAAACTGCTTTCATCCCTGTGTTCGTTCAATGAGTGAATGTTTAGAGATTCTGTCATTCCTGCAAAGGAATGTTTAATATAAGTCTTACATGAAGATGTTTCTAAACAGCTACAAGGAAATTTTTTTAAATATAGTGTTATTACGTTGAATAGACATTAAAGATATCCTGTCATGACTGTAGGCAAATGTCTGATAAGACTTGAGCAAAATATTAATAAACAATTACTTGCAAGCTGGGTTCATCACAGTATTCTTTTCTGGCTATGGAGATGATAGCCATTCTGTATGGCATAAAGTGATATGTTTGAAGAGCCTTTGATTTATATTCTTAAACAGCTAACAAGCAAGATGGTTCCTTCACAGTGTTCTTTCAGTGAATGAATGTTCTAGATATTGTCACATCTGTGGTGAAATATTTGATATATGATGTTCCTAAACAGCTACCCATAAACTGGATTCAGCATGTGTTCTTTCATTTTGTGAAAATGATAGTCGCTCTGTGTGGAATATACTTAAGTATTTGAAGTGTATTATGTGCAGATGTTCCTAAACAGTGAAAAGAAGATGGTTTTTGCATAATTTTCTTTCAGATAACAAATGTTATAGACATTGTCACATCTGTAGTCAAATGTTTGATATGATTTATGTGAAAATATCCCTAAACAGCTACCTGTTGGCTTGATTAAGCACAATGCTCTTTCATTGTAAGAAAGTGATAGCTGTTCCATGTGGCATATACTGAAATGTTTGAAATGTCATCTGTGAAGATGTTCCTTAAGAGCTACTTGCTGGGTGTTTTCAAGACAATGTTCTTTCAGTGAATGGATGTTATAGATAGTCTATCACACCCGTAGTGAAATGCTGGATAAGTTTTATGAAGATGTCCCTAAGTAGCTACAAGCAAAATGGTTTCACAACAGTGTTCTTACAGACATTGAAGGTTATAGATATTCTGTCATGCCTGTAGTGAAATGTTTGATAAGACTTGCATGAACACTTACATGAAGATGTTTCTAAACAGCCACAAGCAAGCTTTTTCAACACAGTATTTCATTGAATGAATGTAATAATTATCACATTGTGGCTGCAGAGAAACGTTTGATAAGACACACACAAAATGTTCATAAATAGCATGTGCCAGCTGGTTGCATCACAATGTTGTTTAATTTAATGGAAGTGATCATCATTCTGTATAGCATATGATGTGTTTGAATAGCCTTATATAAAGATATTCCTAAAAACTTATGAGCAATCTGGTTTCACCAGAGTGTGTTCCTCAGTGAAGGAATCTTACAGAGATTCTGTCAGAGCAGTAGTGACATGTTTGGTGTTTTGTATGAAGAAACCCTAAATGGCTTCCTGCAAGATGAGTTCAACACAGTGTTATTTCATTTTAAGAAAATGATAGCCATTCTGTTTGGCATAAACTGAAATATTAGAAAAGCCTTATATCAAGAGGTTCCTAATTAGCTACCAGCAATCTGGCTTCACAATAGTGTTCTTTCATTGAATGGATGTAATAGATACTTTGTAGTGAAATGTATGATAAGTCTCTTATGAAAAGGTTCCTAAACAGCTGCCTGCAATCTGGCTTCAGCACATTATATCATTGTCTCAAAGTGATATTCATTCAGTATGTCTTATATGGAAACGCTTGAAATGGTGAACATGAAGAAGTTTCTAAATATATACAAGCAAGATTGTTTCTCCACAGTTTTCTTTCAGTGACTGAATGTTACGTATAGTCTGTCACGACTATTGTAAAATGTTTGATGAGTCTTATGTAAAAACGTTCCTAGATAGCTATCTGTGAGCTCTATTTAGCACAGTGTTCTTTCATTGTAGGAAAATGATACCCATTCATTATGGCATATACTGAAATGTGAGAAATGTCTCCAATACAAATGTTCCTAATAATAGCTTCAAGATGCTTTCACCACAGAGTTCTTTCAGTGAAACAATAGTGCAGATATTCTGTGACACTTGTAGTGAAGTGTTAGTTAAAACTTACTTGCAAGCTGGATTCAGCACAGTGTTTCTTTCATTGTTTGAAACTCATATTCAATCAGAACAGCAAATATTGAAATGGTTATAATGACTAATATGAAGAGGATCCTTAATGGCTGCAAGTAAGATGGTTTCACCACAGTTTTCTCTCAGTGAACAGATGCTATATATATTCTGTCCCACATGCAATGAAATGTTTGTTAAGTCTTATATGAACATGCTCCTAAACAGCTACCCGCAAACTGGGCTTAGAACAGTGTTCTCACATTGTTAGTAATTGATAGGTCATCTGTAGGGCATATGCTGAAATGTTTGAAATGTCTTATGTGAATATGCCCCTAAACAGCTGTAAGCACATTTGTTTCACCAGAGTTCCTTTAGTGTCTGAATCTTATGGATATTTTTCAAGTCTGTAGTGTAATTTTTTAAGTATTTTATGAAGTTCTTCCTAAACAGATACTAGGAAACAAGGGTTCAGCTCATCCTTCTTTCCTTGAGTGAATATTAAAATCATTCTGTCATGACCATAGCGCAATATTTGTTAAGACTTATAAAAAGATATTTCTAAAAAAACAACTTTCCAGCTGGGTTCTTAACATTGTTCTTTCATTTTATGGAAGTGATAACCATTCTGGATGGAATACACTGAAATGTTTGAAAAGACTTGTATGAAGATACTCCTAAATAGCTACAAGCAATCTGGTTACACCACAGTGTTCTTTCATTTAATAAACTTTATATATAGTCTCCTATAGCTGTAGTGAAATGTTTTATATCATATATGAAAATGTTCCTACAGCTACCTGCAAGCTGGGATCAGCACACTGACTTTTCATTGTAATAAAGTGATAGTTACTTTGTATGGCATACACTGAAATGTCAGAAAAGACTTATATGAGTGTATTTCTAAAGAGATACAAGCAAGCTGGTTTCACAATAGTGATCTTTCATTGAATTAATGTAATAGATATTCTGTCGCACATGTTGTGAAATGTTCAATAAATCTTACATGAAAATGTTACTATAAGTCTACCTGAAAGCTGAGTTAAGTACAATGTTTTTTCATTTTAAGAAAGTATAGCTGTTCTCTATGGCTCATACTGAAATGCTAGAAAAGACTTACATGAAGATGTTCCTTAAAAGCTACAAGGAAGTTGGTTTCACCACAGCATTCTTTCAATGTGTGAATGTTATAGATATTCCATCATGCCCGTAGTGAAATGTTTGATAGGACTTATTTGAAGATTCCCCTAAAGAGCTGCAAGCAAGGTGTTTTCACCACAGCGTTCATTCAGAAAATGAATGTTATACGTATTCTGTCATGCCTCAAGAGAACTATTTGATGTCTTATGTGAGAGTGTTCCTGAACAGCTACAAGCAAGCTTTTTCAACATAGTGTGGTTTCCTTGAATGAATGTTATGGATATCATGTTGCGGCTGTAGAGAAACGTTTGATAAGACATAAATGAAATGCTCATAAAGAGCCACTGGTTTCATCAGAACGTTCTTTCTGGATATGGAAGTGATAGCCATTCTGTAGGCATAATGAAGTGTTTGAAGAGCCTTATACGAAGACATTCCCAAGGCGCCAGAAGTAATCTGGCTTCACCACAGTGTTCTTTCAGTGAACGAGTGTTATAGCTAGTCTGTCATGCCTGTAGTGAAATGTTTAATAAGTCTTATATGAAGAGGTTTCAAACAGCCGCCAGCAAGCCGGGTTTAGCACAGTGTCCTTTAACTGTAAGTAAGTGAGAGCCATTCTGTATGGCATATACTCAAATGTTAGAGAGGTCTTATATGAAGATGTTCCTAAATAGAATCCAACAAGATGTGTTCAGGACAGAATAATTTCATCATAAGATAGTGACAGCCGTTTAGTATGGCATATACAGAAATGCTGAAAAGGACTTAAATGAAGATCTTCCTTAACAGTAAAACCAAGCCACTTTCACCATAGTGTTCTTTCATTGAATGGATGTAATAGATATTCTGTCATGCCTGTAGTTAAATGTTCAATAGGTCTTACATAAAAATACTCCTAATAATCTACCTGAAAGCTATTAAACACAACCTTCTTTCCTCGTAAGAAGGGTATGGCCATGCTGTATGCCATATACTGAAATGCTTGAAAAGCTTTATATGAAGATGTTCCTCAACAGTTACAAGAAAACTGCTTTCATCCCTGTGTTCGTTCAATGAGTGAATGTTTAGAGATTCTGTCATTCCTGCAAAGGAATGTTTAATATAAGTCTTACATGAAGATGTTTCTAAACAGCTACAAGGAAATTTTTTTAAATATAGTGTTATTACGTTGAATAGACATTAAAGATATCCTGTCATGACTGTAGGCAAATGTCTGATAAGACTTGAGCAAAATATTAATAAACAATTACTTGCAAGCTGGGTTCATCACAGTATTCTTTTCTGGCTATGGAGATGATAGCCATTCTGTATGGCATAAAGTGATATGTTTGAAGAGCCTTTGATTTATATTCTTAAACAGCTAACAAGCAAGATGGTTCCTTCACAGTGTTCTTTCAGTGAATGAATGTTCTAGATATTGTCACATCTGTGGTGAAATATTTGATATATGATGTTCCTAAACAGCTACCCATAAACTGGATTCAGCATGTGTTCTTTCATTTTGTGAAAATGATAGTCGCTCTGTGTGGAATATACTTAAGTATTTGAAGTGTATTATGTGCAGATGTTCCTAAACAGTGAAAAGAAGATGGTTTTTGCATAATTTTCTTTCAGATAACAAATGTTATAGACATTGTCACATCTGTAGTCAAATGTTTGATATGATTTATGTGAAAATATCCCTAAACAGCTACCTGTTGGCTTGATTAAGCACAATGCTCTTTCATTGTAAGAAAGTGATAGCTGTTCCATGTGGCATATACTGAAATGTTTGAAATGTCATCTGTGAAGATGTTCCTTAAGAGCTACTTGCTGGGTGTTTTCAAGACAATGTTCTTTCAGTGAATGGATGTTATAGATAGTCTATCACACCCGTAGTGAAATGCTGGATAAGTTTTATGAAGATGTCCCTAAGTAGCTACAAGCAAAATGGTTTCACAACAGTGTTCTTACAGACATTGAAGGTTATAGATATTCTGTCATGCCTGTAGTGAAATGTTTGATAAGACTTGCATGAACACTTACATGAAGATGTTTCTAAACAGCCACAAGCAAGCTTTTTCAACACAGTATTTCATTGAATGAATGTAATAATTATCACATTGTGGCTGCAGAGAAACGTTTGATAAGACACACACAAAATGTTCATAAATAGCATGTGCCAGCTGGTTGCATCACAATGTTGTTTAATTTAATGGAAGTGATCATCATTCTGTATAGCATATGATGTGTTTGAATAGCCTTATATAAAGATATTCCTAAAAACTTATGAGCAATCTGGTTTCACCAGAGTGTGTTCCTCAGTGAAGGAATCTTACAGAGATTCTGTCAGAGCAGTAGTGACATGTTTGGTGTTTTGTATGAAGAAACCCTAAATGGCTTCCTGCAAGATGAGTTCAACACAGTGTTATTTCATTTTAAGAAAATGATAGCCATTCTGTTTGGCATAAACTGAAATATTAGAAAAGCCTTATATCAAGAGGTTCCTAATTAGCTACCAGCAATCTGGCTTCACAATAGTGTTCTTTCATTGAATGGATGTAATAGATACTTTGTAGTGAAATGTATGATAAGTCTCTTATGAAAAGGTTCCTAAACAGCTGCCTGCAATCTGGCTTCAGCACATTATATCATTGTCTCAAAGTGATATTCATTCAGTATGTCTTATATGGAAACGCTTGAAATGGTGAACATGAAGAAGTTTCTAAATATATACAAGCAAGATTGTTTCTCCACAGTTTTCTTTCAGTGACTGAATGTTACGTATAGTCTGTCACGACTATTGTAAAATGTTTGATGAGTCTTATGTAAAAACGTTCCTAGATAGCTATCTGTGAGCTCTATTTAGCACAGTGTTCTTTCATTGTAGGAAAATGATACCCATTCATTATGGCATATACTGAAATGTGAGAAATGTCTCCAATACAAATGTTCCTAATAATAGCTTCAAGATGCTTTCACCACAGAGTTCTTTCAGTGAAACAATAGTGCAGATATTCTGTGACACTTGTAGTGAAGTGTTAGTTAAAACTTACTTGCAAGCTGGATTCAGCACAGTGTTTCTTTCATTGTTTGAAACTCATATTCAATCAGAACAGCAAATATTGAAATGGTTATAATGACTAATATGAAGAGGATCCTTAATGGCTGCAAGTAAGATGGTTTCACCACAGTTTTCTCTCAGTGAACAGATGCTATATATATTCTGTCCCACATGCAATGAAATGTTTGTTAAGTCTTATATGAACATGCTCCTAAACAGCTACCCGCAAACTGGGCTTAGAACAGTGTTCTCACATTGTTAGTAATTGATAGGTCATCTGTAGGGCATATGCTGAAATGTTTGAAATGTCTTATGTGAATATGCCCCTAAACAGCTGTAAGCACATTTGTTTCACCAGAGTTCCTTTAGTGTCTGAATCTTATGGATATTTTTCAAGTCTGTAGTGTAATTTTTTAAGTATTTTATGAAGTTCTTCCTAAACAGATACTAGGAAACAAGGGTTCAGCTCATCCTTCTTTCCTTGAGTGAATATTAAAATCATTCTGTCATGACCATAGCGCAATATTTGTTAAGACTTATAAAAAGATATTTCTAAAAAAACAACTTTCCAGCTGGGTTCTTAACATTGTTCTTTCATTTTATGGAAGTGATAACCATTCTGGATGGAATACACTGAAATGTTTGAAAAGACTTGTATGAAGATACTCCTAAATAGCTACAAGCAATCTGGTTACACCACAGTGTTCTTTCATTTAATAAACTTTATATATAGTCTCCTATAGCTGTAGTGAAATGTTTTATATCATATATGAAAATGTTCCTACAGCTACCTGCAAGCTGGGATCAGCACACTGACTTTTCATTGTAATAAAGTGATAGTTACTTTGTATGGCATACACTGAAATGTCAGAAAAGACTTATATGAGTGTATTTCTAAAGAGATACAAGCAAGCTGGTTTCACAATAGTGATCTTTCATTGAATTAATGTAATAGATATTCTGTCGCACATGTTGTGAAATGTTCAATAAATCTTACATGAAAATGTTACTATAAGTCTACCTGAAAGCTGAGTTAAGTACAATGTTTTTTCATTTTAAGAAAGTATAGCTGTTCTCTATGGCTCATACTGAAATGCTAGAAAAGACTTACATGAAGATGTTCCTTAAAAGCTACAAGGAAGTTGGTTTCACCACAGCATTCTTTCAATGTGTGAATGTTATAGATATTCCATCATGCCCGTAGTGAAATGTTTGATAGGACTTATTTGAAGATTCCCCTAAAGAGCTGCAAGCAAGGTGTTTTCACCACAGCGTTCATTCAGAAAATGAATGTTATACGTATTCTGTCATGCCTCAAGAGAACTATTTGATGTCTTATGTGAGAGTGTTCCTGAACAGCTACAAGCAAGCTTTTTCAACATAGTGTGGTTTCCTTGAATGAATGTTATGGATATCATGTTGCGGCTGTAGAGAAACGTTTGATAAGACATAAATGAAATGCTCATAAAGAGCCACTGGTTTCATCAGAACGTTCTTTCTGGATATGGAAGTGATAGCCATTCTGTAGGCATAATGAAGTGTTTGAAGAGCCTTATACGAAGACATTCCCAAGGCGCCAGAAGTAATCTGGCTTCACCACAGTGTTCTTTCAGTGAACGAGTGTTATAGCTAGTCTGTCATGCCTGTAGTGAAATGTTTAATAAGTCTTATATGAAGAGGTTTCAAACAGCCGCCAGCAAGCCGGGTTTAGCACAGTGTCCTTTAACTGTAAGTAAGTGAGAGCCATTCTGTATGGCATATACTCAAATGTTAGAGAGGTCTTATATGAAGATGTTCCTAAATAGAATCCAACAAGATGTGTTCAGGACAGAATAATTTCATCATAAGATAGTGACAGCCGTTTAGTATGGCATATACAGAAATGCTGAAAAGGACTTAAATGAAGATCTTCCTTAACAGTAAAACCAAGCCACTTTCACCATAGTGTTCTTTCATTGAATGGATGTAATAGATATTCTGTCATGCCTGTAGTTAAATGTTCAATAGGTCTTACATAAAAATACTCCTAATAATCTACCTGAAAGCTATTAAACACAACCTTCTTTCCTCGTAAGAAGGGTATGGCCATGCTGTATGCCATATACTGAAATGCTTGAAAAGCTTTATATGAAGATGTTCCTCAACAGTTACAAGAAAACTGCTTTCATCCCTGTGTTCGTTCAATGAGTGAATGTTTAGAGATTCTGTCATTCCTGCAAAGGAATGTTTAATATAAGTCTTACATGAAGATGTTTCTAAACAGCTACAAGGAAATTTTTTTAAATATAGTGTTATTACGTTGAATAGACATTAAAGATATCCTGTCATGACTGTAGGCAAATGTCTGATAAGACTTGAGCAAAATATTAATAAACAATTACTTGCAAGCTGGGTTCATCACAGTATTCTTTTCTGGCTATGGAGATGATAGCCATTCTGTATGGCATAAAGTGATATGTTTGAAGAGCCTTTGATTTATATTCTTAAACAGCTAACAAGCAAGATGGTTCCTTCACAGTGTTCTTTCAGTGAATGAATGTTCTAGATATTGTCACATCTGTGGTGAAATATTTGATATATGATGTTCCTAAACAGCTACCCATAAACTGGATTCAGCATGTGTTCTTTCATTTTGTGAAAATGATAGTCGCTCTGTGTGGAATATACTTAAGTATTTGAAGTGTATTATGTGCAGATGTTCCTAAACAGTGAAAAGAAGATGGTTTTTGCATAATTTTCTTTCAGATAACAAATGTTATAGACATTGTCACATCTGTAGTCAAATGTTTGATATGATTTATGTGAAAATATCCCTAAACAGCTACCTGTTGGCTTGATTAAGCACAATGCTCTTTCATTGTAAGAAAGTGATAGCTGTTCCATGTGGCATATACTGAAATGTTTGAAATGTCATCTGTGAAGATGTTCCTTAAGAGCTACTTGCTGGGTGTTTTCAAGACAATGTTCTTTCAGTGAATGGATGTTATAGATAGTCTATCACACCCGTAGTGAAATGCTGGATAAGTTTTATGAAGATGTCCCTAAGTAGCTACAAGCAAAATGGTTTCACAACAGTGTTCTTACAGACATTGAAGGTTATAGATATTCTGTCATGCCTGTAGTGAAATGTTTGATAAGACTTGCATGAACACTTACATGAAGATGTTTCTAAACAGCCACAAGCAAGCTTTTTCAACACAGTATTTCATTGAATGAATGTAATAATTATCACATTGTGGCTGCAGAGAAACGTTTGATAAGACACACACAAAATGTTCATAAATAGCATGTGCCAGCTGGTTGCATCACAATGTTGTTTAATTTAATGGAAGTGATCATCATTCTGTATAGCATATGATGTGTTTGAATAGCCTTATATAAAGATATTCCTAAAAACTTATGAGCAATCTGGTTTCACCAGAGTGTGTTCCTCAGTGAAGGAATCTTACAGAGATTCTGTCAGAGCAGTAGTGACATGTTTGGTGTTTTGTATGAAGAAACCCTAAATGGCTTCCTGCAAGATGAGTTCAACACAGTGTTATTTCATTTTAAGAAAATGATAGCCATTCTGTTTGGCATAAACTGAAATATTAGAAAAGCCTTATATCAAGAGGTTCCTAATTAGCTACCAGCAATCTGGCTTCACAATAGTGTTCTTTCATTGAATGGATGTAATAGATACTTTGTAGTGAAATGTATGATAAGTCTCTTATGAAAAGGTTCCTAAACAGCTGCCTGCAATCTGGCTTCAGCACATTATATCATTGTCTCAAAGTGATATTCATTCAGTATGTCTTATATGGAAACGCTTGAAATGGTGAACATGAAGAAGTTTCTAAATATATACAAGCAAGATTGTTTCTCCACAGTTTTCTTTCAGTGACTGAATGTTACGTATAGTCTGTCACGACTATTGTAAAATGTTTGATGAGTCTTATGTAAAAACGTTCCTAGATAGCTATCTGTGAGCTCTATTTAGCACAGTGTTCTTTCATTGTAGGAAAATGATACCCATTCATTATGGCATATACTGAAATGTGAGAAATGTCTCCAATACAAATGTTCCTAATAATAGCTTCAAGATGCTTTCACCACAGAGTTCTTTCAGTGAAACAATATTGCAGATATTCTGTGACACTTGTAGTGAAGTGTTAGTTAAAACTTACTTGCAAGCTGGATTCAGCACAGTGTTTCTTTCATTGTTTGAAACTCATATTCAATCAGAACAGCAAATATTGAAATGGTTATAATGACTAATATGAAGATGATCCTTAATGGCTGCAAGTAAGATGGTTTCACCACAGTTTTCTCTCAGTGAACAGATGCTATATATATTCTGTCCCACATGCAATGAAATGTTTGTTAAGTCTTATATGAACATGCTCCTAAACAGCTACCCGCAAACTGGGCTTAGAACAGTGTTCTCACATTGTTAGTAATTGATAGGTCATCTGTAGGGCATATGCTGAAATGTTTGAAATGTCTTATGTGAATATGCCCCTAAACAGCTGTAAGCACATTTGTTTCACCAGAGTTCCTTTAGTGTCTGAATCTTATGGATATTTTTCAAGTCTGTAGTGTAATTTTTTAAGTATTTTATGAAGTTCTTCCTAAACAGATACTAGGAAACAAGGGTTCAGCTCATCCTTCTTTCCTTGAGTGAATATTAAAATCATTCTGTCATGACCATAGCGCAATATTTGCTAAGACTTATAAAAAGATATTTCTAAAAAAACAACTTTCCAGCTGGGTTCTTAACATTGTTCTTTCATTTTATGGAAGTGATAACCATTCTGGATGGAATACACTGAAATGTTTGAAAAGACTTGTATGAAGATACTCCTAAATAGCTACAAGCAATCTGGTTACACCACAGTGTTCTTTCATTTAATAAACTTTATATATAGTCTCCTATAGCTGTAGTGAAATGTTTTATATCATATATGAAAATGTTCCTACAGCTACCTGCAAGCTGGGATCAGCACACTGACTTTTCATTGTAATAAAGTGATAGTTACTTTGTATGGCATACACTGAAATGTCAGAAAAGACTTATATGAGTGTATTTCTAAAGAGATACAAGCAAGCTGGTTTCACAATAGTGATCTTTCATTGAATTAATGTAATAGATATTCTGTCGCACATGTTGTGAAATGTTCAATAAATCTTACATGAAAATGTTACTATAAGTCTACCTGAAAGCTGAGTTAAGTACAATGTTTTTTCATTTTAAGAAAGTATAGCTGTTCTCTATGGCTCATACTGAAATGCTAGAAAAGACTTACATGAAGATGTTCCTTAAAAGCTACAAGGAAGTTGGTTTCACCACAGCATTCTTTCAATGAGGGAATGTTATAGATATTCCATCATGCCCGTAGTGAAATGTTTGATAGGACTTATTTGAAGATTCCCCTAAAGAGCTGCAAGCAAGGTGTTTTCACCACAGCGTTCATTCAGAAAATGAATGTTATACGTATTCTGTCATGCCTCAAGAGAACTATTTGATGTCTTATGTGAGAGTGTTCCTGAACAGCTACAAGCAAGCTTTTTCAACATAGTGTGGTTTCCTTGAATGAATGTTATGGATATCATGTTGCGGCTGTAGAGAAACGTTTGATAAGACATAAATGAAATGCTCATAAAGAGCCACTGGTTTCATCAGAACGTTCTTTCTGGATATGGAAGTGATAGCCATTCTGTAGGCATAATGAAGTGTTTGAAGAGCCTTATACGAAGACATTCCCAAGGCGCCAGAAGTAATCTGGCTTCACCACAGTGTTCTTTCAGTGAACGAGTGTTATAGCTAGTCTGTCATGCCTGTAGTGAAATGTTTAATAAGTCTTATATGAAGAGGTTTCAAACAGCCGCCAGCAAGCCGGGTTTAGCACAGTGTCCTTTAACTGTAAGTAAGTGAGAGCCATTCTGTATGGCATATACTCAAATGTTAGAGAGGTCTTATATGAAGATGTTCCTAAATAGAATCCAACAAGATGTGTTCAGGACAGAATAATTTCATCATAAGATAGTGACAGCCGTTTAGTATGGCATATACAGAAATGCTGAAAAGGACTTAAATGAAGATCTTCCTTAACAGTAAAACCAAGCCACTTTCACCATAGTGTTCTTTCATTGAATGGATGTAATAGATATTCTGTCATGCCTGTAGTTAAATGTTCAATAGGTCTTACATAAAAATACTCCTAATAATCTACCTGAAAGCTATTAAACACAACCTTCTTTCCTCGTAAGAAGGGTATGGCCATGCTGTATGCCATATACTGAAATGCTTGAAAAGCTTTATATGAAGATGTTCCTCAACAGTTACAAGAAAACTGCTTTCATCCCTGTGTTCGTTCAATGAGTGAATGTTTAGAGATTCTGTCATTCCTGCAAAGGAATGTTTAATATAAGTCTTACATGAAGATGTTTCTAAACAGCTACAAGGAAATTTTTTTAAACATAGTGTTATTACATTGAATAGACATTAAAGATATCCTGTCATGACTGTAGGCAAATGTCTGATAAGACTTGAGCAAAATATTAATAAACAATTACTTGCAAGCTGGGTTCATCACAGTATTCTTTTCTGGCTATGGAGATGATAGCCATTCTGTATGGCATAAAGTGATATGTTTGAAGAGCCTTTGATTTATATTCTTAAACTGCTAACAAGCAAGATGGTTTCTTCACAGTGTTCTTTCAGTGAATGAATGTTCTAGATATTGTCACATCTGTGGTGAAATATTTGATATATGATGTTCCTAAACAGCTACCCATAAACTGGATTCAGCATGTGTTCTTTCATTTTGTGAAAATGATAGTCGCTCTGTGTGGAATATACTTAAGTATTTGAAGTGTATTATGTGCAGATGTTCCTAAACAGTGAAAAGAAGATGGTTTTTGCATAATTTTCTTTCAGATAACAAATGTTATAGACATTGTCACATCTGTAGTCAAATGTTTGATATGATTTATGTGAAAATATCCCTAAACAGCTACCTGTTGGCTTGATTAAGCACAATGCTCTTTCATTGTAAGAAAGTGATAGCTGCTCCATGTGGCATATACTGAAATGTTTGAAATGTCATCTGTGAAGATGTTCCTTAAGAGCTACTTGCTGGGTGTTTTCAAGACAATGTTCTTTCAGTGAATGGATGTTATAGATAGTCTATCACACCCGTAGTGAAATGCTGGATAAGTTTTATGAAGATGTCCCTAAGTAGCTACAAGCAAAATGGTTTCACAACAGTGTTCTTACAGACATTGAAGGTTATAGATATTCTGTCATGCCTGTAGTGAAATGTTTGATAAGACTTGCATGAACACTTACATGAAGATGTTTCTAAACAGCCACAAGCAAGCTTTTTCAACACAGTATTTCATTGAATGAATGTAATAATTATCACATTGTGGCTGCAGAGAAACGTTTGATAAGACACACACAAAATGTTCATAAATAGCATGTGCCAGCTGGTTGCATCACAATGTTGTTTAATTTAATGGAAGTGATAATCATTCTGTATAGCATATGATGTGTTTGAATAGCCTTATATAAAGATATTCCTAAAAACTTATGAGCAATCTGGTTTCACCAGAGTGTGTTCCTCAGTGAAGGAATCTTACAGAGATTCTGTCAGAGCAGTAGTGACATGTTTGGTGTTTTGTATGAAGAAACCCTAAATGGCTTCCTGCAAGATGAGTTCAACACAGTGTTATTTCATTTTAAGAAAATGATAGTCATTCTGTTTGGCATAAACTGAAATATTAGAAAAGCCTTATATCAAGATGTTCCTAATTAGCTACCAGCAATCTGGCTTCACAATAGTGTTCTTTCATTGAATGGATGTAATAGATACTTTGTAGTGAAATGTATGATAAGTCTCTTATGAAAAGGTTCCTAAACAGCTGCCTGCAATCTGGCTTCAGCACATTATATCATTGTCTCAAAGTGATATTCATTCAGTATGTCTTATATGGAAACGCTTGAAATGGTGAACATGAAGAAGTTTCTAAATATATACAAGCAAGATTGTTTCTCCACAGTTTTCTTTCAGTGACTGAATGTTACGTATAGTCTGTCACGACTATTGTAAAATGTTTGATGAGTCTTATGTAAAAACGTTCCTAGATAGCTATCTGTGAGCTCTATTTAGCACAGTGTTCTTTCATTGTAGGAAAATGATACCCATTCATTATGGCATATACTGAAATGTGAGAAATGTCTCCAATACAAATGTTCCTAATAATAGCTTCAAGATGCTTTCACCACAGAGTTCTTTCAGTGAAACAATATTGCAGATATTCTGTGACACTTGTAGTGAAGTGTTAGTTAAAACTTACTTGCAAGCTGGATTCAGCACAGTGTTTCTTTCATTGTTTGAAACTCATATTCAATCAGAACAGCAAATATTGAAATGGTTATAATGACTAATATGAAGATGATCCTTAATGGCTGCAAGTAAGATGGTTTCACCACAGTTTTCTCTCAGTGAACAGATGCTATATATATTCTGTCCCACATGCAATGAAATGTTTGTTAAGTCTTATATGAACATGCTCCTAAACAGCTACCCGCAAACTGGGCTTAGAACAGTGTTCTCACATTGTTAGTAATTGATAGGTCATCTGTAGGGCATATGCTGAAATGTTTGAAATGTCTTATGTGAATATGCCCCTAAACAGCTGTAAGCACATTTGTTTCACCAGAGTTCCTTTAGTGTCTGAATCTTATGGATATTTTTCAAGTCTGTAGTGTAATTTTTTAAGTATTTTATGAAGTTCTTCCTAAACAGATACTAGGAAACAAGGGTTCAGCTCATCCTTCTTTCCTTGAGTGAATATTAAAATCATTCTGTCATGACCATAGCGCAATATTTGTTAAGACTTATAAAAAGATATTTCTAAAAAAACAACTTTCCAGCTGGGTTCTTAACATTGTTCTTTCATTTTATGGAAGTGATAACCATTCTGGATGGAATACACTGAAATGTTTGAAAAGACTTGTATGAAGATACTCCTAAATAGCTACAAGCAATCTGGTTACACCACAGTGTTCTTTCATTTAATAAACTTTATATATAGTCTCCTATAGCTGTAGTGAAATGTTTTATATCATATATGAAAATGTTCCTACAGCTACCTGCAAGCTGGGATCAGCACACTGACTTTTCATTGTAATAAAGTGATAGTTACTTTGTATGGCATACACTGAAATGTCAGAAAAGACTTATATGAGTGTATTTCTAAAGAGATACAAGCAAGCTGGTTTCACAATAGTGATCTTTCATTGAATTAATGTAATAGATATTCTGTCGCACATGTTGTGAAATGTTCAATAAATCTTACATGAAAATGTTACTATAAGTCTACCTGAAAGCTGAGTTAAGTACAATGTTTTTTCATTTTAAGAAAGTATAGCTGTTCTCTATGGCTCATACTGAAATGCTAGAAAAGACTTACATGAAGATGTTCCTTAAAAGCTACAAGGAAGTTGGTTTCACCACAGCATTCTTTCAATGAGGGAATGTTATAGATATTCCATCATGCCCGTAGTGAAATGTTTGATAGGACTTATTTGAAGATTCCCCTAAAGAGCTGCAAGCAAGGTGTTTTCACCACAGCGTTCATTCAGAAAATGAATGTTATACGTATTCTGTCATGCCTCAAGAGAACTATTTGATGTCTTATGTGAGAGTGTTCCTGAACAGCTACAAGCAAGCTTTTTCAACATAGTGTGGTTTCCTTGAATGAATGTTATGGATATCATGTTGCGGCTGTAGAGAAACGTTTGATAAGACATAAATGAAATGCTCATAAAGAGCCACTGGTTTCATCAGAACGTTCTTTCTGGATATGGAAGTGATAGCCATTCTGTAGGCATAATGAAGTGTTTGAAGAGCCTTATACGAAGACATTCCCAAGGCGCCAGAAGTAATCTGGCTTCACCACAGTGTTCTTTCAGTGAACGAGTGTTATAGCTAGTCTGTCATGCCTGTAGTGAAATGTTTAATAAGTCTTATATGAAGAGGTTTCAAACAGCCGCCAGCAAGCCGGGTTTAGCACAGTGTCCTTTAACTGTAAGTAAGTGAGAGCCATTCTGTATGGCATATACTCAAATGTTAGAGAGGTCTTATATGAAGATGTTCCTAAATAGAATCCAACAAGATGTGTTCAGGACAGAATAATTTCATCATAAGATAGTGACAGCCGTTTAGTATGGCATATACAGAAATGCTGAAAAGGACTTAAATGAAGATCTTCCTTAACAGTAAAACCAAGCCACTTTCACCATAGTGTTCTTTCATTGAATGGATGTAATAGATATTCTGTCATGCCTGTAGTTAAATGTTCAATAGGTCTTACATAAAAATACTCCTAATAATCTACCTGAAAGCTATTAAACACAACCTTCTTTCCTCGTAAGAAGGGTATGGCCATGCTGTATGCCATATACTGAAATGCTTGAAAAGCTTTATATGAAGATGTTCCTCAACAGTTACAAGAAAACTGCTTTCATCCCTGTGTTCGTTCAATGAGTGAATGTTTAGAGATTCTGTCATTCCTGCAAAGGAATGTTTAATATAAGTCTTACATGAAGATGTTTCTAAACAGCTACAAGGAAATTTTTTTAAACATAGTGTTATTACGTTGAATAGACATTAAAGATATCCTGTCATGACTGTAGGCAAATGTCTGATAAGACTTGAGCAAAATATTAATAAACAATTACTTGCAAGCTGGGTTCATCACAGTATTCTTTCCTGGCTATGGAGATGATAGCCATTCTGTATGGCATAAAGTGATATGTTTGAAGAGCCTTTGATTTATATTCTTAAACAGCTAACAAGCAAGATGGTTTCTTCACAGTGTTCTTTCAGTGAATGAATGTTCTAGATATTGTCACATCTGTGGTGAAATATTTGATATATGATGTTCCTAAACAGCTACCCATAAACTGGATTCAGCATGTGTTCTTTCATTTTGTGAAAATGATAGTCGCTCTGTGTGGAATATACTTAAGTATTTGAAGTGTATTATGTGCAGATGTTCCTAAACAGTGAAAAGAAGATGGTTTTTGCATAATTTTCTTTCAGATAACAAATGTTATAGACATTGTCACATCTGTAGTCAAATGTTTGATATGATTTATGTGAAAATATCCCTAAACAGCTACCTGTTGGCTTGATTAAGCACAATGCTCTTTCATTGTAAGAAAGTGATAGCTGCTCCATGTGGCATATACTGAAATGTTTGAAATGTCATATGTGAAGATGTTCCTTAAGAGCTACTTGCTGGGTGTTTTCAAGACAATGTTCTTTCAGTGAATGGATGTTATAGATAGTCTATCACACCCGTAGTGAAATGCTGGATAAGTTTTATGAAGATGTCCCTAAGTAGCTACAAGCAAAATGGTTTCACAACAGTGTTCTTACAGACATTGAAGGTTATAGATATTCTGTCATGCCTGTAGTGAAATGTTTGATAAGACTTGCATGAACACTTACATGAAGATGTTTCTAAACAGCCACAAGCAAGCTTTTTCAACACAGTATTTCATTGAATGAATGTAATAATTATCACATTGTGGCTGCAGAGAAACGTTTGATAAGACACACACAAAATGTTCATAAATAGCATGTGCCAGCTGGTTGCATCACAATGTTGTTTAATTTAATGGAAGTGATAATCATTCTGTATAGCATATGATGTGTTTGAATAGCCTTATATAAAGATATTCCTAAAAACTTATGAGCAATCTGGTTTCACCAGAGTGTGTTCCTCAGTGAAGGAATCTTACAGAGATTCTGTCAGAGCAGTAGTGACATGTTTGGTGTTTTGTATGAAGAAACCCTAAATGGCTTCCTGCAAGATGAGTTCAACACAGTGTTATTTCATTTTAAGAAAATGATAGTCATTCTGTTTGGCATAAACTGAAATATTAGAAAAGCCTTATATCAAGATGTTCCTAATTAGCTACCAGCAATCTGGCTTCACAATAGTGTTCTTTCATTGAATGGATGTAATAGATACTTTGTAGTGAAATGTATGATAAGTCTCTTATGAAAAGGTTCCTAAACAGCTGCCTGCAATCTGGCTTCAGCACATTATATCATTGTCTCAAAGTGATATTCATTCAGTATGTCTTATATGGAAACGCTTGAAATGGTGAACATGAAGAAGTTTCTAAATATATACAAGCAAGATTGTTTCTCCACAGTTTTCTTTCAGTGACTGAATGTTACGTATAGTCTGTCACGACTATTGTAAAATGTTTGATGAGTCTTATGTAAAAACGTTCCTAGATAGCTATCTGTGAGCTCTATTTAGCACAGTGTTCTTTCATTGTAGGAAAATGATACCCATTCATTATGGCATATACTGAAATGTGAGAAATGTCTCCAATACAAATGTTCCTAATAATAGCTTCAAGATGCTTTCACCACAGAGTTCTTTCAGTGAAACAATATTGCAGATATTCTGTGACACTTGTAGTGAAGTGTTAGTTAAAACTTACTTGCAAGCTGGATTCAGCACAGTGTTTCTTTCATTGTTTGAAACTCATATTCAATCAGAACAGCAAATATTGAAATGGTTATAATGACTAATATGAAGAGGATCCTTAATGGCTGCAAGTAAGATGGTTTCACCACAGTTTTCTCTCAGTGAACAGATGCTATATATATTCTGTCCCACATGCAATGAAATGTTTGTTAAGTCTTATATGAACATGCTCCTAAACAGCTACCCGCAAACTGGGCTTAGAACAGTGTTCTCACATTGTTAGTAATTGATAGGTCATCTGTAGGGCATATGCTGAAATGTTTGAAATGTCTTATGTGAATATGCCCCTAAACAGCTGTAAGCACATTTGTTTCACCAGAGTTCCTTTAGTGTCTGAATCTTATGGATATTTTTCAAGTCTGTAGTGTAATTTTTTAAGTATTTTATGAAGTTCTTCCTAAACAGATACTAGGAAACAAGGGTTCAGCTCATCCTTCTTTCCTTGAGTGAATATTAAAATCATTCTGTCATGACCATAGCGCAATATTTGTTAAGACTTATAAAAAGATATTTCTAAAAAAACAACTTTCCAGCTGGGTTCTTAACATTGTTCTTTCATTTTATGGAAGTGATAACCATTCTGGATGGAATACACTGAAATGTTTGAAAAGACTTGTATGAAGATACTCCTAAATAGCTACAAGCAATCTGGTTACACCACAGTGTTCTTTCATTTAATAAACTTTATATATAGTCTCCTATAGCTGTAGTGAAATGTTTTATATCATATATGAAAATGTTCCTACAGCTACCTGCAAGCTGGGATCAGCACACTGACTTTTCATTGTAATAAAGTGATAGTTACTTTGTATGGCATACACTGAAATGTCAGAAAAGACTTATATGAGTGTATTTCTAAAGAGATACAAGCAAGCTGGTTTCACAATAGTGATCTTTCATTGAATTAATGTAATAGATATTCTGTCGCACATGTTGTGAAATGTTCAATAAATCTTACATGAAAATGTTACTATAAGTCTACCTGAAAGCTGAGTTAAGTACAATGTTTTTTCATTTTAAGAAAGTATAGCTGTTCTCTATGGCTCATACTGAAATGCTAGAAAAGACTTACATGAAGATGTTCCTTAAAAGCTACAAGGAAGTTGGTTTCACCACAGCATTCTTTCAATGAGGGAATGTTATAGATATTCCATCATGCCCGTAGTGAAATGTTTGATAGGACTTATTTGAAGATTCCCCTAAAGAGCTGCAAGCAAGGTGTTTTCACCACAGCGTTCATTCAGAAAATGAATGTTATACGTATTCTGTCATGCCTCAAGAGAACTATTTGATGTCTTATGTGAGAGTGTTCCTGAACAGCTACAAGCAAGCTTTTTCAACATAGTGTGGTTTCCTTGAATGAATGTTATGGATATCATGTTGCGGCTGTAGAGAAACGTTTGATAAGACATAAATGAAATGCTCATAAAGAGCCACTGGTTTCATCAGAACGTTCTTTCTGGATATGGAAGTGATAGCCATTCTGTAGGCATAATGAAGTGTTTGAAGAGCCTTATACGAAGACATTCCCAAGGCGCCAGAAGTAATCTGGCTTCACCACAGTGTTCTTTCAGTGAACGAGTGTTATAGCTAGTCTGTCATGCCTGTAGTGAAATGTTTAATAAGTCTTATATGAAGAGGTTTCAAACAGCCGCCAGCAAGCCGGGTTTAGCACAGTGTCCTTTAACTGTAAGTAAGTGAGAGCCATTCTGTATGGCATATACTCAAATGTTAGAGAGGTCTTATATGAAGATGTTCCTAAATAGAATCCAACAAGATGTGTTCAGGACAGAATAATTTCATCATAAGATAGTGACAGCCGTTTAGTATGGCATATACAGAAATGCTGAAAAGGACTGAAATGAAGATCTTCCTTAACAGTAAAACCAAGCCACTTTCACCATAGTGTTCTTTCATTGAATGGATGTAATAGATATTCTGTCATGCCTGTAGTTAAATGTTCAATAGGTCTTACATAAAAATACTCCTAATAATCTACCTGAAAGCTATTAAACACAACCTTCTTTCCTCGTAAGAAGGGTATGGCCATGCTGTATGCCATATACTGAAATGCTTGAAAAGCTTTATATGAAGATGTTCCTCAACAGTTACAAGAAAACTGCTTTCATCCCTGTGTTCGTTCAATGAGTGAATGTTTAGAGATTCTGTCATTCCTGCAAAGGAATGTTTAATATAAGTCTTACATGAAGATGTTTCTAAACAGCTACAAGGAAATTTTTTTAAACATAGTGTTATTACGTTGAATAGACATTAAAGATATCCTGTCATGACTGTAGGCAAATGTCTGATAAGACTTGAGCAAAATATTAATAAACAATTACTTGCAAGCTGGGTTCATCACAGTATTCTTTCCTGGCTATGGAGATGATAGCCATTCTGTATGGCATAAAGTGATATGTTTGAAGAGCCTTTGATTTATATTCTTAAACAGCTAACAAGCAAGATGGTTTCTTCACAGTGTTCTTTCAGTGAATGAATGTTCTAGATATTGTCACATCTGTGGTGAAATATTTGATATATGATGTTCCTAAACAGCTACCTATAAACTGGATTCAGCATGTGTTCTTTCATTTTGTGAAAATGATAGTCGCTCTGTGTGGAATATACTTAAGTATTTGAAGTGTATTATGTGCAGATGTTCCTAAACAGTGAAAAGAAGATGGTTTTTGCATAATTTTCTTTCAGATAACAAATGTTATAGACATTGTCACATCTGTAGTCAAATGTTTGATATGATTTATGTGAAAATATCCCTAAACAGCTACCTGTTGGCTTGATTAAGCACAATGCTCTTTCATTGTAAGAAAGTGATAGCTGCTCCATGTGGCATATACTGAAATGTTTGAAATGTCATATGTGAAGATGTTCCTTAAGAGCTACTTGCTGGGTGTTTTCAAGACAATGTTCTTTCAGTGAATGGATGTTATAGATAGTCTATCACACCCGTAGTGAAATGCTGGATAAGTTTTATGAAGATGTCCCTAAGTAGCTACAAGCAAAATGGTTTCACAACAGTGTTCTTACAGACATTGAAGGTTATAGATATTCTGTCATGCCTGTAGTGAAATGTTTGATAAGACTTGCATGAACACTTACATGAAGATGTTTCTAAACAGCCACAAGCAAGCTTTTTCAACACAGTATTTCATTGAATGAATGTAATAATTATCACATTGTGGCTGCAGAGAAACGTTTGATAAGACACACACAAAATGTTCATAAATAGCATGTGCCAGCTGGTTGCATCACAATGTTGTTTAATTTAATGGAAGTGATAATCATTCTGTATAGCATATGATGTGTTTGAATAGCCTTATATAAAGATATTCCTAAAAACTTATGAGCAATCTGGTTTCACCAGAGTGTGTTCCTCAGTGAAGGAATCTTACAGAGATTCTGTCAGAGCAGTAGTGACATGTTTGGTGTTTTGTATGAAGAAACCCTAAATGGCTTCCTGCAAGATGAGTTCAACACAGTGTTATTTCATTTTAAGAAAATGATAGTCATTCTCTTTGGCATAAACTGAAATATTAGAAAAGCCTTATATCAAGATGTTCCTAATTAGCTACCAGCAATCTGGCTTCACAATAGTGTTCTTTCATTGAATGGATGTAATAGATACTTTGTAGTGAAATGTATGATAAGTCTCTTATGAAAAGGTTCCTAAACAGCTGCCTGCAATCTGGCTTCAGCACATTATATCATTGTCTCAAAGTGATATTCATTCAGTATGTCTTATATGGAAACGCTTGAAATGGTGAACATGAAGAAGTTTCTAAATATATACAAGCAAGATTGTTTCTCCACAGTTTTCTTTCAGTGACTGAATGTTACGTATAGTCTGTCACGACTATTGTAAAATGTTTGATGAGTCTTATGTAAAAACGTTCCTAGATAGCTATCTGTGAGCTCTATTTAGCACAGTGTTCTTTCATTGTAGGAAAATGATACCCATTCATTATGGCATATACTGAAATGTGAGAAATGTCTCCAATACAAATGTTCCTAATAATAGCTTCAAGATGCTTTCACCACAGAGTTCTTTCAGTGAAACAATATTGCAGATATTCTGTGACACTTGTAGTGAAGTGTTAGTTAAAACTTACTTGCAAGCTGGATTCAGCACAGTGTTTCTTTCATTGTTTGAAACTCATATTCAATCAGAACAGCAAATATTGAAATGGTTATAATGACTAATATGAAGATGATCCTTAATGGCTGCAAGTAAGATGGTTTCACCACAGTTTTCTCTCAGTGAACAGATGCTATATATATTCTGTCCCGCATGCAATGAAATGTTTGTTAAGTCTTATATGAACATGCTCCTAAACAGCTACCCGCAAACTGGGCTTAGAACAGTGTTCTCACATTGTTAGTAATTGATAGGTCATCTGTAGGGCATATGCTGAAATGTTTGAAATGTCTTATGTGAATATGCCCGTAAACAGCTGTAAGCACATTTGTTTCACCAGAGTTCCTTTAGTGTCTGAATCTTATGGATATTTTTCAAGTCTGTAGTGTAATTTTTTAAGTATTTTATGAAGTTCTTCCTAAACAGATACTAGGAAACAAGGGTTCAGCTCATCCTTCTTTCCTTGAGTGAATATTAAAATCATTCTGTCATGACCATAGCGCAATATTTGTTAAGACTTATAAAAAGATATTTCTAAAAAAACAACTTTCCAGCTGGGTTCTTAACATTGTTCTTTCATTTTATGGAAGTGATAACCATTCTGGATGGAATACACTGAAATGTTTGAAAAGACTTGTATGAAGATACTCCTAAATAGCTACAAGCAATCTGGTTACACCACAGTGTTCTTTCATTTAATAAACTTTATATATAGTCTCCTAAGGCTGTAGTGAAATGTTTTATATCATATATGAAAATGTTCCTACAGCTACCTGCAAGCTGGGATCAGCACACTGACTTTTCATTGTAATAAAGTGATAGTTACTTTGTATGGCATACACTGAAATGTCAGAAAAGACTTATATGAGTGTATTTCTAAAGAGATACAAGCAAGCTGGTTTCACAATAGTGATCTTTCATTGAATTAATGTAATAGATATTCTGTCGCACATGTTGTGAAATTTTCAATAAATCTTACATGAAAATGTTACTATAAGTCTACCTGAAAGCTGAGTTAAGTACAATGTTTTTTCATTTTAAGAAAGTATAGCTGTTCTCTATGGCTCATACTGAAATGCTAGAAAAGACTTACATGAAGATGTTCCTTAAAAGCTACAAGGAAGTTGGTTTCACCACAGCATTCTTTCAATGAGGGAATGTTATAGATATTCCATCATGCCCGTAGTGAAATGTTTGATAGGACTTATTTGAAGATTCCCCTAAAGAGCTGCAAGCAAGGTGTTTTCACCACAGCGTTCATTCAGAAAATGAATGTTATACGTATTCTGTCATGCCTCAAGAGAACTATTTGATGTCTTAGGTGAGAGTGTTCCTGAACAGCTACAAGCAAGCTTTTTCAACATAGTGTGGTTTCCTTGAATGAATGTTATGGATATCATGTTGCGGCTGTAGAGAAACGTTTGATAAGACATAAATGAAATGCTCATAAAGAGCCACTGGTTTCATCAGAACGTTCTTTCTGGATATGGAAGTGATAGCCATTCTGTAGGCATAATGAAGTGTTTGAAGAGCCTTATACGAAGACATTCCCAAGGCGCCAGAAGTAATCTGGCTTCACCACAGTGTTCTTTCAGTGAACGAGTGTTATAGCTAGTCTGTCATGCCTGTAGTGAAATGTTTAATAAGTCTTATATGAAGAGGTTTCAAACAGCCGCCAGCAAGCCGGGTTTAGCACAGTGTCCTTTAACTGTAAGTAAGTGAGAGCCATTCTGTATGGCATATACTCAAATGTTAGAGAGGTCTTATATGAAGATGTTCCTAAATAGAATCCAACAAGATGTGTTCAGGACAGAATAATTTCATCATAAGATAGTGACAGCCGTTTAGTATGGCATATACAGAAATGCTGAAAAGGACTTAAATGAAGATCTTCCTTAACAGTAAAACCAAGCCACTTTCACCATAGTGTTCTTTCATTGAATGGATGTAATAGATATTCTGTCATGCCTGTAGTTAAATGTTCAATAGGTCTTACATAAAAATACTCCTAATAATCTACCTGAAAGCTATTAAACACAACCTTCTTTCCTCGTAAGAAGGGTATGGCCATGCTGTATGCCATATACTGAAATGCTTGAAAAGCTTTATATGAAGATGTTCCTCAACAGTTACAAGAAAACTGCTTTCATCCCTGTGTTCGTTCAATGAGTGAATGTTTAGAGATTCTGTCATTCCTGCAAAGGAATGTTTAATATAAGTCTTACATGAAGATGTTTCTAAACAGCTACAAGGAAATTTTTTTAAATATAGTGTTATTACGTTGAATAGACATTAAAGATATCCTGTCATGACTGTAGGCAAATGTCTGATAAGACTTGAGCAAAATATTAATAAACAATTACTTGCAAGCTGGGTTCATCACAGTATTCTTTTCTGGCTATGGAGATGATAGCCATTCTGTATGGCATAAAGTGATATGTTTGAAGAGCCTTTGATTTATATTCTTAAACAGCTAACAAGCAAGATGGTTCCTTCACAGTGTTCTTTCAGTGAATGAATGTTCTAGATATTGTCACATCTGTGGTGAAATATTTGATATATGATGTTCCTAAACAGCTACCCATAAACTGGATTCAGCATGTGTTCTTTCATTTTGTGAAAATGATAGTCGCTCTGTGTGGAATATACTTAAGTATTTGAAGTGTATTATGTGCAGATGTTCCTAAACAGTGAAAAGAAGATGGTTTTTGCATAATTTTCTTTCAGATAACAAATGTTATAGACATTGTCACATCTGTAGTCAAATGTTTGATATGATTTATGTGAAAATATCCCTAAACAGCTACCTGTTGGCTTGATTAAGCACAATGCTCTTTCATTGTAAGAAAGTGATAGCTGCTCCATGTGGCATATACTGAAATGTTTGAAATGTCATATGTGAAGATGTTCCTTAAGAGCTACTTGCTGGGTGTTTTCAAGACAATGTTCTTTCAGTGAATGGATGTTATAGATAGTCTATCACACCCGTAGTGAAATGCTGGATAAGTTTTATGAAGATGTCCCTAAGTAGCTACAAGCAAAATGGTTTCACAACAGTGTTCTTACAGACATTGAAGGTTATAGATATTCTGTCATGCCTGTAGTGAAATGTTTGATAAGACTTGCATGAACACTTACATGAAGATGTTTCTAAACAGCCACAAGCAAGCTTTTTCAACACAGTATTTCATTGAATGAATGTAATAATTATCACATTGTGGCTGCAGAGAAACGTTTGATAAGACACACACAAAATGTTCATAAATAGCATGTGCCAGCTGGTTGCATCACAATGTTGTTTAATTTAATGGAAGTGATCATCATTCTGTATAGCATATGATGTGTTTGAATAGCCTTATATAAAGATATTCCTAAAAACTTATGAGCAATCTGGTTTCACCAGAGTGTGTTCCTCAGTGAAGGAATCTTACAGAGATTCTGTCAGAGCAGTAGTGACATGTTTGGTGTTTTGTATGAAGAAACCCTAAATGGCTTCCTGCAAGATGAGTTCAACACAGTGTTATTTCATTTTAAGAAAATGATAGTCATTCTGTTTGGCATAAACTGAAATATTAGAAAAGCCTTATATCAAGATGTTCCTAATTAGCTACCAGCAATCTGGCTTCACAATAGTGTTCTTTCATTGAATGGATGTAATAGATACTTTGTAGTGAAATGTATGATAAGTCTCTTATGAAAAGGTTCCTAAACAGCTGCCTGCAATCTGGCTTCAGCACATTATATCATTGTCTCAAAGTGATATTCATTCAGTATGTCTTATATGGAAACGCTTGAAATGGTGAACATGAAGAAGTTTCTAAATATATACAAGCAAGATTGTTTCTCCACAGTTTTCTTTCAGTGACTGAATGTTACGTATAGTCTGTCACGACTATTGTAAAATGTTTGATGAGTCTTATGTAAAAACGTTCCTAGATAGCTATCTGTGAGCTCTATTTAGCACAGTGTTCTTTCATTGTAGGAAAATGATACCCATTCATTATGGCATATACTGAAATGTGAGAAATGTCTCCAATACAAATGTTCCTAATAATAGCTTCAAGATGCTTTCACCACAGAGTTCTTTCAGTGAAACAATATTGCAGATATTCTGTGACACTTGTAGTGAAGTGTTAGTTAAAACTTACTTGCAAGCTGGATTCAGCACAGTGTTTCTTTCATTGTTTGAAACTCATATTCAATCAGAACAGCAAATATTGAAATGGTTATAATGACTAATATGAAGATGATCCTTAATGGCTGCAAGTAAGATGGTTTCACCACAGTTTTCTCTCAGTGAACAGATGCTATATATATTCTGTCCCGCATGCAATGAAATGTTTGTTAAGTCTTATATGAACATGCTCCTAAACAGCTACCCGCAAACTGGGCTTAGAACAGTGTTCTCACATTGTTAGTAATTGATAGGTCATCTGTAGGGCATATGCTGAAATGTTTGAAATGTCTTATGTGAATATGCCCGTAAACAGCTGTAAGCACATTTGTTTCACCAGAGTTCCTTTAGTGTCTGAATCTTATGGATATTTTTCAAGTCTGTAGTGTAATTTTTTAAGTATTTTATGAAGTTCTTCCTAAACAGATACTAGGAAACAAGGGTTCAGCTCATCCTTCTTTCCTTGAGTGAATATTAAAATCATTCTGTCATGACCATAGCGCAATATTTGTTAAGACTTATAAAAAGATATTTCTAAAAAAACAACTTTCCAGCTGGGTTCTTAACATTGTTCTTTCATTTTATGGAAGTGATAACCATTCTGGATGGAATACACTGAAATGTTTGAAAAGACTTGTATGAAGATACTCCTAAATAGCTACAAGCAATCTGGTTACACCACAGTGTTCTTTCATTTAATAAACTTTATATATAGTCTCCTAAGGCTGTAGTGAAATGTTTTATATCATATATGAAAATGTTCCTACAGCTACCTGCAAGCTGGGATCAGCACACTGACTTTTCATTGTAATAAAGTGATAGTTACTTTGTATGGCATACACTGAAATGTCAGAAAAGACTTATATGAGTGTATTTCTAAAGAGATACAAGCAAGCTGGTTTCACAATAGTGATCTTTCATTGAATTAATGTAATAGATATTCTGTCGCACATGTTGTGAAATTTTCAATAAATCTTACATGAAAATGTTACTATAAGTCTACCTGAAAGCTGAGTTAAGTACAATGTTTTTTCATTTTAAGAAAGTATAGCTGTTCTCTATGGCTCATACTGAAATGCTAGAAAAGACTTACATGAAGATGTTCCTTAAAAGCTACAAGGAAGTTGGTTTCACCACAGCATTCTTTCAATGAGGGAATGTTATAGATATTCCATCATGCCCGTAGTGAAATGTTTGATAGGACTTATTTGAAGATTCCCCTAAAGAGCTGCAAGCAAGGTGTTTTCACCACAGCGTTCATTCAGAAAATGAATGTTATACGTATTCTGTCATGCCTCAAGAGAACTATTTGATGTCTTAGGTGAGAGTGTTCCTGAACAGCTACAAGCAAGCTTTTTCAACATAGTGTGGTTTCCTTGAATGAATGTTATGGATATCATGTTGCGGCTGTAGAGAAACGTTTGATAAGACATAAATGAAATGCTCATAAAGAGCCACTGGTTTCATCAGAACGTTCTTTCTGGATATGGAAGTGATAGCCATTCTGTAGGCATAATGAAGTGTTTGAAGAGCCTTATACGAAGACATTCCCAAGGCGCCAGAAGTAATCTGGCTTCACCACAGTGTTCTTTCAGTGAACGAGTGTTATAGCTAGTCTGTCATGCCTGTAGTGAAATGTTTAATAAGTCTTATATGAAGAGGTTTCAAACAGCCGCCAGCAAGCCGGGTTTAGCACAGTGTCCTTTAACTGTAAGTAAGTGAGAGCCATTCTGTATGGCATATACTCAAATGTTAGAGAGGTCTTATATGAAGATGTTCCTAAATAGAATCCAACAAGATGTGTTCAGGACAGAATAATTTCATCATAAGATAGTGACAGCCGTTTAGTATGGCATATACAGAAATGCTGAAAAGGACTTAAATGAAGATCTTCCTTAACAGTAAAACCAAGCCACTTTCACCATAGTGTTCTTTCATTGAATGGATGTAATAGATATTCTGTCATGCCTGTAGTTAAATGTTCAATAGGTCTTACATAAAAATACTCCTAATAATCTACCTGAAAGCTATTAAACACAACCTTCTTTCCTCGTAAGAAGGGTATGGCCATGCTGTATGCCATATACTGAAATGCTTGAAAAGCTTTATATGAAGATGTTCCTCAACAGTTACAAGAAAACTGCTTTCATCCCTGTGTTCGTTCAATGAGTGAATGTTTAGAGATTCTGTCATTCCTGCAAAGGAATGTTTAATATAAGTCTTACATGAAGATGTTTCTAAACAGCTACAAGGAAATTTTTTTAAATATAGTGTTATTACGTTGAATAGACATTAAAGATATCCTGTCATGACTGTAGGCAAATGTCTGATAAGACTTGAGCAAAATATTAATAAACAATTACTTGCAAGCTGGGTTCATCACAGTATTCTTTTCTGGCTATGGAGATGATAGCCATTCTGTATGGCATAAAGTGATATGTTTGAAGAGCCTTTGATTTATATTCTTAAACAGCTAACAAGCAAGATGGTTCCTTCACAGTGTTCTTTCAGTGAATGAATGTTCTAGATATTGTCACATCTGTGGTGAAATATTTGATATATGATGTTCCTAAACAGCTACCTATAAACTGGATTCAGCATGTGTTCTTTCATTTTGTGAAAATGATAGTCGCTCTGTGTGGAATATACTGAAGTATTTGAAGTGTATTATGTGCAGATGTTCCTAAACAGTGAAAAGAAGATGGTTTTTGCATAATTTTCTTTCAGATAACAAATGTTATAGACATTGTCACATCTGTAGTCAAATGTTTGATATGATTTATGTGAAAATATCCCTAAACAGCTACCTGTTGGCTTGATTAAGCACAATGCTCTTTCATTGTAAGAAAGTGATAGCTGCTCCATGTGGCATATACTGAAATGTTTGAAATGTCATATGTGAAGATGTTCCTTAAGAGCTACTTGCTGGGTGTTTTCAAGACAATGTTCTTTCAGTGAATGGATGTTATAGATAGTCTATCACACCCGTAGTGAAATGCTGGATAAGTTTTATGAAGATGTCCCTAAGTAGCTACAAGCAAAATGGTTTCACAACAGTGTTCTTACAGACATTGAAGGTTATAGATATTCTGTCATGCCTGTAGTGAAATGTTTGATAAGACTTGCATGAACACTTACATGAAGATGTTTCTAAACAGCCACAAGCAAGCTTTTTCAACACAGTATTTCATTGAATGAATGTAATAATTATCACATTGTGGCTGCAGAGAAACGTTTGATAAGACACACACAAAATGTTCATAAATAGCATGTGCCAGCTGGTTGCATCACAATGTTGTTTAATTTAATGGAAGTGATCATCATTCTGTATAGCATATGATGTGTTTGAATAGCCTTATATAAAGATATTCCTAAAAACTTATGAGCAATCTGGTTTCACCAGAGTGTGTTCCTCAGTGAAGGAATCTTACAGAGATTCTGTCAGAGCAGTAGTGACATGTTTGGTGTTTTGTATGAAGAAACCCTAAATGGCTTCCTGCAAGATGAGTTCAACACAGTGTTATTTCATTTTAAGAAAATGATAGTCATTCTGTTTGGCATAAACTGAAATATTAGAAAAGCCTTATATCAAGAGGTTCCTAATTAGCTACCAGCAATCTGGCTTCACAATAGTGTTCTTTCATTGAATGGATGTAATAGATACTTTGTAGTGAAATGTATGATAAGTCTCTTATGAAAAGGTTCCTAAACAGCTGCCTGCAATCTGGCTTCAGCACATTATATCATTGTCTCAAAGTGATATTCATTCAGTATGTCTTATATGGAAACGCTTGAAATGGTGAACATGAAGAAGTTTCTAAATATATACAAGCAAGATTGTTTCTCCACAGTTTTCTTTCAGTGACTGAATGTTACGTATAGTCTGTCACGACTATTGTAAAATGTTTGATGAGTCTTATGTAAAAACGTTCCTAGATAGCTATCTGTGAGCTCTATTTAGCACAGTGTTCTTTCATTGTAGGAAAATGATACCCATTCATTATGGCATATACTGAAATGTGAGAAATGTCTCCAATACAAATGTTCCTAATAATAGCTTCAAGATGCTTTCACCACAGAGTTCTTTCAGTGAAACAATATTGCAGATATTCTGTGACACTTGTAGTGAAGTGTTAGTTAAAACTTACTTGCAAGCTGGATTCAGCACAGTGTTTCTTTCATTGTTTGAAACTCATATTCAATCAGAACAGCAAATATTGAAATGGTTATAATGACTAATATGAAGAGGATCCTTAATGGCTGCAAGTAAGATGGTTTCACCACAGTTTTCTCTCAGTGAACAGATGCTATATATATTCTGTCCCACATGCAATGAAATGTTTGTTAAGTCTTATATGAACATGCTCCTAAACAGCTACCCGCAAACTGGGCTTAGAACAGTGTTCTCACATTGTTAGTAATTGATAGGTCATCTGTAGGGCATATGCTGAAATGTTTGAAATGTCTTATGTGAATATGCCCCTAAACAGCTGTAAGCACATTTGTTTCACCAGAGTTCCTTTAGTGTCTGAATCTTATGGATATTTTTCAAGTCTGTAGTGTAATTTTTTAAGTATTTTATGAAGTTCTTCCTAAACAGATACTAGGAAACAAGGGTTCAGCTCATCCTTCTTTCCTTGAGTGAATATTAAAATCATTCTGTCATGACCATAGCGCAATATTTGTTAAGACTTATAAAAAGATATTTCTAAAAAAACAACTTTCCAGCTGGGTTCTTAACATTGTTCTTTCATTTTATGGAAGTGATAACCATTCTGGATGGAATACACTGAAATGTTTGAAAAGACTTGTATGAAGATACTCCTAAATAGCTACAAGCAATCTGGTTACACCACAGTGTTCTTTCATTTAATAAACTTTATATATAGTCTCCTATAGCTGTAGTGAAATGTTTTATATCATATATGAAAATGTTCCTACAGCTACCTGCAAGCTGGGATCAGCACACTGACTTTTCATTGTAATAAAGTGATAGTTACTTTGTATGGCATACACTGAAATGTCAGAAAAGACTTATATGAGTGTATTTCTAAAGAGATACAAGCAAGCTGGTTTCACAATAGTGATCTTTCATTGAATTAATGTAATAGATATTCTGTCGCACATGTTGTGAAATGTTCAATAAATCTTACATGAAAATGTTACTATAAGTCTACCTGAAAGCTGAGTTAAGTACAATGTTTTTTCATTTTAAGAAAGTATAGCTGTTCTCTATGGCTCATACTGAAATGCTAGAAAAGACTTACATGAAGATGTTCCTTAAAAGCTACAAGGAAGTTGGTTTCACCACAGCATTCTTTCAATGAGGGAATGTTATAGATATTCCATCATGCCCGTAGTGAAATGTTTGATAGGACTTATTTGAAGATTCCCCTAAAGAGCTGCAAGCAAGGTGTTTTCACCACAGCGTTCATTCAGAAAATGAATGTTATACGTATTCTGTCATGCCTCAAGAGAACTATTTGATGTCTTATGTGAGAGTGTTCCTGAACAGCTACAAGCAAGCTTTTTCAACATAGTGTGGTTTCCTTGAATGAATGTTATGGATATCATGTTGCGGCTGTAGAGAAACGTTTGATAAGACATAAATGAAATGCTCATAAAGAGCCACTGGTTTCATCAGAACGTTCTTTCTGGATATGGAAGTGATAGCCATTCTGTAGGCATAATGAAGTGTTTGAAGAGCCTTATACGAAGACATTCCCAAGGCGCCAGAAGTAATCTGGCTTCACCACAGTGTTCTTTCAGTGAACGAGTGTTATAGCTAGTCTGTCATGCCTGTAGTGAAATGTTTAATAAGTCTTATATGAAGAGGTTTCAAACAGCCGCCAGCAAGCCGGGTTTAGCACAGTGTCCTTTAACTGTAAGTAAGTGAGAGCCATTCTGTATGGCATATACTCAAATGTTAGAGAGGTCTTATATGAAGATGTTCCTAAATAGAATCCAACAAGATGTGTTCAGGACAGAATAATTTCATCATAAGATAGTGACAGCCGTTTAGTATGGCATATACAGAAATGCTGAAAAGGACTGAAATGAAGATCTTCCTTAACAGTAAAACCAAGCCACTTTCACCATAGTGTTCTTTCATTGAATGGATGTAATAGATATTCTGTCATGCCTGTAGTTAAATGTTCAATAGGTCTTACATAAAAATACTCCTAATAATCTACCTGAAAGCTATTAAACACAACCTTCTTTCCTCGTAAGAAGGGTATGGCCATGCTGTATGCCATATACTGAAATGCTTGAAAAGCTTTATATGAAGATGTTCCTCAACAGTTACAAGAAAACTGCTTTCATCCCTGTGTTCGTTCAATGAGTGAATGTTTAGAGATTCTGTCATTCCTGCAAAGGAATGTTTAATATAAGTCTTACATGAAGATGTTTCTAAACAGCTACAAGGAAATTTTTTTAAACATAGTGTTATTACGTTGAATAGACATTAAAGATATCCTGTCATGACTGTAGGCAAATGTCTGATAAGACTTGAGCAAAATATTAATAAACAATTACTTGCAAGCTGGGTTCATCACAGTATTCTTTCCTGGCTATGGAGATGATAGCCATTCTGTATGGCATAAAGTGATATGTTTGAAGAGCCTTTGATTTATATTCTTAAACAGCTAACAAGCAAGATGGTTTCTTCACAGTGTTCTTTCAGTGAATGAATGTTCTAGATATTGTCACATCTGTGGTGAAATATTTGATATATGATGTTCCTAAACAGCTACCTATAAACTGGATTCAGCATGTGTTCTTTCATTTTGTGAAAATGATAGTCGCTCTGTGTGGAATATACTTAAGTATTTGAAGTGTATTATGTGCAGATGTTCCTAAACAGTGAAAAGAAGATGGTTTTTGCATAATTTTCTTTCAGATAACAAATGTTATAGACATTGTCACATCTGTAGTCAAATGTTTGATATGATTTATGTGAAAATATCCCTAAACAGCTACCTGTTGGCTTGATTAAGCACAATGCTCTTTCATTGTAAGAAAGTGATAGCTGCTCCATGTGGCATATACTGAAATGTTTGAAATGTCATATGTGAAGATGTTCCTTAAGAGCTACTTGCTGGGTGTTTTCAAGACAATGTTCTTTCAGTGAATGGATGTTATAGATAGTCTATCACACCCGTAGTGAAATGCTGGATAAGTTTTATGAAGATGTCCCTAAGTAGCTACAAGCAAAATGGTTTCACAACAGTGTTCTTACAGACATTGAAGGTTATAGATATTCTGTCATGCCTGTAGTGAAATGTTTGATAAGACTTGCATGAACACTTACATGAAGATGTTTCTAAACAGCCACAAGCAAGCTTTTTCAACACAGTATTTCATTGAATGAATGTAATAATTATCACATTGTGGCTGCAGAGAAACGTTTGATAAGACACACACAAAATGTTCATAAATAGCATGTGCCAGCTGGTTGCATCACAATGTTGTTTAATTTAATGGAAGTGATAATCATTCTGTATAGCATATGATGTGTTTGAATAGCCTTATATAAAGATATTCCTAAAAACTTATGAGCAATCTGGTTTCACCAGAGTGTGTTCCTCAGTGAAGGAATCTTACAGAGATTCTGTCAGAGCAGTAGTGACATGTTTGGTGTTTTGTATGAAGAAACCCTAAATGGCTTCCTGCAAGATGAGTTCAACACAGTGTTATTTCATTTTAAGAAAATGATAGTCATTCTGTTTGGCATAAACTGAAATATTAGAAAAGCCTTATATCAAGATGTTCCTAATTAGCTACCAGCAATCTGGCTTCACAATAGTGTTCTTTCATTGAATGGATGTAATAGATACTTTGTAGTGAAATGTATGATAAGTCTCTTATGAAAAGGTTCCTAAACAGCTGCCTGCAATCTGGCTTCAGCACATTATATCATTGTCTCAAAGTGATATTCATTCAGTATGTCTTATATGGAAACGCTTGAAATGGTGAACATGAAGAAGTTTCTAAATATATACAAGCAAGATTGTTTCTCCACAGTTTTCTTTCAGTGACTGAATGTTACGTATAGTCTGTCACGACTATTGTAAAATGTTTGATGAGTCTTATGTAAAAACGTTCCTAGATAGCTATCTGTGAGCTCTATTTAGCACAGTGTTCTTTCATTGTAGGAAAATGATACCCATTCATTATGGCATATACTGAAATGTGAGAAATGTCTCCAATACAAATGTTCCTAATAATAGCTTCAAGATGCTTTCACCACAGAGTTCTTTCAGTGAAACAATATTGCAGATATTCTGTGACACTTGTAGTGAAGTGTTAGTTAAAACTTACTTGCAAGCTGGATTCAGCACAGTGTTTCTTTCATTGTTTGAAACTCATATTCAATCAGAACAGCAAATATTGAAATGGTTATAATGACTAATATGAAGATGATCCTTAATGGCTGCAAGTAAGATGGTTTCACCACAGTTTTCTCTCAGTGAACAGATGCTATATATATTCTGTCCCGCATGCAATGAAATGTTTGTTAAGTCTTATATGAACATGCTCCTAAACAGCTACCCGCAAACTGGGCTTAGAACAGTGTTCTCACATTGTTAGTAATTGATAGGTCATCTGTAGGGCATATGCTGAAATGTTTGAAATGTCTTATGTGAATATGCCCGTAAACAGCTGTAAGCACATTTGTTTCACCAGAGTTCCTTTAGTGTCTGAATCTTATGGATATTTTTCAAGTCTGTAGTGTAATTTTTTAAGTATTTTATGAAGTTCTTCCTAAACAGATACTAGGAAACAAGGGTTCAGCTCATCCTTCTTTCCTTGAGTGAATATTAAAATCATTCTGTCATGACCATAGCGCAATATTTGTTAAGACTTATAAAAAGATATTTCTAAAAAAACAACTTTCCAGCTGGGTTCTTAACATTGTTCTTTCATTTTATGGAAGTGATAACCATTCTGGATGGAATACACTGAAATGTTTGAAAAGACTTGTATGAAGATACTCCTAAATAGCTACAAGCAATCTGGTTACACCACAGTGTTCTTTCATTTAATAAACTTTATATATAGTCTCCTATGGCTGTAGTGAAATGTTTTATATCATATATGAAAATGTTCCTACAGCTACCTGCAAGCTGGGATCAGCACACTGACTTTTCATTGTAATAAAGTGATAGTTACTTTGTATGGCATACACTGAAATGTCAGAAAAGACTTATATGAGTGTATTTCTAAAGAGATACAAGCAAGCTGGTTTCACAATAGTGATCTTTCATTGAATTAATGTAATAGATATTCTGTCGCACATGTTGTGAAATTTTCAATAAATCTTACATGAAAATGTTACTATAAGTCTACCTGAAAGCTGAGTTAAGTACAATGTTTTTTCATTTTAAGAAAGTATAGCTGTTCTCTATGGCTCATACTGAAATGCTAGAAAAGACTTACATGAAGATGTTCCTTAAAAGCTACAAGGAAGTTGGTTTCACCACAGCATTCTTTCAATGAGGGAATGTTATAGATATTCCATCATGCCCGTAGTGAAATGTTTGATAGGACTTATTTGAAGATTCCCCTAAAGAGCTGCAAGCAAGGTGTTTTCACCACAGCGTTCATTCAGAAAATGAATGTTATACGTATTCTGTCATGCCTCAAGAGAACTATTTGATGTCTTAGGTGAGAGTGTTCCTGAACAGCTACAAGCAAGCTTTTTCAACATAGTGTGGTTTCCTTGAATGAATGTTATGGATATCATGTTGCGGCTGTAGAGAAACGTTTGATAAGACATAAATGAAATGCTCATAAAGAGCCACTGGTTTCATCAGAACGTTCTTTCTGGATATGGAAGTGATAGCCATTCTGTAGGCATAATGAAGTGTTTGAAGAGCCTTATACGAAGACATTCCCAAGGCGCCAGAAGTAATCTGGCTTCACCACAGTGTTCTTTCAGTGAACGAGTGTTATAGCTAGTCTGTCATGCCTGTAGTGAAATGTTTAATAAGTCTTATATGAAGAGGTTTCAAACAGCCGCCAGCAAGCCGGGTTTAGCACAGTGTCCTTTAACTGTAAGTAAGTGAGAGCCATTCTGTATGGCATATACTCAAATGTTAGAGAGGTCTTATATGAAGATGTTCCTAAATAGAATCCAACAAGATGTGTTCAGGACAGAATAATTTCATCATAAGATAGTGACAGCCGTTTAGTATGGCATATACAGAAATGCTGAAAAGGACTTAAATGAAGATCTTCCTTAACAGTAAAACCAAGCCACTTTCACCATAGTGTTCTTTCATTGAATGGATGTAATAGATATTCTGTCATGCCTGTAGTTAAATGTTCAATAGGTCTTACATAAAAATACTCCTAATAATCTACCTGAAAGCTATTAAACACAACCTTCTTTCCTCGTAAGAAGGGTATGGCCATGCTGTATGCCATATACTGAAATGCTTGAAAAGCTTTATATGAAGATGTTCCTCAACAGTTACAAGAAAACTGCTTTCATCCCTGTGTTCGTTCAATGAGTGAATGTTTAGAGATTCTGTCATTCCTGCAAAGGAATGTTTAATATAAGTCTTACATGAAGATGTTTCTAAACAGCTACAAGGAAATTTTTTTAAATATAGTGTTATTACGTTGAATAGACATTAAAGATATCCTGTCATGACTGTAGGCAAATGTCTGATAAGACTTGAGCAAAATATTAATAAACAATTACTTGCAAGCTGGGTTCATCACAGTATTCTTTTCTGGCTATGGAGATGATAGCCATTCTGTATGGCATAAAGTGATATGTTTGAAGAGCCTTTGATTTATATTCTTAAACAGCTAACAAGCAAGATGGTTCCTTCACAGTGTTCTTTCAGTGAATGAATGTTCTAGATATTGTCACATCTGTGGTGAAATATTTGATATATGATGTTCCTAAACAGCTACCCATAAACTGGATTCAGCATGTGTTCTTTCATTTTGTGAAAATGATAGTCGCTCTGTGTGGAATATACTTAAGTATTTGAAGTGTATTATGTGCAGATGTTCCTAAACAGTGAAAAGAAGATGGTTTTTGCATAATTTTCTTTCAGATAACAAATGTTATAGACATTGTCACATCTGTAGTCAAATGTTTGATATGATTTATGTGAAAATATCCCTAAACAGCTACCTGTTGGCTTGATTAAGCACAATGCTCTTTCATTGTAAGAAAGTGATAGCTGCTCCATGTGGCATATACTGAAATGTTTGAAATGTCATATGTGAAGATGTTCCTTAAGAGCTACTTGCTGGGTGTTTTCAAGACAATGTTCTTTCAGTGAATGGATGTTATAGATAGTCTATCACACCCGTAGTGAAATGCTGGATAAGTTTTATGAAGATGTCCCTAAGTAGCTACAAGCAAAATGGTTTCACAACAGTGTTCTTACAGACATTGAAGGTTATAGATATTCTGTCATGCCTGTAGTGAAATGTTTGATAAGACTTGCATGAACACTTACATGAAGATGTTTCTAAACAGCCACAAGCAAGCTTTTTCAACACAGTATTTCATTGAATGAATGTAATAATTATCACATTGTGGCTGCAGAGAAACGTTTGATAAGACACACACAAAATGTTCATAAATAGCATGTGCCAGCTGGTTGCATCACAATGTTGTTTAATTTAATGGAAGTGATAATCATTCTGTATAGCATATGATGTGTTTGAATAGCCTTATATAAAGATATTCCTAAAAACTTATGAGCAATCTGGTTTCACCAGAGTGTGTTCCTCAGTGAAGGAATCTTACAGAGATTCTGTCAGAGCAGTAGTGACATGTTTGGTGTTTTGTATGAAGAAACCCTAAATGGCTTCCTGCAAGATGAGTTCAACACAGTGTTATTTCATTTTAAGAAAATGATAGTCATTCTGTTTGGCATAAACTGAAATATTAGAAAAGCCTTATATCAAGATGTTCCTAATTAGCTACCAGCAATCTGGCTTCACAATAGTGTTCTTTCATTGAATGGATGTAATAGATACTTTGTAGTGAAATGTATGATAAGTCTCTTATGAAAAGGTTCCTAAACAGCTGCCTGCAATCTGGCTTCAGCACATTATATCATTGTCTCAAAGTGATATTCATTCAGTATGTCTTATATGGAAACGCTTGAAATGGTGAACATGAAGAAGTTTCTAAATATATACAAGCAAGATTGTTTCTCCACAGTTTTCTTTCAGTGACTGAATGTTACGTATAGTCTGTCACGACTATTGTAAAATGTTTGATGAGTCTTATGTAAAAACGTTCCTAGATAGCTATCTGTGAGCTCTATTTAGCACAGTGTTCTTTCATTGTAGGAAAATGATACCCATTCATTATGGCATATACTGAAATGTGAGAAATGTCTCCAATACAAATGTTCCTAATAATAGCTTCAAGATGCTTTCACCACAGAGTTCTTTCAGTGAAACAATATTGCAGATATTCTGTGACACTTGTAGTGAAGTGTTAGTTAAAACTTACTTGCAAGCTGGATTCAGCACAGTGTTTCTTTCATTGTTTGAAACTCATATTCAATCAGAACAGCAAATATTGAAATGGTTATAATGACTAATATGAAGATGATCCTTAATGGCTGCAAGTAAGATGGTTTCACCACAGTTTTCTCTCAGTGAACAGATGCTATATATATTCTGTCCCGCATGCAATGAAATGTTTGTTAAGTCTTATATGAACATGTTCCTAAACAGCTACCCGCAAACTGGGCTTAGACCAGTGTTCTCACATTGTTAGTAATTGATAGGTCATCTGTAGGGCATATGCTGAAATGTTTGAAATGTCTTATGTGAATATGCCCGTAAACAGCTGTAAGCACATTTGTTTCACCAGAGTTCCTTTAGTGTCTGAATCTTATGGATATTTTTCAAGTCTGTAGTGTAATTTTTTAAGTATTTTATGAAGTTCTTCCTAAACAGATACTAGGAAACAAGGGTTCAGCTCATCCTTCTTTCCTTGAGTGAATATTAAAATCATTCTGTCATGACCATAGCGCAATATTTGTTAAGACTTATAAAAAGATATTTCTAAAAAAACAACTTTCCAGCTGGGTTCTTAACATTGTTCTTTCATTTTATGGAAGTGATAACCATTCTGGATGGAATACACTGAAATGTTTGAAAAGACTTGTATGAAGATACTCCTAAATAGCTACAAGCAATCTGGTTACACCACAGTGTTCTTTCATTTAATAAACTTTATATATAGTCTCCTATAGCTGTAGTGAAATGTTTTATATCATATATGAAAATGTTCCTACAGCTACCTGCAAGCTGGGATCAGCACACTGACTTTTCATTGTAATAAAGTGATAGTTACTTTGTATGGCATACACTGAAATGTCAGAAAAGACTTATATGAGTGTATTTCTAAAGAGATACAAGCAAGCTGGTTTCACAATAGTGATCTTTCATTGAATTAATGTAATAGATATTCTGTCGCACATGTTGTGAAATTTTCAATAAATCTTACATGAAAATGTTACTATAAGTCTACCTGAAAGCTGAGTTAAGTACAATGTTTTTTCATTTTAAGAAAGTATAGCTGTTCTCTATGGCTCATACTGAAATGCTAGAAAAGACTTACATGAAGATGTTCCTTAAAAGCTACAAGGAAGTTGGTTTCACCACAGCATTCTTTCAATGAGGGAATGTTATAGATATTCCATCATGCCCGTAGTGAAATGTTTGATAGGACTTATTTGAAGATTCCCCTAAAGAGCTGCAAGCAAGGTGTTTTCACCACAGCGTTCATTCAGAAAATGAATGTTATACGTATTCTGTCATGCCTCAAGAGAACTATTTGATGTCTTATGTGAGAGTGTTCCTGAACAGCTACAAGCAAGCTTTTTCAACATAGTGTGGTTTCCTTGAATGAATGTTATGGATATCATGTTGCGGCTGTAGAGAAACGTTTGATAAGACATAAATGAAATGCTCATAAAGAGCCACTGGTTTCATCAGAACGTTCTTTCTGGATATGGAAGTGATAGCCATTCTGTAGGCATAATGAAGTGTTTGAAGAGCCTTATACGAAGACATTCCCAAGGCGCCAGAAGTAATCTGGCTTCACCACAGTGTTCTTTCAGTGAACGAGTGTTATAGCTAGTCTGTCATGCCTGTAGTGAAATGTTTAATAAGTCTTATATGAAGAGGTTTCAAACAGCCGCCAGCAAGCCGGGTTTAGCACAGTGTCCTTTAACTGTAAGTAAGTGAGAGCCATTCTGTATGGCATATACTCAAATGTTAGAGAGGTCTTATATGAAGATGTTCCTAAATAGAATCCAACAAGATGTGTTCAGGACAGAATAATTTCATCATAAGATAGTGACAGCCGTTTAGTATGGCATATACAGAAATGCTGAAAAGGACTTAAATGAAGATCTTCCTTAACAGTAAAACCAAGCCACTTTCACCATAGTGTTCTTTCATTGAATGGATGTAATAGATATTCTGTCATGCCTGTAGTTAAATGTTCAATAGGTCTTACATAAAAATACTCCTAATAATCTACCTGAAAGCTATTAAACACAACCTTCTTTCCTCGTAAGAAGGGTATGGCCATGCTGTATGCCATATACTGAAATGCTTGAAAAGCTTTATATGAAGATGTTCCTCAACAGTTACAAGAAAACTGCTTTCATCCCTGTGTTCGTTCAATGAGTGAATGTTTAGAGATTCTGTCATTCCTGCAAAGGAATGTTTAATATAAGTCTTACATGAAGATGTTTCTAAACAGCTACAAGGAAATTTTTTTAAATATAGTGTTATTACATTGAATAGACATTAAAGATATCCTGTCATGACTGTAGGCAAATGTCTGATAAGACTTGAGCAAAATATTAATAAACAATTACTTGCAAGCTGGGTTCATCACAGTATTCTTTCCTGGCTATGGAGATGATAGCCATTCTGTATGGCATACAGTGATATGTTTGAAGAGCCTTTGATTTATATTCTTAAACAGCTAACAAGCAAGATGGTTTCTTCACAGTGTTCTTTCAGTGAATGAATGTTCTAGATATTGTCACATCTGTGGTGAAATATTTGATATATGATGTTCCTAAACAGCTACCTATAAACTGGATTCAGCATGTGTTCTTTCCTTTTGTGAAAATGATAGTCGCTCTGTGTGGAATATACTTAAGTATTTGAAGTGTATTATGTGCAGATGTTCCTAAACAGTGAAAAGAAGATGGTTTTTGCATAATTTTCTTTCAGATAACAAATGTTATAGACATTGTCACATCTGTAGTCAAATGTTTGATATGATTTATGTGAAAATATCCCTAAACAGCTACCTGTTGGCTTGATTAAGCACAATGCTCTTTCATTGTAAGAAAGTGATAGCTGTTCCATGTGGCATATACTGAAATGTTTGAAATGTCATATGTGAAGATGTTCCTTAAGAGCTACTTGCTGGGTGTTTTCAAGACAATGTTCTTTCAGTGAATGGATGTTATAGATAGTCTATCACACCCGTAGTGAAATGCTGGATAAGTTTTATGAAGATGTCCCTAAGTAGCTACAAGCAAAATGGTTTCACAACAGTGTTCTTACAGACATTGAAGGTTATAGATATTCTGTCATGCCTGTAGTGAAATGTTTGATAAGACTTGCATGAACACTTACATGAAGATGTTTCTAAACAGCCACAAGCAAGCTTTTTCAACACAGTATTTCATTGAATGAATGTAATAATTATCACATTGTGGCTGCAGAGAAACGTTTGATAAGACACACACAAAATGTTCATAAATAGCATGTGCCAGCTGGTTGCATCACAATGTTGTTTAATTTAATGGAAGTGATAATCATTCTGTATAGCATATGATGTGTTTGAATAGCCTTATATAAAGATATTCCTAAAAACTTATGAGCAATCTGGTTTCACCAGAGTGTGTTCCTCAGTGAAGGAATCTTACAGAGATTCTGTCAGAGCAGTAGTGACATGTTTGGTGTTTTGTATGAAGAAACCCTAAATGGCTTCCTGCAAGATGAGTTCAACACAGTGTTATTTCATTTTAAGAAAATGATAGTCATTCTGTTTGGCATAAACTGAAATATTAGAAAAGCCTTATATCAAGATGTTCCTAATTAGCTACCAGCAATCTGGCTTCACAATAGTGTTCTTTCATTGAATGGATGTAATAGATACTTTGTAGTGAAATGTATGATAAGTCTCTTATGAAAAGGTTCCTAAACAGCTGCCTGCAATCTGGCTTCAGCACATTATATCATTGTCTCAAAGTGATATTCATTCAGTATGTCTTATATGGAAACGCTTGAAATGGTGAACATGAAGAAGTTTCTAAATATATACAAGCAAGATTGTTTCTCCACAGTTTTCTTTCAGTGACTGAATGTTACGTATAGTCTGTCACGACTATTGTAAAATGTTTGATGAGTCTTATGTAAAAACGTTCCTAGATAGCTATCTGTGAGCTCTATTTAGCACAGTGTTCTTTCATTGTAGGAAAATGATACCCATTCATTATGGCATATACTGAAATGTGAGAAATGTCTCCAATACAAATGTTCCTAATAATAGCTTCAAGATGCTTTCACCACAGAGTTCTTTCAGTGAAACAATATTGCAGATATTCTGTGACACTTGTAGTGAAGTGTTAGTTAAAACTTACTTGCAAGCTGGATTCAGCACAGTGTTTCTTTCATTGTTTGAAACTCATATTCAATCAGAACAGCAAATATTGAAATGGTTATAATGACTAATATGAAGAGGATCCTTAATGGCTGCAAGTAAGATGGTTTCACCACAGTTTTCTCTCAGTGAACAGATGCTATATATATTCTGTCCCACATGCAATGAAATGTTTGTTAAGTCTTATATGAACATGCTCCTAAACAGCTACCCGCAAACTGGGCTTAGAACAGTGTTCTCACACTGTTAGTAATTGATAGGTCATCTGTAGGGCATATGCTGAAATGTTTGAAATGTCTTATGTGAATATGCCCGTAAACAGCTGTAAGCACATTTGTTTCACCAGAGTTCCTTTAGTGTCTGAATCTTATGGATATTTTTCAAGTCTGTAGTGTAATTTTTTAAGTATTTTATGAAGTTCTTCCTAAACAGATACTAGGAAACAAGGGTTCAGCTCATCCTTCTTTCCTTGAGTGAATATTAAAATCATTCTGTCATGACCATAGCGCAATATTTGCTAAGACTTATAAAAAGATATTTCTAAAAAAACAACTTTCCAGCTGGGTTCTAAACATTGTTCTTTCATTTTATGGAAGTGATAACCATTCTGGATGGAATACACCGAAATGTTTGAAAAGACTTGTATGAAGATACTCCTAAATAGCTACAAGCAATCTGGTTACACCACAGTGTTCTTTCATTTAATAAACTTTATATATAGTCTCCTATAGCTGTAGTGAAATGTTTTATATCATATATGAAAATGTTCCTACAGCTACCTGCAAGCTGGGATCAGCACACTGACTTTTCATTGTAATAAAGTGATAGTTACTTTGTATGGCATACACTGAAATGTCAGAAAAGACTTATATGAGTGTATTTCTAAAGAGATACAAGCAAGCTGGTTTCACAATAGTGATCTTTCATTGAATTAATGTAATAGATATTCTGTCGCACATGTTGTGAAATTTTCAATAAATCTTACATGAAAATGTTACTATAAGTCTACCTGAAAGCTGAGTTAAGTACAATGTTTTTTCATTTTAAGAAAGTATAGCTGTTCTCTATGGCTCATACTGAAATGCTAGAAAAGACTTACATGAAGATGTTCCTTAAAAGCTACAAGGAAGTTGGTTTCACCACAGCATTCTTTCAATGAGGGAATGTTATAGATATTCCATCATGCCCGTAGTGAAATGTTTGATAGGACTTATTTGAAGATTCCCCTAAAGAGCTGCAAGCAAGGTGTTTTCACCACAGCGTTCATTCAGAAAATGAATGTTATACGTATTCTGTCATGCCTCAAGAGAACTATTTGATGTCTTATGTGAGAGTGTTCCTGAACAGCTACAAGCAAGCTTTTTCAACATAGTGTGGTTTCCTTGAATGAATGTTATGGATATCATGTTGCGGCTGTAGAGAAACGTTTGATAAGACATAAATGAAATGCTCATAAAGAGCCACTGGTTTCATCAGAACGTTCTTTCTGGATATGGAAGTGATAGCCATTCTGTAGGCATAATGAAGTGTTTGAAGAGCCTTATACGAAGACATTCCCAAGGCGCCAGAAGTAATCTGGCTTCACCACAGTGTTCTTTCAGTGAACGAGTGTTATAGCTAGTCTGTCATGCCTGTAGTGAAATGTTTAATAAGTCTTATATGAAGAGGTTTCAAACAGCCGCCAGCAAGCCGGGTTTAGCACAGTGTCCTTTAACTGTAAGTAAGTGAGAGCCATTCTGTATGGCATATACTCAAATGTTAGAGAGGTCTTATATGAAGATGTTCCTAAATAGAATCCAACAAGATGTGTTCAGGACAGAATAATTTCATCATAAGATAGTGACAGCCGTTTAGTATGGCATATACAGAAATGCTGAAAAGGACTTAAATGAAGATCTTCCTTAACAGTAAAACCAAGCCACTTTCACCATAGTGTTCTTTCATTGAATGGATGTAATAGATATTCTGTCATGCCTGTAGTTAAATGTTCAATAGGTCTTACATAAAAATACTCCTAATAATCTACCTGAAAGCTATTAAACACAACCTTCTTTCCTCGTAAGAAGGGTATGGCCATGCTGTATGCCATATACTGAAATGCTTGAAAAGCTTTATATGAAGATGTTCCTCAACAGTTACAAGAAAACTGCTTTCATCCCTGTGTTCGTTCAATGAGTGAATGTTTAGAGATTCTGTCATTCCTGCAAAGGAATGTTTAATATAAGTCTTACATGAAGATGTTTCTAAACAGCTACAAGGAAATTTTTTTAAATATAGTGTTATTACATTGAATAGACATTAAAGATATCCTGTCATGACTGTAGGCAAATGTCTGATAAGACTTGAGCAAAATATTAATAAACAATTACTTGCAAGCTGGGTTCATCACAGTATTCTTTCCTGGCTATGGAGATGATAGCCATTCTGTATGGCATACAGTGATATGTTTGAAGAGCCTTTGATTTATATTCTTAAACAGCTAACAAGCAAGATGGTTTCTTCACAGTGTTCTTTCAGTGAATGAATGTTCTAGATATTGTCACATCTGTGGTGAAATATTTGATATATGATGTTCCTAAACAGCTACCTATAAACTGGATTCAGCATGTGTTCTTTCCTTTTGTGAAAATGATAGTCGCTCTGTGTGGAATATACTTAAGTATTTGAAGTGTATTATGTGCAGATGTTCCTAAACAGTGAAAAGAAGATGGTTTTTGCATAATTTTCTTTCAGATAACAAATGTTATAGACATTGTCACATCTGTAGTCAAATGTTTGATATGATTTATGTGAAAATATCCCTAAACAGCTACCTGTTGGCTTGATTAAGCACAATGCTCTTTCATTGTAAGAAAGTGATAGCTGTTCCATGTGGCATATACTGAAATGTTTGAAATGTCATATGTGAAGATGTTCCTTAAGAGCTACTTGCTGGGTGTTTTCAAGACAATGTTCTTTCAGTGAATGGATGTTATAGATAGTCTATCACACCCGTAGTGAAATGCTGGATAAGTTTTATGAAGATGTCCCTAAGTAGCTACAAGCAAAATGGTTTCACAACAGTGTTCTTACAGACATTGAAGGTTATAGATATTCTGTCATGCCTGTAGTGAAATGTTTGATAAGACTTGCATGAACACTTACATGAAGATGTTTCTAAACAGCCACAAGCAAGCTTTTTCAACACAGTATTTCATTGAATGAATGTAATAATTATCACATTGTGGCTGCAGAGAAACGTTTGATAAGACACACACAAAATGTTCATAAATAGCATGTGCCAGCTGGTTGCATCACAATGTTGTTTAATTTAATGGAAGTGATAATCATTCTGTATAGCATATGATGTGTTTGAATAGCCTTATATAAAGATATTCCTAAAAACTTATGAGCAATCTGGTTTCACCAGAGTGTGTTCCTCAGTGAAGGAATCTTACAGAGATTCTGTCAGAGCAGTAGTGACATGTTTGGTGTTTTGTATGAAGAAACCCTAAATGGCTTCCTGCAAGATGAGTTCAACACAGTGTTATTTCATTTTAAGAAAATGATAGTCATTCTGTTTGGCATAAACTGAAATATTAGAAAAGCCTTATATCAAGAGGTTCCTAATTAGCTACCAGCAATCTGGCTTCACAATAGTGTTCTTTCATTGAATGGATGTAATAGATACTTTGTAGTGAAATGTATGATAAGTCTCTTATGAAAAGGTTCCTAAACAGCTGCCTGCAATCTGGCTTCAGCACATTATATCATTGTCTCAAAGTGATATTCATTCAGTATGTCTTATATGGAAACGCTTGAAATGGTGAACATGAAGAAGTTTCTAAATATATACAAGCAAGATTGTTTCTCCACAGTTTTCTTTCAGTGACTGAATGTTACGTATAGTCTGTCACGACTATTGTAAAATGTTTGATGAGTCTTATGTAAAAACGTTCCTAGATAGCTATCTGTGAGCTCTATTTAGCACAGTGTTCTTTCATTGTAGGAAAATGATACCCATTCATTATGGCATATACTGAAATGTGAGAAATGTCTCCAATACAAATGTTCCTAATAATAGCTTCAAGATGCTTTCACCACAGAGTTCTTTCAGTGAAACAATATTGCAGATATTCTGTGACACTTGTAGTGAAGTGTTAGTTAAAACTTACTTGCAAGCTGGATTCAGCACAGTGTTTCTTTCATTGTTTGAAACTCATATTCAATCAGAACAGCAAATATTGAAATGGTTATAATGACTAATATGAAGATGATCCTTAATGGCTGCAAGTAAGATGGTTTCACCACAGTTTTCTCTCAGTGAACAGATGCTATATATATTCTGTCCCGCATGCAATGAAATGTTTGTTAAGTCTTATATGAACATGTTCCTAAACAGCTACCCGCAAACTGGGCTTAGACCAGTGTTCTCACATTGTTAGTAATTGATAGGTCATCTGTAGGGCATATGCTGAAATGTTTGAAATGTCTTATGTGAATATGCCCGTAAACAGCTGTAAGCACATTTGTTTCACCAGAGTTCCTTTAGTGTCTGAATCTTATGGATATTTTTCAAGTCTGTAGTGTAATTTTTTAAGTATTTTATGAAGTTCTTCCTAAACAGATACTAGGAAACAAGGGTTCAGCTCATCCTTCTTTCCTTGAGTGAATATTAAAATCATTCTGTCATGACCATAGCGCAATATTTGTTAAGACTTATAAAAAGATATTTCTAAAAAAACAACTTTCCAGCTGGGTTCTTAACATTGTTCTTTCATTTTATGGAAGTGATAACCATTCTGGATGGAATACACTGAAATGTTTGAAAAGACTTGTATGAAGATACTCCTAAATAGCTACAAGCAATCTGGTTACACCACAGTGTTCTTTCATTTAATAAACTTTATATATAGTCTCCTATAGCTGTAGTGAAATGTTTTATATCATATATGAAAATGTTCCTACAGCTACCTGCAAGCTGGGATCAGCACACTGACTTTTCATTGTAATAAAGTGATAGTTACTTTGTATGGCATACACTGAAATGTCAGAAAAGACTTATATGAGTGTATTTCTAAAGAGATACAAGCAAGCTGGTTTCACAATAGTGATCTTTCATTGAATTAATGTAATAGATATTCTGTCGCACATGTTGTGAAATTTTCAATAAATCTTACATGAAAATGTTACTATAAGTCTACCTGAAAGCTGAGTTAAGTACAATGTTTTTTCATTTTAAGAAAGTATAGCTGTTCTCTATGGCTCATACTGAAATGCTAGAAAAGACTTACATGAAGATGTTCCTTAAAAGCTACAAGGAAGTTGGTTTCACCACAGCATTCTTTCAATGAGGGAATGTTATAGATATTCCATCATGCCCGTAGTGAAATGTTTGATAGGACTTATTTGAAGATTCCCCTAAAGAGCTGCAAGCAAGGTGTTTTCACCACAGCGTTCATTCAGAAAATGAATGTTATACGTATTCTGTCATGCCTCAAGAGAACTATTTGATGTCTTATGTGAGAGTGTTCCTGAACAGCTACAAGCAAGCTTTTTCAACATAGTGTGGTTTCCTTGAATGAATGTTATGGATATCATGTTGCGGCTGTAGAGAAACGTTTGATAAGACATAAATGAAATGCTCATAAAGAGCCACTGGTTTCATCAGAACGTTCTTTCTGGATATGGAAGTGATAGCCATTCTGTAGGCATAATGAAGTGTTTGAAGAGCCTTATACGAAGACATTCCCAAGGCGCCAGAAGTAATCTGGCTTCACCACAGTGTTCTTTCAGTGAACGAGTGTTATAGCTAGTCTGTCATGCCTGTAGTGAAATGTTTAATAAGTCTTATATGAAGAGGTTTCAAACAGCCGCCAGCAAGCCGGGTTTAGCACAGTGTCCTTTAACTGTAAGTAAGTGAGAGCCATTCTGTATGGCATATACTCAAATGTTAGAGAGGTCTTATATGAAGATGTTCCTAAATAGAATCCAACAAGATGTGTTCAGGACAGAATAATTTCATCATAAGATAGTGACAGCCGTTTAGTATGGCATATACAGAAATGCTGAAAAGGACTTAAATGAAGATCTTCCTTAACAGTAAAACCAAGCCACTTTCACCATAGTGTTCTTTCATTGAATGGATGTAATAGATATTCTGTCATGCCTGTAGTTAAATGTTCAATAGGTCTTACATAAAAATACTCCTAATAATCTACCTGAAAGCTATTAAACACAACCTTCTTTCCTCGTAAGAAGGGTATGGCCATGCTGTATGCCATATACTGAAATGCTTGAAAAGCTTTATATGAAGATGTTCCTCAACAGTTACAAGAAAACTGCTTTCATCCCTGTGTTCGTTCAATGAGTGAATGTTTAGAGATTCTGTCATTCCTGCAAAGGAATGTTTAATATAAGTCTTACATGAAGATGTTTCTAAACAGCTACAAGGAAATTTTTTTAAATATAGTGTTATTACATTGAATAGACATTAAAGATATCCTGTCATGACTGTAGGCAAATGTCTGATAAGACTTGAGCAAAATATTAATAAACAATTACTTGCAAGCTGGGTTCATCACAGTATTCTTTCCTGGCTATGGAGATGATAGCCATTCTGTATGGCATACAGTGATATGTTTGAAGAGCCTTTGATTTATATTCTTAAACAGCTAACAAGCAAGATGGTTTCTTCACAGTGTTCTTTCAGTGAATGAATGTTCTAGATATTGTCACATCTGTGGTGAAATATTTGATATATGATGTTCCTAAACAGCTACCTATAAACTGGATTCAGCATGTGTTCTTTCCTTTTGTGAAAATGATAGTCGCTCTGTGTGGAATATACTTAAGTATTTGAAGTGTATTATGTGCAGATGTTCCTAAACAGTGAAAAGAAGATGGTTTTTGCATAATTTTCTTTCAGATAACAAATGTTATAGACATTGTCACATCTGTAGTCAAATGTTTGATATGATTTATGTGAAAATATCCCTAAACAGCTACCTGTTGGCTTGATTAAGCACAATGCTCTTTCATTGTAAGAAAGTGATAGCTGTTCCATGTGGCATATACTGAAATGTTTGAAATGTCATATGTGAAGATGTTCCTTAAGAGCTACTTGCTGGGTGTTTTCAAGACAATGTTCTTTCAGTGAATGGATGTTATAGATAGTCTATCACACCCGTAGTGAAATGCTGGATAAGTTTTATGAAGATGTCCCTAAGTAGCTACAAGCAAAATGGTTTCACAACAGTGTTCTTACAGACATTGAAGGTTATAGATATTCTGTCATGCCTGTAGTGAAATGTTTGATAAGACTTGCATGAACACTTACATGAAGATGTTTCTAAACAGCCACAAGCAAGCTTTTTCAACACAGTATTTCATTGAATGAATGTAATAATTATCACATTGTGGCTGCAGAGAAACGTTTGATAAGACACACACAAAATGTTCATAAATAGCATGTGCCAGCTGGTTGCATCACAATGTTGTTTAATTTAATGGAAGTGATAATCATTCTGTATAGCATATGATGTGTTTGAATAGCCTTATATAAAGATATTCCTAAAAACTTATGAGCAATCTGGTTTCACCAGAGTGTGTTCCTCAGTGAAGGAATCTTACAGAGATTCTGTCAGAGCAGTAGTGACATGTTTGGTGTTTTGTATGAAGAAACCCTAAATGGCTTCCTGCAAGATGAGTTCAACACAGTGTTATTTCATTTTAAGAAAATGATAGTCATTCTGTTTGGCATAAACTGAAATATTAGAAAAGCCTTATATCAAGATGTTCCTAATTAGCTACCAGCAATCTGGCTTCACAATAGTGTTCTTTCATTGAATGGATGTAATAGATACTTTGTAGTGAAATGTATGATAAGTCTCTTATGAAAAGGTTCCTAAACAGCTGCCTGCAATCTGGCTTCAGCACATTATATCATTGTCTCAAAGTGATATTCATTCAGTATGTCTTATATGGAAACGCTTGAAATGGTGAACATGAAGAAGTTTCTAAATATATACAAGCAAGATTGTTTCTCCACAGTTTTCTTTCAGTGACTGAATGTTACGTATAGTCTGTCACGACTATTGTAAAATGTTTGATGAGTCTTATGTAAAAACGTTCCTAGATAGCTATCTGTGAGCTCTATTTAGCACAGTGTTCTTTCATTGTAGGAAAATGATACCCATTCATTATGGCATATACTGAAATGTGAGAAATGTCTCCAATACAAATGTTCCTAATAATAGCTTCAAGATGCTTTCACCACAGAGTTCTTTCAGTGAAACAATATTGCAGATATTCTGTGACACTTGTAGTGAAGTGTTAGTTAAAACTTACTTGCAAGCTGGATTCAGCACAGTGTTTCTTTCATTGTTTGAAACTCATATTCAATCAGAACAGCAAATATTGAAATGGTTATAATGACTAATATGAAGATGATCCTTAATGGCTGCAAGTAAGATGGTTTCACCACAGTTTTCTCTCAGTGAACAGATGCTATATATATTCTGTCCCGCATGCAATGAAATGTTTGTTAAGTCTTATATGAACATGTTCCTAAACAGCTACCCGCAAACTGGGCTTAGACCAGTGTTCTCACATTGTTAGTAATTGATAGGTCATCTGTAGGGCATATGCTGAAATGTTTGAAATGTCTTATGTGAATATGCCCGTAAACAGCTGTAAGCACATTTGTTTCACCAGAGTTCCTTTAGTGTCTGAATCTTATGGATATTTTTCAAGTCTGTAGTGTAATTTTTTAAGTATTTTATGAAGTTCTTCCTAAACAGATACTAGGAAACAAGGGTTCAGCTCATCCTTCTTTCCTTGAGTGAATATTAAAATCATTCTGTCATGACCATAGCGCAATATTTGTTAAGACTTATAAAAAGATATTTCTAAAAAAACAACTTTCCAGCTGGGTTCTTAACATTGTTCTTTCATTTTATGGAAGTGATAACCATTCTGGATGGAATACACTGAAATGTTTGAAAAGACTTGTATGAAGATACTCCTAAATAGCTACAAGCAATCTGGTTACACCACAGTGTTCTTTCATTTAATAAACTTTATATATAGTCTCCTATAGCTGTAGTGAAATGTTTTATATCATATATGAAAATGTTCCTACAGCTACCTGCAAGCTGGGATCAGCACACTGACTTTTCATTGTAATAAAGTGATAGTTACTTTGTATGGCATACACTGAAATGTCAGAAAAGACTTATATGAGTGTATTTCTAAAGAGATACAAGCAAGCTGGTTTCACAATAGTGATCTTTCATTGAATTAATGTAATAGATATTCTGTCGCACATGTTGTGAAATTTTCAATAAATCTTACATGAAAATGTTACTATAAGTCTACCTGAAAGCTGAGTTAAGTACAATGTTTTTTCATTTTAAGAAAGTATAGCTGTTCTCTATGGCTCATACTGAAATGCTAGAAAAGACTTACATGAAGATGTTCCTTAAAAGCTACAAGGAAGTTGGTTTCACCACAGCATTCTTTCAATGAGGGAATGTTATAGATATTCCATCATGCCCGTAGTGAAATGTTTGATAGGACTTATTTGAAGATTCCCCTAAAGAGCTGCAAGCAAGGTGTTTTCACCACAGCGTTCATTCAGAAAATGAATGTTATACGTATTCTGTCATGCCTCAAGAGAACTATTTGATGTCTTATGTGAGAGTGTTCCTGAACAGCTACAAGCAAGCTTTTTCAACATAGTGTGGTTTCCTTGAATGAATGTTATGGATATCATGTTGCGGCTGTAGAGAAACGTTTGATAAGACATAAATGAAATGCTCATAAAGAGCCACTGGTTTCATCAGAACGTTCTTTCTGGATATGGAAGTGATAGCCATTCTGTAGGCATAATGAAGTGTTTGAAGAGCCTTATACGAAGACATTCCCAAGGCGCCAGAAGTAATCTGGCTTCACCACAGTGTTCTTTCAGTGAACGAGTGTTATAGCTAGTCTGTCATGCCTGTAGTGAAATGTTTAATAAGTCTTATATGAAGAGGTTTCAAACAGCCGCCAGCAAGCCGGGTTTAGCACAGTGTCCTTTAACTGTAAGTAAGTGAGAGCCATTCTGTATGGCATATACTCAAATGTTAGAGAGGTCTTATATGAAGATGTTCCTAAATAGAATCCAACAAGATGTGTTCAGGACAGAATAATTTCATCATAAGATAGTGACAGCCGTTTAGTATGGCATATACAGAAATGCTGAAAAGGACTTAAATGAAGATCTTCCTTAACAGTAAAACCAAGCCACTTTCACCATAGTGTTCTTTCATTGAATGGATGTAATAGATATTCTGTCATGCCTGTAGTTAAATGTTCAATAGGTCTTACATAAAAATACTCCTAATAATCTACCTGAAAGCTATTAAACACAACCTTCTTTCCTCGTAAGAAGGGTATGGCCATGCTGTATGCCATATACTGAAATGCTTGAAAAGCTTTATATGAAGATGTTCCTCAACAGTTACAAGAAAACTGCTTTCATCCCTGTGTTCGTTCAATGAGTGAATGTTTAGAGATTCTGTCATTCCTGCAAAGGAATGTTTAATATAAGTCTTACATGAAGATGTTTCTAAACAGCTACAAGGAAATTTTTTTAAATATAGTGTTATTACATTGAATAGACATTAAAGATATCCTGTCATGACTGTAGGCAAATGTCTGATAAGACTTGAGCAAAATATTAATAAACAATTACTTGCAAGCTGGGTTCATCACAGTATTCTTTCCTGGCTATGGAGATGATAGCCATTCTGTATGGCATACAGTGATATGTTTGAAGAGCCTTTGATTTATATTCTTAAACAGCTAACAAGCAAGATGGTTTCTTCACAGTGTTCTTTCAGTGAATGAATGTTCTAGATATTGTCACATCTGTGGTGAAATATTTGATATATGATGTTCCTAAACAGCTACCTATAAACTGGATTCAGCATGTGTTCTTTCCTTTTGTGAAAATGATAGTCGCTCTGTGTGGAATATACTTAAGTATTTGAAGTGTATTATGTGCAGATGTTCCTAAACAGTGAAAAGAAGATGGTTTTTGCATAATTTTCTTTCAGATAACAAATGTTATAGACATTGTCACATCTGTAGTCAAATGTTTGATATGATTTATGTGAAAATATCCCTAAACAGCTACCTGTTGGCTTGATTAAGCACAATGCTCTTTCATTGTAAGAAAGTGATAGCTGTTCCATGTGGCATATACTGAAATGTTTGAAATGTCATATGTGAAGATGTTCCTTAAGAGCTACTTGCTGGGTGTTTTCAAGACAATGTTCTTTCAGTGAATGGATGTTATAGATAGTCTATCACACCCGTAGTGAAATGCTGGATAAGTTTTATGAAGATGTCCCTAAGTAGCTACAAGCAAAATGGTTTCACAACAGTGTTCTTACAGACATTGAAGGTTATAGATATTCTGTCATGCCTGTAGTGAAATGTTTGATAAGACTTGCATGAACACTTACATGAAGATGTTTCTAAACAGCCACAAGCAAGCTTTTTCAACACAGTATTTCATTGAATGAATGTAATAATTATCACATTGTGGCTGCAGAGAAACGTTTGATAAGACACACACAAAATGTTCATAAATAGCATGTGCCAGCTGGTTGCATCACAATGTTGTTTAATTTAATGGAAGTGATAATCATTCTGTATAGCATATGATGTGTTTGAATAGCCTTATATAAAGATATTCCTAAAAACTTATGAGCAATCTGGTTTCACCAGAGTGTGTTCCTCAGTGAAGGAATCTTACAGAGATTCTGTCAGAGCAGTAGTGACATGTTTGGTGTTTTGTATGAAGAAACCCTAAATGGCTTCCTGCAAGATGAGTTCAACACAGTGTTATTTCATTTTAAGAAAATGATAGTCATTCTGTTTGGCATAAACTGAAATATTAGAAAAGCCTTATATCAAGATGTTCCTAATTAGCTACCAGCAATCTGGCTTCACAATAGTGTTCTTTCATTGAATGGATGTAATAGATACTTTGTAGTGAAATGTATGATAAGTCTCTTATGAAAAGGTTCCTAAACAGCTGCCTGCAATCTGGCTTCAGCACATTATATCATTGTCTCAAAGTGATATTCATTCAGTATGTCTTATATGGAAACGCTTGAAATGGTGAACATGAAGAAGTTTCTAAATATATACAAGCAAGATTGTTTCTCCACAGTTTTCTTTCAGTGACTGAATGTTACGTATAGTCTGTCACGACTATTGTAAAATGTTTGATGAGTCTTATGTAAAAACGTTCCTAGATAGCTATCTGTGAGCTCTATTTAGCACAGTGTTCTTTCATTGTAGGAAAATGATACCCATTCATTATGGCATATACTGAAATGTGAGAAATGTCTCCAATACAAATGTTCCTAATAATAGCTTCAAGATGCTTTCACCACAGAGTTCTTTCAGTGAAACAATATTGCAGATATTCTGTGACACTTGTAGTGAAGTGTTAGTTAAAACTTACTTGCAAGCTGGATTCAGCACAGTGTTTCTTTCATTGTTTGAAACTCATATTCAATCAGAACAGCAAATATTGAAATGGTTATAATGACTAATATGAAGATGATCCTTAATGGCTGCAAGTAAGATGGTTTCACCACAGTTTTCTCTCAGTGAACAGATGCTATATATATTCTGTCCCGCATGCAATGAAATGTTTGTTAAGTCTTATATGAACATGTTCCTAAACAGCTACCCGCAAACTGGGCTTAGACCAGTGTTCTCACATTGTTAGTAATTGATAGGTCATCTGTAGGGCATATGCTGAAATGTTTGAAATGTCTTATGTGAATATGCCCGTAAACAGCTGTAAGCACATTTGTTTCACCAGAGTTCCTTTAGTGTCTGAATCTTATGGATATTTTTCAAGTCTGTAGTGTAATTTTTTAAGTATTTTATGAAGTTCTTCCTAAACAGATACTAGGAAACAAGGGTTCAGCTCATCCTTCTTTCCTTGAGTGAATATTAAAATCATTCTGTCATGACCATAGCGCAATATTTGTTAAGACTTATAAAAAGATATTTCTAAAAAAACAACTTTCCAGCTGGGTTCTTAACATTGTTCTTTCATTTTATGGAAGTGATAACCATTCTGGATGGAATACACTGAAATGTTTGAAAAGACTTGTATGAAGATACTCCTAAATAGCTACAAGCAATCTGGTTACACCACAGTGTTCTTTCATTTAATAAACTTTATATATAGTCTCCTATAGCTGTAGTGAAATGTTTTATATCATATATGAAAATGTTCCTACAGCTACCTGCAAGCTGGGATCAGCACACTGACTTTTCATTGTAATAAAGTGATAGTTACTTTGTATGGCATACACTGAAATGTCAGAAAAGACTTATATGAGTGTATTTCTAAAGAGATACAAGCAAGCTGGTTTCACAATAGTGATCTTTCATTGAATTAATGTAATAGATATTCTGTCGCACATGTTGTGAAATTTTCAATAAATCTTACATGAAAATGTTACTATAAGTCTACCTGAAAGCTGAGTTAAGTACAATGTTTTTTCATTTTAAGAAAGTATAGCTGTTCTCTATGGCTCATACTGAAATGCTAGAAAAGACTTACATGAAGATGTTCCTTAAAAGCTACAAGGAAGTTGGTTTCACCACAGCATTCTTTCAATGAGGGAATGTTATAGATATTCCATCATGCCCGTAGTGAAATGTTTGATAGGACTTATTTGAAGATTCCCCTAAAGAGCTGCAAGCAAGGTGTTTTCACCACAGCGTTCATTCAGAAAATGAATGTTATACGTATTCTGTCATGCCTCAAGAGAACTATTTGATGTCTTATGTGAGAGTGTTCCTGAACAGCTACAAGCAAGCTTTTTCAACATAGTGTGGTTTCCTTGAATGAATGTTATGGATATCATGTTGCGGCTGTAGAGAAACGTTTGATAAGACATAAATGAAATGCTCATAAAGAGCCACTGGTTTCATCAGAACGTTCTTTCTGGATATGGAAGTGATAGCCATTCTGTAGGCATAATGAAGTGTTTGAAGAGCCTTATACGAAGACATTCCCAAGGCGCCAGAAGTAATCTGGCTTCACCACAGTGTTCTTTCAGTGAACGAGTGTTATAGCTAGTCTGTCATGCCTGTAGTGAAATGTTTAATAAGTCTTATATGAAGAGGTTTCAAACAGCCGCCAGCAAGCCGGGTTTAGCACAGTGTCCTTTAACTGTAAGTAAGTGAGAGCCATTCTGTATGGCATATACTCAAATGTTAGAGAGGTCTTATATGAAGATGTTCCTAAATAGAATCCAACAAGATGTGTTCAGGACAGAATAATTTCATCATAAGATAGTGACAGCCGTTTAGTATGGCATATACAGAAATGCTGAAAAGGACTTAAATGAAGATCTTCCTTAACAGTAAAACCAAGCCACTTTCACCATAGTGTTCTTTCATTGAATGGATGTAATAGATATTCTGTCATGCCTGTAGTTAAATGTTCAATAGGTCTTACATAAAAATACTCCTAATAATCTACCTGAAAGCTATTAAACACAACCTTCTTTCCTCGTAAGAAGGGTATGGCCATGCTGTATGCCATATACTGAAATGCTTGAAAAGCTTTATATGAAGATGTTCCTCAACAGTTACAAGAAAACTGCTTTCATCCCTGTGTTCGTTCAATGAGTGAATGTTTAGAGATTCTGTCATTCCTGCAAAGGAATGTTTAATATAAGTCTTACATGAAGATGTTTCTAAACAGCTACAAGGAAATTTTTTTAAATATAGTGTTATTACATTGAATAGACATTAAAGATATCCTGTCATGACTGTAGGCAAATGTCTGATAAGACTTGAGCAAAATATTAATAAACAATTACTTGCAAGCTGGGTTCATCACAGTATTCTTTCCTGGCTATGGAGATGATAGCCATTCTGTATGGCATACAGTGATATGTTTGAAGAGCCTTTGATTTATATTCTTAAACAGCTAACAAGCAAGATGGTTTCTTCACAGTGTTCTTTCAGTGAATGAATGTTCTAGATATTGTCACATCTGTGGTGAAATATTTGATATATGATGTTCCTAAACAGCTACCTATAAACTGGATTCAGCATGTGTTCTTTCCTTTTGTGAAAATGATAGTCGCTCTGTGTGGAATATACTTAAGTATTTGAAGTGTATTATGTGCAGATGTTCCTAAACAGTGAAAAGAAGATGGTTTTTGCATAATTTTCTTTCAGATAACAAATGTTATAGACATTGTCACATCTGTAGTCAAATGTTTGATATGATTTATGTGAAAATATCCCTAAACAGCTACCTGTTGGCTTGATTAAGCACAATGCTCTTTCATTGTAAGAAAGTGATAGCTGTTCCATGTGGCATATACTGAAATGTTTGAAATGTCATATGTGAAGATGTTCCTTAAGAGCTACTTGCTGGGTGTTTTCAAGACAATGTTCTTTCAGTGAATGGATGTTATAGATAGTCTATCACACCCGTAGTGAAATGCTGGATAAGTTTTATGAAGATGTCCCTAAGTAGCTACAAGCAAAATGGTTTCACAACAGTGTTCTTACAGACATTGAAGGTTATAGATATTCTGTCATGCCTGTAGTGAAATGTTTGATAAGACTTGCATGAACACTTACATGAAGATGTTTCTAAACAGCCACAAGCAAGCTTTTTCAACACAGTATTTCATTGAATGAATGTAATAATTATCACATTGTGGCTGCAGAGAAACGTTTGATAAGACACACACAAAATGTTCATAAATAGCATGTGCCAGCTGGTTGCATCACAATGTTGTTTAATTTAATGGAAGTGATCATCATTCTGTATAGCATATGATGTGTTTGAATAGCCTTATATAAAGATATTCCTAAAAACTTATGAGCAATCTGGTTTCACCAGAGTGTGTTCCTCAGTGAAGGAATCTTACAGAGATTCTGTCAGAGCAGTAGTGACATGTTTGGTGTTTTGTATGAAGAAACCCTAAATGGCTTCCTGCAAGATGAGTTCAACACAGTGTTATTTCATTTTAAGAAAATGATAGTCATTCTGTTTGGCATAAACTGAAATATTAGAAAAGCCTTATATCAAGATGTTCCTAATTAGCTACCAGCAATCTGGCTTCACAATAGTGTTCTTTCATTGAATGGATGTAATAGATACTTTGTAGTGAAATGTATGATAAGTCTCTTATGAAAAGGTTCCTAAACAGCTGCCTGCAATCTGGCTTCAGCACATTATATCATTGTCTCAAAGTGATATTCATTCAGTATGTCTTATATGGAAACGCTTGAAATGGTGAACATGAAGAAGTTTCTAAATATATGCAAGCAAGATTGTTTCTCCACAGTTTTCTTTCAGTGACTGAATGTTACGTATAGTCTGTCACGACTATTGTAAAATGTTTGATGAGTCTTATGTAAAAACGTTCCTAGATAGCTATCTGTGAGCTCTATTTAGCACAGTGTTCTTTCATTGTAGGAAAATGATACCCATTCATTATGGCATATACTGAAATGTGAGAAATGTCTCCAATACAAATGTTCCTAATAATAGCTTCAAGATGCTTTCACCACAGAGTTCTTTCAGTGAAACAATATTGCAGATATTCTGTGACACTTGTAGTGAAGTGTTAGTTAAAACTTACTTGCAAGCTGGATTCAGCACAGTGTTTCTTTCATTGTTTGAAACTCATATTCAATCAGAACAGCAAATATTGAAATGGTTATAATGACTAATATGAAGATGATCCTTAATGGCTGCAAGTAAGATGGTTTCACCACAGTTTTCTCTCAGTGAACAGATGCTATATATATTCTGTCCCGCATGCAATGAAATGTTTGTTAAGTCTTATATGAACATGTTCCTAAACAGCTACCCGCAAACTGGGCTTAGACCAGTGTTCTCACATTGTTAGTAATTGATAGGTCATCTGTAGGGCATATGCTGAAATGTTTGAAATGTCTTATGTGAATATGCCCCTAAACAGCTGTAAGCACATTTGTTTCACCAGAGTTCCTTTAGTGTCTGAATCTTATGGATATTTTTCAAGTCTGTAGTGTAATTTTTTAAGTATTTTATGAAGTTCTTCCTAAACAGATACTAGGAAACAAGGGTTCAGCTCATCCTTCTTTCCTTGAGTGAATATTAAAATCATTCTGTCATGACCATAGCGCAATATTTGCTAAGACTTATAAAAAGATATTTCTAAAAAAACAACTTTCCAGCTGGGTTCTTAACATTGTTCTTTCATTTTATGGAAGTGATAACCATTCTGGATGGAATACACTGAAATGTTTGAAAAGACTTGTATGAAGATACTCCTAAATAGCTACAAGCAATCTGGTTACACCACAGTGTTCTTTCATTTAATAAACTTTATATATAGTCTCCTATAGCTGTAGTGAAATGTTTTATATCATATATGAAAATGTTCCTACAGCTACCTGCAAGCTGGGATCAGCACACTGACTTTTCATTGTAATAAAGTGATAGTTACTTTGTATGGCATACACTGAAATGTCAGAAAAGACTTATATGAGTGTATTTCTAAAGAGATACAAGCAAGCTGGTTTCACAATAGTGATCTTTCATTGAATTAATGTAATAGATATTCTGTCGCACATGTTGTGAAATTTTCAATAAATCTTACATGAAAATGTTACTATAAGTCTACCTGAAAGCTGAGTTAAGTACAATGTTTTTTCATTTTAAGAAAGTATAGCTGTTCTCTATGGCTCATACTGAAATGCTAGAAAAGACTTACATGAAGATGTTCCTTAAAAGCTACAAGGAAGTTGGTTTCACCACAGCATTCTTTCAATGAGGGAATGTTATAGATATTCCATCATGCCCGTAGTGAAATGTTTGATAGGACTTATTTGAAGATTCCCCTAAAGAGCTGCAAGCAAGGTGTTTTCACCACAGCGTTCATTCAGAAAATGAATGTTATACGTATTCTGTCATGCCTCAAGAGAACTATTTGATGTCTTATGTGAGAGTGTTCCTGAACAGCTACAAGCAAGCTTTTTCAACATAGTGTGGTTTCCTTGAATGAATGTTATGGATATCATGTTGCGGCTGTAGAGAAACGTTTGATAAGACATAAATGAAATGCTCATAAAGAGCCACTGGTTTCATCAGAACGTTCTTTCTGGATATGGAAGTGATAGCCATTCTGTAGGCATAATGAAGTGTTTGAAGAGCCTTATACGAAGACATTCCCAAGGCGCCAGAAGTAATCTGGCTTCACCACAGTGTTCTTTCAGTGAACGAGTGTTATAGCTAGTCTGTCATGCCTGTAGTGAAATGTTTAATAAGTCTTATATGAAGAGGTTTCAAACAGCCGCCAGCAAGCCGGGTTTAGCACAGTGTCCTTTAACTGTAAGTAAGTGAGAGCCATTCTGTATGGCATATACTCAAATGTTAGAGAGGTCTTATATGAAGATGTTCCTAAATAGAATCCAACAAGATGTGTTCAGGACAGAATAATTTCATCATAAGATAGTGACAGCCGTTTAGTATGGCATATACAGAAATGCTGAAAAGGACTTAAATGAAGATCTTCCTTAACAGTAAAACCAAGCCACTTTCACCATAGTGTTCTTTCATTGAATGGATGTAATAGATATTCTGTCATGCCTGTAGTTAAATGTTCAATAGGTCTTACATAAAAATACTCCTAATAATCTACCTGAAAGCTATTAAACACAACCTTCTTTCCTCGTAAGAAGGGTATGGCCATGCTGTATGCCATATACTGAAATGCTTGAAAAGCTTTATATGAAGATGTTCCTCAACAGTTACAAGAAAACTGCTTTCATCCCTGTGTTCGTTCAATGAGTGAATGTTTAGAGATTCTGTCATTCCTGCAAAGGAATGTTTAATATAAGTCTTACATGAAGATGTTTCTAAACAGCTACAAGGAAATTTTTTTAAATATAGTGTTATTACATTGAATAGACATTAAAGATATCCTGTCATGACTGTAGGCAAATGTCTGATAAGACTTGAGCAAAATATTAATAAACAATTACTTGCAAGCTGGGTTCATCACAGTATTCTTTCCTGGCTATGGAGATGATAGCCATTCTGTATGGCATAAAGTGATATGTTTGAAGAGCCTTTGATTTATATTCTTAAACAGCTAACAAGCAAGATGGTTTCTTCACAGTGTTCTTTCAGTGAATGAATGTTCTAGATATTGTCACATCTGTGGTGAAATATTTGATATATGATGTTCCTAAACAGCTACCTATAAACTGGATTCAGCATGTGTTCTTTCCTTTTGTGAAAATGATAGTCGCTCTGTGTGGAATATACTTAAGTATTTGAAGTGTATTATGTGCAGATGTTCCTAAACAGTGAAAAGAAGATGGTTTTTGCATAATTTTCTTTCAGATAACAAATGTTATAGACATTGTCACATCTGTAGTCAAATGTTTGATATGATTTATGTGAAAATATCCCTAAACAGCTACCTGTTGGCTTGATTAAGCACAATGCTCTTTCATTGTAAGAAAGTGATAGCTGTTCCATGTGGCATATACTGAAATGTTTGAAATGTCATATGTGAAGATGTTCCTTAAGAGCTACTTGCTGGGTGTTTTCAAGACAATGTTCTTTCAGTGAATGGATGTTATAGATAGTCTATCACACCCGTAGTGAAATGCTGGATAAGTTTTATGAAGATGTCCCTAAGTAGCTACAAGCAAAATGGTTTCACAACAGTGTTCTTACAGACATTGAAGGTTATAGATATTCTGTCATGCCTGTAGTGAAATGTTTGATAAGACTTGCATGAACACTTACATGAAGATGTTTCTAAACAGCCACAAGCAAGCTTTTTCAACACAGTATTTCATTGAATGAATGTAATAATTATCACATTGTGGCTGCAGAGAAACGTTTGATAAGACACACACAAAATGTTCATAAATAGCATGTGCCAGCTGGTTGCATCACAATGTTGTTTAATTTAATGGAAGTGATCATCATTCTGTATAGCATATGATGTGTTTGAATAGCCTTATATAAAGATATTCCTAAAAACTTATGAGCAATCTGGTTTCACCAGAGTGTGTTCCTCAGTGAAGGAATCTTACAGAGATTCTGTCAGAGCAGTAGTGACATGTTTGGTGTTTTGTATGAAGAAACCCTAAATGGCTTCCTGCAAGATGAGTTCAACACAGTGTTATTTCATTTTAAGAAAATGATAGTCATTCTGTTTGGCATAAACTGAAATATTAGAAAAGCCTTATATCAAGATGTTCCTAATTAGCTACCAGCAATCTGGCTTCACAATAGTGTTCTTTCATTGAATGGATGTAATAGATACTTTGTAGTGAAATGTATGATAAGTCTCTTATGAAAAGGTTCCTAAACAGCTGCCTGCAATCTGGCTTCAGCACATTATATCATTGTCTCAAAGTGATATTCATTCAGTATGTCTTATATGGAAACGCTTGAAATGGTGAACATGAAGAAGTTTCTAAATATATACAAGCAAGATTGTTTCTCCACAGTTTTCTTTCAGTGACTGAATGTTACGTATAGTCTGTCACGACTATTGTAAAATGTTTGATGAGTCTTATGTAAAAACGTTCCTAGATAGCTATCTGTGAGCTCTATTTAGCACAGTGTTCTTTCATTGTAGGAAAATGATACCCATTCATTATGGCATATACTGAAATGTGAGAAATGTCTCCAATACAAATGTTCCTAATAATAGCTTCAAGATGCTTTCACCACAGAGTTCTTTCAGTGAAACAATATTGCAGATATTCTGTGACACTTGTAGTGAAGTGTTAGTTAAAACTTACTTGCAAGCTGGATTCAGCACAGTGTTTCTTTCATTGTTTGAAACTCATATTCAATCAGAACAGCAAATATTGAAATGGTTATAATGACTAATATGAAGATGATCCTTAATGGCTGCAAGTAAGATGGTTTCACCACAGTTTTCTCTCAGTGAACAGATGCTATATATATTCTGTCCCGCATGCAATGAAATGTTTGTTAAGTCTTATATGAACATGTTCCTAAACAGCTACCCGCAAACTGGGCTTAGACCAGTGTTCTCACATTGTTAGTAATTGATAGGTCATCTGTAGGGCATATGCTGAAATGTTTGAAATGTCTTATGTGAATATGCCCGTAAACAGCTGTAAGCACATTTGTTTCACCAGAGTTCCTTTAGTGTCTGAATCTTATGGATATTTTTCAAGTCTGTAGTGTAATTTTTTAAGTATTTTATGAAGTTCTTCCTAAACAGATACTAGGAAACAAGGGTTCAGCTCATCCTTCTTTCCTTGAGTGAATATTAAAATCATTCTGTCATGACCATAGCGCAATATTTGCTAAGACTTATAAAAAGATATTTCTAAAAAAACAACTTTCCAGCTGGGTTCTTAACATTGTTCTTTCATTTTATGGAAGTGATAACCATTCTGGATGGAATACACTGAAATGTTTGAAAAGACTTGTATGAAGATACTCCTAAATAGCTACAAGCAATCTGGTTACACCACAGTGTTCTTTCATTTAATAAACTTTATATATAGTCTCCTATAGCTGTAGTGAAATGTTTTATATCATATATGAAAATGTTCCTACAGCTACCTGCAAGCTGGGATCAGCACACTGACTTTTCATTGTAATAAAGTGATAGTTACTTTGTATGGCATACACTGAAATGTCAGAAAAGACTTATATGAGTGTATTTCTAAAGAGATACAAGCAAGCTGGTTTCACAATAGTGATCTTTCATTGAATTAATGTAATAGATATTCTGTCGCACATGTTGTGAAATTTTCAATAAATCTTACATGAAAATGTTACTATAAGTCTACCTGAAAGCTGAGTTAAGTACAATGTTTTTTCATTTTAAGAAAGTATAGCTGTTCTCTATGGCTCATACTGAAATGCTAGAAAAGACTTACATGAAGATGTTCCTTAAAAGCTACAAGGAAGTTGGTTTCACCACAGCATTCTTTCAATGAGGGAATGTTATAGATATTCCATCATGCCCGTAGTGAAATGTTTGATAGGACTTATTTGAAGATTCCCCTAAAGAGCTGCAAGCAAGGTGTTTTCACCACAGCGTTCATTCAGAAAATGAATGTTATACGTATTCTGTCATGCCTCAAGAGAACTATTTGATGTCTTATGTGAGAGTGTTCCTGAACAGCTACAAGCAAGCTTTTTCAACATAGTGTGGTTTCCTTGAATGAATGTTATGGATATCATGTTGCGGCTGTAGAGAAACGTTTGATAAGACATAAATGAAATGCTCATAAAGAGCCACTGGTTTCATCAGAACGTTCTTTCTGGATATGGAAGTGATAGCCATTCTGTAGGCATAATGAAGTGTTTGAAGAGCCTTATACGAAGACATTCCCAAGGCGCCAGAAGTAATCTGGCTTCACCACAGTGTTCTTTCAGTGAACGAGTGTTATAGCTAGTCTGTCATGCCTGTAGTGAAATGTTTAATAAGTCTTATATGAAGAGGTTTCAAACAGCCGCCAGCAAGCCGGGTTTAGCACAGTGTCCTTTAACTGTAAGTAAGTGAGAGCCATTCTGTATGGCATATACTCAAATGTTAGAGAGGTCTTATATGAAGATGTTCCTAAATAGAATCCAACAAGATGTGTTCAGGACAGAATAATTTCATCATAAGATAGTGACAGCCGTTTAGTATGGCATATACAGAAATGCTGAAAAGGACTTAAATGAAGATCTTCCTTAACAGTAAAACCAAGCCACTTTCACCATAGTGTTCTTTCATTGAATGGATGTAATAGATATTCTGTCATGCCTGTAGTTAAATGTTCAATAGGTCTTACATAAAAATACTCCTAATAATCTACCTGAAAGCTATTAAACACAACCTTCTTTCCTCGTAAGAAGGGTATGGCCATGCTGTATGCCATATACTGAAATGCTTGAAAAGCTTTATATGAAGATGTTCCTCAACAGTTACAAGAAAACTGCTTTCATCCCTGTGTTCGTTCAATGAGTGAATGTTTAGAGATTCTGTCATTCCTGCAAAGGAATGTTTAATATAAGTCTTACATGAAGATGTTTCTAAACAGCTACAAGGAAATTTTTTTAAATATAGTGTTATTACATTGAATAGACATTAAAGATATCCTGTCATGACTGTAGGCAAATGTCTGATAAGACTTGAGCAAAATATTAATAAACAATTACTTGCAAGCTGGGTTCATCACAGTATTCTTTCCTGGCTATGGAGATGATAGCCATTCTGTATGGCATACAGTGATATGTTTGAAGAGCCTTTGATTTATATTCTTAAACAGCTAACAAGCAAGATGGTTTCTTCACAGTGTTCTTTCAGTGAATGAATGTTCTAGATATTGTCACATCTGTGGTGAAATATTTGATATATGATGTTCCTAAACAGCTACCTATAAACTGGATTCAGCATGTGTTCTTTCCTTTTGTGAAAATGATAGTCGCTCTGTGTGGAATATACTTAAGTATTTGAAGTGTATTATGTGCAGATGTTCCTAAACAGTGAAAAGAAGATGGTTTTTGCATAATTTTCTTTCAGATAACAAATGTTATAGACATTGTCACATCTGTAGTCAAATGTTTGATATGATTTATGTGAAAATATCCCTAAACAGCTACCTGTTGGCTTGATTAAGCACAATGCTCTTTCATTGTAAGAAAGTGATAGCTGTTCCATGTGGCATATACTGAAATGTTTGAAATGTCATATGTGAAGATGTTCCTTAAGAGCTACTTGCTGGGTGTTTTCAAGACAATGTTCTTTCAGTGAATGGATGTTATAGATAGTCTATCACACCCGTAGTGAAATGCTGGATAAGTTTTATGAAGATGTCCCTAAGTAGCTACAAGCAAAATGGTTTCACAACAGTGTTCTTACAGACATTGAAGGTTATAGATATTCTGTCATGCCTGTAGTGAAATGTTTGATAAGACTTGCATGAACACTTACATGAAGATGTTTCTAAACAGCCACAAGCAAGCTTTTTCAACACAGTATTTCATTGAATGAATGTAATAATTATCACATTGTGGCTGCAGAGAAACGTTTGATAAGACACACACAAAATGTTCATAAATAGCATGTGCCAGCTGGTTGCATCACAATGTTGTTTAATTTAATGGAAGTGATAATCATTCTGTATAGCATATGATGTGTTTGAATAGCCTTATATAAAGATATTCCTAAAAACTTATGAGCAATCTGGTTTCACCAGAGTGTGTTCCTCAGTGAAGGAATCTTACAGAGATTCTGTCAGAGCAGTAGTGACATGTTTGGTGTTTTGTATGAAGAAACCCTAAATGGCTTCCTGCAAGATGAGTTCAACACAGTGTTATTTCATTTTAAGAAAATGATAGTCATTCTGTTTGGCATAAACTGAAATATTAGAAAAGCCTTATATCAAGATGTTCCTAATTAGCTACCAGCAATCTGGCTTCACAATAGTGTTCTTTCATTGAATGGATGTAATAGATACTTTGTAGTGAAATGTATGATAAGTCTCTTATGAAAAGGTTCCTAAACAGCTGCCTGCAATCTGGCTTCAGCACATTATATCATTGTCTCAAAGTGATATTCATTCAGTATGTCTTATATGGAAACGCTTGAAATGGTGAACATGAAGAAGTTTCTAAATATATACAAGCAAGATTGTTTCTCCACAGTTTTCTTTCAGTGACTGAATGTTACGTATAGTCTGTCACGACTATTGTAAAATGTTTGATGAGTCTTATGTAAAAACGTTCCTAGATAGCTATCTGTGAGCTCTATTTAGCACAGTGTTCTTTCATTGTAGGAAAATGATACCCATTCATTATGGCATATACTGAAATGTGAGAAATGTCTCCAATACAAATGTTCCTAATAATAGCTTCAAGATGCTTTCACCACAGAGTTCTTTCAGTGAAACAATATTGCAGATATTCTGTGACACTTGTAGTGAAGTGTTAGTTAAAACTTACTTGCAAGCTGGATTCAGCACAGTGTTTCTTTCATTGTTTGAAACTCATATTCAATCAGAACAGCAAATATTGAAATGGTTATAATGACTAATATGAAGATGATCCTTAATGGCTGCAAGTAAGATGGTTTCACCACAGTTTTCTCTCAGTGAACAGATGCTATATATATTCTGTCCCGCATGCAATGAAATGTTTGTTAAGTCTTATATGAACATGTTCCTAAACAGCTACCCGCAAACTGGGCTTAGACCAGTGTTCTCACATTGTTAGTAATTGATAGGTCATCTGTAGGGCATATGCTGAAATGTTTGAAATGTCTTATGTGAATATGCCCGTAAACAGCTGTAAGCACATTTGTTTCACCAGAGTTCCTTTAGTGTCTGAATCTTATGGATATTTTTCAAGTCTGTAGTGTAATTTTTTAAGTATTTTATGAAGTTCTTCCTAAACAGATACTAGGAAACAAGGGTTCAGCTCATCCTTCTTTCCTTGAGTGAATATTAAAATCATTCTGTCATGACCATAGCGCAATATTTGTTAAGACTTATAAAAAGATATTTCTAAAAGACAACTTTCCAGCTGGGTTCTTAACATTGTTCTTTCATTTTATGGAAGTGATAACCATTCTGGATGGAATACACTGAAATGTTTGAAAAGACTTGTATGAAGATACTCCTAAATAGCTACAAGCAATCTGGTTACACCACAGTGTTCTTTCATTTAATAAACTTTATATATAGTCTCCTATAGCTGTAGTGAAATGTTTTATATCATATATGAAAATGTTCCTACAGCTACCTGCAAGCTGGGATCAGCACACTGACTTTTCATTGTAATAAAGTGATAGTTACTTTGTATGGCATACACTGAAATGTCAGAAAAGACTTATATGAGTCTATTTCTAAAGAGATACAAGCAAGCTGGTTTCACAATAGTGATCTTTCATTGAATTAATGTAATAGATATTCTGTCGCACATGTTGTGAAATGTTCAATAAATCTTACATGAAAATGTTACTATAAGTCTACCTGAAAGCTGAGTTAAGTACAATGTTTTTTCATTTTAAGAAAGTATAGCTGTTCTCTATGGCTCATACTGAAATGCTAGAAAAGACTTACATGAAGATGTTCCTTAAAAGCTACAAGGAAGTTGGTTTCACCACAGCATTCTTTCAATGTGTGAATGTTATAGATATTCCATCATGCCCGTAGTGAAATGTTTGATAGGACTTATTTGAAGATTCCCCTAAACAGCTGCAAGCAAGGTGTTTTCACCACAGTGTTCATTCAGAAAATGAATGTTATACGTATTCTGTCATGCCTCAAGAGAACTATTTGATGTCTTATGTGAGAGTGTTCCTGAACAGCTACAAGCAAGCTTTTTCAACATAGTGTGGTTTCCTTGAATGAATGTTATGGATATCATGTTGCGGCTGTAGAGAAACGTTTGATAAGACATAAATGAAATGCTCATAAAGAGCCACTGGTTTCATCAGAACGTTCTTTCTGGATATGGGAGTGATAGCCATTCTGTAGGCATAATGAAGTGTTTGAAGAGCCTTATACGAAGACATTCCCAAGGCGCCAGAAGTAATCTGGCTTCACCACAGTGTTCTTTCAGTGAACGAGTGTTATAGCTAGTCTGTCATGCCTGTAGTGAAATGTTTAATAAGTCTTATATGAAGAGGTTTCAAACAGCCGCCAGCAAGCCGGGTTTAGCACAGTGTCCTTTAACTGTAAGTAAGTGAGAGCCATTCTGTATGGCATATACTTAAATGTTAGAGAGGTCTTATATGAAGATGTTCCTAAATAGAATCCAACAAGATGTGTTCAGGACAGAATAATTTCATCATAAGATAGTGACAGCCGTTTAGTATGGCATATACTGAAATGCTGAAAAGGACTGAAATGAAGATCTTCCTTAACAGTAAAACCAAGCCACTTTCACCATAGTGTTCTTTCATTGAATGGATGTAATAGATATTCTGTCATGCCTGTAGTTAAATGTTCAATAGGTCTTACATAAAAATACTCCTAATAATCTACCTGAAAGCTATTAAACACAACCTTCTTTCCTTGTAAGAAGGGTATGGCCATGCTGTATGCCACATACTGAAATGCTTGAAAAGCTTTATACGAAGATGTTCCTCAACAGTTACAAGAAAACTGCTTTCATCCCTGTGTTCGTTCAATGAGTGAATGTTTAGAGATTCTGTCATTCCTGCAAAGGAATGTTTAATAAGTCTTACATGAAGATGTTTCTAAACAGCTACAAGGAAATTTTTTTAAATATAGTGTTATTACATTGAATAAACATTAAAGACATCCTGTCATGACTGTAGGCAAATGTCTGATGAGACTTGAGCAAGATATTAATAAACAATTACTTGCAAGCTGGGTTCATCACAGTATTCTTTCCTGGCTATGGAGATGATAGCCATTCTGTATGGCATAAAGTGGTATGTTTGAAGAGCCTTTGATTTATATTCTTAAACAGCTAACAAGCAAGATGGTTTCTTCACAGTGTTCTTTCAGTGAATGAATGTTCTAGATATTGTCACATCTGTGGTGAAATATTTGATATATGATGTTCCTAAACAGCTACCTATAAACTGGATTCAGCATGTGTTCTTTCATTTTGTGAAAATGATAGTCGCTCTGTGTGGAATATACTTAAGTATTTGAAGTGTATTATGTGCAGATGTTCCTAAACAGTGAAAAGAAGATGGTTTTTGCATAATTTTCTTTCAGATAACAAATGTTATAGACATTGTCACATCTGTAGTCAAATGTTTGATATGATTTATGTGAAAATATCCCTAAACAGCTACCTGTTGGCTTGATTAAGCACAATGCTCTTTCATTGTAAGAAAGTGATAGCTGTTCCATGTGGCATATACTGAAATGTTTGAAATGTCATATGTGAAGATGTTCCTTAAGAGCTACTTGCTAGGTGTTTTCAAGACAATGTTCTTTCAGTGAATGAATGTTGTAGATAGTCTATCACACCCGTAGTGAAATGCTGGATAAGTTTTATGAAGATGTCCCTAAGTAGCTACAAGCAAAATGGTTTCACAACAGTGTTCTTACAGACATTGAAGGTTATAGATATTCTGTCATGCCTGTAGTGAAATGTTTGATAAGACTTGCATGAACACTTACATGAAGATGTTTCTAAACAGCCACAAGCAAGCTTTTTCAACACAGTATTTCATTGAATGAATGTAATAATTATCACATTGTGGCTGCAGAGAAACGTTTGATAAGACACACACAAAATGTTCATAAATAGCATGTGCCAGCTGGTTGCATCACAATGTTGTTTAATTTAATGGAAGTGATCATCATTCTGTATAGCATATGATGTGTTTGAATAGCCTTATATAAAGATATTCCTAAACACTTATGAGCAATCTGGTTTCACCAGAGTGTGTTCCTCAGTGAAGGAATCTTACAGAGATTCTGTCAGAGCAGTAGTGACATGTTTGGTGTTTTGTATGAAGAAACCCTAAATGGCTTCCTGCAAGATGAGTTCAACACAGTGTTATTTCATTTTAAGAAAATGATAGTCATTCTGTTTGGCATAAACTGAAATATTAGAAAAGCCTTATATCAAGAGGTTCCTAATTAGCTACCAGCAATCTGGCTTCACAATAGTGTTCTTTCATTGAATGGATGTAATAGATACTTTGTAGTGAAATGTATGATAAGTCTCTTATGAAAAGGTTCCTAAACAGCTGCCTGCAATCTGGCTTCAGCACATTATATCATTGTCTCAAAGTGATATTCATTCAGTATGTCTTATATGGAAACGCTTGAAATGGTGAACATGAAGAAGTTTCTAAATATGTACAAGCAAGATTGTTTCTCCACAGTTTTCTTTCAGTGACTGAATGTTATGTATAGTCTGTCACGACTATTGTAAAATGTTTGATGAGTCTTATGTAAAAACGTTCCTAGATAGCTATCTGTGAGCTCTATTTAGCACAGTGTTCTTTCATTGTAGGAAAATGATACCCATTCATTATGGCATATACTGAAATGTGAGAAATGTCTCAAATACAAATGTTCCTAATAATAGCTTCAAGATGCTTTCACCACAGAGTTCTTTCAGTGAAACAATATTGCAGATATTCTGTGACACTTGTAGTGAAGTGTTAGTTAAAACTTACTTGCAAGCTGGATTCAGCACAGTGTTTCTTTCATTGTTTGAAACTCATATTCAATCAGAACAGCAAATATTGAAATGGTTATAATGACTAATATGAAGAGGATCCTTAATGGCTGCAAGTAAGATGGTTTCACCACAGTTTTCTCTCAGTGAACAAATGCTATATATATTCTGTCCCGCATGCAATGAAATGTTTGTTAAGTCTTATATGAACATGTTCCTAAACAGCTACCCGCAAACTGGGCTTAGAACAGTGTTCTCACACTGTTAGTAATTGATAGGTCATCTGTAGGGCATATGCTGAAATGTTTGAAATGTCTTATGTGAATATGCCCCTAAACAGCTGTAAGCACATTTGTTTCACCAGAGTTCCTTTAGTGTCTGAATCTTATGGATATTTTTCAAGTCTGTAGTGTAATTTTTTAAGTATTTTATGAAGTTCTTCCTAAACAGATACTAGGAAACAAGGGTTCAGCTCATCCTTCTTTCCTTGAGTGAATATTAAAATCATTCTGTCATGACCATAGCGCAATATTTGTTAAGACTTATAAAAAGATATTTCTAAAAGACAACTTTCCAGCTGGGTTCTTAACATTGTTCTTTCATTTTATGGAAGTGATAACCATTCTGGATGGAATACACTGAAATGTTTGAAAAGACTTGTATGAAGATACTCCTAAATAGCTACAAGCAATCTGGTTACACCACAGTGTTCTTTCATTTAATAAACTTTATATATAGTCTCCTATAGCTGTAGTGAAATGTTTTATATCATATATGAAAATGTTCCTACAGCTACCTGCAAGCTGGGATCAGCACACTGACTTTTCATTGTAATAAAGTGATAGTTACTTTGTATGGCATACACTGAAATGTCAGAAAAGACTTATATGAGTGTATTTCTAAAGAGATACAAGCAAGCTGGTTTCACAATAGTGATCTTTCATTGAATTAATGTAATAGATATTCTGTCGCACATGTTGTGAAATTTTCAATAAATCTTACATGAAAATGTTACTATAAGTCTACCTGAAAGCTGAGTTAAGTACAATGTTTTTTCATTTTAAGAAAGTATAGCTGTTCTCTATGGCTCATACTGAAATGCTAGAAAAGACTTACATGAAGATGTTCCTTAAAAGCTACAAGGAAGTTGGTTTCACCACAGCATTCTTTCAATGAGGGAATGTTATAGATATTCCATCATGCCCGTAGTGAAATGTTTGATAGGACTTATTTGAAGATTCCCCTAAAGAGCTGCAAGCAAGGTGTTTTCACCACAGCGTTCATTCAGAAAATGAATGTTATACGTATTCTGTCATGCCTCAAGAGAACTATTTGATGTCTTATGTGAGAGTGTTCCTGAACAGCTACAAGCAAGCTTTTTCAACATAGTGTGGTTTCCTTGAATGAATGTTATGGATATCATGTTGCGGCTGTAGAGAAACGTTTGATAAGACATAAATGAAATGCTCATAAAGAGCCACTGGTTTCATCAGAACGTTCTTTCTGGATATGGAAGTGATAGCCATTCTGTAGGCATAATGAAGTGTTTGAAGAGCCTTATACGAAGACATTCCCAAGGCGCCAGAAGTAATCTGGCTTCACCACAGTGTTCTTTCAGTGAACGAGTGTTATAGCTAGTCTGTCATGCCTGTAGTGAAATGTTTAATAAGTCTTATATGAAGAGGTTTCAAACAGCCGCCAGCAAGCCGGGTTTAGCACAGTGTCCTTTAACTGTAAGTAAGTGAGAGCCATTCTGTATGGCATATACTCAAATGTTAGAGAGGTCTTATATGAAGATGTTCCTAAATAGAATCCAACAAGATGTGTTCAGGACAGAATAATTTCATCATAAGATAGTGACAGCCGTTTAGTATGGCATATACAGAAATGCTGAAAAGGACTTAAATGAAGATCTTCCTTAACAGTAAAACCAAGCCACTTTCACCATAGTGTTCTTTCATTGAATGGATGTAATAGATATTCTGTCATGCCTGTAGTTAAATGTTCAATAGGTCTTACATAAAAATACTCCTAATAATCTACCTGAAAGCTATTAAACACAACCTTCTTTCCTCGTAAGAAGGGTATGGCCATGCTGTATGCCATATACTGAAATGCTTGAAAAGCTTTATATGAAGATGTTCCTCAACAGTTACAAGAAAACTGCTTTCATCCCTGTGTTCGTTCAATGAGTGAATGTTTAGAGATTCTGTCATTCCTGCAAAGGAATGTTTAATATAAGTCTTACATGAAGATGTTTCTAAACAGCTACAAGGAAATTTTTTTAAATATAGTGTTATTACATTGAATAGACATTAAAGATATCCTGTCATGACTGTAGGCAAATGTCTGATAAGACTTGAGCAAAATATTAATAAACAATTACTTGCAAGCTGGGTTCATCACAGTATTCTTTCCTGGCTATGGAGATGATAGCCATTCTGTATGGCATACAGTGATATGTTTGAAGAGCCTTTGATTTATATTCTTAAACAGCTAACAAGCAAGATGGTTTCTTCACAGTGTTCTTTCAGTGAATGAATGTTCTAGATATTGTCACATCTGTGGTGAAATATTTGATATATGATGTTCCTAAACAGCTACCTATAAACTGGATTCAGCATGTGTTCTTTCCTTTTGTGAAAATGATAGTCGCTCTGTGTGGAATATACTTAAGTATTTGAAGTGTATTATGTGCAGATGTTCCTAAACAGTGAAAAGAAGATGGTTTTTGCATAATTTTCTTTCAGATAACAAATGTTATAGACATTGTCACATCTGTAGTCAAATGTTTGATATGATTTATGTGAAAATATCCCTAAACAGCTACCTGTTGGCTTGATTAAGCACAATGCTCTTTCATTGTAAGAAAGTGATAGCTGTTCCATGTGGCATATACTGAAATGTTTGAAATGTCATATGTGAAGATGTTCCTTAAGAGCTACTTGCTGGGTGTTTTCAAGACAATGTTCTTTCAGTGAATGGATGTTATAGATAGTCTATCACACCCGTAGTGAAATGCTGGATAAGTTTTATGAAGATGTCCCTAAGTAGCTACAAGCAAAATGGTTTCACAACAGTGTTCTTACAGACATTGAAGGTTATAGATATTCTGTCATGCCTGTAGTGAAATGTTTGATAAGACTTGCATGAACACTTACATGAAGATGTTTCTAAACAGCCACAAGCAAGCTTTTTCAACACAGTATTTCATTGAATGAATGTAATAATTATCACATTGTGGCTGCAGAGAAACGTTTGATAAGACACACACAAAATGTTCATAAATAGCATGTGCCAGCTGGTTGCATCACAATGTTGTTTAATTTAATGGAAGTGATAATCATTCTGTATAGCATATGATGTGTTTGAATAGCCTTATATAAAGATATTCCTAAAAACTTATGAGCAATCTGGTTTCACCAGAGTGTGTTCCTCAGTGAAGGAATCTTACAGAGATTCTGTCAGAGCAGTAGTGACATGTTTGGTGTTTTGTATGAAGAAACCCTAAATGGCTTCCTGCAAGATGAGTTCAACACAGTGTTATTTCATTTTAAGAAAATGATAGTCATTCTGTTTGGCATAAACTGAAATATTAGAAAAGCCTTATATCAAGATGTTCCTAATTAGCTACCAGCAATCTGGCTTCACAATAGTGTTCTTTCATTGAATGGATGTAATAGATACTTTGTAGTGAAATGTATGATAAGTCTCTTATGAAAAGGTTCCTAAACAGCTGCCTGCAATCTGGCTTCAGCACATTATATCATTGTCTCAAAGTGATATTCATTCAGTATGTCTTATATGGAAACGCTTGAAATGGTGAACATGAAGAAGTTTCTAAATATATACAAGCAAGATTGTTTCTCCACAGTTTTCTTTCAGTGACTGAATGTTACGTATAGTCTGTCACGACTATTGTAAAATGTTTGATGAGTCTTATGTAAAAACGTTCCTAGATAGCTATCTGTGAGCTCTATTTAGCACAGTGTTCTTTCATTGTAGGAAAATGATACCCATTCATTATGGCATATACTGAAATGTGAGAAATGTCTCCAATACAAATGTTCCTAATAATAGCTTCAAGATGCTTTCACCACAGAGTTCTTTCAGTGAAACAATATTGCAGATATTCTGTGACACTTGTAGTGAAGTGTTAGTTAAAACTTACTTGCAAGCTGGATTCAGCACAGTGTTTCTTTCATTGTTTGAAACTCATATTCAATCAGAACAGCAAATATTGAAATGGTTATAATGACTAATATGAAGATGATCCTTAATGGCTGCAAGTAAGATGGTTTCACCACAGTTTTCTCTCAGTGAACAGATGCTATATATATTCTGTCCCGCATGCAATGAAATGTTTGTTAAGTCTTATATGAACATGTTCCTAAACAGCTACCCGCAAACTGGGCTTAGACCAGTGTTCTCACATTGTTAGTAATTGATAGGTCATCTGTAGGGCATATGCTGAAATGTTTGAAATGTCTTATGTGAATATGCCCCTAAACAGCTGTAAGCACATTTGTTTCACCAGAGTTCCTTTAGTGTCTGAATCTTATGGATATTTTTCAAGTCTGTAGTGTAATTTTTTAAGTATTTTATGAAGTTCTTCCTAAACAGATACTAGGAAACAAGGGTTCAGCTCATCCTTCTTTCCTTGAGTGAATATTAAAATCATTCTGTCATGACCATAGCGCAATATTTGTTAAGACTTATAAAAAGATATTTCTAAAAAAACAACTTTCCAGCTGGGTTCTTAACATTGTTCTTTCATTTTATGGAAGTGATAACCATTCTGGATGGAATACACTGAAATGTTTGAAAAGACTTGTATGAAGATACTCCTAAATAGCTACAAGCAATCTGGTTACACCACAGTGTTCTTTCATTTAATAAACTTTATATATAGTCTCCTATAGCTGTAGTGAAATGTTTTATATCATATATGAAAATGTTCCTACAGCTACCTGCAAGCTGGGATCAGCACACTGACTTTTCATTGTAATAAAGTGATAGTTACTTTGTATGGCATACACTGAAATGTCAGAAAAGACTTATATGAGTGTATTTCTAAAGAGATACAAGCAAGCTGGTTTCACAATAGTGATCTTTCATTGAATTAATGTAATAGATATTCTGTCGCACATGTTGTGAAATGTTCAATAAATCTTACATGAAAATGTTACTATAAGTCTACCTGAAAGCTGAGTTAAGTACAATGTTTTTTCATTTTAAGAAAGTATAGCTGTTCTCTATGGCTCATACTGAAATGCTAGAAAAGACTTACATGAAGATGTTCCTTAAAAGCTACAAGGAAGTTGGTTTCACCACAGCATTCTTTCAATGAGGGAATGTTATAGATATTCCATCATGCCCGTAGTGAAATGTTTGATAGGACTTATTTGAAGATTCCCCTAAAGAGCTGCAAGCAAGGTGTTTTCACCACAGCGTTCATTCAGAAAATGAATGTTATACGTATTCTGTCATGCCTCAAGAGAACTATTTGATGTCTTATGTGAGAGTGTTCCTGAACAGCTACAAGCAAGCTTTTTCAACATAGTGTGGTTTCCTTGAATGAATGTTATGGATATCATGTTGCGGCTGTAGAGAAACGTTTGATAAGACATAAATGAAATGCTCATAAAGAGCCACTGGTTTCATCAGAACGTTCTTTCTGGATATGGAAGTGATAGCCATTCTGTAGGCATAATGAAGTGTTTGAAGAGCCTTATACGAAGACATTCCCAAGGCGCCAGAAGTAATCTGGCTTCACCACAGTGTTCTTTCAGTGAACGAGTGTTATAGCTAGTCTGTCATGCCTGTAGTGAAATGTTTAATAAGTCTTATATGAAGAGGTTTCAAACAGCCGCCAGCAAGCCGGGTTTAGCACAGTGTCCTTTAACTGTAAGTAAGTGAGAGCCATTCTGTATGGCATATACTCAAATGTTAGAGAGGTCTTATATGAAGATGTTCCTAAATAGAATCCAACAAGATGTGTTCAGGACAGAATAATTTCATCATAAGATAGTGACAGCCGTTTAGTATGGCATATACAGAAATGCTGAAAAGGACTTAAATGAAGATCTTCCTTAACAGTAAAACCAAGCCACTTTCACCATAGTGTTCTTTCATTGAATGGATGTAATAGATATTCTGTCATGCCTGTAGTTAAATGTTCAATAGGTCTTACATAAAAATACTCCTAATAATCTACCTGAAAGCTATTAAACACAACCTTCTTTCCTCGTAAGAAGGGTATGGCCATGCTGTATGCCATATACTGAAATGCTTGAAAAGCTTTATATGAAGATGTTCCTCAACAGTTACAAGAAAACTGCTTTCATCCCTGTGTTCGTTCAATGAGTGAATGTTTAGAGATTCTGTCATTCCTGCAAAGGAATGTTTAATATAAGTCTTACATGAAGATGTTTCTAAACAGCTACAAGGAAATTTTTTTAAATATAGTGTTATTACATTGAATAGACATTAAAGATATCCTGTCATGACTGTAGGCAAATGTCTGATAAGACTTGAGCAAAATATTAATAAACAATTACTTGCAAGCTGGGTTCATCACAGTATTCTTTCCTGGCTATGGAGATGATAGCCATTCTGTATGGCATACAGTGATATGTTTGAAGAGCCTTTGATTTATATTCTTAAACAGCTAACAAGCAAGATGGTTTCTTCACAGTGTTCTTTCAGTGAATGAATGTTCTAGATATTGTCACATCTGTGGTGAAATATTTGATATATGATGTTCCTAAACAGCTACCTATAAACTGGATTCAGCATGTGTTCTTTCCTTTTGTGAAAATGATAGTCGCTCTGTGTGGAATATACTTAAGTATTTGAAGTGTATTATGTGCAGATGTTCCTAAACAGTGAAAAGAAGATGGTTTTTGCATAATTTTCTTTCAGATAACAAATGTTATAGACATTGTCACATCTGTAGTCAAATGTTTGATATGATTTATGTGAAAATATCCCTAAACAGCTACCTGTTGGCTTGATTAAGCACAATGCTCTTTCATTGTAAGAAAGTGATAGCTGTTCCATGTGGCATATACTGAAATGTTTGAAATGTCATATGTGAAGATGTTCCTTAAGAGCTACTTGCTGGGTGTTTTCAAGACAATGTTCTTTCAGTGAATGGATGTTATAGATAGTCTATCACACCCGTAGTGAAATGCTGGATAAGTTTTATGAAGATGTCCCTAAGTAGCTACAAGCAAAATGGTTTCACAACAGTGTTCTTACAGACATTGAAGGTTATAGATATTCTGTCATGCCTGTAGTGAAATGTTTGATAAGACTTGCATGAACACTTACATGAAGATGTTTCTAAACAGCCACAAGCAAGCTTTTTCAACACAGTATTTCATTGAATGAATGTAATAATTATCACATTGTGGCTGCAGAGAAACGTTTGATAAGACACACACAAAATGTTCATAAATAGCATGTGCCAGCTGGTTGCATCACAATGTTGTTTAATTTAATGGAAGTGATAATCATTCTGTATAGCATATGATGTGTTTGAATAGCCTTATATAAAGATATTCCTAAAAACTTATGAGCAATCTGGTTTCACCAGAGTGTGTTCCTCAGTGAAGGAATCTTACAGAGATTCTGTCAGAGCAGTAGTGACATGTTTGGTGTTTTGTATGAAGAAACCCTAAATGGCTTCCTGCAAGATGAGTTCAACACAGTGTTATTTCATTTTAAGAAAATGATAGTCATTCTGTTTGGCATAAACTGAAATATTAGAAAAGCCTTATATCAAGATGTTCCTAATTAGCTACCAGCAATCTGGCTTCACAATAGTGTTCTTTCATTGAATGGATGTAATAGATACTTTGTAGTGAAATGTATGATAAGTCTCTTATGAAAAGGTTCCTAAACAGCTGCCTGCAATCTGGCTTCAGCACATTATATCATTGTCTCAAAGTGATATTCATTCAGTATGTCTTATATGGAAACGCTTGAAATGGTGAACATGAAGAAGTTTCTAAATATATACAAGCAAGATTGTTTCTCCACAGTTTTCTTTCAGTGACTGAATGTTACGTATAGTCTGTCACGACTATTGTAAAATGTTTGATGAGTCTTATGTAAAAACGTTCCTAGATAGCTATCTGTGAGCTCTATTTAGCACAGTGTTCTTTCATTGTAGGAAAATGATACCCATTCATTATGGCATATACTGAAATGTGAGAAATGTCTCCAATACAAATGTTCCTAATAATAGCTTCAAGATGCTTTCACCACAGAGTTCTTTCAGTGAAACAATATTGCAGATATTCTGTGACACTTGTAGTGAAGTGTTAGTTAAAACTTACTTGCAAGCTGGATTCAGCACAGTGTTTCTTTCATTGTTTGAAACTCATATTCAATCAGAACAGCAAATATTGAAATGGTTATAATGACTAATATGAAGATGATCCTTAATGGCTGCAAGTAAGATGGTTTCACCACAGTTTTCTCTCAGTGAACAGATGCTATATATATTCTGTCCCGCATGCAATGAAATGTTTGTTAAGTCTTATATGAACATGTTCCTAAACAGCTACCCGCAAACTGGGCTTAGACCAGTGTTCTCACATTGTTAGTAATTGATAGGTCATCTGTAGGGCATATGCTGAAATGTTTGAAATGTCTTATGTGAATATGCCCCTAAACAGCTGTAAGCACATTTGTTTCACCAGAGTTCCTTTAGTGTCTGAATCTTATGGATATTTTTCAAGTCTGTAGTGTAATTTTTTAAGTATTTTATGAAGTTCTTCCTAAACAGATACTAGGAAACAAGGGTTCAGCTCATCCTTCTTTCCTTGAGTGAATATTAAAATCATTCTGTCATGACCATAGCGCAATATTTGTTAAGACTTATAAAAAGATATTTCTAAAAAAACAACTTTCCAGCTGGGTTCTTAACATTGTTCTTTCATTTTATGGAAGTGATAACCATTCTGGATGGAATACACTGAAATGTTTGAAAAGACTTGTATGAAGATACTCCTAAATAGCTACAAGCAATCTGGTTACACCACAGTGTTCTTTCATTTAATAAACTTTATATATAGTCTCCTATAGCTGTAGTGAAATGTTTTATATCATATATGAAAATGTTCCTACAGCTACCTGCAAGCTGGGATCAGCACACTGACTTTTCATTGTAATAAAGTGATAGTTACTTTGTATGGCATACACTGAAATGTCAGAAAAGACTTATATGAGTGTATTTCTAAAGAGATACAAGCAAGCTGGTTTCACAATAGTGATCTTTCATTGAATTAATGTAATAGATATTCTGTCGCACATGTTGTGAAATGTTCAATAAATCTTACATGAAAATGTTACTATAAGTCTACCTGAAAGCTGAGTTAAGTACAATGTTTTTTCATTTTAAGAAAGTATAGCTGTTCTCTATGGCTCATACTGAAATGCTAGAAAAGACTTACATGAAGATGTTCCTTAAAAGCTACAAGGAAGTTGGTTTCACCACAGCATTCTTTCAATGAGGGAATGTTATAGATATTCCATCATGCCCGTAGTGAAATGTTTGATAGGACTTATTTGAAGATTCCCCTAAAGAGCTGCAAGCAAGGTGTTTTCACCACAGCGTTCATTCAGAAAATGAATGTTATACGTATTCTGTCATGCCTCAAGAGAACTATTTGATGTCTTATGTGAGAGTGTTCCTGAACAGCTACAAGCAAGCTTTTTCAACATAGTGTGGTTTCCTTGAATGAATGTTATGGATATCATGTTGCGGCTGTAGAGAAACGTTTGATAAGACATAAATGAAATGCTCATAAAGAGCCACTGGTTTCATCAGAACGTTCTTTCTGGATATGGAAGTGATAGCCATTCTGTAGGCATAATGAAGTGTTTGAAGAGCCTTATACGAAGACATTCCCAAGGCGCCAGAAGTAATCTGGCTTCACCACAGTGTTCTTTCAGTGAACGAGTGTTATAGCTAGTCTGTCATGCCTGTAGTGAAATGTTTAATAAGTCTTATATGAAGAGGTTTCAAACAGCCGCCAGCAAGCCGGGTTTAGCACAGTGTCCTTTAACTGTAAGTAAGTGAGAGCCATTCTGTATGGCATATACTCAAATGTTAGAGAGGTCTTATATGAAGATGTTCCTAAATAGAATCCAACAAGATGTGTTCAGGACAGAATAATTTCATCATAAGATAGTGACAGCCGTTTAGTATGGCATATACAGAAATGCTGAAAAGGACTTAAATGAAGATCTTCCTTAACAGTAAAACCAAGCCACTTTCACCATAGTGTTCTTTCATTGAATGGATGTAATAGATATTCTGTCATGCCTGTAGTTAAATGTTCAATAGGTCTTACATAAAAATACTCCTAATAATCTACCTGAAAGCTATTAAACACAACCTTCTTTCCTCGTAAGAAGGGTATGGCCATGCTGTATGCCATATACTGAAATGCTTGAAAAGCTTTATATGAAGATGTTCCTCAACAGTTACAAGAAAACTGCTTTCATCCCTGTGTTCGTTCAATGAGTGAATGTTTAGAGATTCTGTCATTCCTGCAAAGGAATGTTTAATATAAGTCTTACATGAAGATGTTTCTAAACAGCTACAAGGAAATTTTTTTAAATATAGTGTTATTACATTGAATAGACATTAAAGATATCCTGTCATGACTGTAGGCAAATGTCTGATAAGACTTGAGCAAAATATTAATAAACAATTACTTGCAAGCTGGGTTCATCACAGTATTCTTTCCTGGCTATGGAGATGATAGCCATTCTGTATGGCATACAGTGATATGTTTGAAGAGCCTTTGATTTATATTCTTAAACAGCTAACAAGCAAGATGGTTTCTTCACAGTGTTCTTTCAGTGAATGAATGTTCTAGATATTGTCACATCTGTGGTGAAATATTTGATATATGATGTTCCTAAACAGCTACCTATAAACTGGATTCAGCATGTGTTCTTTCCTTTTGTGAAAATGATAGTCGCTCTGTGTGGAATATACTTAAGTATTTGAAGTGTATTATGTGCAGATGTTCCTAAACAGTGAAAAGAAGATGGTTTTTGCATAATTTTCTTTCAGATAACAAATGTTATAGACATTGTCACATCTGTAGTCAAATGTTTGATATGATTTATGTGAAAATATCCCTAAACAGCTACCTGTTGGCTTGATTAAGCACAATGCTCTTTCATTGTAAGAAAGTGATAGCTGTTCCATGTGGCATATACTGAAATGTTTGAAATGTCATATGTGAAGATGTTCCTTAAGAGCTACTTGCTGGGTGTTTTCAAGACAATGTTCTTTCAGTGAATGGATGTTATAGATAGTCTATCACACCCGTAGTGAAATGCTGGATAAGTTTTATGAAGATGTCCCTAAGTAGCTACAAGCAAAATGGTTTCACAACAGTGTTCTTACAGACATTGAAGGTTATAGATATTCTGTCATGCCTGTAGTGAAATGTTTGATAAGACTTGCATGAACACTTACATGAAGATGTTTCTAAACAGCCACAAGCAAGCTTTTTCAACACAGTATTTCATTGAATGAATGTAATAATTATCACATTGTGGCTGCAGAGAAACGTTTGATAAGACACACACAAAATGTTCATAAATAGCATGTGCCAGCTGGTTGCATCACAATGTTGTTTAATTTAATGGAAGTGATAATCATTCTGTATAGCATATGATGTGTTTGAATAGCCTTATATAAAGATATTCCTAAAAACTTATGAGCAATCTGGTTTCACCAGAGTGTGTTCCTCAGTGAAGGAATCTTACAGAGATTCTGTCAGAGCAGTAGTGACATGTTTGGTGTTTTGTATGAAGAAACCCTAAATGGCTTCCTGCAAGATGAGTTCAACACAGTGTTATTTCATTTTAAGAAAATGATAGTCATTCTGTTTGGCATAAACTGAAATATTAGAAAAGCCTTATATCAAGAGGTTCCTAATTAGCTACCAGCAATCTGGCTTCACAATAGTGTTCTTTCATTGAATGGATGTAATAGATACTTTGTAGTGAAATGTATGATAAGTCTCTTATGAAAAGGTTCCTAAACAGCTGCCTGCAATCTGGCTTCAGCACATTATATCATTGTCTCAAAGTGATATTCATTCAGTATGTCTTATATGGAAACGCTTGAAATGGTGAACATGAAGAAGTTTCTAAATATATACAAGCAAGATTGTTTCTCCACAGTTTTCTTTCAGTGACTGAATGTTACGTATAGTCTGTCACGACTATTGTAAAATGTTTGATGAGTCTTATGTAAAAACGTTCCTAGATAGCTATCTGTGAGCTCTATTTAGCACAGTGTTCTTTCATTGTAGGAAAATGATACCCATTCATTATGGCATATACTGAAATGTGAGAAATGTCTCCAATACAAATGTTCCTAATAATAGCTTCAAGATGCTTTCACCACAGAGTTCTTTCAGTGAAACAATATTGCAGATATTCTGTGACACTTGTAGTGAAGTGTTAGTTAAAACTTACTTGCAAGCTGGATTCAGCACAGTGTTTCTTTCATTGTTTGAAACTCATATTCAATCAGAACAGCAAATATTGAAATGGTTATAATGACTAATATGAAGATGATCCTTAATGGCTGCAAGTAAGATGGTTTCACCACAGTTTTCTCTCAGTGAACAGATGCTATATATATTCTGTCCCGCATGCAATGAAATGTTTGTTAAGTCTTATATGAACATGTTCCTAAACAGCTACCCGCAAACTGGGCTTAGACCAGTGTTCTCACATTGTTAGTAATTGATAGGTCATCTGTAGGGCATATGCTGAAATGTTTGAAATGTCTTATGTGAATATGCCCGTAAACAGCTGTAAGCACATTTGTTTCACCAGAGTTCCTTTAGTGTCTGAATCTTATGGATATTTTTCAAGTCTGTAGTGTAATTTTTTAAGTATTTTATGAAGTTCTTCCTAAACAGATACTAGGAAACAAGGGTTCAGCTCATCCTTCTTTCCTTGAGTGAATATTAAAATCATTCTGTCATGACCATAGCGCAATATTTGTTAAGACTTATAAAAAGATATTTCTAAAAAAACAACTTTCCAGCTGGGTTCTTAACATTGTTCTTTCATTTTATGGAAGTGATAACCATTCTGGATGGAATACACTGAAATGTTTGAAAAGACTTGTATGAAGATACTCCTAAATAGCTACAAGCAATCTGGTTACACCACAGTGTTCTTTCATTTAATAAACTTTATATATAGTCTCCTATAGCTGTAGTGAAATGTTTTATATCATATATGAAAATGTTCCTACAGCTACCTGCAAGCTGGGATCAGCACACTGACTTTTCATTGTAATAAAGTGATAGTTACTTTGTATGGCATACACTGAAATGTCAGAAAAGACTTATATGAGTGTATTTCTAAAGAGATACAAGCAAGCTGGTTTCACAATAGTGATCTTTCATTGAATTAATGTAATAGATATTCTGTCGCACATGTTGTGAAATGTTCAATAAATCTTACATGAAAATGTTACTATAAGTCTACCTGAAAGCTGAGTTAAGTACAATGTTTTTTCATTTTAAGAAAGTATAGCTGTTCTCTATGGCTCATACTGAAATGCTAGAAAAGACTTACATGAAGATGTTCCTTAAAAGCTACAAGGAAGTTGGTTTCACCACAGCATTCTTTCAATGAGGGAATGTTATAGATATTCCATCATGCCCGTAGTGAAATGTTTGATAGGACTTATTTGAAGATTCCCCTAAAGAGCTGCAAGCAAGGTGTTTTCACCACAGCGTTCATTCAGAAAATGAATGTTATACGTATTCTGTCATGCCTCAAGAGAACTATTTGATGTCTTATGTGAGAGTGTTCCTGAACAGCTACAAGCAAGCTTTTTCAACATAGTGTGGTTTCCTTGAATGAATGTTATGGATATCATGTTGCGGCTGTAGAGAAACGTTTGATAAGACATAAATGAAATGCTCATAAAGAGCCACTGGTTTCATCAGAACGTTCTTTCTGGATATGGAAGTGATAGCCATTCTGTAGGCATAATGAAGTGTTTGAAGAGCCTTATACGAAGACATTCCCAAGGCGCCAGAAGTAATCTGGCTTCACCACAGTGTTCTTTCAGTGAACGAGTGTTATAGCTAGTCTGTCATGCCTGTAGTGAAATGTTTAATAAGTCTTATATGAAGAGGTTTCAAACAGCCGCCAGCAAGCCGGGTTTAGCACAGTGTCCTTTAACTGTAAGTAAGTGAGAGCCATTCTGTATGGCATATACTCAAATGTTAGAGAGGTCTTATATGAAGATGTTCCTAAATAGAATCCAACAAGATGTGTTCAGGACAGAATAATTTCATCATAAGATAGTGACAGCCGTTTAGTATGGCATATACAGAAATGCTGAAAAGGACTTAAATGAAGATCTTCCTTAACAGTAAAACCAAGCCACTTTCACCATAGTGTTCTTTCATTGAATGGATGTAATAGATATTCTGTCATGCCTGTAGTTAAATGTTCAATAGGTCTTACATAAAAATACTCCTAATAATCTACCTGAAAGCTATTAAACACAACCTTCTTTCCTCGTAAGAAGGGTATGGCCATGCTGTATGCCATATACTGAAATGCTTGAAAAGCTTTATATGAAGATGTTCCTCAACAGTTACAAGAAAACTGCTTTCATCCCTGTGTTCGTTCAATGAGTGAATGTTTAGAGATTCTGTCATTCCTGCAAAGGAATGTTTAATATAAGTCTTACATGAAGATGTTTCTAAACAGCTACAAGGAAATTTTTTTAAATATAGTGTTATTACATTGAATAGACATTAAAGATATCCTGTCATGACTGTAGGCAAATGTCTGATAAGACTTGAGCAAAATATTAATAAACAATTACTTGCAAGCTGGGTTCATCACAGTATTCTTTCCTGGCTATGGAGATGATAGCCATTCTGTATGGCATACAGTGATATGTTTGAAGAGCCTTTGATTTATATTCTTAAACAGCTAACAAGCAAGATGGTTTCTTCACAGTGTTCTTTCAGTGAATGAATGTTCTAGATATTGTCACATCTGTGGTGAAATATTTGATATATGATGTTCCTAAACAGCTACCTATAAACTGGATTCAGCATGTGTTCTTTCCTTTTGTGAAAATGATAGTCGCTCTGTGTGGAATATACTTAAGTATTTGAAGTGTATTATGTGCAGATGTTCCTAAACAGTGAAAAGAAGATGGTTTTTGCATAATTTTCTTTCAGATAACAAATGTTATAGACATTGTCACATCTGTAGTCAAATGTTTGATATGATTTATGTGAAAATATCCCTAAACAGCTACCTGTTGGCTTGATTAAGCACAATGCTCTTTCATTGTAAGAAAGTGATAGCTGTTCCATGTGGCATATACTGAAATGTTTGAAATGTCATATGTGAAGATGTTCCTTAAGAGCTACTTGCTGGGTGTTTTCAAGACAATGTTCTTTCAGTGAATGGATGTTATAGATAGTCTATCACACCCGTAGTGAAATGCTGGATAAGTTTTATGAAGATGTCCCTAAGTAGCTACAAGCAAAATGGTTTCACAACAGTGTTCTTACAGACATTGAAGGTTATAGATATTCTGTCATGCCTGTAGTGAAATGTTTGATAAGACTTGCATGAACACTTACATGAAGATGTTTCTAAACAGCCACAAGCAAGCTTTTTCAACACAGTATTTCATTGAATGAATGTAATAATTATCACATTGTGGCTGCAGAGAAACGTTTGATAAGACACACACAAAATGTTCATAAATAGCATGTGCCAGCTGGTTGCATCACAATGTTGTTTAATTTAATGGAAGTGATAATCATTCTGTATAGCATATGATGTGTTTGAATAGCCTTATATAAAGATATTCCTAAAAACTTATGAGCAATCTGGTTTCACCAGAGTGTGTTCCTCAGTGAAGGAATCTTACAGAGATTCTGTCAGAGCAGTAGTGACATGTTTGGTGTTTTGTATGAAGAAACCCTAAATGGCTTCCTGCAAGATGAGTTCAACACAGTGTTATTTCATTTTAAGAAAATGATAGTCATTCTGTTTGGCATAAACTGAAATATTAGAAAAGCCTTATATCAAGAGGTTCCTAATTAGCTACCAGCAATCTGGCTTCACAATAGTGTTCTTTCATTGAATGGATGTAATAGATACTTTGTAGTGAAATGTATGATAAGTCTCTTATGAAAAGGTTCCTAAACAGCTGCCTGCAATCTGGCTTCAGCACATTATATCATTGTCTCAAAGTGATATTCATTCAGTATGTCTTATATGGAAACGCTTGAAATGGTGAACATGAAGAAGTTTCTAAATATATACAAGCAAGATTGTTTCTCCACAGTTTTCTTTCAGTGACTGAATGTTACGTATAGTCTGTCACGACTATTGTAAAATGTTTGATGAGTCTTATGTAAAAACGTTCCTAGATAGCTATCTGTGAGCTCTATTTAGCACAGTGTTCTTTCATTGTAGGAAAATGATACCCATTCATTATGGCATATACTGAAATGTGAGAAATGTCTCCAATACAAATGTTCCTAATAATAGCTTCAAGATGCTTTCACCACAGAGTTCTTTCAGTGAAACAATATTGCAGATATTCTGTGACACTTGTAGTGAAGTGTTAGTTAAAACTTACTTGCAAGCTGGATTCAGCACAGTGTTTCTTTCATTGTTTGAAACTCATATTCAATCAGAACAGCAAATATTGAAATGGTTATAATGACTAATATGAAGATGATCCTTAATGGCTGCAAGTAAGATGGTTTCACCACAGTTTTCTCTCAGTGAACAGATGCTATATATATTCTGTCCCGCATGTAATGAAATGTTTGTTAAGTCTTATATGAACATGTTCCTAAACAGCTACCCGCAAACTGGGCTTAGACCAGTGTTCTCACATTGTTAGTAATTGATAGGTCATCTGTAGGGCATATGCTGAAATGTTTGAAATGTCTTATGTGAATATGCCCGTAAACAGCTGTAAGCACATTTGTTTCACCAGAGTTCCTTTAGTGTCTGAATCTTATGGATATTTTTCAAGTCTGTAGTGTAATTTTTTAAGTATTTTATGAAGTTCTTCCTAAACAGATACTAGGAAACAAGGGTTCAGCTCATCCTTCTTTCCTTGAGTGAATATTAAAATCATTCTGTCATGACCATAGCGCAATATTTGCTAAGACTTATAAAAAGATATTTCTAAAAAAACAACTTTCCAGCTGGGTTCTTAACATTGTTCTTTCATTTTATGGAAGTGATAACCATTCTGGATGGAATACACTGAAATGTTTGAAAAGACTTGTATGAAGATACTCCTAAATAGCTACAAGCAATCTGGTTACACCACAGTGTTCTTTCATTTAATAAACTTTATATATAGTCTCCTATAGCTGTAGTGAAATGTTTTATATCATATATGAAAATGTTCCTACAGCTACCTGCAAGCTGGGATCAGCACACTGACTTTTCATTGTAATAAAGTGATAGTTACTTTGTATGGCATACACTGAAATGTCAGAAAAGACTTATATGAGTGTATTTCTAAAGAGATACAAGCAAGCTGGTTTCACAATAGTGATCTTTCATTGAATTAATGTAATAGATATTCTGTCGCACATGTTGTGAAATTTTCAATAAATCTTACATGAAAATGTTACTATAAGTCTACCTGAAAGCTGAGTTAAGTACAATGTTTTTTCATTTTAAGAAAGTATAGCTGTTCTCTATGGCTCATACTGAAATGCTAGAAAAGACTTACATGAAGATGTTCCTTAAAAGCTACAAGGAAGTTGGTTTCACCACAGCATTCTTTCAATGAGGGAATGTTATAGATATTCCATCATGCCCGTAGTGAAATGTTTGATAGGACTTATTTGAAGATTCCCCTAAAGAGCTGCAAGCAAGGTGTTTTCACCACAGCGTTCATTCAGAAAATGAATGTTATACGTATTCTGTCATGCCTCAAGAGAACTATTTGATGTCTTATGTGAGAGTGTTCCTGAACAGCTACAAGCAAGCTTTTTCAACATAGTGTGGTTTCCTTGAATGAATGTTATGGATATCATGTTGCGGCTGTAGAGAAACGTTTGATAAGACATAAATGAAATGCTCATAAAGAGCCACTGGTTTCATCAGAACGTTCTTTCTGGATATGGAAGTGATAGCCATTCTGTAGGCATAATGAAGTGTTTGAAGAGCCTTATACGAAGACATTCCCAAGGCGCCAGAAGTAATCTGGCTTCACCACAGTGTTCTTTCAGTGAACGAGTGTTATAGCTAGTCTGTCATGCCTGTAGTGAAATGTTTAATAAGTCTTATATGAAGAGGTTTCAAACAGCCGCCAGCAAGCCGGGTTTAGCACAGTGTCCTTTAACTGTAAGTAAGTGAGAGCCATTCTGTATGGCATATACTCAAATGTTAGAGAGGTCTTATATGAAGATGTTCCTAAATAGAATCCAACAAGATGTGTTCAGGACAGAATAATTTCATCATAAGATAGTGACAGCCGTTTAGTATGGCATATACAGAAATGCTGAAAAGGACTTAAATGAAGATCTTCCTTAACAGTAAAACCAAGCCACTTTCACCATAGTGTTCTTTCATTGAATGGATGTAATAGATATTCTGTCATGCCTGTAGTTAAATGTTCAATAGGTCTTACATAAAAATACTCCTAATAATCTACCTGAAAGCTATTAAACACAACCTTCTTTCCTCGTAAGAAGGGTATGGCCATGCTGTATGCCATATACTGAAATGCTTGAAAAGCTTTATATGAAGATGTTCCTCAACAGTTACAAGAAAACTGCTTTCATCCCTGTGTTCGTTCAATGAGTGAATGTTTAGAGATTCTGTCATTCCTGCAAAGGAATGTTTAATATAAGTCTTACATGAAGATGTTTCTAAACAGCTACAAGGAAATTTTTTTAAATATAGTGTTATTACATTGAATAGACATTAAAGATATCCTGTCATGACTGTAGGCAAATGTCTGATAAGACTTGAGCAAAATATTAATAAACAATTACTTGCAAGCTGGGTTCATCACAGTATTCTTTCCTGGCTATGGAGATGATAGCCATTCTGTATGGCATACAGTGATATGTTTGAAGAGCCTTTGATTTATATTCTTAAACAGCTAACAAGCAAGATGGTTTCTTCACAGTGTTCTTTCAGTGAATGAATGTTCTAGATATTGTCACATCTGTGGTGAAATATTTGATATATGATGTTCCTAAACAGCTACCTATAAACTGGATTCAGCATGTGTTCTTTCCTTTTGTGAAAATGATAGTCGCTCTGTGTGGAATATACTTAAGTATTTGAAGTGTATTATGTGCAGATGTTCCTAAACAGTGAAAAGAAGATGGTTTTTGCATAATTTTCTTTCAGATAACAAATGTTATAGACATTGTCACATCTGTAGTCAAATGTTTGATATGATTTATGTGAAAATATCCCTAAACAGCTACCTGTTGGCTTGATTAAGCACAATGCTCTTTCATTGTAAGAAAGTGATAGCTGTTCCATGTGGCATATACTGAAATGTTTGAAATGTCATATGTGAAGATGTTCCTTAAGAGCTACTTGCTGGGTGTTTTCAAGACAATGTTCTTTCAGTGAATGGATGTTATAGATAGTCTATCACACCCGTAGTGAAATGCTGGATAAGTTTTATGAAGATGTCCCTAAGTAGCTACAAGCAAAATGGTTTCACAACAGTGTTCTTACAGACATTGAAGGTTATAGATATTCTGTCATGCCTGTAGTGAAATGTTTGATAAGACTTGCATGAACACTTACATGAAGATGTTTCTAAACAGCCACAAGCAAGCTTTTTCAACACAGTATTTCATTGAATGAATGTAATAATTATCACATTGTGGCTGCAGAGAAACGTTTGATAAGACACACACAAAATGTTCATAAATAGCATGTGCCAGCTGGTTGCATCACAATGTTGTTTAATTTAATGGAAGTGATAATCATTCTGTATAGCATATGATGTGTTTGAATAGCCTTATATAAAGATATTCCTAAAAACTTATGAGCAATCTGGTTTCACCAGAGTGTGTTCCTCAGTGAAGGAATCTTACAGAGATTCTGTCAGAGCAGTAGTGACATGTTTGGTGTTTTGTATGAAGAAACCCTAAATGGCTTCCTGCAAGATGAGTTCAACACAGTGTTATTTCATTTTAAGAAAATGATAGTCATTCTGTTTGGCATAAACTGAAATATTAGAAAAGCCTTATATCAAGAGGTTCCTAATTAGCTACCAGCAATCTGGCTTCACAATAGTGTTCTTTCATTGAATGGATGTAATAGATACTTTGTAGTGAAATGTATGATAAGTCTCTTATGAAAAGGTTCCTAAACAGCTGCCTGCAATCTGGCTTCAGCACATTATATCATTGTCTCAAAGTGATATTCATTCAGTATGTCTTATATGGAAACGCTTGAAATGGTGAACATGAAGAAGTTTCTAAATATATACAAGCAAGATTGTTTCTCCACAGTTTTCTTTCAGTGACTGAATGTTACGTATAGTCTGTCACGACTATTGTAAAATGTTTGATGAGTCTTATGTAAAAACGTTCCTAGATAGCTATCTGTGAGCTCTATTTAGCACAGTGTTCTTTCATTGTAGGAAAATGATACCCATTCATTATGGCATATACTGAAATGTGAGAAATGTCTCCAATACAAATGTTCCTAATAATAGCTTCAAGATGCTTTCACCACAGAGTTCTTTCAGTGAAACAATATTGCAGATATTCTGTGACACTTGTAGTGAAGTGTTAGTTAAAACTTACTTGCAAGCTGGATTCAGCACAGTGTTTCTTTCATTGTTTGAAACTCATATTCAATCAGAACAGCAAATATTGAAATGGTTATAATGACTAATATGAAGATGATCCTTAATGGCTGCAAGTAAGATGGTTTCACCACAGTTTTCTCTCAGTGAACAGATGCTATATATATTCTGTCCCACATGTAATGAAATGTTTGTTAAGTCTTATATGAACATGTTCCTAAACAGCTACCCGCAAACTGGGCTTAGACCAGTGTTCTCACATTGTTAGTAATTGATAGGTCATCTGTAGGGCATATGCTGAAATGTTTGAAATGTCTTATGTGAATATGCCCGTAAACAGCTGTAAGCACATTTGTTTCACCAGAGTTCCTTTAGTGTCTGAATCTTATGGATATTTTTCAAGTCTGTAGTGTAATTTTTTAAGTATTTTATGAAGTTCTTCCTAAACAGATACTAGGAAACAAGGGTTCAGCTCATCCTTCTTTCCTTGAGTGAATATTAAAATCATTCTGTCATGACCATAGCGCAATATTTGCTAAGACTTATAAAAAGATATTTCTAAAAAAACAACTTTCCAGCTGGGTTCTTAACATTGTTCTTTCATTTTATGGAAGTGATAACCATTCTGGATGGAATACACTGAAATGTTTGAAAAGACTTGTATGAAGATACTCCTAAATAGCTACAAGCAATCTGGTTACACCACAGTGTTCTTTCATTTAATAAACTTTATATATAGTCTCCTATAGCTGTAGTGAAATGTTTTATATCATATATGAAAATGTTCCTACAGCTACCTGCAAGCTGGGATCAGCACACTGACTTTTCATTGTAATAAAGTGATAGTTACTTTGTATGGCATACACTGAAATGTCAGAAAAGACTTATATGAGTGTATTTCTAAAGAGATACAAGCAAGCTGGTTTCACAATAGTGATCTTTCATTGAATTAATGTAATAGATATTCTGTCGCACATGTTGTGAAATTTTCAATAAATCTTACATGAAAATGTTACTATAAGTCTACCTGAAAGCTGAGTTAAGTACAATGTTTTTTCATTTTAAGAAAGTATAGCTGTTCTCTATGGCTCATACTGAAATGCTAGAAAAGACTTACATGAAGATGTTCCTTAAAAGCTACAAGGAAGTTGGTTTCACCACAGCATTCTTTCAATGAGGGAATGTTATAGATATTCCATCATGCCCGTAGTGAAATGTTTGATAGGACTTATTTGAAGATTCCCCTAAAGAGCTGCAAGCAAGGTGTTTTCACCACAGCGTTCATTCAGAAAATGAATGTTATACGTATTCTGTCATGCCTCAAGAGAACTATTTGATGTCTTATGTGAGAGTGTTCCTGAACAGCTACAAGCAAGCTTTTTCAACATAGTGTGGTTTCCTTGAATGAATGTTATGGATATCATGTTGCGGCTGTAGAGAAACGTTTGATAAGACATAAATGAAATGCTCATAAAGAGCCACTGGTTTCATCAGAACGTTCTTTCTGGATATGGAAGTGATAGCCATTCTGTAGGCATAATGAAGTGTTTGAAGAGCCTTATACGAAGACATTCCCAAGGCGCCAGAAGTAATCTGGCTTCACCACAGTGTTCTTTCAGTGAACGAGTGTTATAGCTAGTCTGTCATGCCTGTAGTGAAATGTTTAATAAGTCTTATATGAAGAGGTTTCAAACAGCCGCCAGCAAGCCGGGTTTAGCACAGTGTCCTTTAACTGTAAGTAAGTGAGAGCCATTCTGTATGGCATATACTCAAATGTTAGAGAGGTCTTATATGAAGATGTTCCTAAATAGAATCCAACAAGATGTGTTCAGGACAGAATAATTTCATCATAAGATAGTGACAGCCGTTTAGTATGGCATATACAGAAATGCTGAAAAGGACTTAAATGAAGATCTTCCTTAACAGTAAAACCAAGCCACTTTCACCATAGTGTTCTTTCATTGAATGGATGTAATAGATATTCTGTCATGCCTGTAGTTAAATGTTCAATAGGTCTTACATAAAAATACTCCTAATAATCTACCTGAAAGCTATTAAACACAACCTTCTTTCCTCGTAAGAAGGGTATGGCCATGCTGTATGCCATATACTGAAATGCTTGAAAAGCTTTATATGAAGATGTTCCTCAACAGTTACAAGAAAACTGCTTTCATCCCTGTGTTCGTTCAATGAGTGAATGTTTAGAGATTCTGTCATTCCTGCAAAGGAATGTTTAATATAAGTCTTACATGAAGATGTTTCTAAACAGCTACAAGGAAATTTTTTTAAATATAGTGTTATTACATTGAATAGACATTAAAGATATCCTGTCATGACTGTAGGCAAATGTCTGATAAGACTTGAGCAAAATATTAATAAACAATTACTTGCAAGCTGGGTTCATCACAGTATTCTTTCCTGGCTATGGAGATGATAGCCATTCTGTATGGCATACAGTGATATGTTTGAAGAGCCTTTGATTTATATTCTTAAACAGCTAACAAGCAAGATGGTTTCTTCACAGTGTTCTTTCAGTGAATGAATGTTCTAGATATTGTCACATCTGTGGTGAAATATTTGATATATGATGTTCCTAAACAGCTACCTATAAACTGGATTCAGCATGTGTTCTTTCCTTTTGTGAAAATGATAGTCGCTCTGTGTGGAATATACTTAAGTATTTGAAGTGTATTATGTGCAGATGTTCCTAAACAGTGAAAAGAAGATGGTTTTTGCATAATTTTCTTTCAGATAACAAATGTTATAGACATTGTCACATCTGTAGTCAAATGTTTGATATGATTTATGTGAAAATATCCCTAAACAGCTACCTGTTGGCTTGATTAAGCACAATGCTCTTTCATTGTAAGAAAGTGATAGCTGTTCCATGTGGCATATACTGAAATGTTTGAAATGTCATATGTGAAGATGTTCCTTAAGAGCTACTTGCTGGGTGTTTTCAAGACAATGTTCTTTCAGTGAATGGATGTTATAGATAGTCTATCACACCCGTAGTGAAATGCTGGATAAGTTTTATGAAGATGTCCCTAAGTAGCTACAAGCAAAATGGTTTCACAACAGTGTTCTTACAGACATTGAAGGTTATAGATATTCTGTCATGCCTGTAGTGAAATGTTTGATAAGACTTGCATGAACACTTACATGAAGATGTTTCTAAACAGCCACAAGCAAGCTTTTTCAACACAGTATTTCATTGAATGAATGTAATAATTATCACATTGTGGCTGCAGAGAAACGTTTGATAAGACACACACAAAATGTTCATAAATAGCATGTGCCAGCTGGTTGCATCACAATGTTGTTTAATTTAATGGAAGTGATAATCATTCTGTATAGCATATGATGTGTTTGAATAGCCTTATATAAAGATATTCCTAAAAACTTATGAGCAATCTGGTTTCACCAGAGTGTGTTCCTCAGTGAAGGAATCTTACAGAGATTCTGTCAGAGCAGTAGTGACATGTTTGGTGTTTTGTATGAAGAAACCCTAAATGGCTTCCTGCAAGATGAGTTCAACACAGTGTTATTTCATTTTAAGAAAATGATAGTCATTCTGTTTGGCATAAACTGAAATATTAGAAAAGCCTTATATCAAGATGTTCCTAATTAGCTACCAGCAATCTGGCTTCACAATAGTGTTCTTTCATTGAATGGATGTAATAGATACTTTGTAGTGAAATGTATGATAAGTCTCTTATGAAAAGGTTCCTAAACAGCTGCCTGCAATCTGGCTTCAGCACATTATATCATTGTCTCAAAGTGATATTCATTCAGTATGTCTTATATGGAAACGCTTGAAATGGTGAACATGAAGAAGTTTCTAAATATATACAAGCAAGATTGTTTCTCCACAGTTTTCTTTCAGTGACTGAATGTTACGTATAGTCTGTCACGACTATTGTAAAATGTTTGATGAGTCTTATGTAAAAACGTTCCTAGATAGCTATCTGTGAGCTCTATTTAGCACAGTGTTCTTTCATTGTAGGAAAATGATACCCATTCATTATGGCATATACTGAAATGTGAGAAATGTCTCCAATACAAATGTTCCTAATAATAGCTTCAAGATGCTTTCACCACAGAGTTCTTTCAGTGAAACAATATTGCAGATATTCTGTGACACTTGTAGTGAAGTGTTAGTTAAAACTTACTTGCAAGCTGGATTCAGCACAGTGTTTCTTTCATTGTTTGAAACTCATATTCAATCAGAACAGCAAATATTGAAATGGTTATAATGACTAATATGAAGATGATCCTTAATGGCTGCAAGTAAGATGGTTTCACCACAGTTTTCTCTCAGTGAACAGATGCTATATATATTCTGTCCCGCATGCAATGAAATGTTTGTTAAGTCTTATATGAACATGTTCCTAAACAGCTACCCGCAAACTGGGCTTAGACCAGTGTTCTCACATTGTTAGTAATTGATAGGTCATCTGTAGGGCATATGCTGAAATGTTTGAAATGTCTTATGTGAATATGCCCCTAAACAGCTGTAAGCACATTTGTTTCACCAGAGTTCCTTTAGTGTCTGAATCTTATGGATATTTTTCAAGTCTGTAGTGTAATTTTTTAAGTATTTTATGAAGTTCTTCCTAAACAGATACTAGGAAACAAGGGTTCAGCTCATCCTTCTTTCCTTGAGTGAATATTAAAATCATTCTGTCATGACCCTAGCGCAATATTTGTTAAGACTTATAAAAAGATATTTCTAAAAAAACAACTTTCCAGCTGGGTTCTTAACATTGTTCTTTCATTTTATGGAAGTGATAACCATTCTGGATGGAATACACTGAAATGTTTGAAAAGACTTGTATGAAGATACTCCTAAATAGCTACAAGCAATCTGGTTACACCACAGTGTTCTTTCATTTAATAAACTTTATATATAGTCTCCTATAGCTGTAGTGAAATGTTTTATATCATATATGAAAATGTTCCTACAGCTACCTGCAAGCTGGGATCAGCACACTGACTTTTCATTGTAATAAAGTGATAGTTACTTTGTATGGCATACACTGAAATGTCAGAAAAGACTTATATGAGTGTATTTCTAAAGAGATACAAGCAAGCTGGTTTCACAATAGTGATCTTTCATTGAATTAATGTAATAGATATTCTGTCGCACATGTTGTGAAATGTTCAATAAATCTTACATGAAAATGTTACTATAAGTCTACCTGAAAGCTGAGTTAAGTACAATGTTTTTTCATTTTAAGAAAGTATAGCTGTTCTCTATGGCTCATACTGAAATGCTAGAAAAGACTTACATGAAGATGTTCCTTAAAAGCTACAAGGAAGTTGGTTTCACCACAGCATTCTTTCAATGAGGGAATGTTATAGATATTCCATCATGCCCGTAGTGAAATGTTTGATAGGACTTATTTGAAGATTCCCCTAAAGAGCTGCAAGCAAGGTGTTTTCACCACAGCGTTCATTCAGAAAATGAATGTTATACGTATTCTGTCATGCCTCAAGAGAACTATTTGATGTCTTATGTGAGAGTGTTCCTGAACAGCTACAAGCAAGCTTTTTCAACATAGTGTGGTTTCCTTGAATGAATGTTATGGATATCATGTTGCGGCTGTAGAGAAACGTTTGATAAGACATAAATGAAATGCTCATAAAGAGCCACTGGTTTCATCAGAACGTTCTTTCTGGATATGGAAGTGATAGCCATTCTGTAGGCATAATGAAGTGTTTGAAGAGCCTTATACGAAGACATTCCCAAGGCGCCAGAAGTAATCTGGCTTCACCACAGTGTTCTTTCAGTGAACGAGTGTTATAGCTAGTCTGTCATGCCTGTAGTGAAATGTTTAATAAGTCTTATATGAAGAGGTTTCAAACAGCCGCCAGCAAGCCGGGTTTAGCACAGTGTCCTTTAACTGTAAGTAAGTGAGAGCCATTCTGTATGGCATATACTCAAATGTTAGAGAGGTCTTATATGAAGATGTTCCTAAATAGAATCCAACAAGATGTGTTCAGGACAGAATAATTTCATCATAAGATAGTGACAGCCGTTTAGTATGGCATATACAGAAATGCTGAAAAGGACTTAAATGAAGATCTTCCTTAACAGTAAAACCAAGCCACTTTCACCATAGTGTTCTTTCATTGAATGGATGTAATAGATATTCTGTCATGCCTGTAGTTAAATGTTCAATAGGTCTTACATAAAAATACTCCTAATAATCTACCTGAAAGCTATTAAACACAACCTTCTTTCCTCGTAAGAAGGGTATGGCCATGCTGTATGCCATATACTGAAATGCTTGAAAAGCTTTATATGAAGATGTTCCTCAACAGTTACAAGAAAACTGCTTTCATCCCTGTGTTCGTTCAATGAGTGAATGTTTAGAGATTCTGTCATTCCTGCAAAGGAATGTTTAATATAAGTCTTACATGAAGATGTTTCTAAACAGCTACAAGGAAATTTTTTTAAATATAGTGTTATTACATTGAATAGACATTAAAGATATCCTGTCATGACTGTAGGCAAATGTCTGATAAGACTTGAGCAAAATATTAATAAACAATTACTTGCAAGCTGGGTTCATCACAGTATTCTTTCCTGGCTATGGAGATGATAGCCATTCTGTATGGCATACAGTGATATGTTTGAAGAGCCTTTGATTTATATTCTTAAACAGCTAACAAGCAAGATGGTTTCTTCACAGTGTTCTTTCAGTGAATGAATGTTCTAGATATTGTCACATCTGTGGTGAAATATTTGATATATGATGTTCCTAAACAGCTACCTATAAACTGGATTCAGCATGTGTTCTTTCCTTTTGTGAAAATGATAGTCGCTCTGTGTGGAATATACTTAAGTATTTGAAGTGTATTATGTGCAGATGTTCCTAAACAGTGAAAAGAAGATGGTTTTTGCATAATTTTCTTTCAGATAACAAATGTTATAGACATTGTCACATCTGTAGTCAAATGTTTGATATGATTTATGTGAAAATATCCCTAAACAGCTACCTGTTGGCTTGATTAAGCACAATGCTCTTTCATTGTAAGAAAGTGATAGCTGTTCCATGTGGCATATACTGAAATGTTTGAAATGTCATATGTGAAGATGTTCCTTAAGAGCTACTTGCTGGGTGTTTTCAAGACAATGTTCTTTCAGTGAATGGATGTTATAGATAGTCTATCACACCCGTAGTGAAATGCTGGATAAGTTTTATGAAGATGTCCCTAAGTAGCTACAAGCAAAATGGTTTCACAACAGTGTTCTTACAGACATTGAAGGTTATAGATATTCTGTCATGCCTGTAGTGAAATGTTTGATAAGACTTGCATGAACACTTACATGAAGATGTTTCTAAACAGCCACAAGCAAGCTTTTTCAACACAGTATTTCATTGAATGAATGTAATAATTATCACATTGTGGCTGCAGAGAAACGTTTGATAAGACACACACAAAATGTTCATAAATAGCATGTGCCAGCTGGTTGCATCACAATGTTGTTTAATTTAATGGAAGTGATAATCATTCTGTATAGCATATGATGTGTTTGAATAGCCTTATATAAAGATATTCCTAAAAACTTATGAGCAATCTGGTTTCACCAGAGTGTGTTCCTCAGTGAAGGAATCTTACAGAGATTCTGTCAGAGCAGTAGTGACATGTTTGGTGTTTTGTATGAAGAAACCCTAAATGGCTTCCTGCAAGATGAGTTCAACACAGTGTTATTTCATTTTAAGAAAATGATAGTCATTCTGTTTGGCATAAACTGAAATATTAGAAAAGCCTTATATCAAGAGGTTCCTAATTAGCTACCAGCAATCTGGCTTCACAATAGTGTTCTTTCATTGAATGGATGTAATAGATACTTTGTAGTGAAATGTATGATAAGTCTCTTATGAAAAGGTTCCTAAACAGCTGCCTGCAATCTGGCTTCAGCACATTATATCATTGTCTCAAAGTGATATTCATTCAGTATGTCTTATATGGAAACGCTTGAAATGGTGAACATGAAGAAGTTTCTAAATATATACAAGCAAGATTGTTTCTCCACAGTTTTCTTTCAGTGACTGAATGTTACGTATAGTCTGTCACGACTATTGTAAAATGTTTGATGAGTCTTATGTAAAAACGTTCCTAGATAGCTATCTGTGAGCTCTATTTAGCACAGTGTTCTTTCATTGTAGGAAAATGATACCCATTCATTATGGCATATACTGAAATGTGAGAAATGTCTCCAATACAAATGTTCCTAATAATAGCTTCAAGATGCTTTCACCACAGAGTTCTTTCAGTGAAACAATATTGCAGATATTCTGTGACACTTGTAGTGAAGTGTTAGTTAAAACTTACTTGCAAGCTGGATTCAGCACAGTGTTTCTTTCATTGTTTGAAACTCATATTCAATCAGAACAGCAAATATTGAAATGGTTATAATGACTAATATGAAGATGATCCTTAATGGCTGCAAGTAAGATGGTTTCACCACAGTTTTCTCTCAGTGAACAGATGCTATATATATTCTGTCCCACATGTAATGAAATGTTTGTTAAGTCTTATATGAACATGTTCCTAAACAGCTACCCGCAAACTGGGCTTAGACCAGTGTTCTCACATTGTTAGTAATTGATAGGTCATCTGTAGGGCATATGCTGAAATGTTTGAAATGTCTTATGTGAATATGCCCGTAAACAGCTGTAAGCACATTTGTTTCACCAGAGTTCCTTTAGTGTCTGAATCTTATGGATATTTTTCAAGTCTGTAGTGTAATTTTTTAAGTATTTTATGAAGTTCTTCCTAAACAGATACTAGGAAACAAGGGTTCAGCTCATCCTTCTTTCCTTGAGTGAATATTAAAATCATTCTGTCATGACCATAGCGCAATATTTGCTAAGACTTATAAAAAGATATTTCTAAAAAAACAACTTTCCAGCTGGGTTCTTAACATTGTTCTTTCATTTTATGGAAGTGATAACCATTCTGGATGGAATACACTGAAATGTTTGAAAAGACTTGTATGAAGATACTCCTAAATAGCTACAAGCAATCTGGTTACACCACAGTGTTCTTTCATTTAATAAACTTTATATATAGTCTCCTATAGCTGTAGTGAAATGTTTTATATCATATATGAAAATGTTCCTACAGCTACCTGCAAGCTGGGATCAGCACACTGACTTTTCATTGTAATAAAGTGATAGTTACTTTGTATGGCATACACTGAAATGTCAGAAAAGACTTATATGAGTGTATTTCTAAAGAGATACAAGCAAGCTGGTTTCACAATAGTGATCTTTCATTGAATTAATGTAATAGATATTCTGTCGCACATGTTGTGAAATTTTCAATAAATCTTACATGAAAATGTTACTATAAGTCTACCTGAAAGCTGAGTTAAGTACAATGTTTTTTCATTTTAAGAAAGTATAGCTGTTCTCTATGGCTCATACTGAAATGCTAGAAAAGACTTACATGAAGATGTTCCTTAAAAGCTACAAGGAAGTTGGTTTCACCACAGCATTCTTTCAATGAGGGAATGTTATAGATATTCCATCATGCCCGTAGTGAAATGTTTGATAGGACTTATTTGAAGATTCCCCTAAAGAGCTGCAAGCAAGGTGTTTTCACCACAGCGTTCATTCAGAAAATGAATGTTATACGTATTCTGTCATGCCTCAAGAGAACTATTTGATGTCTTATGTGAGAGTGTTCCTGAACAGCTACAAGCAAGCTTTTTCAACATAGTGTGGTTTCCTTGAATGAATGTTATGGATATCATGTTGCGGCTGTAGAGAAACGTTTGATAAGACATAAATGAAATGCTCATAAAGAGCCACTGGTTTCATCAGAACGTTCTTTCTGGATATGGAAGTGATAGCCATTCTGTAGGCATAATGAAGTGTTTGAAGAGCCTTATACGAAGACATTCCCAAGGCGCCAGAAGTAATCTGGCTTCACCACAGTGTTCTTTCAGTGAACGAGTGTTATAGCTAGTCTGTCATGCCTGTAGTGAAATGTTTAATAAGTCTTATATGAAGAGGTTTCAAACAGCCGCCAGCAAGCCGGGTTTAGCACAGTGTCCTTTAACTGTAAGTAAGTGAGAGCCATTCTGTATGGCATATACTCAAATGTTAGAGAGGTCTTATATGAAGATGTTCCTAAATAGAATCCAACAAGATGTGTTCAGGACAGAATAATTTCATCATAAGATAGTGACAGCCGTTTAGTATGGCATATACAGAAATGCTGAAAAGGACTTAAATGAAGATCTTCCTTAACAGTAAAACCAAGCCACTTTCACCATAGTGTTCTTTCATTGAATGGATGTAATAGATATTCTGTCATGCCTGTAGTTAAATGTTCAATAGGTCTTACATAAAAATACTCCTAATAATCTACCTGAAAGCTATTAAACACAACCTTCTTTCCTCGTAAGAAGGGTATGGCCATGCTGTATGCCATATACTGAAATGCTTGAAAAGCTTTATATGAAGATGTTCCTCAACAATTACAAGAAAACTGCTTTCATCCCTGTGTTCGTTCAATGAGTGAATGTTTAGAGATTCTGTCATTCCTGCAAAGGAATGTTTAATATAAGTCTTACATGAAGATGTTTCTAAACAGCTACAAGGAAATTTTTTTAAATATAGTGTTATTACATTGAATAGACATTAAAGATATCCTGTCATGACTGTAGGCAAATGTCTGATAAGACTTGAGCAAAATATTAATAAACAATTACTTGCAAGCTGGGTTCATCACAGTATTCTTTCCTGGCTATGGAGATGATAGCCATTCTGTATGGCATACAGTGATATGTTTGAAGAGCCTTTGATTTATATTCTTAAACAGCTAACAAGCAAGATGGTTTCTTCACAGTGTTCTTTCAGTGAATGAATGTTCTAGATATTGTCACATCTGTGGTGAAATATTTGATATATGATGTTCCTAAACAGCTACCTATAAACTGGATTCAGCATGTGTTCTTTCCTTTTGTGAAAATGATAGTCGCTCTGTGTGGAATATACTTAAGTATTTGAAGTGTATTATGTGCAGATGTTCCTAAACAGTGAAAAGAAGATGGTTTTTGCATAATTTTCTTTCAGATAACAAATGTTATAGACATTGTCACATCTGTAGTCAAATGTTTGATATGATTTATGTGAAAATATCCCTAAACAGCTACCTGTTGGCTTGATTAAGCACAATGCTCTTTCATTGTAAGAAAGTGATAGCTGTTCCATGTGGCATATACTGAAATGTTTGAAATGTCATATGTGAAGATGTTCCTTAAGAGCTACTTGCTGGGTGTTTTCAAGACAATGTTCTTTCAGTGAATGGATGTTATAGATAGTCTATCACACCCGTAGTGAAATGCTGGATAAGTTTTATGAAGATGTCCCTAAGTAGCTACAAGCAAAATGGTTTCACAACAGTGTTCTTACAGACATTGAAGGTTATAGATATTCTGTCATGCCTGTAGTGAAATGTTTGATAAGACTTGCATGAACACTTACATGAAGATGTTTCTAAACAGCCACAAGCAAGCTTTTTCAACACAGTATTTCATTGAATGAATGTAATAATTATCACATTGTGGCTGCAGAGAAACGTTTGATAAGACACACACAAAATGTTCATAAATAGCATGTGCCAGCTGGTTGCATCACAATGTTGTTTAATTTAATGGAAGTGATCATCATTCTGTATAGCATATGATGTGTTTGAATAGCCTTATATAAAGATATTCCTAAAAACTTATGAGCAATCTGGTTTCACCAGAGTGTGTTCCTCAGTGAAGGAATCTTACAGAGATTCTGTCAGAGCAGTAGTGACATGTTTGGTGTTTTGTATGAAGAAACCCTAAATGGCTTCCTGCAAGATGAGTTCAACACAGTGTTATTTCATTTTAAGAAAATGATAGTCATTCTGTTTGGCATAAACTGAAATATTAGAAAAGCCTTATATCAAGAGGTTCCTAATTAGCTACCAGCAATCTGGCTTCACAATAGTGTTCTTTCATTGAATGGATGTAATAGATACTTTGTAGTGAAATGTATGATAAGTCTCTTATGAAAAGGTTCCTAAACAGCTGCCTGCAATCTGGCTTCAGCACATTATATCATTGTCTCAAAGTGATATTCATTCAGTATGTCTTATATGGAAACGCTTGAAATGGTGAACATGAAGAAGTTTCTAAATATATACAAGCAAGATTGTTTCTCCACAGTTTTCTTTCAGTGACTGAATGTTACGTATAGTCTGTCACGACTATTGTAAAATGTTTGATGAGTCTTATGTAAAAACGTTCCTAGATAGCTATCTGTGAGCTCTATTTAGCACAGTGTTCTTTCATTGTAGGAAAATGATACCCATTCATTATGGCATATACTGAAATGTGAGAAATGTCTCCAATACAAATGTTCCTAATAATAGCTTCAAGATGCTTTCACCACAGAGTTCTTTCAGTGAAACAATATTGCAGATATTCTGTGACACTTGTAGTGAAGTGTTAGTTAAAACTTACTTGCAAGCTGGATTCAGCACAGTGTTTCTTTCATTGTTTGAAACTCATATTCAATCAGAACAGCAAATATTGAAATGGTTATAATGACTAATATGAAGATGATCCTTAATGGCTGCAAGTAAGATGGTTTCACCACAGTTTTCTCTCAGTGAACAGATGCTATATATATTCTGTCCCGCATGTAATGAAATGTTTGTTAAGTCTTATATGAACATGTTCCTAAACAGCTACCCGCAAACTGGGCTTAGACCAGTGTTCTCACATTGTTAGTAATTGATAGGTCATCTGTAGGGCATATGCTGAAATGTTTGAAATGTCTTATGTGAATATGCCCCTAAACAGCTGTAAGCACATTTGTTTCACCAGAGTTCCTTTAGTGTCTGAATCTTATGGATATTTTTCAAGTCTGTAGTGTAATTTTTTAAGTATTTTATGAAGTTCTTCCTAAACAGATACTAGGAAACAAGGGTTCAGCTCATCCTTCTTTCCTTGAGTGAATATTAAAATCATTCTGTCATGACCATAGCGCAATATTTGCTAAGACTTATAAAAAGATATTTCTAAAAAAACAACTTTCCAGCTGGGTTCTTAACATTGTTCTTTCATTTTATGGAAGTGATAACCATTCTGGATGGAATACACTGAAATGTTTGAAAAGACTTGTATGAAGATACTCCTAAATAGCTACAAGCAATCTGGTTACACCACAGTGTTCTTTCATTTAATAAACTTTATATATAGTCTCCTATAGCTGTAGTGAAATGTTTTATATCATATATGAAAATGTTCCTACAGCTACCTGCAAGCTGGGATCAGCACACTGACTTTTCATTGTAATAAAGTGATAGTTACTTTGTATGGCATACACTGAAATGTCAGAAAAGACTTATATGAGTGTATTTCTAAAGAGATACAAGCAAGCTGGTTTCACAATAGTGATCTTTCATTGAATTAATGTAATAGATATTCTGTCGCACATGTTGTGAAATTTTCAATAAATCTTACATGAAAATGTTACTATAAGTCTACCTGAAAGCTGAGTTAAGTACAATGTTTTTTCATTTTAAGAAAGTATAGCTGTTCTCTATGGCTCATACTGAAATGCTAGAAAAGACTTACATGAAGATGTTCCTTAAAAGCTACAAGGAAGTTGGTTTCACCACAGCATTCTTTCAATGAGGGAATGTTATAGATATTCCATCATGCCCGTAGTGAAATGTTTGATAGGACTTATTTGAAGATTCCCCTAAAGAGCTGCAAGCAAGGTGTTTTCACCACAGCGTTCATTCAGAAAATGAATGTTATACGTATTCTGTCATGCCTCAAGAGAACTATTTGATGTCTTATGTGAGAGTGTTCCTGAACAGCTACAAGCAAGCTTTTTCAACATAGTGTGGTTTCCTTGAATGAATGTTATGGATATCATGTTGCGGCTGTAGAGAAACGTTTGATAAGACATAAATGAAATGCTCATAAAGAGCCACTGGTTTCATCAGAACGTTCTTTCTGGATATGGAAGTGATAGCCATTCTGTAGGCATAATGAAGTGTTTGAAGAGCCTTATACGAAGACATTCCCAAGGCGCCAGAAGTAATCTGGCTTCACCACAGTGTTCTTTCAGTGAACGAGTGTTATAGCTAGTCTGTCATGCCTGTAGTGAAATGTTTAATAAGTCTTATATGAAGAGGTTTCAAACAGCCGCCAGCAAGCCGGGTTTAGCACAGTGTCCTTTAACTGTAAGTAAGTGAGAGCCATTCTGTATGGCATATACTCAAATGTTAGAGAGGTCTTATATGAAGATGTTCCTAAATAGAATCCAACAAGATGTGTTCAGGACAGAATAATTTCATCATAAGATAGTGACAGCCGTTTAGTATGGCATATACAGAAATGCTGAAAAGGACTTAAATGAAGATCTTCCTTAACAGTAAAACCAAGCCACTTTCACCATAGTGTTCTTTCATTGAATGGATGTAATAGATATTCTGTCATGCCTGTAGTTAAATGTTCAATAGGTCTTACATAAAAATACTCCTAATAATCTACCTGAAAGCTATTAAACACAACCTTCTTTCCTCGTAAGAAGGGTATGGCCATGCTGTATGCCATATACTGAAATGCTTGAAAAGCTTTATATGAAGATGTTCCTCAACAGTTACAAGAAAACTGCTTTCATCCCTGTGTTCGTTCAATGAGTGAATGTTTAGAGATTCTGTCATTCCTGCAAAGGAATGTTTAATATAAGTCTTACATGAAGATGTTTCTAAACAGCTACAAGGAAATTTTTTTAAACATAGTGTTATTACGTTGAATAGACATTAAAGATATCCTGTCATGACTGTAGGCAAATGTCTGATAAGACTTGAGCAAAATATTAATAAACAATTACTTGCAAGCTGGGTTCATCACAGTATTCTTTTCTGGCTATGGAGATGATAGCCATTCTGTATGGCATAAAGTGATATGTTTGAAGAGCCTTTGATTTATATTCTTAAACAGCTAACAAGCAAGATGGTTTCTTCACAGTGTTCTTTCAGTGAATGAATGTTCTAGATATTGTCACATCTGTGGTGAAATATTTGATATATGATGTTCCTAAACAGCTACCCATAAACTGGATTCAGCATGTGTTCTTTCATTTTGTGAAAATGATAGTCGCTCTGTGTGGAATATACTTAAGTATTTGAAGTGTATTATGTGCAGATGTTCCTAAACAGTGAAAAGAAGATGGTTTTTGCATAATTTTCTTTCAGATAACAAATGTTATAGACATTGTCACATCTGTAGTCAAATGTTTGATATGATTTATGTGAAAATATCCCTAAACAGCTACCTGTTGGCTTGATTAAGCACAATGCTCTTTCATTGTAAGAAAGTGATAGCTGTTCCATGTGGCATATACTGAAATGTTTGAAATGTCATATGTGAAGATGTTCCTTAAGAGCTACTTGCTGGGTGTTTTCAAGACAATGTTCTTTCAGTGAATGGATGTTATAGATAGTCTATCACACCCGTAGTGAAATGCTGGATAAGTTTTATGAAGATGTCCCTAAGTAGCTACAAGCAAAATGGTTTCACAACAGTGTTCTTACAGACATTGAAGGTTATAGATATTCTGTCATGCCTGTAGTGAAATGTTTGATAAGACTTGCATGAACACTTACATGAAGATGTTTCTAAACAGCCACAAGCAAGCTTTTTCAACACAGTATTTCATTGAATGAATGTAATAATTATCACATTGTGGCTGCAGAGAAACGTTTGATAAGACACACACAAAATGTTCATAAATAGCATGTGCCAGCTGGTTGCATCACAATGTTGTTTAATTTAATGGAAGTGATCATCATTCTGTATAGCATATGATGTGTTTGAATAGCCTTATATAAAGATATTCCTAAAAACTTATGAGCAATCTGGTTTCACCAGAGTGTGTTCCTCAGTGAAGGAATCTTACAGAGATTCTGTCAGAGCAGTAGTGACATGTTTGGTGTTTTGTATGAAGAAACCCTAAATGGCTTCCTGCAAGATGAGTTCAACACAGTGTTATTTCATTTTAAGAAAATGATAGTCATTCTGTTTGGCATAAACTGAAATATTAGAAAAGCCTTATATCAAGAGGTTCCTAATTAGCTACCAGCAATCTGGCTTCACAATAGTGTTCTTTCATTGAATGGATGTAATAGATACTTTGTAGTGAAATGTATGATAAGTCTCTTATGAAAAGGTTCCTAAACAGCTGCCTGCAATCTGGCTTCAGCACATTATATCATTGTCTCAAAGTGATATTCATTCAGTATGTCTTATATGGAAACGCTTGAAATGGTGAACATGAAGAAGTTTCTAAATATATACAAGCAAGATTGTTTCTCCACAGTTTTCTTTCAGTGACTGAATGTTACGTATAGTCTGTCACGACTATTGTAAAATGTTTGATGAGTCTTATGTAAAAACGTTCCTAGATAGCTATCTGTGAGCTCTATTTAGCACAGTGTTCTTTCATTGTAGGAAAATGATACCCATTCATTATGGCATATACTGAAATGTGAGAAATGTCTCCAATACAAATGTTCCTAATAATAGCTTCAAGATGCTTTCACCACAGAGTTCTTTCAGTGAAACAATATTGCAGATATTCTGTGACACTTGTAGTGAAGTGTTAGTTAAAACTTACTTGCAAGCTGGATTCAGCACAGTGTTTCTTTCATTGTTTGAAACTCATATTCAATCAGAACAGCAAATATTGAAATGGTTATAATGACTAATATGAAGATGATCCTTAATGGCTGCAAGTAAGATGGTTTCACCACAGTTTTCTCTCAGTGAACAGATGCTATATATATTCTGTCCCACATGCAATGAAATGTTTGTTAAGTCTTATATGAACATGCTCCTAAACAGCTACCCGCAAACTGGGCTTAGAACAGTGTTCTCACATTGTTAGTAATTGATAGGTCATCTGTAGGGCATATGCTGAAATGTTTGAAATGTCTTATGTGAATATGCCCCTAAACAGCTGTAAGCACATTTGTTTCACCAGAGTTCCTTTAGTGTCTGAATCTTATGGATATTTTTCAAGTCTGTAGTGTAATTTTTTAAGTATTTTATGAAGTTCTTCCTAAACAGATACTAGGAAACAAGGGTTCAGCTCATCCTTCTTTCCTTGAGTGAATATTAAAATCATTCTGTCATGACCATAGCGCAATATTTGTTAAGACTTATAAAAAGATATTTCTAAAAAAACAACTTTCCAGCTGGGTTCTTAACATTGTTCTTTCATTTTATGGAAGTGATAACCATTCTGGATGGAATACACTGAAATGTTTGAAAAGACTTGTATGAAGATACTCCTAAATAGCTACAAGCAATCTGGTTACACCACAGTGTTCTTTCATTTAATAAACTTTATATATAGTCTCCTATAGCTGTAGTGAAATGTTTTATATCATATATGAAAATGTTCCTACAGCTACCTGCAAGCTGGGATCAGCACACTGACTTTTCATTGTAATAAAGTGATAGTTACTTTGTATGGCATACACTGAAATGTCAGAAAAGACTTATATGAGTGTATTTCTAAAGAGATACAAGCAAGCTGGTTTCACAATAGTGATCTTTCATTGAATTAATGTAATAGATATTCTGTCGCACATGTTGTGAAATTTTCAATAAATCTTACATGAAAATGTTACTATAAGTCTACCTGAAAGCTGAGTTAAGTACAATGTTTTTTCATTTTAAGAAAGTATAGCTGTTCTCTATGGCTCATACTGAAATGCTAGAAAAGACTTACATGAAGATGTTCCTTAAAAGCTACAAGGAAGTTGGTTTCACCACAGCATTCTTTCAATGAGGGAATGTTATAGATATTCCATCATGCCCGTAGTGAAATGTTTGATAGGACTTATTTGAAGATTCCCCTAAAGAGCTGCAAGCAAGGTGTTTTCACCACAGTGTTCATTCAGAAAATGAATGTTATACGTATTCTGTCATGCCTCAAGAGAACTATTTGATGTCTTATGTGAGAGTGTTCCTGAACAGCTACAAGCAAGCTTTTTCAACATAGTGTGGTTTCCTTGAATGAATGTTATGGATATCATGTTGCGGCTGTAGAGAAACGTTTGATAAGACATAAATGAAATGCTCATAAAGAGCCACTGGTTTCATCAGAACGTTCTTTCTGGATATGGAAGTGATAGCCATTCTGTAGGCATAATGAAGTGTTTGAAGAGCCTTATACGAAGACATTCCCAAGGCGCCAGAAGTAATCTGGCTTCACCACAGTGTTCTTTCAGTGAACGAGTGTTATAGCTAGTCTGTCATGCCTGTAGTGAAATGTTTAATAAGTCTTATATGAAGAGGTTTCAAACAGCCGCCAGCAAGCCGGGTTTAGCACAGTGTCCTTTAACTGTAAGTAAGTGAGAGCCATTCTGTATGGCATATACTCAAATGTTAGAGAGGTCTTATATGAAGATGTTCCTAAATAGAATCCAACAAGATGTGTTCAGGACAGAATAATTTCATCATAAGATAGTGACAGCCGTTTAGTATGGCATATACAGAAATGCTGAAAAGGACTTAAATGAAGATCTTCCTTAACAGTAAAACCAAGCCACTTTCACCATAGTGTTCTTTCATTGAATGGATGTAATAGATATTCTGTCATGCCTGTAGTTAAATGTTCAATAGGTCTTACATAAAAATACTCCTAATAATCTACCTGAAAGCTATTAAACACAACCTTCTTTCCTCGTAAGAAGGGTATGGCCATGCTGTATGCCATATACTGAAATGCTTGAAAAGCTTTATATGAAGATGTTCCTCAACAGTTACAAGAAAACTGCTTTCATCCCTGTGTTCGTTCAATGAGTGAATGTTTAGAGATTCTGTCATTCCTGCAAAGGAATGTTTAATATAAGTCTTACATGAAGATGTTTCTAAACAGCTACAAGGAAATTTTTTTAAATATAGTGTTATTACATTGAATAGACATTAAAGATATCCTGTCATGACTGTAGGCAAATGTCTGATAAGACTTGAGCAAAATATTAATAAACAATTACTTGCAAGCTGGGTTCATCACAGTATTCTTTCCTGGCTATGGAGATGATAGCCATTCTGTATGGCATAAAGTGATATGTTTGAAGAGCCTTTGATTTATATTCTTAAACAGCTAACAAGCAAGATGGTTTCTTCACAGTGTTCTTTCAGTGAATGAATGTTCTAGATATTGTCACATCTGTGGTGAAATATTTGATATATGATGTTCCTAAACAGCTACCCATAAACTGGATTCAGCATGTGTTCTTTCCTTTTGTGAAAATGATAGTCGCTCTGTGTGGAATATACTTAAGTATTTGAAGTGTATTATGTGCAGATGTTCCTAAACAGTGAAAAGAAGATGGTTTTTGCATAATTTTCTTTCAGATAACAAATGTTATAGACATTGTCACATCTGTAGTCAAATGTTTGATATGATTTATGTGAAAATATCCCTAAACAGCTACCTGTTGGCTTGATTAAGCACAATGCTCTTTCATTGTAAGAAAGTGATAGCTGCTCCATGTGGCATATACTGAAATGTTTGAAATGTCATATGTGAAGATGTTCCTTAAGAGCTACTTGCTGGGTGTTTTCAAGACAATGTTCTTTCAGTGAATGGATGTTATAGATAGTCTATCACACCCGTAGTGAAATGCTGGATAAGTTTTATGAAGATGTCCCTAAGTAGCTACAAGCAAAATGGTTTCACAACAGTGTTCTTACAGACATTGAAGGTTATAGATATTCTGTCATGCCTGTAGTGAAATGTTTGATAAGACTTGCATGAACACTTACATGAAGATGTTTCTAAACAGCCACAAGCAAGCTTTTTCAACACAGTATTTCATTGAATGAATGTAATAATTATCACATTGTGGCTGCAGAGAAACGTTTGATAAGACACACACAAAATGTTCATAAATAGCATGTGCCAGCTGGTTGCATCACAATGTTGTTTAATTTAATGGAAGTGATCATCATTCTGTATAGCATATGATGTGTTTGAATAGCCTTATATAAAGATATTCCTAAAAACTTATGAGCAATCTGGTTTCACCAGAGTGTGTTCCTCAGTGAAGGAATCTTACAGAGATTCTGTCAGAGCAGTAGTGACATGTTTGGTGTTTTGTATGAAGAAACCCTAAATGGCTTCCTGCAAGATGAGTTCAACACAGTGTTATTTCATTTTAAGAAAATGATAGTCATTCTGTTTGGCATAAACTGAAATATTAGAAAAGCCTTATATCAAGAGGTTCCTAATTAGCTACCAGCAATCTGGCTTCACAATAGTGTTCTTTCATTGAATGGATGTAATAGATACTTTGTAGTGAAATGTATGATAAGTCTCTTATGAAAAGGTTCCTAAACAGCTGCCTGCAATCTGGCTTCAGCACATTATATCATTGTCTCAAAGTGATATTCATTCAGTATGTCTTATATGGAAACGCTTGAAATGGTGAACATGAAGAAGTTTCTAAATATATACAAGCAAGATTGTTTCTCCACAGTTTTCTTTCAGTGACTGAATGTTACGTATAGTCTGTCACGACTATTGTAAAATGTTTGATGAGTCTTATGTAAAAACGTTCCTAGATAGCTATCTGTGAGCTCTATTTAGCACAGTGTTCTTTCATTGTAGGAAAATGATACCCATTCATTATGGCATATACTGAAATGTGAGAAATGTCTCCAATACAAATGTTCCTAATAATAGCTTCAAGATGCTTTCACCACAGAGTTCTTTCAGTGAAACAATATTGCAGATATTCTGTGACACTTGTAGTGAAGTGTTAGTTAAAACTTACTTGCAAGCTGGATTCAGCACAGTGTTTCTTTCATTGTTTGAAACTCATATTCAATCAGAACAGCAAATATTGAAATGGTTATAATGACTAATATGAAGATGATCCTTAATGGCTGCAAGTAAGATGGTTTCACCACAGTTTTCTCTCAGTGAACAGATGCTATATATATTCTGTCCCGCATGCAATGAAATGTTTGTTAAGTCTTATATGAACATGTTCCTAAACAGCTACCCGCAAACTGGGCTTAGACCAGTGTTCTCACATTGTTAGTAATTGATAGGTCATCTGTAGGGCATATGCTGAAATGTTTGAAATGTCTTATGTGAATATGCCCGTAAACAGCTGTAAGCACATTTGTTTCACCAGAGTTCCTTTAGTGTCTGAATCTTATGGATATTTTTCAAGTCTGTAGTGTAATTTTTTAAGTATTTTATGAAGTTCTTCCTAAACAGATACTAGGAAACAAGGGTTCAGCTCATCCTTCTTTCCTTGAGTGAATATTAAAATCATTCTGTCATGACCATAGCGCAATATTTGCTAAGACTTATAAAAAGATATTTCTAAAAAAACAACTTTCCAGCTGGGTTCTTAACATTGTTCTTTCATTTTATGGAAGTGATAACCATTCTGGATGGAATACACTGAAATGTTTGAAAAGACTTGTATGAAGATACTCCTAAATAGCTACAAGCAATCTGGTTACACCACAGTGTTCTTTCATTTAATAAACTTTATATATAGTCTCCTATAGCTGTAGTGAAATGTTTTATATCATATATGAAAATGTTCCTACAGCTACCTGCAAGCTGGGATCAGCACACTGACTTTTCATTGTAATAAAGTGATAGTTACTTTGTATGGCATACACTGAAATGTCAGAAAAGACTTATATGAGTGTATTTCTAAAGAGATACAAGCAAGCTGGTTTCACAATAGTGATCTTTCATTGAATTAATGTAATAGATATTCTGTCGCACATGTTGTGAAATGTTCAATAAATCTTACATGAAAATGTTACTATAAGTCTACCTGAAAGCTGAGTTAAGTACAATGTTTTTTCATTTTAAGAAAGTATAGCTGTTCTCTATGGCTCATACTGAAATGCTAGAAAAGACTTACATGAAGATGTTCCTTAAAAGCTACAAGGAAGTTGGTTTCACCACAGCATTCTTTCAATGAGGGAATGTTATAGATATTCCATCATGCCCGTAGTGAAATGTTTGATAGGACTTATTTGAAGATTCCCCTAAAGAGCTGCAAGCAAGGTGTTTTCACCACAGCGTTCATTCAGAAAATGAATGTTATACGTATTCTGTCATGCCTCAAGAGAACTATTTGATGTCTTATGTGAGAGTGTTCCTGAACAGCTACAAGCAAGCTTTTTCAACATAGTGTGGTTTCCTTGAATGAATGTTATGGATATCATGTTGCGGCTGTAGAGAAACGTTTGATAAGACATAAATGAAATGCTCATAAAGAGCCACTGGTTTCATCAGAACGTTCTTTCTGGATATGGAAGTGATAGCCATTCTGTAGGCATAATGAAGTGTTTGAAGAGCCTTATACGAAGACATTCCCAAGGCGCCAGAAGTAATCTGGCTTCACCACAGTGTTCTTTCAGTGAACGAGTGTTATAGCTAGTCTGTCATGCCTGTAGTGAAATGTTTAATAAGTCTTATATGAAGAGGTTTCAAACAGCCGCCAGCAAGCCGGGTTTAGCACAGTGTCCTTTAACTGTAAGTAAGTGAGAGCCATTCTGTATGGCATATACTCAAATGTTAGAGAGGTCTTATATGAAGATGTTCCTAAATAGAATCCAACAAGATGTGTTCAGGACAGAATAATTTCATCATAAGATAGTGACAGCCGTTTAGTATGGCATATACAGAAATGCTGAAAAGGACTTAAATGAAGATCTTCCTTAACAGTAAAACCAAGCCACTTTCACCATAGTGTTCTTTCATTGAATGGATGTAATAGATATTCTGTCATGCCTGTAGTTAAATGTTCAATAGGTCTTACATAAAAATACTCCTAATAATCTACCTGAAAGCTATTAAACACAACCTTCTTTCCTCGTAAGAAGGGTATGGCCATGCTGTATGCCATATACTGAAATGCTTGAAAAGCTTTATATGAAGATGTTCCTCAACAGTTACAAGAAAACTGCTTTCATCCCTGTGTTCGTTCAATGAGTGAATGTTTAGAGATTCTGTCATTCCTGCAAAGGAATGTTTAATATAAGTCTTACATGAAGATGTTTCTAAACAGCTACAAGGAAATTTTTTTAAACATAGTGTTATTACATTGAATAGACATTAAAGATATCCTGTCATGACTGTAGGCAAATGTCTGATAAGACTTGAGCAAAATATTAATAAACAATTACTTGCAAGCTGGGTTCATCACAGTATTCTTTCCTGGCTATGGAGATGATAGCCATTCTGTATGGCATAAAGTGATATGTTTGAAGAGCCTTTGATTTATATTCTTAAACAGCTAACAAGCAAGATGGTTTCTTCACAGTGTTCTTTCAGTGAATGAATGTTCTAGATATTGTCACATCTGTGGTGAAATATTTGATATATGATGTTCCTAAACAGCTACCCATAAACTGGATTCAGCATGTGTTCTTTCATTTTGTGAAAATGATAGTCGCTCTGTGTGGAATATACTTAAGTATTTGAAGTGTATTATGTGCAGATGTTCCTAAACAGTGAAAAGAAGATGGTTTTTGCATAATTTTCTTTCAGATAACAAATGTTATAGACATTGTCACATCTGTAGTCAAATGTTTGATATGATTTATGTGAAAATATCCCTAAACAGCTACCTGTTGGCTTGATTAAGCACAATGCTCTTTCATTGTAAGAAAGTGATAGCTGTTCCATGTGGCATATACTGAAATGTTTGAAATGTCATATGTGAAGATGTTCCTTAAGAGCTACTTGCTGGGTGTTTTCAAGACAATGTTCTTTCAGTGAATGGATGTTATAGATAGTCTATCACACCCGTAGTGAAATGCTGGATAAGTTTTATGAAGATGTCCCTAAGTAGCTACAAGCAAAATGGTTTCACAACAGTGTTCTTACAGACATTGAAGGTTATAGATATTCTGTCATGCCTGTAGTGAAATGTTTGATAAGACTTGCATGAACACTTACATGAAGATGTTTCTAAACAGCCACAAGCAAGCTTTTTCAACACAGTATTTCATTGAATGAATGTAATAATTATCACATTGTGGCTGCAGAGAAACGTTTGATAAGACACACACAAAATGTTCATAAATAGCATGTGCCAGCTGGTTGCATCACAATGTTGTTTAATTTAATGGAAGTGATCATCATTCTGTATAGCATATGATGTGTTTGAATAGCCTTATATAAAGATATTCCTAAAAACTTATGAGCAATCTGGTTTCACCAGAGTGTGTTCCTCAGTGAAGGAATCTTACAGAGATTCTGTCAGAGCAGTAGTGACATGTTTGGTGTTTTGTATGAAGAAACCCTAAATGGCTTCCTGCAAGATGAGTTCAACACAGTGTTATTTCATTTTAAGAAAATGATAGTCATTCTGTTTGGCATAAACTGAAATATTAGAAAAGCCTTATATCAAGAGGTTCCTAATTAGCTACCAGCAATCTGGCTTCACAATAGTGTTCTTTCATTGAATGGATGTAATAGATACTTTGTAGTGAAATGTATGATAAGTCTCTTATGAAAAGGTTCCTAAACAGCTGCCTGCAATCTGGCTTCAGCACATTATATCATTGTCTCAAAGTGATATTCATTCAGTATGTCTTATATGGAAACGCTTGAAATGGTGAACATGAAGAAGTTTCTAAATATATACAAGCAAGATTGTTTCTCCACAGTTTTCTTTCAGTGACTGAATGTTACGTATAGTCTGTCACGACTATTGTAAAATGTTTGATGAGTCTTATGTAAAAACGTTCCTAGATAGCTATCTGTGAGCTCTATTTAGCACAGTGTTCTTTCATTGTAGGAAAATGATACCCATTCATTATGGCATATACTGAAATGTGAGAAATGTCTCCAATACAAATGTTCCTAATAATAGCTTCAAGATGCTTTCACCACAGAGTTCTTTCAGTGAAACAATATTGCAGATATTCTGTGACACTTGTAGTGAAGTGTTAGTTAAAACTTACTTGCAAGCTGGATTCAGCACAGTGTTTCTTTCATTGTTTGAAACTCATATTCAATCAGAACAGCAAATATTGAAATGGTTATAATGACTAATATGAAGAGGATCCTTAATGGCTGCAAGTAAGATGGTTTCACCACAGTTTTCTCTCAGTGAACAGATGCTATATATATTCTGTCCCGCATGCAATGAAATGTTTGTTAAGTCTTATATGAACATGTTCCTAAACAGCTACCCGCAAACTGGGCTTAGACCAGTGTTCTCACATTGTTAGTAATTGATAGGTCATCTGTAGGGCATATGCTGAAATGTTTGAAATGTCTTATGTGAATATGCCCCTAAACAGCTGTAAGCACATTTGTTTCACCAGAGTTCCTTTAGTGTCTGAATCTTATGGATATTTTTCAAGTCTGTAGTGTAATTTTTTAAGTATTTTATGAAGTTCTTCCTAAACAGATACTAGGAAACAAGGGTTCAGCTCATCCTTCTTTCCTTGAGTGAATATTAAAATCATTCTGTCATGACCATAGCGCAATATTTGCTAAGACTTATAAAAAGATATTTGTAAAAAAACAACTTTCCAGCTGGGTTCTTAACATTGTTCTTTCATTTTATGGAAGTGATAACCATTCTGGATGGAATACACTGAAATGTTTGAAAAGACTTGTATGAAGATACTCCTAAATAGCTACAAGCAATCTGGTTACACCACAGTGTTCTTTCATTTAATAAACTTTATATATAGTCTCCTATAGCTGTAGTGAAATGTTTTATATCATATATGAAAATGTTCCTACAGCTACCTGCAAGCTGGGATCAGCACACTGACTTTTCATTGTAATAAAGTGATAGTTACTTTGTATGGCATACACTGAAATGTCAGAAAAGACTTATATGAGTGTATTTCTAAAGAGATACAAGCAAGCTGGTTTCACAATAGTGATCTTTCATTGAATTAATGTAATAGATATTCTGTCGCACATGTTGTGAAATTTTCAATAAATCTTACATGAAAATGTTACTATAAGTCTACCTGAAAGCTGAGTTAAGTACAATGTTTTTTCATTTTAAGAAAGTATAGCTGTTCTCTATGGCTCATACTGAAATGCTAGAAAAGACTTACATGAAGATGTTCCTTAAAAGCTACAAGGAAGTTGGTTTCACCACAGCATTCTTTCAATGTGTGAATGTTATAGATATTCCATCATGCCCGTAGTGAAATGTTTGATAGGACTTATTTGAAGATTCCCCTAAAGAGCTGCAAGCAAGGTGTTTTCACCACAGTGTTCATTCAGAAAATGAATGTTATACGTATTCTGTCATGCCTCAAGAGAACTATTTGATGTCTTATGTGAGAGTGTTCCTGAACAGCTACAAGCAAGCTTTTTCAACATAGTGTGGTTTCCTTGAATGAATGTTATGGATATCATGTTGCGGCTGTAGAGAAACGTTTGATAAGACATAAATGAAATGCTCATAAAGAGCCACTGGTTTCATCAGAACGTTCTTTCTGGATATGGAAGTGATAGCCATTCTGTAGGCATAATGAAGTGTTTGAAGAGCCTTATACGAAGACATTCCCAAGGCGCCAGAAGTAATCTGGCTTCACCACAGTGTTCTTTCAGTGAACGAGTGTTATAGCTAGTCTGTCATGCCTGTAGTGAAATGTTTAATAAGTCTTATATGAAGAGGTTTCAAACAGCCGCCAGCAAGCCGGGTTTAGCACAGTGTCCTTTAACTGTAAGTAAGTGAGAGCCATTCTGTATGGCATATACTCAAATGTTAGAGAGGTCTTATATGAAGATGTTCCTAAATAGAATCCAACAAGATGTGTTCAGGACAGAATAATTTCATCATAAGATAGTGACAGCCGTTTAGTATGGCATATACAGAAATGCTGAAAAGGACTTAAATGAAGATCTTCCTTAACAGTAAAACCAAGCCACTTTCACCATAGTGTTCTTTCATTGAATGGATGTAATAGATATTCTGTCATGCCTGTAGTTAAATGTTCAATAGGTCTTACATAAAAATACTCCTAATAATCTACCTGAAAGCTATTAAACACAACCTTCTTTCCTCGTAAGAAGGGTATGGCCATGCTGTATGCCATATACTGAAATGCTTGAAAAGCTTTATATGAAGATGTTCCTCAACAGTTACAAGAAAACTGCTTTCATCCCTGTGTTCGTTCAATGAGTGAATGTTTAGAGATTCTGTCATTCCTGCAAAGGAATGTTTAATATAAGTCTTACATGAAGATGTTTCTAAACAGCTACAAGGAAATTTTTTTAAACATAGTGTTATTACATTGAATAGACATTAAAGATATCCTGTCATGACTGTAGGCAAATGTCTGATAAGACTTGAGCAAAATATTAATAAACAATTACTTGCAAGCTGGGTTCATCACAGTATTCTTTCCTGGCTATGGAGATGATAGCCATTCTGTATGGCATAAAGTGATATGTTTGAAGAGCCTTTGATTTATATTCTTAAACAGCTAACAAGCAAGATGGTTTCTTCACAGTGTTCTTTCAGTGAATGAATGTTCTAGATATTGTCACATCTGTGGTGAAATATTTGATATATGATGTTCCTAAACAGCTACCTATAAACTGGATTCAGCATGTGTTCTTTCATTTTGTGAAAATGATAGTCGCTCTGTGTGGAATATACTTAAGTATTTGAAGTGTATTATGTGCAGATGTTCCTAAACAGTGAAAAGAAGATGGTTTTTGCATAATTTTCTTTCAGATAACAAATGTTATAGACATTGTCACATCTGTAGTCAAATGTTTGATATGATTTATGTGAAAATATCCCTAAACAGCTACCTGTTGGCTTGATTAAGCACAATGCTCTTTCATTGTAAGAAAGTGATAGCTGCTCCATGTGGCATATACTGAAATGCTTGAAATGTCATATGTGAAGATGTTCCTTAAGAGCTACTTGCTGGGTGTTTTCAAGACAATGTTCTTTCAGTGAATGGATGTTATAGATAGTCTATCACACCCGTAGTGAAATGCTGGATAAGTTTTATGAAGATGTCCCTAAGTAGCTACAAGCAAAATGGTTTCACAACAGTGTTCTTACAGACATTGAAGGTTATAGATATTCTGTCATGCCTGTAGTGAAATGTTTGATAAGACTTGCATGAACACTTACATGAAGATGTTTCTAAACAGCCACAAGCAAGCTTTTTCAACACAGTATTTCATTGAATGAATGTAATAATTATCACATTGTGGCTGCAGAGAAACGTTTGATAAGACACACACAAAATGTTCATAAATAGCATGTGCCAGCTGGTTGCATCACAATGTTGTTTAATTTAATGGAAGTGATCATCATTCTGTATAGCATATGATGTGTTTGAATAGCCTTATATAAAGATATTCCTAAAAACTTATGAGCAATCTGGTTTCACCAGAGTGTGTTCCTCAGTGAAGGAATCTTACAGAGATTCTGTCAGAGCAGTAGTGACATGTTTGGTGTTTTGTATGAAGAAACCCTAAATGGCTTCCTGCAAGATGAGTTCAACACAGTGTTATTTCATTTTAAGAAAATGATAGTCATTCTGTTTGGCATAAACTGAAATATTAGAAAAGCCTTATATCAAGATGTTCCTAATTAGCTACCAGCAATCTGGCTTCACAATAGTGTTCTTTCATTGAATGGATGTAATAGATACTTTGTAGTGAAATGTATGATAAGTCTCTTATGAAAAGGTTCCTAAACAGCTGCCTGCAATCTGGCTTCAGCACATTATATCATTGTCTCAAAGTGATATTCATTCAGTATGTCTTATATGGAAACGCTTGAAATGGTGAACATGAAGAAGTTTCTAAATATATACAAGCAAGATTGTTTCTCCACAGTTTTCTTTCAGTGACTGAATGTTACGTATAGTCTGTCACGACTATTGTAAAATGTTTGATGAGTCTTATGTAAAAACGTTCCTAGATAGCTATCTGTGAGCTCTATTTAGCACAGTGTTCTTTCATTGTAGGAAAATGATACCCATTCATTATGGCATATACTGAAATGTGAGAAATGTCTCCAATACAAATGTTCCTAATAATAGCTTCAAGATGCTTTCACCACAGAGTTCTTTCAGTGAAACAATATTGCAGATATTCTGTGACACTTGTAGTGAAGTGTTAGTTAAAACTTACTTGCAAGCTGGATTCAGCACAGTGTTTCTTTCATTGTTTGAAACTCATATTCAATCAGAACAGCAAATATTGAAATGGTTATAATGACTAATATGAAGATGATCCTTAATGGCTGCAAGTAAGATGGTTTCACCACAGTTTTCTCTCAGTGAACAGATGCTATATATATTCTGTCCCGCATGCAATGAAATGTTTGTTAAGTCTTATATGAACATGTTCCTAAACAGCTACCCGCAAACTGGGCTTAGACCAGTGTTCTCACATTGTTAGTAATTGATAGGTCATCTGTAGGGCATATGCTGAAATGTTTGAAATGTCTTATGTGAATATGCCCGTAAACAGCTGTAAGCACATTTGTTTCACCAGAGTTCCTTTAGTGTCTGAATCTTATGGATATTTTTCAAGTCTGTAGTGTAATTTTTTAAGTATTTTATGAAGTTCTTCCTAAACAGATACTAGGAAACAAGGGTTCAGCTCATCCTTCTTTCCTTGAGTGAATATTAAAATCATTCTGTCATGACCATAGCGCAATATTTGTTAAGACTTATAAAAAGATATTTCTAAAAAAACAACTTTCCAGCTGGGTTCTTAACATTGTTCTTTCATTTTATGGAAGTGATAACCATTCTGGATGGAATACACTGAAATGTTTGAAAAGACTTGTATGAAGATACTCCTAAATAGCTACAAGCAATCTGGTTACACCACAGTGTTCTTTCATTTAATAAACTTTATATATAGTCTCCTATAGCTGTAGTGAAATGTTTTATATCATATATGAAAATGTTCCTACAGCTACCTGCAAGCTGGGATCAGCACACTGACTTTTCATTGTAATAAAGTGATAGTTACTTTGTATGGCATACACTGAAATGTCAGAAAAGACTTATATGAGTGTATTTCTAAAGAGATACAAGCAAGCTGGTTTCACAATAGTGATCTTTCATTGAATTAATGTAATAGATATTCTGTCGCACATGTTGTGAAATTTTCAATAAATCTTACATGAAAATGTTACTATAAGTCTACCTGAAAGCTGAGTTAAGTACAATGTTTTTTCATTTTAAGAAAGTATAGCTGTTCTCTATGGCTCATACTGAAATGCTAGAAAAGACTTACATGAAGATGTTCCTTAAAAGCTACAAGGAAGTTGGTTTCACCACAGCATTCTTTCAATGAGGGAATGTTATAGATATTCCATCATGCCCGTAGTGAAATGTTTGATAGGACTTATTTGAAGATTCCCCTAAAGAGCTGCAAGCAAGGTGTTTTCACCACAGTGTTCATTCAGAAAATGAATGTTATACGTATTCTGTCATGCCTCAAGAGAACTATTTGATGTCTTATGTGAGAGTGTTCCTGAACAGCTACAAGCAAGCTTTTTCAACATAGTGTGGTTTCCTTGAATGAATGTTATGGATATCATGTTGCGGCTGTAGAGAAACGTTTGATAAGACATAAATGAAATGCTCATAAAGAGCCACTGGTTTCATCAGAACGTTCTTTCTGGATATGGAAGTGATAGCCATTCTGTAGGCATAATGAAGTGTTTGAAGAGCCTTATACGAAGACATTCCCAAGGCGCCAGAAGTAATCTGGCTTCACCACAGTGTTCTTTCAGTGAACGAGTGTTATAGCTAGTCTGTCATGCCTGTAGTGAAATGTTTAATAAGTCTTATATGAAGAGGTTTCAAACAGCCGCCAGCAAGCCGGGTTTAGCACAGTGTCCTTTAACTGTAAGTAAGTGAGAGCCATTCTGTATGGCATATACTCAAATGTTAGAGAGGTCTTATATGAAGATGTTCCTAAATAGAATCCAACAAGATGTGTTCAGGACAGAATAATTTCATCATAAGATAGTGACAGCCGTTTAGTATGGCATATACAGAAATGCTGAAAAGGACTTAAATGAAGATCTTCCTTAACAGTAAAACCAAGCCACTTTCACCATAGTGTTCTTTCATTGAATGGATGTAATAGATATTCTGTCATGCCTGTAGTTAAATGTTCAATAGGTCTTACATAAAAATACTCCTAATAATCTACCTGAAAGCTATTAAACACAACCTTCTTTCCTCGTAAGAAGGGTATGGCCATGCTGTATGCCATATACTGAAATGCTTGAAAAGCTTTATATGAAGATGTTCCTCAACAGTTACAAGAAAACTGCTTTCATCCCTGTGTTCGTTCAATGAGTGAATGTTTAGAGATTCTGTCATTCCTGCAAAGGAATGTTTAATATAAGTCTTACATGAAGATGTTTCTAAACAGCTACAAGGAAATTTTTTTAAATATAGTGTTATTACATTGAATAGACATTAAAGATATCCTGTCATGACTGTAGGCAAATGTCTGATAAGACTTGAGCAAAATATTAATAAACAATTACTTGCAAGCTGGGTTCATCACAGTATTCTTTCCTGGCTATGGAGATGATAGCCATTCTGTATGGCATAAAGTGATATGTTTGAAGAGCCTTTGATTTATATTCTTAAACAGCTAACAAGCAAGATGGTTTCTTCACAGTGTTCTTTCAGTGAATGAATGTTCTAGATATTGTCACATCTGTGGTGAAATATTTGATATATGATGTTCCTAAACAGCTACCCATAAACTGGATTCAGCATGTGTTCTTTCATTTTGTGAAAATGATAGTCGCTCTGTGTGGAATATACTTAAGTATTTGAAGTGTATTATGTGCAGATGTTCCTAAACAGTGAAAAGAAGATGGTTTTTGCATAATTTTCTTTCAGATAACAAATGTTATAGACATTGTCACATCTGTAGTCAAATGTTTGATATGATTTATGTGAAAATATCCCTAAACAGCTACCTGTTGGCTTGATTAAGCACAATGCTCTTTCATTGTAAGAAAGTGATAGCTGCTCCATGTGGCATATACTGAAATGTTTGAAATGTCATATGTGAAGATGTTCCTTAAGAGCTACTTGCTGGGTGTTTTCAAGACAATGTTCTTTCAGTGAATGGATGTTATAGATAGTCTATCACACCCGTAGTGAAATGCTGGATAAGTTTTATGAAGATGTCCCTAAGTAGCTACAAGCAAAATGGTTTCACAACAGTGTTCTTACAGACATTGAAGGTTATAGATATTCTGTCATGCCTGTAGTGAAATGTTTGATAAGACTTGCATGAACACTTACATGAAGATGTTTCTAAACAGCCACAAGCAAGCTTTTTCAACACAGTATTTCATTGAATGAATGTAATAATTATCACATTGTGGCTGCAGAGAAACGTTTGATAAGACACACACAAAATGTTCATAAATAGCATGTGCCAGCTGGTTGCATCACAATGTTGTTTAATTTAATGGAAGTGATCATCATTCTGTATAGCATATGATGTGTTTGAATAGCCTTATATAAAGATATTCCTAAAAACTTATGAGCAATCTGGTTTCACCAGAGTGTGTTCCTCAGTGAAGGAATCTTACAGAGATTCTGTCAGAGCAGTAGTGACATGTTTGGTGTTTTGTATGAAGAAACCCTAAATGGCTTCCTGCAAGATGAGTTCAACACAGTGTTATTTCATTTTAAGAAAATGATAGTCATTCTGTTTGGCATAAACTGAAATATTAGAAAAGCCTTATATCAAGAGGTTCCTAATTAGCTACCAGCAATCTGGCTTCACAATAGTGTTCTTTCATTGAATGGATGTAATAGATACTTTGTAGTGAAATGTATGATAAGTCTCTTATGAAAAGGTTCCTAAACAGCTGCCTGCAATCTGGCTTCAGCACATTATATCATTGTCTCAAAGTGATATTCATTCAGTATGTCTTATATGGAAACGCTTGAAATGGTGAACATGAAGAAGTTTCTAAATATATACAAGCAAGATTGTTTCTCCACAGTTTTCTTTCAGTGACTGAATGTTACGTATAGTCTGTCACGACTATTGTAAAATGTTTGATGAGTCTTATGTAAAAACGTTCCTAGATAGCTATCTGTGAGCTCTATTTAGCACAGTGTTCTTTCATTGTAGGAAAATGATACCCATTCATTATGGCATATACTGAAATGTGAGAAATGTCTCCAATACAAATGTTCCTAATAATAGCTTCAAGATGCTTTCACCACAGAGTTCTTTCAGTGAAACAATATTGCAGATATTCTGTGACACTTGTAGTGAAGTGTTAGTTAAAACTTACTTGCAAGCTGGATTCAGCACAGTGTTTCTTTCATTGTTTGAAACTCATATTCAATCAGAACAGCAAATATTGAAATGGTTATAATGACTAATATGAAGATGATCCTTAATGGCTGCAAGTAAGATGGTTTCACCACAGTTTTCTCTCAGTGAACAGATGCTATATATATTCTGTCCTGCATGCAATGAAATGTTTGTTAAGTCTTATATGAACATGTTCCTAAACAGCTACCCGCAAACTGGGCTTAGACCAGTGTTCTCACATTGTTAGTAATTGATAGGTCATCTGTAGGGCATATGCTGAAATGTTTGAAATGTCTTATGTGAATATGCCCGTAAACAGCTGTAAGCACATTTGTTTCACCAGAGTTCCTTTAGTGTCTGAATCTTATGGATATTTTTCAAGTCTGTAGTGTAATTTTTTAAGTATTTTATGAAGTTCTTCCTAAACAGATACTAGGAAACAAGGGTTCAGCTCATCCTTCTTTCCTTGAGTGAATATTAAAATCATTCTGTCATGACCATAGCGCAATATTTGCTAAGACTTATAAAAAGATATTTCTAAAAAAACAACTTTCCAGCTGGGTTCTTAACATTGTTCTTTCATTTTATGGAAGTGATAACCATTCTGGATGGAATACACTGAAATGTTTGAAAAGACTTGTATGAAGATACTCCTAAATAGCTACAAGCAATCTGGTTACACCACAGTGTTCTTTCATTTAATAAACTTTATATATAGTCTCCTATAGCTGTAGTGAAATGTTTTATATCATATATGAAAATGTTCCTACAGCTACCTGCAAGCTGGGATCAGCACACTGACTTTTCATTGTAATAAAGTGATAGTTACTTTGTATGGCATACACTGAAATGTCAGAAAAGACTTATATGAGTGTATTTCTAAAGAGATACAAGCAAGCTGGTTTCACAATAGTGATCTTTCATTGAATTAATGTAATAGATATTCTGTCGCACATGTTGTGAAATGTTCAATAAATCTTACATGAAAATGTTACTATAAGTCTACCTGAAAGCTGAGTTAAGTACAATGTTTTTTCATTTTAAGAAAGTATAGCTGTTCTCTATGGCTCATACTGAAATGCTAGAAAAGACTTACATGAAGATGTTCCTTAAAAGCTACAAGGAAGTTGGTTTCACCACAGCATTCTTTCAATGAGGGAATGTTATAGATATTCCATCATGCCCGTAGTGAAATGTTTGATAGGACTTATTTGAAGATTCCCCTAAAGAGCTGCAAGCAAGGTGTTTTCACCACAGCGTTCATTCAGAAAATGAATGTTATACGTATTCTGTCATGCCTCAAGAGAACTATTTGATGTCTTATGTGAGAGTGTTCCTGAACAGCTACAAGCAAGCTTTTTCAACATAGTGTGGTTTCCTTGAATGAATGTTATGGATATCATGTTGCGGCTGTAGAGAAACGTTTGATAAGACATAAATGAAATGCTCATAAAGAGCCACTGGTTTCATCAGAACGTTCTTTCTGGATATGGAAGTGATAGCCATTCTGTAGGCATAATGAAGTGTTTGAAGAGCCTTATACGAAGACATTCCCAAGGCGCCAGAAGTAATCTGGCTTCACCACAGTGTTCTTTCAGTGAACGAGTGTTATAGCTAGTCTGTCATGCCTGTAGTGAAATGTTTAATAAGTCTTATATGAAGAGGTTTCAAACAGCCGCCAGCAAGCCGGGTTTAGCACAGTGTCCTTTAACTGTAAGTAAGTGAGAGCCATTCTGTATGGCATATACTCAAATGTTAGAGAGGTCTTATATGAAGATGTTCCTAAATAGAATCCAACAAGATGTGTTCAGGACAGAATAATTTCATCATAAGATAGTGACAGCCGTTTAGTATGGCATATACAGAAATGCTGAAAAGGACTTAAATGAAGATCTTCCTTAACAGTAAAACCAAGCCACTTTCACCATAGTGTTCTTTCATTGAATGGATGTAATAGATATTCTGTCATGCCTGTAGTTAAATGTTCAATAGGTCTTACATAAAAATACTCCTAATAATCTACCTGAAAGCTATTAAACACAACCTTCTTTCCTCGTAAGAAGGGTATGGCCATGCTGTATGCCATATACTGAAATGCTTGAAAAGCTTTATATGAAGATGTTCCTCAACAGTTACAAGAAAACTGCTTTCATCCCTGTGTTCGTTCAATGAGTGAATGTTTAGAGATTCTGTCATTCCTGCAAAGGAATGTTTAATATAAGTCTTACATGAAGATGTTTCTAAACAGCTACAAGGAAATTTTTTTAAACATAGTGTTATTACATTGAATAGACATTAAAGATATCCTGTCATGACTGTAGGCAAATGTCTGATAAGACTTGAGCAAAATATTAATAAACAATTACTTGCAAGCTGGGTTCATCACAGTATTCTTTCCTGGCTATGGAGATGATAGCCATTCTGTATGGCATACAGTGATATGTTTGAAGAGCCTTTGATTTATATTCTTAAACAGCTAACAAGCAAGATGGTTTCTTCACAGTGTTCTTTCAGTGAATGAATGTTCTAGATATTGTCACATCTGTGGTGAAATATTTGATATATGATGTTCCTAAACAGCTACCCATAAACTGGATTCAGCATGTGTTCTTTCCTTTTGTGAAAATGATAGTCGCTCTGTGTGGAATATACTTAAGTATTTGAAGTGTATTATGTGCAGATGTTCCTAAACAGTGAAAAGAAGATGGTTTTTGCATAATTTTCTTTCAGATAACAAATGTTATAGACATTGTCACATCTGTAGTCAAATGTTTGATATGATTTATGTGAAAATATCCCTAAACAGCTACCTGTTGGCTTGATTAAGCACAATGCTCTTTCATTGTAAGAAAGTGATAGCTGTTCCATGTGGCATATACTGAAATGTTTGAAATGTCATATGTGAAGATGTTCCTTAAGAGCTACTTGCTGGGTGTTTTCAAGACAATGTTCTTTCAGTGAATGGATGTTATAGATAGTCTATCACACCCGTAGTGAAATGCTGGATAAGTTTTATGAAGATGTCCCTAAGTAGCTACAAGCAAAATGGTTTCACAACAGTGTTCTTACAGACATTGAAGGTTATAGATATTCTGTCATGCCTGTAGTGAAATGTTTGATAAGACTTGCATGAACACTTACATGAAGATGTTTCTAAACAGCCACAAGCAAGCTTTTTCAACACAGTATTTCATTGAATGAATGTAATAATTATCACATTGTGGCTGCAGAGAAACGTTTGATAAGACACACACAAAATGTTCATAAATAGCATGTGCCAGCTGGTTGCATCACAATGTTGTTTAATTTAATGGAAGTGATCATCATTCTGTATAGCATATGATGTGTTTGAATAGCCTTATATAAAGATATTCCTAAAAACTTATGAGCAATCTGGTTTCACCAGAGTGTGTTCCTCAGTGAAGGAATCTTACAGAGATTCTGTCAGAGCAGTAGTGACATGTTTGGTGTTTTGTATGAAGAAACCCTAAATGGCTTCCTGCAAGATGAGTTCAACACAGTGTTATTTCATTTTAAGAAAATGATAGTCATTCTGTTTGGCATAAACTGAAATATTAGAAAAGCCTTATATCAAGAGGTTCCTAATTAGCTACCAGCAATCTGGCTTCACAATAGTGTTCTTTCATTGAATGGATGTAATAGATACTTTGTAGTGAAATGTATGATAAGTCTCTTATGAAAAGGTTCCTAAACAGCTGCCTGCAATCTGGCTTCAGCACATTATATCATTGTCTCAAAGTGATATTCATTCAGTATGTCTTATATGGAAACGCTTGAAATGGTGAACATGAAGAAGTTTCTAAATATATACAAGCAAGATTGTTTCTCCACAGTTTTCTTTCAGTGACTGAATGTTACGTATAGTCTGTCACGACTATTGTAAAATGTTTGATGAGTCTTATGTAAAAACGTTCCTAGATAGCTATCTGTGAGCTCTATTTAGCACAGTGTTCTTTCATTGTAGGAAAATGATACCCATTCATTATGGCATATACTGAAATGTGAGAAATGTCTCCAATACAAATGTTCCTAATAATAGCTTCAAGATGCTTTCACCACAGAGTTCTTTCAGTGAAACAATATTGCAGATATTCTGTGACACTTGTAGTGAAGTGTTAGTTAAAACTTACTTGCAAGCTGGATTCAGCACAGTGTTTCTTTCATTGTTTGAAACTCATATTCAATCAGAACAGCAAATATTGAAATGGTTATAATGACTAATATGAAGAGGATCCTTAATGGCTGCAAGTAAGATGGTTTCACCACAGTTTTCTCTCAGTGAACAGATGCTATATATATTCTGTCCCACATGCAATGAAATGTTTGTTAAGTCTTATATGAACATGTTCCTAAACAGCTACCCGCAAACTGGGCTTAGAACAGTGTTCTCACATTGTTAGTAATTGATAGGTCATCTGTAGGGCATATGCTGAAATGTTTGAAATGTCTTATGTGAATATGCCCCTAAACAGCTGTAAGCACATTTGTTTCACCAGAGTTCCTTTAGTGTCTGAATCTTATGGATATTTTTCAAGTCTGTAGTGTAATTTTTTAAGTATTTTATGAAGTTCTTCCTAAACAGATACTAGGAAACAAGGGTTCAGCTCATCCTTCTTTCCTTGAGTGAATATTAAAATCATTCTGTCATGACCATAGCGCAATATTTGCTAAGACTTATAAAAAGATATTTCTAAAAAAACAACTTTCCAGCTGGGTTCTTAACATTGTTCTTTCATTTTATGGAAGTGATAACCATTCTGGATGGAATACACTGAAATGTTTGAAAAGACTTGTATGAAGATACTCCTAAATAGCTACAAGCAATCTGGTTACACCACAGTGTTCTTTCATTTAATAAACTTTATATATAGTCTCCTATAGCTGTAGTGAAATGTTTTATATCATATATGAAAATGTTCCTACAGCTACCTGCAAGCTGGGATCAGCACACTGACTTTTCATTGTAATAAAGTGATAGTTACTTTGTATGGCATACACTGAAATGTCAGAAAAGACTTATATGAGTGTATTTCTAAAGAGATACAAGCAAGCTGGTTTCACAATAGTGATCTTTCATTGAATTAATGTAATAGATATTCTGTCGCACATGTTGTGAAATGTTCAATAAATCTTACATGAAAATGTTACTATAAGTCTACCTGAAAGCTGAGTTAAGTACAATGTTTTTTCATTTTAAGAAAGTATAGCTGTTCTCTATGGCTCATACTGAAATGCTAGAAAAGACTTACATGAAGATGTTCCTTAAAAGCTACAAGGAAGTTGGTTTCACCACAGCATTCTTTCAATGAGGGAATGTTATAGATATTCCATCATGCCCGTAGTGAAATGTTTGATAGGACTTATTTGAAGATTCCCCTAAAGAGCTGCAAGCAAGGTGTTTTCACCACAGCGTTCATTCAGAAAATGAATGTTATACGTATTCTGTCATGCCTCAAGAGAACTATTTGATGTCTTATGTGAGAGTGTTCCTGAACAGCTACAAGCAAGCTTTTTCAACATAGTGTGGTTTCCTTGAATGAATGTTATGGATATCATGTTGCGGCTGTAGAGAAACGTTTGATAAGACATAAATGAAATGCTCATAAAGAGCCACTGGTTTCATCAGAACGTTCTTTCTGGATATGGAAGTGATAGCCATTCTGTAGGCATAATGAAGTGTTTGAAGAGCCTTATACGAAGACATTCCCAAGGCGCCAGAAGTAATCTGGCTTCACCACAGTGTTCTTTCAGTGAACGAGTGTTATAGCTAGTCTGTCATGCCTGTAGTGAAATGTTTAATAAGTCTTATATGAAGAGGTTTCAAACAGCCGCCAGCAAGCCGGGTTTAGCACAGTGTCCTTTAACTGTAAGTAAGTGAGAGCCATTCTGTATGGCATATACTCAAATGTTAGAGAGGTCTTATATGAAGATGTTCCTAAATAGAATCCAACAAGATGTGTTCAGGACAGAATAATTTCATCATAAGATAGTGACAGCCGTTTAGTATGGCATATACAGAAATGCTGAAAAGGACTTAAATGAAGATCTTCCTTAACAGTAAAACCAAGCCACTTTCACCATAGTGTTCTTTCATTGAATGGATGTAATAGATATTCTGTCATGCCTGTAGTTAAATGTTCAATAGGTCTTACATAAAAATACTCCTAATAATCTACCTGAAAGCTATTAAACACAACCTTCTTTCCTCGTAAGAAGGGTATGGCCATGCTGTATGCCATATACTGAAATGCTTGAAAAGCTTTATATGAAGATGTTCCTCAACAGTTACAAGAAAACTGCTTTCATCCCTGTGTTCGTTCAATGAGTGAATGTTTAGAGATTCTGTCATTCCTGCAAAGGAATGTTTAATATAAGTCTTACATGAAGATGTTTCTAAACAGCTACAAGGAAATTTTTTTAAACATAGTGTTATTACATTGAATAGACATTAAAGATATCCTGTCATGACTGTAGGCAAATGTCTGATAAGACTTGAGCAAAATATTAATAAACAATTACTTGCAAGCTGGGTTCATCACAGTATTCTTTCCTGGCTATGGAGATGATAGCCATTCTGTATGGCATAAAGTGATATGTTTGAAGAGCCTTTGATTTATATTCTTAAACAGCTAACAAGCAAGATGGTTTCTTCACAGTGTTCTTTCAGTGAATGAATGTTCTAGATATTGTCACATCTGTGGTGAAATATTTGATATATGATGTTCCTAAACAGCTACCCATAAACTGGATTCAGCATGTGTTCTTTCATTTTGTGAAAATGATAGTCGCTCTGTGTGGAATATACTTAAGTATTTGAAGTGTATTATGTGCAGATGTTCCTAAACAGTGAAAAGAAGATGGTTTTTGCATAATTTTCTTTCAGATAACAAATGTTATAGACATTGTCACATCTGTAGTCAAATGTTTGATATGATTTATGTGAAAATATCCCTAAACAGCTACCTGTTGGCTTGATTAAGCACAATGCTCTTTCATTGTAAGAAAGTGATAGCTGTTCCATGTGGCATATACTGAAATGTTTGAAATGTCATATGTGAAGATGTTCCTTAAGAGCTACTTGCTGGGTGTTTTCAAGACAATGTTCTTTCAGTGAATGGATGTTATAGATAGTCTATCACACCCGTAGTGAAATGCTGGATAAGTTTTATGAAGATGTCCCTAAGTAGCTACAAGCAAAATGGTTTCACAACAGTGTTCTTACAGACATTGAAGGTTATAGATATTCTGTCATGCCTGTAGTGAAATGTTTGATAAGACTTGCATGAACACTTACATGAAGATGTTTCTAAACAGCCACAAGCAAGCTTTTTCAACACAGTATTTCATTGAATGAATGTAATAATTATCACATTGTGGCTGCAGAGAAACGTTTGATAAGACACACACAAAATGTTCATAAATAGCATGTGCCAGCTGGTTGCATCACAATGTTGTTTAATTTAATGGAAGTGATCATCATTCTGTATAGCATATGATGTGTTTGAATAGCCTTATATAAAGATATTCCTAAAAACTTATGAGCAATCTGGTTTCACCAGAGTGTGTTCCTCAGTGAAGGAATCTTACAGAGATTCTGTCAGAGCAGTAGTGACATGTTTGGTGTTTTGTATGAAGAAACCCTAAATGGCTTCCTGCAAGATGAGTTCAACACAGTGTTATTTCATTTTAAGAAAATGATAGTCATTCTGTTTGGCATAAACTGAAATATTAGAAAAGCCTTATATCAAGAGGTTCCTAATTAGCTACCAGCAATCTGGCTTCACAATAGTGTTCTTTCATTGAATGGATGTAATAGATACTTTGTAGTGAAATGTATGATAAGTCTCTTATGAAAAGGTTCCTAAACAGCTGCCTGCAATCTGGCTTCAGCACATTATATCATTGTCTCAAAGTGATATTCATTCAGTATGTCTTATATGGAAACGCTTGAAATGGTGAACATGAAGAAGTTTCTAAATATATACAAGCAAGATTGTTTCTCCACAGTTTTCTTTCAGTGACTGAATGTTACGTATAGTCTGTCACGACTATTGTAAAATGTTTGATGAGTCTTATGTAAAAACGTTCCTAGATAGCTATCTGTGAGCTCTATTTAGCACAGTGTTCTTTCATTGTAGGAAAATGATACCCATTCATTATGGCATATACTGAAATGTGAGAAATGTCTCCAATACAAATGTTCCTAATAATAGCTTCAAGATGCTTTCACCACAGAGTTCTTTCAGTGAAACAATATTGCAGATATTCTGTGACACTTGTAGTGAAGTGTTAGTTAAAACTTACTTGCAAGCTGGATTCAGCACAGTGTTTCTTTCATTGTTTGAAACTCATATTCAATCAGAACAGCAAATATTGAAATGGTTATAATGACTAATATGAAGAGGATCCTTAATGGCTGCAAGTAAGATGGTTTCACCACAGTTTTCTCTCAGTGAACAGATGCTATATATATTCTGTCCCGCATGCAATGAAATGTTTGTTAAGTCTTATATGAACATGTTCCTAAACAGCTACCCGCAAACTGGGCTTAGACCAGTGTTCTCACATTGTTAGTAATTGATAGGTCATCTGTAGGGCATATGCTGAAATGTTTGAAATGTCTTATGTGAATATGCCCCTAAACAGCTGTAAGCACATTTGTTTCACCAGAGTTCCTTTAGTGTCTGAATCTTATGGATATTTTTCAAGTCTGTAGTGTAATTTTTTAAGTATTTTATGAAGTTCTTCCTAAACAGATACTAGGAAACAAGGGTTCAGCTCATCCTTCTTTCCTTGAGTGAATATTAAAATCATTCTGTCATGACCATAGCGCAATATTTGTTAAGACTTATAAAAAGATATTTCTAAAAAAACAACTTTCCAGCTGGGTTCTTAACATTGTTCTTTCATTTTATGGAAGTGATAACCATTCTGGATGGAATACACTGAAATGTTTGAAAAGACTTGTATGAAGATACTCCTAAATAGCTACAAGCAATCTGGTTACACCACAGTGTTCTTTCATTTAATAAACTTTATATATAGTCTCCTATAGCTGTAGTGAAATGTTTTATATCATATATGAAAATGTTCCTACAGCTACCTGCAAGCTGGGATCAGCACACTGACTTTTCATTGTAATAAAGTGATAGTTACTTTGTATGGCATACACTGAAATGTCAGAAAAGACTTATATGAGTGTATTTCTAAAGAGATACAAGCAAGCTGGTTTCACAATAGTGATCTTTCATTGAATTAATGTAATAGATATTCTGTCGCACATGTTGTGAAATTTTCAATAAATCTTACATGAAAATGTTACTATAAGTCTACCTGAAAGCTGAGTTAAGTACAATGTTTTTTCATTTTAAGAAAGTATAGCTGTTCTCTATGGCTCATACTGAAATGCTAGAAAAGACTTACATGAAGATGTTCCTTAAAAGCTACAAGGAAGTTGGTTTCACCACAGCATTCTTTCAATGTGTGAATGTTATAGATATTCCATCATGCCCGTAGTGAAATGTTTGATAGGACTTATTTGAAGATTCCCCTAAAGAGCTGCAAGCAAGGTGTTTTCACCACAGTGTTCATTCAGAAAATGAATGTTATACGTATTCTGTCATGCCTCAAGAGAACTATTTGATGTCTTATGTGAGAGTGTTCCTGAACAGCTACAAGCAAGCTTTTTCAACATAGTGTGGTTTCCTTGAATGAATGTTATGGATATCATGTTGCGGCTGTAGAGAAACGTTTGATAAGACATAAATGAAATGCTCATAAAGAGCCACTGGTTTCATCAGAACGTTCTTTCTGGATATGGAAGTGATAGCCATTCTGTAGGCATAATGAAGTGTTTGAAGAGCCTTATACGAAGACATTCCCAAGGCGCCAGAAGTAATCTGGCTTCACCACAGTGTTCTTTCAGTGAACGAGTGTTATAGCTAGTCTGTCATGCCTGTAGTGAAATGTTTAATAAGTCTTATATGAAGAGGTTTCAAACAGCCGCCAGCAAGCCGGGTTTAGCACAGTGTCCTTTAACTGTAAGTAAGTGAGAGCCATTCTGTATGGCATATACTCAAATGTTAGAGAGGTCTTATATGAAGATGTTCCTAAATAGAATCCAACAAGATGTGTTCAGGACAGAATAATTTCATCATAAGATAGTGACAGCCGTTTAGTATGGCATATACAGAAATGCTGAAAAGGACTTAAATGAAGATCTTCCTTAACAGTAAAACCAAGCCACTTTCACCATAGTGTTCTTTCATTGAATGGATGTAATAGATATTCTGTCATGCCTGTAGTTAAATGTTCAATAGGTCTTACATAAAAATACTCCTAATAATCTACCTGAAAGCTATTAAACACAACCTTCTTTCCTCGTAAGAAGGGTATGGCCATGCTGTATGCCATATACTGAAATGCTTGAAAAGCTTTATATGAAGATGTTCCTCAACAGTTACAAGAAAACTGCTTTCATCCCTGTGTTCGTTCAATGAGTGAATGTTTAGAGATTCTGTCATTCCTGCAAAGGAATGTTTAATATAAGTCTTACATGAAGATGTTTCTAAACAGCTACAAGGAAATTTTTTTAAACATAGTGTTATTACATTGAATAGACATTAAAGATATCCTGTCATGACTGTAGGCAAATGTCTGATAAGACTTGAGCAAAATATTAATAAACAATTACTTGCAAGCTGGGTTCATCACAGTATTCTTTCCTGGCTATGGAGATGATAGCCATTCTGTATGGCATAAAGTGATATGTTTGAAGAGCCTTTGATTTATATTCTTAAACAGCTAACAAGCAAGATGGTTTCTTCACAGTGTTCTTTCAGTGAATGAATGTTCTAGATATTGTCACATCTGTGGTGAAATATTTGATATATGATGTTCCTAAACAGCTACCTATAAACTGGATTCAGCATGTGTTCTTTCATTTTGTGAAAATGATAGTCGCTCTGTGTGGAATATACTTAAGTATTTGAAGTGTATTATGTGCAGATGTTCCTAAACAGTGAAAAGAAGATGGTTTTTGCATAATTTTCTTTCAGATAACAAATGTTATAGACATTGTCACATCTGTAGTCAAATGTTTGATATGATTTATGTGAAAATATCCCTAAACAGCTACCTGTTGGCTTGATTAAGCACAATGCTCTTTCATTGTAAGAAAGTGATAGCTGCTCCATGTGGCATATACTGAAATGCTTGAAATGTCATATGTGAAGATGTTCCTTAAGAGCTACTTGCTGGGTGTTTTCAAGACAATGTTCTTTCAGTGAATGGATGTTATAGATAGTCTATCACACCCGTAGTGAAATGCTGGATAAGTTTTATGAAGATGTCCCTAAGTAGCTACAAGCAAAATGGTTTCACAACAGTGTTCTTACAGACATTGAAGGTTATAGATATTCTGTCATGCCTGTAGTGAAATGTTTGATAAGACTTGCATGAACACTTACATGAAGATGTTTCTAAACAGCCACAAGCAAGCTTTTTCAACACAGTATTTCATTGAATGAATGTAATAATTATCACATTGTGGCTGCAGAGAAACGTTTGATAAGACACACACAAAATGTTCATAAATAGCATGTGCCAGCTGGTTGCATCACAATGTTGTTTAATTTAATGGAAGTGATCATCATTCTGTATAGCATATGATGTGTTTGAATAGCCTTATATAAAGATATTCCTAAAAACTTATGAGCAATCTGGTTTCACCAGAGTGTGTTCCTCAGTGAAGGAATCTTACAGAGATTCTGTCAGAGCAGTAGTGACATGTTTGGTGTTTTGTATGAAGAAACCCTAAATGGCTTCCTGCAAGATGAGTTCAACACAGTGTTATTTCATTTTAAGAAAATGATAGTCATTCTGTTTGGCATAAACTGAAATATTAGAAAAGCCTTATATCAAGATGTTCCTAATTAGCTACCAGCAATCTGGCTTCACAATAGTGTTCTTTCATTGAATGGATGTAATAGATACTTTGTAGTGAAATGTATGATAAGTCTCTTATGAAAAGGTTCCTAAACAGCTGCCTGCAATCTGGCTTCAGCACATTATATCATTGTCTCAAAGTGATATTCATTCAGTATGTCTTATATGGAAACGCTTGAAATGGTGAACATGAAGAAGTTTCTAAATATATACAAGCAAGATTGTTTCTCCACAGTTTTCTTTCAGTGACTGAATGTTACGTATAGTCTGTCACGACTATTGTAAAATGTTTGATGAGTCTTATGTAAAAACGTTCCTAGATAGCTATCTGTGAGCTCTATTTAGCACAGTGTTCTTTCATTGTAGGAAAATGATACCCATTCATTATGGCATATACTGAAATGTGAGAAATGTCTCCAATACAAATGTTCCTAATAATAGCTTCAAGATGCTTTCACCACAGAGTTCTTTCAGTGAAACAATATTGCAGATATTCTGTGACACTTGTAGTGAAGTGTTAGTTAAAACTTACTTGCAAGCTGGATTCAGCACAGTGTTTCTTTCATTGTTTGAAACTCATATTCAATCAGAACAGCAAATATTGAAATGGTTATAATGACTAATATGAAGAGGATCCTTAATGGCTGCAAGTAAGATGGTTTCACCACAGTTTTCTCTCAGTGAACAGATGCTATATATATTCTGTCCCGCATGCAATGAAATGTTTGTTAAGTCTTATATGAACATGTTCCTAAACAGCTACCCGCAAACTGGGCTTAGACCAGTGTTCTCACATTGTTAGTAATTGATAGGTCATCTGTAGGGCATATGCTGAAATGTTTGAAATGTCTTATGTGAATATGCCCCTAAACAGCTGTAAGCACATTTGTTTCACCAGAGTTCCTTTAGTGTCTGAATCTTATGGATATTTTTCAAGTCTGTAGTGTAATTTTTTAAGTATTTTATGAAGTTCTTCCTAAACAGATACTAGGAAACAAGGGTTCAGCTCATCCTTCTTTCCTTGAGTGAATATTAAAATCATTCTGTCATGACCATAGCGCAATATTTGCTAAGACTTATAAAAAGATATTTGTAAAAAAACAACTTTCCAGCTGGGTTCTTAACATTGTTCTTTCATTTTATGGAAGTGATAACCATTCTGGATGGAATACACTGAAATGTTTGAAAAGACTTGTATGAAGATACTCCTAAATAGCTACAAGCAATCTGGTTACACCACAGTGTTCTTTCATTTAATAAACTTTATATATAGTCTCCTATAGCTGTAGTGAAATGTTTTATATCATATATGAAAATGTTCCTACAGCTACCTGCAAGCTGGGATCAGCACACTGACTTTTCATTGTAATAAAGTGATAGTTACTTTGTATGGCATACACTGAAATGTCAGAAAAGACTTATATGAGTGTATTTCTAAAGAGATACAAGCAAGCTGGTTTCACAATAGTGATCTTTCATTGAATTAATGTAATAGATATTCTGTCGCACATGTTGTGAAATTTTCAATAAATCTTACATGAAAATGTTACTATAAGTCTACCTGAAAGCTGAGTTAAGTACAATGTTTTTTCATTTTAAGAAAGTATAGCTGTTCTCTATGGCTCATACTGAAATGCTAGAAAAGACTTACATGAAGATGTTCCTTAAAAGCTACAAGGAAGTTGGTTTCACCACAGCATTCTTTCAATGTGTGAATGTTATAGATATTCCATCATGCCCGTAGTGAAATGTTTGATAGGACTTATTTGAAGATTCCCCTAAAGAGCTGCAAGCAAGGTGTTTTCACCACAGTGTTCATTCAGAAAATGAATGTTATACGTATTCTGTCATGCCTCAAGAGAACTATTTGATGTCTTATGTGAGAGTGTTCCTGAACAGCTACAAGCAAGCTTTTTCAACATAGTGTGGTTTCCTTGAATGAATGTTATGGATATCATGTTGCGGCTGTAGAGAAACGTTTGATAAGACATAAATGAAATGCTCATAAAGAGCCACTGGTTTCATCAGAACGTTCTTTCTGGATATGGAAGTGATAGCCATTCTGTAGGCATAATGAAGTGTTTGAAGAGCCTTATACGAAGACATTCCCAAGGCGCCAGAAGTAATCTGGCTTCACCACAGTGTTCTTTCAGTGAACGAGTGTTATAGCTAGTCTGTCATGCCTGTAGTGAAATGTTTAATAAGTCTTATATGAAGAGGTTTCAAACAGCCGCCAGCAAGCCGGGTTTAGCACAGTGTCCTTTAACTGTAAGTAAGTGAGAGCCATTCTGTATGGCATATACTCAAATGTTAGAGAGGTCTTATATGAAGATGTTCCTAAATAGAATCCAACAAGATGTGTTCAGGACAGAATAATTTCATCATAAGATAGTGACAGCCGTTTAGTATGGCATATACAGAAATGCTGAAAAGGACTTAAATGAAGATCTTCCTTAACAGTAAAACCAAGCCACTTTCACCATAGTGTTCTTTCATTGAATGGATGTAATAGATATTCTGTCATGCCTGTAGTTAAATGTTCAATAGGTCTTACATAAAAATACTCCTAATAATCTACCTGAAAGCTATTAAACACAACCTTCTTTCCTCGTAAGAAGGGTATGGCCATGCTGTATGCCATATACTGAAATGCTTGAAAAGCTTTATATGAAGATGTTCCTCAACAGTTACAAGAAAACTGCTTTCATCCCTGTGTTCGTTCAATGAGTGAATGTTTAGAGATTCTGTCATTCCTGCAAAGGAATGTTTAATATAAGTCTTACATGAAGATGTTTCTAAACAGCTACAAGGAAATTTTTTTAAACATAGTGTTATTACATTGAATAGACATTAAAGATATCCTGTCATGACTGTAGGCAAATGTCTGATAAGACTTGAGCAAAATATTAATAAACAATTACTTGCAAGCTGGGTTCATCACAGTATTCTTTCCTGGCTATGGAGATGATAGCCATTCTGTATGGCATAAAGTGATATGTTTGAAGAGCCTTTGATTTATATTCTTAAACAGCTAACAAGCAAGATGGTTTCTTCACAGTGTTCTTTCAGTGAATGAATGTTCTAGATATTGTCACATCTGTGGTGAAATATTTGATATATGATGTTCCTAAACAGCTACCTATAAACTGGATTCAGCATGTGTTCTTTCATTTTGTGAAAATGATAGTCGCTCTGTGTGGAATATACTTAAGTATTTGAAGTGTATTATGTGCAGATGTTCCTAAACAGTGAAAAGAAGATGGTTTTTGCATAATTTTCTTTCAGATAACAAATGTTATAGACATTGTCACATCTGTAGTCAAATGTTTGATATGATTTATGTGAAAATATCCCTAAACAGCTACCTGTTGGCTTGATTAAGCACAATGCTCTTTCATTGTAAGAAAGTGATAGCTGCTCCATGTGGCATATACTGAAATGCTTGAAATGTCATATGTGAAGATGTTCCTTAAGAGCTACTTGCTGGGTGTTTTCAAGACAATGTTCTTTCAGTGAATGGATGTTATAGATAGTCTATCACACCCGTAGTGAAATGCTGGATAAGTTTTATGAAGATGTCCCTAAGTAGCTACAAGCAAAATGGTTTCACAACAGTGTTCTTACAGACATTGAAGGTTATAGATATTCTGTCATGCCTGTAGTGAAATGTTTGATAAGACTTGCATGAACACTTACATGAAGATGTTTCTAAACAGCCACAAGCAAGCTTTTTCAACACAGTATTTCATTGAATGAATGTAATAATTATCACATTGTGGCTGCAGAGAAACGTTTGATAAGACACACACAAAATGTTCATAAATAGCATGTGCCAGCTGGTTGCATCACAATGTTGTTTAATTTAATGGAAGTGATCATCATTCTGTATAGCATATGATGTGTTTGAATAGCCTTATATAAAGATATTCCTAAAAACTTATGAGCAATCTGGTTTCACCAGAGTGTGTTCCTCAGTGAAGGAATCTTACAGAGATTCTGTCAGAGCAGTAGTGACATGTTTGGTGTTTTGTATGAAGAAACCCTAAATGGCTTCCTGCAAGATGAGTTCAACACAGTGTTATTTCATTTTAAGAAAATGATAGTCATTCTGTTTGGCATAAACTGAAATATTAGAAAAGCCTTATATCAAGAGGTTCCTAATTAGCTACCAGCAATCTGGCTTCACAATAGTGTTCTTTCATTGAATGGATGTAATAGATACTTTGTAGTGAAATGTATGATAAGTCTCTTATGAAAAGGTTCCTAAACAGCTGCCTGCAATCTGGCTTCAGCACATTATATCATTGTCTCAAAGTGATATTCATTCAGTATGTCTTATATGGAAACGCTTGAAATGGTGAACATGAAGAAGTTTCTAAATATATACAAGCAAGATTGTTTCTCCACAGTTTTCTTTCAGTGACTGAATGTTACGTATAGTCTGTCACGACTATTGTAAAATGTTTGATGAGTCTTATGTAAAAACGTTCCTAGATAGCTATCTGTGAGCTCTATTTAGCACAGTGTTCTTTCATTGTAGGAAAATGATACCCATTCATTATGGCATATACTGAAATGTGAGAAATGTCTCCAATACAAATGTTCCTAATAATAGCTTCAAGATGCTTTCACCACAGAGTTCTTTCAGTGAAACAATATTGCAGATATTCTGTGACACTTGTAGTGAAGTGTTAGTTAAAACTTACTTGCAAGCTGGATTCAGCACAGTGTTTCTTTCATTGTTTGAAACTCATATTCAATCAGAACAGCAAATATTGAAATGGTTATAATGACTAATATGAAGAGGATCCTTAATGGCTGCAAGTAAGATGGTTTCACCACAGTTTTCTCTCAGTGAACAGATGCTATATATATTCTGTCCCGCATGCAATGAAATGTTTGTTAAGTCTTATATGAACATGTTCCTAAACAGCTACCCGCAAACTGGGCTTAGACCAGTGTTCTCACATTGTTAGTAATTGATAGGTCATCTGTAGGGCATATGCTGAAATGTTTGAAATGTCTTATGTGAATATGCCCCTAAACAGCTGTAAGCACATTTGTTTCACCAGAGTTCCTTTAGTGTCTGAATCTTATGGATATTTTTCAAGTCTGTAGTGTAATTTTTTAAGTATTTTATGAAGTTCTTCCTAAACAGATACTAGGAAACAAGGGTTCAGCTCATCCTTCTTTCCTTGAGTGAATATTAAAATCATTCTGTCATGACCATAGCGCAATATTTGCTAAGACTTATAAAAAGATATTTCTAAAAAAACAACTTTCCAGCTGGGTTCTTAACATTGTTCTTTCATTTTATGGAAGTGATAACCATTCTGGATGGAATACACTGAAATGTTTGAAAAGACTTGTATGAAGATACTCCTAAATAGCTACAAGCAATCTGGTTACACCACAGTGTTCTTTCATTTAATAAACTTTATATATAGTCTCCTATAGCTGTAGTGAAATGTTTTATATCATATATGAAAATGTTCCTACAGCTACCTGCAAGCTGGGATCAGCACACTGACTTTTCATTGTAATAAAGTGATAGTTACTTTGTATGGCATACACTGAAATGTCAGAAAAGACTTATATGAGTGTATTTCTAAAGAGATACAAGCAAGCTGGTTTCACAATAGTGATCTTTCATTGAATTAATGTAATAGATATTCTGTCGCACATGTTGTGAAATTTTCAATAAATCTTACATGAAAATGTTACTATAAGTCTACCTGAAAGCTGAGTTAAGTACAATGTTTTTTCATTTTAAGAAAGTATAGCTGTTCTCTATGGCTCATACTGAAATGCTAGAAAAGACTTACATGAAGATGTTCCTTAAAAGCTACAAGGAAGTTGGTTTCACCACAGCATTCTTTCAATGTGTGAATGTTATAGATATTCCATCATGCCCGTAGTGAAATGTTTGATAGGACTTATTTGAAGATTCCCCTAAAGAGCTGCAAGCAAGGTGTTTTCACCACAGTGTTCATTCAGAAAATGAATGTTATACGTATTCTGTCATGCCTCAAGAGAACTATTTGATGTCTTATGTGAGAGTGTTCCTGAACAGCTACAAGCAAGCTTTTTCAACATAGTGTGGTTTCCTTGAATGAATGTTATGGATATCATGTTGCGGCTGTAGAGAAACGTTTGATAAGACATAAATGAAATGCTCATAAAGAGCCACTGGTTTCATCAGAACGTTCTTTCTGGATATGGAAGTGATAGCCATTCTGTAGGCATAATGAAGTGTTTGAAGAGCCTTATACGAAGACATTCCCAAGGCGCCAGAAGTAATCTGGCTTCACCACAGTGTTCTTTCAGTGAACGAGTGTTATAGCTAGTCTGTCATGCCTGTAGTGAAATGTTTAATAAGTCTTATATGAAGAGGTTTCAAACAGCCGCCAGCAAGCCGGGTTTAGCACAGTGTCCTTTAACTGTAAGTAAGTGAGAGCCATTCTGTATGGCATATACTCAAATGTTAGAGAGGTCTTATATGAAGATGTTCCTAAATAGAATCCAACAAGATGTGTTCAGGACAGAATAATTTCATCATAAGATAGTGACAGCCGTTTAGTATGGCATATACAGAAATGCTGAAAAGGACTTAAATGAAGATCTTCCTTAACAGTAAAACCAAGCCACTTTCACCATAGTGTTCTTTCATTGAATGGATGTAATAGATATTCTGTCATGCCTGTAGTTAAATGTTCAATAGGTCTTACATAAAAATACTCCTAATAATCTACCTGAAAGCTATTAAACACAACCTTCTTTCCTCGTAAGAAGGGTATGGCCATGCTGTATGCCATATACTGAAATGCTTGAAAAGCTTTATATGAAGATGTTCCTCAACAGTTACAAGAAAACTGCTTTCATCCCTGTGTTCGTTCAATGAGTGAATGTTTAGAGATTCTGTCATTCCTGCAAAGGAATGTTTAATATAAGTCTTACATGAAGATGTTTCTAAACAGCTACAAGGAAATTTTTTTAAACATAGTGTTATTACATTGAATAGACATTAAAGATATCCTGTCATGACTGTAGGCAAATGTCTGATAAGACTTGAGCAAAATATTAATAAACAATTACTTGCAAGCTGGGTTCATCACAGTATTCTTTCCTGGCTATGGAGATGATAGCCATTCTGTATGGCATAAAGTGATATGTTTGAAGAGCCTTTGATTTATATTCTTAAACAGCTAACAAGCAAGATGGTTTCTTCACAGTGTTCTTTCAGTGAATGAATGTTCTAGATATTGTCACATCTGTGGTGAAATATTTGATATATGATGTTCCTAAACAGCTACCTATAAACTGGATTCAGCATGTGTTCTTTCATTTTGTGAAAATGATAGTCGCTCTGTGTGGAATATACTTAAGTATTTGAAGTGTATTATGTGCAGATGTTCCTAAACAGTGAAAAGAAGATGGTTTTTGCATAATTTTCTTTCAGATAACAAATGTTATAGACATTGTCACATCTGTAGTCAAATGTTTGATATGATTTATGTGAAAATATCCCTAAACAGCTACCTGTTGGCTTGATTAAGCACAATGCTCTTTCATTGTAAGAAAGTGATAGCTGCTCCATGTGGCATATACTGAAATGCTTGAAATGTCATATGTGAAGATGTTCCTTAAGAGCTACTTGCTGGGTGTTTTCAAGACAATGTTCTTTCAGTGAATGGATGTTATAGATAGTCTATCACACCCGTAGTGAAATGCTGGATAAGTTTTATGAAGATGTCCCTAAGTAGCTACAAGCAAAATGGTTTCACAACAGTGTTCTTACAGACATTGAAGGTTATAGATATTCTGTCATGCCTGTAGTGAAATGTTTGATAAGACTTGCATGAACACTTACATGAAGATGTTTCTAAACAGCCACAAGCAAGCTTTTTCAACACAGTATTTCATTGAATGAATGTAATAATTATCACATTGTGGCTGCAGAGAAACGTTTGATAAGACACACACAAAATGTTCATAAATAGCATGTGCCAGCTGGTTGCATCACAATGTTGTTTAATTTAATGGAAGTGATCATCATTCTGTATAGCATATGATGTGTTTGAATAGCCTTATATAAAGATATTCCTAAAACCTTATGAGCAATCTGGTTTCACCAGAGTGTGTTCCTCAGTGAAGGAATCTTACAGAGATTCTGTCAGAGCAGTAGTGACATGTTTGGTGTTTTGTATGAAGAAACCCTAAATGGCTTCCTGCAAGATGAGTTCAACACAGTGTTATTTCATTTTAAGAAAATGATAGTCATTCTGTTTGGCATAAACTGAAATATTAGAAAAGCCTTATATCAAGAGGTTCCTAATTAGCTACCAGCAATCTGGCTTCACAATAGTGTTCTTTCATTGAATGGATGTAATAGATACTTTGTAGTGAAATGTATGATAAGTCTCTTATGAAAAGGTTCCTAAACAGCTGCCTGCAATCTGGCTTCAGCACATTATATCATTGTCTCAAAGTGATATTCATTCAGTATGTCTTATATGGAAACGCTTGAAATGGTGAACATGAAGAAGTTTCTAAATATATACAAGCAAGATTGTTTCTCCACAGTTTTCTTTCAGTGACTGAATGTTACGTATAGTCTGTCACGACTATTGTAAAATGTTTGATGAGTCTTATGTAAAAACGTTCCTAGATAGCTATCTGTGAGCTCTATTTAGCACAGTGTTCTTTCATTGTAGGAAAATGATACCCATTCATTATGGCATATACTGAAATGTGAGAAATGTCTCCAATACAAATGTTCCTAATAATAGCTTCAAGATGCTTTCACCACAGAGTTCTTTCAGTGAAACAATATTGCAGATATTCTGTGACACTTGTAGTGAAGTGTTAGTTAAAACTTACTTGCAAGCTGGATTCAGCACAGTGTTTCTTTCATTGTTTGAAACTCATATTCAATCAGAACAGCAAATATTGAAATGGTTATAATGACTAATATGAAGAGGATCCTTAATGGCTGCAAGTAAGATGGTTTCACCACAGTTTTCTCTCAGTGAACAGATGCTATATATATTCTGTCCCGCATGCAATGAAATGTTTGTTAAGTCTTATATGAACATGTTCCTAAACAGCTACCCGCAAACTGGGCTTAGACCAGTGTTCTCACATTGTTAGTAATTGATAGGTCATCTGTAGGGCATATGCTGAAATGTTTGAAATGTCTTATGTGAATATGCCCCTAAACAGCTGTAAGCACATTTGTTTCACCAGAGTTCCTTTAGTGTCTGAATCTTATGGATATTTTTCAAGTCTGTAGTGTAATTTTTTAAGTATTTTATGAAGTTCTTCCTAAACAGATACTAGGAAACAAGGGTTCAGCTCATCCTTCTTTCCTTGAGTGAATATTAAAATCATTCTGTCATGACCATAGCGCAATATTTGCTAAGACTTATAAAAAGATATTTGTAAAAAAACAACTTTCCAGCTGGGTTCTTAACATTGTTCTTTCATTTTATGGAAGTGATAACCATTCTGGATGGAATACACTGAAATGTTTGAAAAGACTTGTATGAAGATACTCCTAAATAGCTACAAGCAATCTGGTTACACCACAGTGTTCTTTCATTTAATAAACTTTATATATAGTCTCCTATAGCTGTAGTGAAATGTTTTATATCATATATGAAAATGTTCCTACAGCTACCTGCAAGCTGGGATCAGCACACTGACTTTTCATTGTAATAAAGTGATAGTTACTTTGTATGGCATACACTGAAATGTCAGAAAAGACTTATATGAGTGTATTTCTAAAGAGATACAAGCAAGCTGGTTTCACAATAGTGATCTTTCATTGAATTAATGTAATAGATATTCTGTCGCACATGTTGTGAAATTTTCAATAAATCTTACATGAAAATGTTACTATAAGTCTACCTGAAAGCTGAGTTAAGTACAATGTTTTTTCATTTTAAGAAAGTATAGCTGTTCTCTATGGCTCATACTGAAATGCTAGAAAAGACTTACATGAAGATGTTCCTTAAAAGCTACAAGGAAGTTGGTTTCACCACAGCATTCTTTCAATGTGTGAATGTTATAGATATTCCATCATGCCCGTAGTGAAATGTTTGATAGGACTTATTTGAAGATTCCCCTAAAGAGCTGCAAGCAAGGTGTTTTCACCACAGCGTTCATTCAGAAAATGAATGTTATACGTATTCTGTCATGCCTCAAGAGAACTATTTGATGTCTTATGTGAGAGTGTTCCTGAACAGCTACAAGCAAGCTTTTTCAACATAGTGTGGTTTCCTTGAATGAATGTTATGGATATCATGTTGCGGCTGTAGAGAAACGTTTGATAAGACATAAATGAAATGCTCATAAAGAGCCACTGGTTTCATCAGAACGTTCTTTCTGGATATGGAAGTGATAGCCATTCTGTAGGCATAATGAAGTGTTTGAAGAGCCTTATACGAAGACATTCCCAAGGCGCCAGAAGTAATCTGGCTTCACCACAGTGTTCTTTCAGTGAACGAGTGTTATAGCTAGTCTGTCATGCCTGTAGTGAAATGTTTAATAAGTCTTATATGAAGAGGTTTCAAACAGCCGCCAGCAAGCCGGGTTTAGCACAGTGTCCTTTAACTGTAAGTAAGTGAGAGCCATTCTGTATGGCATATACTCAAATGTTAGAGAGGTCTTATATGAAGATGTTCCTAAATAGAATCCAACAAGATGTGTTCAGGACAGAATAATTTCATCATAAGATAGTGACAGCCGTTTAGTATGGCATATACAGAAATGCTGAAAAGGACTTAAATGAAGATCTTCCTTAACAGTAAAACCAAGCCACTTTCACCATAGTGTTCTTTCATTGAATGGATGTAATAGATATTCTGTCATGCCTGTAGTTAAATGTTCAATAGGTCTTACATAAAAATACTCCTAATAATCTACCTGAAAGCTATTAAACACAACCTTCTTTCCTCGTAAGAAGGGTATGGCCATGCTGTATGCCATATACTGAAATGCTTGAAAAGCTTTATATGAAGATGTTCCTCAACAGTTACAAGAAAACTGCTTTCATCCCTGTGTTCGTTCAATGAGTGAATGTTTAGAGATTCTGTCATTCCTGCAAAGGAATGTTTAATATAAGTCTTACATGAAGATGTTTCTAAACAGCTACAAGGAAATTTTTTTAAACATAGTGTTATTACATTGAATAGACATTAAAGATATCCTGTCATGACTGTAGGCAAATGTCTGATAAGACTTGAGCAAAATATTAATAAACAATTACTTGCAAGCTGGGTTCATCACAGTATTCTTTCCTGGCTATGGAGATGATAGCCATTCTGTATGGCATAAAGTGATATGTTTGAAGAGCCTTTGATTTATATTCTTAAACAGCTAACAAGCAAGATGGTTTCTTCACAGTGTTCTTTCAGTGAATGAATGTTCTAGATATTGTCACATCTGTGGTGAAATATTTGATATATGATGTTCCTAAACAGCTACCTATAAACTGGATTCAGCATGTGTTCTTTCATTTTGTGAAAATGATAGTCGCTCTGTGTGGAATATACTTAAGTATTTGAAGTGTATTATGTGCAGATGTTCCTAAACAGTGAAAAGAAGATGGTTTTTGCATAATTTTCTTTCAGATAACAAATGTTATAGACATTGTCACATCTGTAGTCAAATGTTTGATATGATTTATGTGAAAATATCCCTAAACAGCTACCTGTTGGCTTGATTAAGCACAATGCTCTTTCATTGTAAGAAAGTGATAGCTGCTCCATGTGGCATATACTGAAATGCTTGAAATGTCATATGTGAAGATGTTCCTTAAGAGCTACTTGCTGGGTGTTTTCAAGACAATGTTCTTTCAGTGAATGGATGTTATAGATAGTCTATCACACCCGTAGTGAAATGCTGGATAAGTTTTATGAAGATGTCCCTAAGTAGCTACAAGCAAAATGGTTTCACAACAGTGTTCTTACAGACATTGAAGGTTATAGATATTCTGTCATGCCTGTAGTGAAATGTTTGATAAGACTTGCATGAACACTTACATGAAGATGTTTCTAAACAGCCACAAGCAAGCTTTTTCAACACAGTATTTCATTGAATGAATGTAATAATTATCACATTGTGGCTGCAGAGAAACGTTTGATAAGACACACACAAAATGTTCATAAATAGCATGTGCCAGCTGGTTGCATCACAATGTTGTTTAATTTAATGGAAGTGATCATCATTCTGTATAGCATATGATGTGTTTGAATAGCCTTATATAAAGATATTCCTAAAAACTTATGAGCAATCTGGTTTCACCAGAGTGTGTTCCTCAGTGAAGGAATCTTACAGAGATTCTGTCAGAGCAGTAGTGACATGTTTGGTGTTTTGTATGAAGAAACCCTAAATGGCTTCCTGCAAGATGAGTTCAACACAGTGTTATTTCATTTTAAGAAAATGATAGTCATTCTGTTTGGCATAAACTGAAATATTAGAAAAGCCTTATATCAAGAGGTTCCTAATTAGCTACCAGCAATCTGGCTTCACAATAGTGTTCTTTCATTGAATGGATGTAATAGATACTTTGTAGTGAAATGTATGATAAGTCTCTTATGAAAAGGTTCCTAAACAGCTGCCTGCAATCTGGCTTCAGCACATTATATCATTGTCTCAAAGTGATATTCATTCAGTATGTCTTATATGGAAACGCTTGAAATGGTGAACATGAAGAAGTTTCTAAATATATACAAGCAAGATTGTTTCTCCACAGTTTTCTTTCAGTGACTGAATGTTACGTATAGTCTGTCACGACTATTGTAAAATGTTTGATGAGTCTTATGTAAAAACGTTCCTAGATAGCTATCTGTGAGCTCTATTTAGCACAGTGTTCTTTCATTGTAGGAAAATGATACCCATTCATTATGGCATATACTGAAATGTGAGAAATGTCTCCAATACAAATGTTCCTAATAATAGCTTCAAGATGCTTTCACCACAGAGTTCTTTCAGTGAAACAATATTGCAGATATTCTGTGACACTTGTAGTGAAGTGTTAGTTAAAACTTACTTGCAAGCTGGATTCAGCACAGTGTTTCTTTCATTGTTTGAAACTCATATTCAATCAGAACAGCAAATATTGAAATGGTTATAATGACTAATATGAAGAGGATCCTTAATGGCTGCAAGTAAGATGGTTTCACCACAGTTTTCTCTCAGTGAACAGATGCTATATATATTCTGTCCCGCATGCAATGAAATGTTTGTTAAGTCTTATATGAACATGTTCCTAAACAGCTACCCGCAAACTGGGCTTAGACCAGTGTTCTCACATTGTTAGTAATTGATAGGTCATCTGTAGGGCATATGCTGAAATGTTTGAAATGTCTTATGTGAATATGCCCCTAAACAGCTGTAAGCACATTTGTTTCACCAGAGTTCCTTTAGTGTCTGAATCTTATGGATATTTTTCAAGTCTGTAGTGTAATTTTTTAAGTATTTTATGAAGTTCTTCCTAAACAGATACTAGGAAACAAGGGTTCAGCTCATCCTTCTTTCCTTGAGTGAATATTAAAATCATTCTGTCATGACCATAGCGCAATATTTGCTAAGACTTATAAAAAGATATTTGTAAAAAAACAACTTTCCAGCTGGGTTCTTAACATTGTTCTTTCATTTTATGGAAGTGATAACCATTCTGGATGGAATACACTGAAATGTTTGAAAAGACTTGTATGAAGATACTCCTAAATAGCTACAAGCAATCTGGTTACACCACAGTGTTCTTTCATTTAATAAACTTTATATATAGTCTCCTATAGCTGTAGTGAAATGTTTTATATCATATATGAAAATGTTCCTACAGCTACCTGCAAGCTGGGATCAGCACACTGACTTTTCATTGTAATAAAGTGATAGTTACTTTGTATGGCATACACTGAAATGTCAGAAAAGACTTATATGAGTGTATTTCTAAAGAGATACAAGCAAGCTGGTTTCACAATAGTGATCTTTCATTGAATTAATGTAATAGATATTCTGTCGCACATGTTGTGAAATTTTCAATAAATCTTACATGAAAATGTTACTATAAGTCTACCTGAAAGCTGAGTTAAGTACAATGTTTTTTCATTTTAAGAAAGTATAGCTGTTCTCTATGGCTCATACTGAAATGCTAGAAAAGACTTACATGAAGATGTTCCTTAAAAGCTACAAGGAAGTTGGTTTCACCACAGCATTCTTTCAATGAGGGAATGTTATAGATATTCCATCATGCCCGTAGTGAAATGTTTGATAGGACTTATTTGAAGATTCCCCTAAAGAGCTGCAAGCAAGGTGTTTTCACCACAGCGTTCATTCAGAAAATGAATGTTATACGTATTCTGTCATGCCTCAAGAGAACTATTTGATGTCTTATGTGAGAGTGTTCCTGAACAGCTACAAGCAAGCTTTTTCAACATAGTGTGGTTTCCTTGAATGAATGTTATGGATATCATGTTGCGGCTGTAGAGAAACGTTTGATAAGACATAAATGAAATGCTCATAAAGAGCCACTGGTTTCATCAGAACGTTCTTTCTGGATATGGAAGTGATAGCCATTCTGTAGGCATAATGAAGTGTTTGAAGAGCCTTATACGAAGACATTCCCAAGGCGCCAGAAGTAATCTGGCTTCACCACAGTGTTCTTTCAGTGAACGAGTGTTATAGCTAGTCTGTCATGCCTGTAGTGAAATGTTTAATAAGTCTTATATGAAGAGGTTTCAAACAGCCGCCAGCAAGCCGGGTTTAGCACAGTGTCCTTTAACTGTAAGTAAGTGAGAGCCATTCTGTATGGCATATACTCAAATGTTAGAGAGGTCTTATATGAAGATGTTCCTAAATAGAATCCAACAAGATGTGTTCAGGACAGAATAATTTCATCATAAGATAGTGACAGCCGTTTAGTATGGCATATACAGAAATGCTGAAAAGGACTTAAATGAAGATCTTCCTTAACAGTAAAACCAAGCCACTTTCACCATAGTGTTCTTTCATTGAATGGATGTAATAGATATTCTGTCATGCCTGTAGTTAAATGTTCAATAGGTCTTACATAAAAATACTCCTAATAATCTACCTGAAAGCTATTAAACACAACCTTCTTTCCTCGTAAGAAGGGTATGGCCATGCTGTATGCCATATACTGAAATGCTTGAAAAGCTTTATATGAAGATGTTCCTCAACAGTTACAAGAAAACTGCTTTCATCCCTGTGTTCGTTCAATGAGTGAATGTTTAGAGATTCTGTCATTCCTGCAAAGGAATGTTTAATATAAGTCTTACATGAAGATGTTTCTAAACAGCTACAAGGAAATTTTTTTAAACATAGTGTTATTACATTGAATAGACATTAAAGATATCCTGTCATGACTGTAGGCAAATGTCTGATAAGACTTGAGCAAAATATTAATAAACAATTACTTGCAAGCTGGGTTCATCACAGTATTCTTTCCTGGCTATGGAGATGATAGCCATTCTGTATGGCATAAAGTGATATGTTTGAAGAGCCTTTGATTTATATTCTTAAACAGCTAACAAGCAAGATGGTTTCTTCACAGTGTTCTTTCAGTGAATGAATGTTCTAGATATTGTCACATCTGTGGTGAAATATTTGATATATGATGTTCCTAAACAGCTACCTATAAACTGGATTCAGCATGTGTTCTTTCATTTTGTGAAAATGATAGTCGCTCTGTGTGGAATATACTTAAGTATTTGAAGTGTATTATGTGCAGATGTTCCTAAACAGTGAAAAGAAGATGGTTTTTGCATAATTTTCTTTCAGATAACAAATGTTATAGACATTGTCACATCTGTAGTCAAATGTTTGATATGATTTATGTGAAAATATCCCTAAACAGCTACCTGTTGGCTTGATTAAGCACAATGCTCTTTCATTGTAAGAAAGTGATAGCTGCTCCATGTGGCATATACTGAAATGCTTGAAATGTCATATGTGAAGATGTTCCTTAAGAGCTACTTGCTGGGTGTTTTCAAGACAATGTTCTTTCAGTGAATGGATGTTATAGATAGTCTATCACACCCGTAGTGAAATGCTGGATAAGTTTTATGAAGATGTCCCTAAGTAGCTACAAGCAAAATGGTTTCACAACAGTGTTCTTACAGACATTGAAGGTTATAGATATTCTGTCATGCCTGTAGTGAAATGTTTGATAAGACTTGCATGAACACTTACATGAAGATGTTTCTAAACAGCCACAAGCAAGCTTTTTCAACACAGTATTTCATTGAATGAATGTAATAATTATCACATTGTGGCTGCAGAGAAACGTTTGATAAGACACACACAAAATGTTCATAAATAGCATGTGCCAGCTGGTTGCATCACAATGTTGTTTAATTTAATGGAAGTGATCATCATTCTGTATAGCATATGATGTGTTTGAATAGCCTTATATAAAGATATTCCTAAAAACTTATGAGCAATCTGGTTTCACCAGAGTGTGTTCCTCAGTGAAGGAATCTTACAGAGATTCTGTCAGAGCAGTAGTGACATGTTTGGTGTTTTGTATGAAGAAACCCTAAATGGCTTCCTGCAAGATGAGTTCAACACAGTGTTATTTCATTTTAAGAAAATGATAGTCATTCTGTTTGGCATAAACTGAAATATTAGAAAAGCCTTATATCAAGAGGTTCCTAATTAGCTACCAGCAATCTGGCTTCACAATAGTGTTCTTTCATTGAATGGATGTAATAGATACTTTGTAGTGAAATGTATGATAAGTCTCTTATGAAAAGGTTCCTAAACAGCTGCCTGCAATCTGGCTTCAGCACATTATATCATTGTCTCAAAGTGATATTCATTCAGTATGTCTTATATGGAAACGCTTGAAATGGTGAACATGAAGAAGTTTCTAAATATATACAAGCAAGATTGTTTCTCCACAGTTTTCTTTCAGTGACTGAATGTTACGTATAGTCTGTCACGACTATTGTAAAATGTTTGATGAGTCTTATGTAAAAACGTTCCTAGATAGCTATCTGTGAGCTCTATTTAGCACAGTGTTCTTTCATTGTAGGAAAATGATACCCATTCATTATGGCATATACTGAAATGTGAGAAATGTCTCCAATACAAATGTTCCTAATAATAGCTTCAAGATGCTTTCACCACAGAGTTCTTTCAGTGAAACAATATTGCAGATATTCTGTGACACTTGTAGTGAAGTGTTAGTTAAAACTTACTTGCAAGCTGGATTCAGCACAGTGTTTCTTTCATTGTTTGAAACTCATATTCAATCAGAACAGCAAATATTGAAATGGTTATAATGACTAATATGAAGAGGATCCTTAATGGCTGCAAGTAAGATGGTTTCACCACAGTTTTCTCTCAGTGAACAGATGCTATATATATTCTGTCCCGCATGCAATGAAATGTTTGTTAAGTCTTATATGAACATGTTCCTAAACAGCTACCCGCAAACTGGGCTTAGACCAGTGTTCTCACATTGTTAGTAATTGATAGGTCATCTGTAGGGCATATGCTGAAATGTTTGAAATGTCTTATGTGAATATGCCCCTAAACAGCTGTAAGCACATTTGTTTCACCAGAGTTCCTTTAGTGTCTGAATCTTATGGATATTTTTCAAGTCTGTAGTGTAATTTTTTAAGTATTTTATGAAGTTCTTCCTAAACAGATACTAGGAAACAAGGGTTCAGCTCATCCTTCTTTCCTTGAGTGAATATTAAAATCATTCTGTCATGACCATAGCGCAATATTTGCTAAGACTTATAAAAAGATATTTGTAAAAAAACAACTTTCCAGCTGGGTTCTTAACATTGTTCTTTCATTTTATGGAAGTGATAACCATTCTGGATGGAATACACTGAAATGTTTGAAAAGACTTGTATGAAGATACTCCTAAATAGCTACAAGCAATCTGGTTACACCACAGTGTTCTTTCATTTAATAAACTTTATATATAGTCTCCTATAGCTGTAGTGAAATGTTTTATATCATATATGAAAATGTTCCTACAGCTACCTGCAAGCTGGGATCAGCACACTGACTTTTCATTGTAATAAAGTGATAGTTACTTTGTATGGCATACACTGAAATGTCAGAAAAGACTTATATGAGTGTATTTCTAAAGAGATACAAGCAAGCTGGTTTCACAATAGTGATCTTTCATTGAATTAATGTAATAGATATTCTGTCGCACATGTTGTGAAATTTTCAATAAATCTTACATGAAAATGTTACTATAAGTCTACCTGAAAGCTGAGTTAAGTACAATGTTTTTTCATTTTAAGAAAGTATAGCTGTTCTCTATGGCTCATACTGAAATGCTAGAAAAGACTTACATGAAGATGTTCCTTAAAAGCTACAAGGAAGTTGGTTTCACCACAGCATTCTTTCAATGAGGGAATGTTATAGATATTCCATCATGCCCGTAGTGAAATGTTTGATAGGACTTATTTGAAGATTCCCCTAAAGAGCTGCAAGCAAGGTGTTTTCACCACAGCGTTCATTCAGAAAATGAATGTTATACGTATTCTGTCATGCCTCAAGAGAACTATTTGATGTCTTATGTGAGAGTGTTCCTGAACAGCTACAAGCAAGCTTTTTCAACATAGTGTGGTTTCCTTGAATGAATGTTATGGATATCATGTTGCGGCTGTAGAGAAACGTTTGATAAGACATAAATGAAATGCTCATAAAGAGCCACTGGTTTCATCAGAACGTTCTTTCTGGATATGGAAGTGATAGCCATTCTGTAGGCATAATGAAGTGTTTGAAGAGCCTTATACGAAGACATTCCCAAGGCGCCAGAAGTAATCTGGCTTCACCACAGTGTTCTTTCAGTGAACGAGTGTTATAGCTAGTCTGTCATGCCTGTAGTGAAATGTTTAATAAGTCTTATATGAAGAGGTTTCAAACAGCCGCCAGCAAGCCGGGTTTAGCACAGTGTCCTTTAACTGTAAGTAAGTGAGAGCCATTCTGTATGGCATATACTCAAATGTTAGAGAGGTCTTATATGAAGATGTTCCTAAATAGAATCCAACAAGATGTGTTCAGGACAGAATAATTTCATCATAAGATAGTGACAGCCGTTTAGTATGGCATATACAGAAATGCTGAAAAGGACTTAAATGAAGATCTTCCTTAACAGTAAAACCAAGCCACTTTCACCATAGTGTTCTTTCATTGAATGGATGTAATAGATATTCTGTCATGCCTGTAGTTAAATGTTCAATAGGTCTTACATAAAAATACTCCTAATAATCTACCTGAAAGCTATTAAACACAACCTTCTTTCCTCGTAAGAAGGGTATGGCCATGCTGTATGCCATATACTGAAATGCTTGAAAAGCTTTATATGAAGATGTTCCTCAACAGTTACAAGAAAACTGCTTTCATCCCTGTGTTCGTTCAATGAGTGAATGTTTAGAGATTCTGTCATTCCTGCAAAGGAATGTTTAATATAAGTCTTACATGAAGATGTTTCTAAACAGCTACAAGGAAATTTTTTTAAACATAGTGTTATTACATTGAATAGACATTAAAGATATCCTGTCATGACTGTAGGCAAATGTCTGATAAGACTTGAGCAAAATATTAATAAACAATTACTTGCAAGCTGGGTTCATCACAGTATTCTTTCCTGGCTATGGAGATGATAGCCATTCTGTATGGCATAAAGTGATATGTTTGAAGAGCCTTTGATTTATATTCTTAAACAGCTAACAAGCAAGATGGTTTCTTCACAGTGTTCTTTCAGTGAATGAATGTTCTAGATATTGTCACATCTGTGGTGAAATATTTGATATATGATGTTCCTAAACAGCTACCCATAAACTGGATTCAGCATGTGTTCTTTCATTTTGTGAAAATGATAGTCGCTCTGTGTGGAATATACTTAAGTATTTGAAGTGTATTATGTGCAGATGTTCCTAAACAGTGAAAAGAAGATGGTTTTTGCATAATTTTCTTTCAGATAACAAATGTTATAGACATTGTCACATCTGTAGTCAAATGTTTGATATGATTTATGTGAAAATATCCCTAAACAGCTACCTGTTGGCTTGATTAAGCACAATGCTCTTTCATTGTAAGAAAGTGATAGCTGTTCCATGTGGCATATACTGAAATGTTTGAAATGTCATATGTGAAGATGTTCCTTAAGAGCTACTTGCTGGGTGTTTTCAAGACAATGTTCTTTCAGTGAATGGATGTTATAGATAGTCTATCACACCCGTAGTGAAATGCTGGATAAGTTTTATGAAGATGTCCCTAAGTAGCTACAAGCAAAATGGTTTCACAACAGTGTTCTTACAGACATTGAAGGTTATAGATATTCTGTCATGCCTGTAGTGAAATGTTTGATAAGACTTGCATGAACACTTACATGAAGATGTTTCTAAACAGCCACAAGCAAGCTTTTTCAACACAGTATTTCATTGAATGAATGTAATAATTATCACATTGTGGCTGCAGAGAAACGTTTGATAAGACACACACAAAATGTTCATAAATAGCATGTGCCAGCTGGTTGCATCACAATGTTGTTTAATTTAATGGAAGTGATCATCATTCTGTATAGCATATGATGTGTTTGAATAGCCTTATATAAAGATATTCCTAAAAACTTATGAGCAATCTGGTTTCACCAGAGTGTGTTCCTCAGTGAAGGAATCTTACAGAGATTCTGTCAGAGCAGTAGTGACATGTTTGGTGTTTTGTATGAAGAAACCCTAAATGGCTTCCTGCAAGATGAGTTCAACACAGTGTTATTTCATTTTAAGAAAATGATAGTCATTCTGTTTGGCATAAACTGAAATATTAGAAAAGCCTTATATCAAGAGGTTCCTAATTAGCTACCAGCAATCTGGCTTCACAATAGTGTTCTTTCATTGAATGGATGTAATAGATACTTTGTAGTGAAATGTATGATAAGTCTCTTATGAAAAGGTTCCTAAACAGCTGCCTGCAATCTGGCTTCAGCACATTATATCATTGTCTCAAAGTGATATTCATTCAGTATGTCTTATATGGAAACGCTTGAAATGGTGAACATGAAGAAGTTTCTAAATATATACAAGCAAGATTGTTTCTCCACAGTTTTCTTTCAGTGACTGAATGTTACGTATAGTCTGTCACGACTATTGTAAAATGTTTGATGAGTCTTATGTAAAAACGTTCCTAGATAGCTATCTGTGAGCTCTATTTAGCACAGTGTTCTTTCATTGTAGGAAAATGATACCCATTCATTATGGCATATACTGAAATGTGAGAAATGTCTCCAATACAAATGTTCCTAATAATAGCTTCAAGATGCTTTCACCACAGAGTTCTTTCAGTGAAACAATATTGCAGATATTCTGTGACACTTGTAGTGAAGTGTTAGTTAAAACTTACTTGCAAGCTGGATTCAGCACAGTGTTTCTTTCATTGTTTGAAACTCATATTCAATCAGAACAGCAAATATTGAAATGGTTATAATGACTAATATGAAGAGGATCCTTAATGGCTGCAAGTAAGATGGTTTCACCACAGTTTTCTCTCAGTGAACAGATGCTATATATATTCTGTCCCGCATGCAATGAAATGTTTGTTAAGTCTTATATGAACATGTTCCTAAACAGCTACCCGCAAACTGGGCTTAGACCAGTGTTCTCACATTGTTAGTAATTGATAGGTCATCTGTAGGGCATATGCTGAAATGTTTGAAATGTCTTATGTGAATATGCCCCTAAACAGCTGTAAGCACATTTGTTTCACCAGAGTTCCTTTAGTGTCTGAATCTTATGGATATTTTTCAAGTCTGTAGTGTAATTTTTTAAGTATTTTATGAAGTTCTTCCTAAACAGATACTAGGAAACAAGGGTTCAGCTCATCCTTCTTTCCTTGAGTGAATATTAAAATCATTCTGTCATGACCATAGCGCAATATTTGCTAAGACTTATAAAAAGATATTTGTAAAAAAACAACTTTCCAGCTGGGTTCTTAACATTGTTCTTTCATTTTATGGAAGTGATAACCATTCTGGATGGAATACACTGAAATGTTTGAAAAGACTTGTATGAAGATACTCCTAAATAGCTACAAGCAATCTGGTTACACCACAGTGTTCTTTCATTTAATAAACTTTATATATAGTCTCCTATAGCTGTAGTGAAATGTTTTATATCATATATGAAAATGTTCCTACAGCTACCTGCAAGCTGGGATCAGCACACTGACTTTTCATTGTAATAAAGTGATAGTTACTTTGTATGGCATACACTGAAATGTCAGAAAAGACTTATATGAGTGTATTTCTAAAGAGATACAAGCAAGCTGGTTTCACAATAGTGATCTTTCATTGAATTAATGTAATAGATATTCTGTCGCACATGTTGTGAAATTTTCAATAAATCTTACATGAAAATGTTACTATAAGTCTACCTGAAAGCTGAGTTAAGTACAATGTTTTTTCATTTTAAGAAAGTATAGCTGTTCTCTATGGCTCATACTGAAATGCTAGAAAAGACTTACATGAAGATGTTCCTTAAAAGCTACAAGGAAGTTGGTTTCACCACAGCATTCTTTCAATGTGTGAATGTTATAGATATTCCATCATGCCCGTAGTGAAATGTTTGATAGGACTTATTTGAAGATTCCCCTAAAGAGCTGCAAGCAAGGTGTTTTCACCACAGTGTTCATTCAGAAAATGAATGTTATACGTATTCTGTCATGCCTCAAGAGAACTATTTGATGTCTTATGTGAGAGTGTTCCTGAACAGCTACAAGCAAGCTTTTTCAACATAGTGTGGTTTCCTTGAATGAATGTTATGGATATCATGTTGCGGCTGTAGAGAAACGTTTGATAAGACATAAATGAAATGCTCATAAAGAGCCACTGGTTTCATCAGAACGTTCTTTCTGGATATGGAAGTGATAGCCATTCTGTAGGCATAATGAAGTGTTTGAAGAGCCTTATACGAAGACATTCCCAAGGCGCCAGAAGTAATCTGGCTTCACCACAGTGTTCTTTCAGTGAACGAGTGTTATAGCTAGTCTGTCATGCCTGTAGTGAAATGTTTAATAAGTCTTATATGAAGAGGTTTCAAACAGCCGCCAGCAAGCCGGGTTTAGCACAGTGTCCTTTAACTGTAAGTAAGTGAGAGCCATTCTGTATGGCATATACTCAAATGTTAGAGAGGTCTTATATGAAGATGTTCCTAAATAGAATCCAACAAGATGTGTTCAGGACAGAATAATTTCATCATAAGATAGTGACAGCCGTTTAGTATGGCATATACAGAAATGCTGAAAAGGACTTAAATGAAGATCTTCCTTAACAGTAAAACCAAGCCACTTTCACCATAGTGTTCTTTCATTGAATGGATGTAATAGATATTCTGTCATGCCTGTAGTTAAATGTTCAATAGGTCTTACATAAAAATACTCCTAATAATCTACCTGAAAGCTATTAAACACAACCTTCTTTCCTCGTAAGAAGGGTATGGCCATGCTGTATGCCATATACTGAAATGCTTGAAAAGCTTTATATGAAGATGTTCCTCAACAGTTACAAGAAAACTGCTTTCATCCCTGTGTTCGTTCAATGAGTGAATGTTTAGAGATTCTGTCATTCCTGCAAAGGAATGTTTAATATAAGTCTTACATGAAGATGTTTCTAAACAGCTACAAGGAAATTTTTTTAAACATAGTGTTATTACATTGAATAGACATTAAAGATATCCTGTCATGACTGTAGGCAAATGTCTGATAAGACTTGAGCAAAATATTAATAAACAATTACTTGCAAGCTGGGTTCATCACAGTATTCTTTCCTGGCTATGGAGATGATAGCCATTCTGTATGGCATAAAGTGATATGTTTGAAGAGCCTTTGATTTATATTCTTAAACAGCTAACAAGCAAGATGGTTTCTTCACAGTGTTCTTTCAGTGAATGAATGTTCTAGATATTGTCACATCTGTGGTGAAATATTTGATATATGATGTTCCTAAACAGCTACCTATAAACTGGATTCAGCATGTGTTCTTTCATTTTGTGAAAATGATAGTCGCTCTGTGTGGAATATACTTAAGTATTTGAAGTGTATTATGTGCAGATGTTCCTAAACAGTGAAAAGAAGATGGTTTTTGCATAATTTTCTTTCAGATAACAAATGTTATAGACATTGTCACATCTGTAGTCAAATGTTTGATATGATTTATGTGAAAATATCCCTAAACAGCTACCTGTTGGCTTGATTAAGCACAATGCTCTTTCATTGTAAGAAAGTGATAGCTGCTCCATGTGGCATATACTGAAATGCTTGAAATGTCATATGTGAAGATGTTCCTTAAGAGCTACTTGCTGGGTGTTTTCAAGACAATGTTCTTTCAGTGAATGGATGTTATAGATAGTCTATCACACCCGTAGTGAAATGCTGGATAAGTTTTATGAAGATGTCCCTAAGTAGCTACAAGCAAAATGGTTTCACAACAGTGTTCTTACAGACATTGAAGGTTATAGATATTCTGTCATGCCTGTAGTGAAATGTTTGATAAGACTTGCATGAACACTTACATGAAGATGTTTCTAAACAGCCACAAGCAAGCTTTTTCAACACAGTATTTCATTGAATGAATGTAATAATTATCACATTGTGGCTGCAGAGAAACGTTTGATAAGACACACACAAAATGTTCATAAATAGCATGTGCCAGCTGGTTGCATCACAATGTTGTTTAATTTAATGGAAGTGATCATCATTCTGTATAGCATATGATGTGTTTGAATAGCCTTATATAAAGATATTCCTAAAAACTTATGAGCAATCTGGTTTCACCAGAGTGTGTTCCTCAGTGAAGGAATCTTACAGAGATTCTGTCAGAGCAGTAGTGACATGTTTGGTGTTTTGTATGAAGAAACCCTAAATGGCTTCCTGCAAGATGAGTTCAACACAGTGTTATTTCATTTTAAGAAAATGATAGTCATTCTGTTTGGCATAAACTGAAATATTAGAAAAGCCTTATATCAAGAGGTTCCTAATTAGCTACCAGCAATCTGGCTTCACAATAGTGTTCTTTCATTGAATGGATGTAATAGATACTTTGTAGTGAAATGTATGATAAGTCTCTTATGAAAAGGTTCCTAAACAGCTGCCTGCAATCTGGCTTCAGCACATTATATCATTGTCTCAAAGTGATATTCATTCAGTATGTCTTATATGGAAACGCTTGAAATGGTGAACATGAAGAAGTTTCTAAATATATACAAGCAAGATTGTTTCTCCACAGTTTTCTTTCAGTGACTGAATGTTACGTATAGTCTGTCACGACTATTGTAAAATGTTTGATGAGTCTTATGTAAAAACGTTCCTAGATAGCTATCTGTGAGCTCTATTTAGCACAGTGTTCTTTCATTGTAGGAAAATGATACCCATTCATTATGGCATATACTGAAATGTGAGAAATGTCTCCAATACAAATGTTCCTAATAATAGCTTCAAGATGCTTTCACCACAGAGTTCTTTCAGTGAAACAATATTGCAGATATTCTGTGACACTTGTAGTGAAGTGTTAGTTAAAACTTACTTGCAAGCTGGATTCAGCACAGTGTTTCTTTCATTGTTTGAAACTCATATTCAATCAGAACAGCAAATATTGAAATGGTTATAATGACTAATATGAAGAGGATCCTTAATGGCTGCAAGTAAGATGGTTTCACCACAGTTTTCTCTCAGTGAACAGATGCTATATATATTCTGTCCCGCATGCAATGAAATGTTTGTTAAGTCTTATATGAACATGTTCCTAAACAGCTACCCGCAAACTGGGCTTAGACCAGTGTTCTCACATTGTTAGTAATTGATAGGTCATCTGTAGGGCATATGCTGAAATGTTTGAAATGTCTTATGTGAATATGCCCCTAAACAGCTGTAAGCACATTTGTTTCACCAGAGTTCCTTTAGTGTCTGAATCTTATGGATATTTTTCAAGTCTGTAGTGTAATTTTTTAAGTATTTTATGAAGTTCTTCCTAAACAGATACTAGGAAACAAGGGTTCAGCTCATCCTTCTTTCCTTGAGTGAATATTAAAATCATTCTGTCATGACCATAGCGCAATATTTGCTAAGACTTATAAAAAGATATTTGTAAAAAAACAACTTTCCAGCTGGGTTCTTAACATTGTTCTTTCATTTTATGGAAGTGATAACCATTCTGGATGGAATACACTGAAATGTTTGAAAAGACTTGTATGAAGATACTCCTAAATAGCTACAAGCAATCTGGTTACACCACAGTGTTCTTTCATTTAATAAACTTTATATATAGTCTCCTATAGCTGTAGTGAAATGTTTTATATCATATATGAAAATGTTCCTACAGCTACCTGCAAGCTGGGATCAGCACACTGACTTTTCATTGTAATAAAGTGATAGTTACTTTGTATGGCATACACTGAAATGTCAGAAAAGACTTATATGAGTGTATTTCTAAAGAGATACAAGCAAGCTGGTTTCACAATAGTGATCTTTCATTGAATTAATGTAATAGATATTCTGTCGCACATGTTGTGAAATTTTCAATAAATCTTACATGAAAATGTTACTATAAGTCTACCTGAAAGCTGAGTTAAGTACAATGTTTTTTCATTTTAAGAAAGTATAGCTGTTCTCTATGGCTCATACTGAAATGCTAGAAAAGACTTACATGAAGATGTTCCTTAAAAGCTACAAGGAAGTTGGTTTCACCACAGCATTCTTTCAATGAGGGAATGTTATAGATATTCCATCATGCCCGTAGTGAAATGTTTGATAGGACTTATTTGAAGATTCCCCTAAAGAGCTGCAAGCAAGGTGTTTTCACCACAGCGTTCATTCAGAAAATGAATGTTATACGTATTCTGTCATGCCTCAAGAGAACTATTTGATGTCTTATGTGAGAGTGTTCCTGAACAGCTACAAGCAAGCTTTTTCAACATAGTGTGGTTTCCTTGAATGAATGTTATGGATATCATGTTGCGGCTGTAGAGAAACGTTTGATAAGACATAAATGAAATGCTCATAAAGAGCCACTGGTTTCATCAGAACGTTCTTTCTGGATATGGAAGTGATAGCCATTCTGTAGGCATAATGAAGTGTTTGAAGAGCCTTATACGAAGACATTCCCAAGGCGCCAGAAGTAATCTGGCTTCACCACAGTGTTCTTTCAGTGAACGAGTGTTATAGCTAGTCTGTCATGCCTGTAGTGAAATGTTTAATAAGTCTTATATGAAGAGGTTTCAAACAGCCGCCAGCAAGCCGGGTTTAGCACAGTGTCCTTTAACTGTAAGTAAGTGAGAGCCATTCTGTATGGCATATACTCAAATGTTAGAGAGGTCTTATATGAAGATGTTCCTAAATAGAATCCAACAAGATGTGTTCAGGACAGAATAATTTCATCATAAGATAGTGACAGCCGTTTAGTATGGCATATACAGAAATGCTGAAAAGGACTTAAATGAAGATCTTCCTTAACAGTAAAACCAAGCCACTTTCACCATAGTGTTCTTTCATTGAATGGATGTAATAGATATTCTGTCATGCCTGTAGTTAAATGTTCAATAGGTCTTACATAAAAATACTCCTAATAATCTACCTGAAAGCTATTAAACACAACCTTCTTTCCTCGTAAGAAGGGTATGGCCATGCTGTATGCCATATACTGAAATGCTTGAAAAGCTTTATATGAAGATGTTCCTCAACAGTTACAAGAAAACTGCTTTCATCCCTGTGTTCGTTCAATGAGTGAATGTTTAGAGATTCTGTCATTCCTGCAAAGGAATGTTTAATATAAGTCTTACATGAAGATGTTTCTAAACAGCTACAAGGAAATTTTTTTAAACATAGTGTTATTACATTGAATAGACATTAAAGATATCCTGTCATGACTGTAGGCAAATGTCTGATAAGACTTGAGCAAAATATTAATAAACAATTACTTGCAAGCTGGGTTCATCACAGTATTCTTTCCTGGCTATGGAGATGATAGCCATTCTGTATGGCATAAAGTGATATGTTTGAAGAGCCTTTGATTTATATTCTTAAACAGCTAACAAGCAAGATGGTTTCTTCACAGTGTTCTTTCAGTGAATGAATGTTCTAGATATTGTCACATCTGTGGTGAAATATTTGATATATGATGTTCCTAAACAGCTACCCATAAACTGGATTCAGCATGTGTTCTTTCATTTTGTGAAAATGATAGTCGCTCTGTGTGGAATATACTTAAGTATTTGAAGTGTATTATGTGCAGATGTTCCTAAACAGTGAAAAGAAGATGGTTTTTGCATAATTTTCTTTCAGATAACAAATGTTATAGACATTGTCACATCTGTAGTCAAATGTTTGATATGATTTATGTGAAAATATCCCTAAACAGCTACCTGTTGGCTTGATTAAGCACAATGCTCTTTCATTGTAAGAAAGTGATAGCTGCTCCATGTGGCATATACTGAAATGCTTGAAATGTCATATGTGAAGATGTTCCTTAAGAGCTACTTGCTGGGTGTTTTCAAGACAATGTTCTTTCAGTGAATGGATGTTATAGATAGTCTATCACACCCGTAGTGAAATGCTGGATAAGTTTTATGAAGATGTCCCTAAGTAGCTACAAGCAAAATGGTTTCACAACAGTGTTCTTACAGACATTGAAGGTTATAGATATTCTGTCATGCCTGTAGTGAAATGTTTGATAAGACTTGCATGAACACTTACATGAAGATGTTTCTAAACAGCCACAAGCAAGCTTTTTCAACACAGTATTTCATTGAATGAATGTAATAATTATCACATTGTGGCTGCAGAGAAACGTTTGATAAGACACACACAAAATGTTCATAAATAGCATGTGCCAGCTGGTTGCATCACAATGTTGTTTAATTTAATGGAAGTGATCATCATTCTGTATAGCATATGATGTGTTTGAATAGCCTTATATAAAGATATTCCTAAAAACTTATGAGCAATCTGGTTTCACCAGAGTGTGTTCCTCAGTGAAGGAATCTTACAGAGATTCTGTCAGAGCAGTAGTGACATGTTTGGTGTTTTGTATGAAGAAACCCTAAATGGCTTCCTGCAAGATGAGTTCAACACAGTGTTATTTCATTTTAAGAAAATGATAGTCATTCTGTTTGGCATAAACTGAAATATTAGAAAAGCCTTATATCAAGAGGTTCCTAATTAGCTACCAGCAATCTGGCTTCACAATAGTGTTCTTTCATTGAATGGATGTAATAGATACTTTGTAGTGAAATGTATGATAAGTCTCTTATGAAAAGGTTCCTAAACAGCTGCCTGCAATCTGGCTTCAGCACATTATATCATTGTCTCAAAGTGATATTCATTCAGTATGTCTTATATGGAAACGCTTGAAATGGTGAACATGAAGAAGTTTCTAAATATATACAAGCAAGATTGTTTCTCCACAGTTTTCTTTCAGTGACTGAATGTTACGTATAGTCTGTCACGACTATTGTAAAATGTTTGATGAGTCTTATGTAAAAACGTTCCTAGATAGCTATCTGTGAGCTCTATTTAGCACAGTGTTCTTTCATTGTAGGAAAATGATACCCATTCATTATGGCATATACTGAAATGTGAGAAATGTCTCCAATACAAATGTTCCTAATAATAGCTTCAAGATGCTTTCACCACAGAGTTCTTTCAGTGAAACAATATTGCAGATATTCTGTGACACTTGTAGTGAAGTGTTAGTTAAAACTTACTTGCAAGCTGGATTCAGCACAGTGTTTCTTTCATTGTTTGAAACTCATATTCAATCAGAACAGCAAATATTGAAATGGTTATAATGACTAATATGAAGAGGATCCTTAATGGCTGCAAGTAAGATGGTTTCACCACAGTTTTCTCTCAGTGAACAGATGCTATATATATTCTGTCCCACATGCAATGAAATGTTTGTTAAGTCTTATATGAACATGTTCCTAAACAGCTACCCGCAAACTGGGCTTAGACCAGTGTTCTCACATTGTTAGTAATTGATAGGTCATCTGTAGGGCATATGCTGAAATGTTTGAAATGTCTTATGTGAATATGCCCCTAAACAGCTGTAAGCACATTTGTTTCACCAGAGTTCCTTTAGTGTCTGAATCTTATGGATATTTTTCAAGTCTGTAGTGTAATTTTTTAAGTATTTTATGAAGTTCTTCCTAAACAGATACTAGGAAACAAGGGTTCAGCTCATCCTTCTTTCCTTGAGTGAATATTAAAATCATTCTGTCATGACCATAGCGCAATATTTGCTAAGACTTATAAAAAGATATTTGTAAAAAAACAACTTTCCAGCTGGGTTCTTAACATTGTTCTTTCATTTTATGGAAGTGATAACCATTCTGGATGGAATACACTGAAATGTTTGAAAAGACTTGTATGAAGATACTCCTAAATAGCTACAAGCAATCTGGTTACACCACAGTGTTCTTTCATTTAATAAACTTTATATATAGTCTCCTATAGCTGTAGTGAAATGTTTTATATCATATATGAAAATGTTCCTACAGCTACCTGCAAGCTGGGATCAGCACACTGACTTTTCATTGTAATAAAGTGATAGTTACTTTGTATGGCATACACTGAAATGTCAGAAAAGACTTATATGAGTGTATTTCTAAAGACATACAAGCAAGCTGGTTTCACAATAGTGATCTTTCATTGAATTAATGTAATAGATATTCTGTCGCACATGTTGTGAAATTTTCAATAAATCTTACATGAAAATGTTACTATAAGTCTACCTGAAAGCTGAGTTAAGTACAATGTTTTTTCATTTTAAGAAAGTATAGCTGTTCTCTATGGCTCATACTGAAATGCTAGAAAAGACTTACATGAAGATGTTCCTTAAAAGCTACAAGGAAGTTGGTTTCACCACAGCATTCTTTCAATGTGTGAATGTTATAGATATTCCATCATGCCCGTAGTGAAATGTTTGATAGGACTTATTTGAAGATTCCCCTAAAGAGCTGCAAGCAAGGTGTTTTCACCACAGTGTTCATTCAGAAAATGAATGTTATACGTATTCTGTCATGCCTCAAGAGAACTATTTGATGTCTTATGTGAGAGTGTTCCTGAACAGCTACAAGCAAGCTTTTTCAACATAGTGTGGTTTCCTTGAATGAATGTTATGGATATCATGTTGCGGCTGTAGAGAAACGTTTGATAAGACATAAATGAAATGCTCATAAAGAGCCACTGGTTTCATCAGAACGTTCTTTCTGGATATGGAAGTGATAGCCATTCTGTAGGCATAATGAAGTGTTTGAAGAGCCTTATACGAAGACATTCCCAAGGCGCCAGAAGTAATCTGGCTTCACCACAGTGTTCTTTCAGTGAACGAGTGTTATAGCTAGTCTGTCATGCCTGTAGTGAAATGTTTAATAAGTCTTATATGAAGAGGTTTCAAACAGCCGCCAGCAAGCCGGGTTTAGCACAGTGTCCTTTAACTGTAAGTAAGTGAGAGCCATTCTGTATGGCATATACTCAAATGTTAGAGAGGTCTTATATGAAGATGTTCCTAAATAGAATCCAACAAGATGTGTTCAGGACAGAATAATTTCATCATAAGATAGTGACAGCCGTTTAGTATGGCATATACAGAAATGCTGAAAAGGACTTAAATGAAGATCTTCCTTAACAGTAAAACCAAGCCACTTTCACCATAGTGTTCTTTCATTGAATGGATGTAATAGATATTCTGTCATGCCTGTAGTTAAATGTTCAATAGGTCTTACATAAAAATACTCCTAATAATCTACCTGAAAGCTATTAAACACAACCTTCTTTCCTCGTAAGAAGGGTATGGCCATGCTGTATGCCATATACTGAAATGCTTGAAAAGCTTTATATGAAGATGTTCCTCAACAGTTACAAGAAAACTGCTTTCATCCCTGTGTTCGTTCAATGAGTGAATGTTTAGAGATTCTGTCATTCCTGCAAAGGAATGTTTAATATAAGTCTTACATGAAGATGTTTCTAAACAGCTACAAGGAAATTTTTTTAAACATAGTGTTATTACGTTGAATAGACATTAAAGATATCCTGTCATGACTGTAGGCAAATGTCTGATAAGACTTGAGCAAAATATTAATAAACAATTACTTGCAAGCTGGGTTCATCACAGTATTCTTTCCTGGCTATGGAGATGATAGCCATTCTGTATGGCATAAAGTGATATGTTTGAAGAGCCTTTGATTTATATTCTTAAACAGCTAACAAGCAAGATGGTTTCTTCACAGTGTTCTTTCAGTGAATGAATGTTCTAGATATTGTCACATCTGTGGTGAAATATTTGATATATGATGTTCCTAAACAGCTACCTATAAACTGGATTCAGCATGTGTTCTTTCATTTTGTGAAAATGATAGTCGCTCTGTGTGGAATATACTTAAGTATTTGAAGTGTATTATGTGCAGATGTTCCTAAACAGTGAAAAGAAGATGGTTTTTGCATAATTTTCTTTCAGATAACAAATGTTATAGACATTGTCACATCTGTAGTCAAATGTTTGATATGATTTATGTGAAAATATCCCTAAACAGCTACCTGTTGGCTTGATTAAGCACAATGCTCTTTCATTGTAAGAAAGTGATAGCTGCTCCATGTGGCATATACTGAAATGCTTGAAATGTCATATGTGAAGATGTTCCTTAAGAGCTACTTGCTGGGTGTTTTCAAGACAATGTTCTTTCAGTGAATGGATGTTATAGATAGTCTATCACACCCGTAGTGAAATGCTGGATAAGTTTTATGAAGATGTCCCTAAGTAGCTACAAGCAAAATGGTTTCACAACAGTGTTCTTACAGACATTGAAGGTTATAGATATTCTGTCATGCCTGTAGTGAAATGTTTGATAAGACTTGCATGAACACTTACATGAAGATGTTTCTAAACAGCCACAAGCAAGCTTTTTCAACACAGTATTTCATTGAATGAATGTAATAATTATCACATTGTGGCTGCAGAGAAACGTTTGATAAGACACACACAAAATGTTCATAAATAGCATGTGCCAGCTGGTTGCATCACAATGTTGTTTAATTTAATGGAAGTGATCATCATTCTGTATAGCATATGATGTGTTTGAATAGCCTTATATAAAGATATTCCTAAAAACTTATGAGCAATCTGGTTTCACCAGAGTGTGTTCCTCAGTGAAGGAATCTTACAGAGATTCTGTCAGAGCAGTAGTGACATGTTTGGTGTTTTGTATGAAGAAACCCTAAATGGCTTCCTGCAAGATGAGTTCAACACAGTGTTATTTCATTTTAAGAAAATGATAGTCATTCTGTTTGGCATAAACTGAAATATTAGAAAAGCCTTATATCAAGAGGTTCCTAATTAGCTACCAGCAATCTGGCTTCACAATAGTGTTCTTTCATTGAATGGATGTAATAGATACTTTGTAGTGAAATGTATGATAAGTCTCTTATGAAAAGGTTCCTAAACAGCTGCCTGCAATCTGGCTTCAGCACATTATATCATTGTCTCAAAGTGATATTCATTCAGTATGTCTTATATGGAAACGCTTGAAATGGTGAACATGAAGAAGTTTCTAAATATATACAAGCAAGATTGTTTCTCCACAGTTTTCTTTCAGTGACTGAATGTTACGTATAGTCTGTCACGACTATTGTAAAATGTTTGATGAGTCTTATGTAAAAACGTTCCTAGATAGCTATCTGTGAGCTCTATTTAGCACAGTGTTCTTTCATTGTAGGAAAATGATACCCATTCATTATGGCATATACTGAAATGTGAGAAATGTCTCCAATACAAATGTTCCTAATAATAGCTTCAAGATGCTTTCACCACAGAGTTCTTTCAGTGAAACAATATTGCAGATATTCTGTGACACTTGTAGTGAAGTGTTAGTTAAAACTTACTTGCAAGCTGGATTCAGCACAGTGTTTCTTTCATTGTTTGAAACTCATATTCAATCAGAACAGCAAATATTGAAATGGTTATAATGACTAATATGAAGAGGATCCTTAATGGCTGCAAGTAAGATGGTTTCACCACAGTTTTCTCTCAGTGAACAAATGCTATATATATTCTGTCCCACATGCAATGAAATGTTTGTTAAGTCTTATATGAACATGTTCCTAAACAGCTACCCGCAAACTGGGCTTAGACCAGTGTTCTCACATTGTTAGTAATTGATAGGTCATCTGTAGGGCATATGCTGAAATGTTTGAAATGTCTTATGTGAATATGCCCCTAAACAGCTGTAAGCACATTTGTTTCACCAGAGTTCCTTTAGTGTCTGAATCTTATGGATATTTTTCAAGTCTGTAGTGTAATTTTTTAAGTATTTTATGAAGTTCTTCCTAAACAGATACTAGGAAACAAGGGTTCAGCTCATCCTTCTTTCCTTGAGTGAATATTAAAATCATTCTGTCATGACCATAGCGCAATATTTGCTAAGACTTATAAAAAGATATTTCTAAAAAAACAACTTTCCAGCTGGGTTCTTAACATTGTTCTTTCATTTTATGGAAGTGATAACCATTCTGGATGGAATACACTGAAATGTTTGAAAAGACTTGTATGAAGATACTCCTAAATAGCTACAAGCAATCTGGTTACACCACAGTGTTCTTTCATTTAATAAACTTTATATATAGTCTCCTATAGCTGTAGTGAAATGTTTTATATCATATATGAAAATGTTCCTACAGCTACCTGCAAGCTGGGATCAGCACACTGACTTTTCATTGTAATAAAGTGATAGTTACTTTGTATGGCATACACTGAAATGTCAGAAAAGACTTATATGAGTGTATTTCTAAAGAGATACAAGCAAGCTGGTTTCACAATAGTGATCTTTCATTGAATTAATGTAATAGATATTCTGTCGCACATGTTGTGAAATTTTCAATAAATCTTACATGAAAATGTTACTATAAGTCTACCTGAAAGCTGAGTTAAGTACAATGTTTTTTCATTTTAAGAAAGTATAGCTGTTCTCTATGGCTCATACTGAAATGCTAGAAAAGACTTACATGAAGATGTTCCTTAAAAGCTACAAGGAAGTTGGTTTCACCACAGCATTCTTTCAATGTGTGAATGTTATAGATATTCCATCATGCCCGTAGTGAAATGTTTGATAGGACTTATTTGAAGATTCCCCTAAAGAGCTGCAAGCAAGGTGTTTTCACCACAGCGTTCATTCAGAAAATGAATGTTATACGTATTCTGTCATGCCTCAAGAGAACTATTTGATGTCTTATGTGAGAGTGTTCCTGAACAGCTACAAGCAAGCTTTTTCAACATAGTGTGGTTTCCTTGAATGAATGTTATGGATATCATGTTGCGGCTGTAGAGAAACGTTTGATAAGACATAAATGAAATGCTCATAAAGAGCCACTGGTTTCATCAGAACGTTCTTTCTGGATATGGAAGTGATAGCCATTCTGTAGGCATAATGAAGTGTTTGAAGAGCCTTATACGAAGACATTCCCAAGGCGCCAGAAGTAATCTGGCTTCACCACAGTGTTCTTTCAGTGAACGAGTGTTATAGCTAGTCTGTCATGCCTGTAGTGAAATGTTTAATAAGTCTTATATGAAGAGGTTTCAAACAGCCGCCAGCAAGCCGGGTTTAGCACAGTGTCCTTTAACTGTAAGTAAGTGAGAGCCATTCTGTATGGCATATACTCAAATGTTAGAGAGGTCTTATATGAAGATGTTCCTAAATAGAATCCAACAAGATGTGTTCAGGACAGAATAATTTCATCATAAGATAGTGACAGCCGTTTAGTATGGCATATACAGAAATGCTGAAAAGGACTTAAATGAAGATCTTCCTTAACAGTAAAACCAAGCCACTTTCACCATAGTGTTCTTTCATTGAATGGATGTAATAGATATTCTGTCATGCCTGTAGTTAAATGTTCAATAGGTCTTACATAAAAATACTCCTAATAATCTACCTGAAAGCTATTAAACACAACCTTCTTTCCTCGTAAGAAGGGTATGGCCATGCTGTATGCCATATACTGAAATGCTTGAAAAGCTTTATATGAAGATGTTCCTCAACAGTTACAAGAAAACTGCTTTCATCCCTGTGTTCGTTCAATGAGTGAATGTTTAGAGATTCTGTCATTCCTGCAAAGGAATGTTTAATATAAGTCTTACATGAAGATGTTTCTAAACAGCTACAAGGAAATTTTTTTAAACATAGTGTTATTACATTGAATAGACATTAAAGATATCCTGTCATGACTGTAGGCAAATGTCTGATAAGACTTGAGCAAAATATTAATAAACAATTACTTGCAAGCTGGGTTCATCACAGTATTCTTTCCTGGCTATGGAGATGATAGCCATTCTGTATGGCATAAAGTGATATGTTTGAAGAGCCTTTGATTTATATTCTTAAACAGCTAACAAGCAAGATGGTTTCTTCACAGTGTTCTTTCAGTGAATGAATGTTCTAGATATTGTCACATCTGTGGTGAAATATTTGATATATGATGTTCCTAAACAGCTACCTATAAACTGGATTCAGCATGTGTTCTTTCATTTTGTGAAAATGATAGTCGCTCTGTGTGGAATATACTTAAGTATTTGAAGTGTATTATGTGCAGATGTTCCTAAACAGTGAAAAGAAGATGGTTTTTGCATAATTTTCTTTCAGATAACAAATGTTATAGACATTGTCACATCTGTAGTCAAATGTTTGATATGATTTATGTGAAAATATCCCTAAACAGCTACCTGTTGGCTTGATTAAGCACAATGCTCTTTCATTGTAAGAAAGTGATAGCTGCTCCATGTGGCATATACTGAAATGTTTGAAATGTCATATGTGAAGATGTTCCTTAAGAGCTACTTGCTGGGTGTTTTCAAGACAATGTTCTTTCAGTGAATGGATGTTATAGATAGTCTATCACACCCGTAGTGAAATGCTGGATAAGTTTTATGAAGATGTCCCTAAGTAGCTACAAGCAAAATGGTTTCACAACAGTGTTCTTACAGACATTGAAGGTTATAGATATTCTGTCATGCCTGTAGTGAAATGTTTGATAAGACTTGCATGAACACTTACATGAAGATGTTTCTAAACAGCCACAAGCAAGCTTTTTCAACACAGTATTTCATTGAATGAATGTAATAATTATCACATTGTGGCTGCAGAGAAACGTTTGATAAGACACACACAAAATGTTCATAAATAGCATGTGCCAGCTGGTTGCATCACAATGTTGTTTAATTTAATGGAAGTGATCATCATTCTGTATAGCATATGATGTGTTTGAATAGCCTTATATAAAGATATTCCTAAAAACTTATGAGCAATCTGGTTTCACCAGAGTGTGTTCCTCAGTGAAGGAATCTTACAGAGATTCTGTCAGAGCAGTAGTGACATGTTTGGTGTTTTGTATGAAGAAACCCTAAATGGCTTCCTGCAAGATGAGTTCAACACAGTGTTATTTCATTTTAAGAAAATGATAGTCATTCTGTTTGGCATAAACTGAAATATTAGAAAAGCCTTATATCAAGAGGTTCCTAATTAGCTACCAGCAATCTGGCTTCACAATAGTGTTCTTTCATTGAATGGATGTAATAGATACTTTGTAGTGAAATGTATGATAAGTCTCTTATGAAAAGGTTCCTAAACAGCTGCCTGCAATCTGGCTTCAGCACATTATATCATTGTCTCAAAGTGATATTCATTCAGTATGTCTTATATGGAAACGCTTGAAATGGTGAACATGAAGAAGTTTCTAAATATATACAAGCAAGATTGTTTCTCCACAGTTTTCTTTCAGTGACTGAATGTTACGTATAGTCTGTCACGACTATTGTAAAATGTTTGATGAGTCTTATGTAAAAACGTTCCTAGATAGCTATCTGTGAGCTCTATTTAGCACAGTGTTCTTTCATTGTAGGAAAATGATACCCATTCATTATGGCATATACTGAAATGTGAGAAATGTCTCCAATACAAATGTTCCTAATAATAGCTTCAAGATGCTTTCACCACAGAGTTCTTTCAGTGAAACAATATTGCAGATATTCTGTGACACTTGTAGTGAAGTGTTAGTTAAAACTTACTTGCAAGCTGGATTCAGCACAGTGTTTCTTTCATTGTTTGAAACTCATATTCAATCAGAACAGCAAATATTGAAATGGTTATAATGACTAATATGAAGAGGATCCTTAATGGCTGCAAGTAAGATGGTTTCACCACAGTTTTCTCTCAGTGAACAGATGCTATATATATTCTGTCCCACATGCAATGAAATGTTTGTTAAGTCTTATATGAACATGTTCCTAAACAGCTACCCGCAAACTGGGCTTAGACCAGTGTTCTCACATTGTTAGTAATTGATAGGTCATCTGTAGGGCATATGCTGAAATGTTTGAAATGTCTTATGTGAATATGCCCCTAAACAGCTGTAAGCACATTTGTTTCACCAGAGTTCCTTTAGTGTCTGAATCTTATGGATATTTTTCAAGTCTGTAGTGTAATTTTTTAAGTATTTTATGAAGTTCTTCCTAAACAGATACTAGGAAACAAGGGTTCAGCTCATCCTTCTTTCCTTGAGTGAATATTAAAATCATTCTGTCATGACCATAGCGCAATATTTGCTAAGACTTATAAAAAGATATTTCTAAAAAAACAACTTTCCAGCTGGGTTCTTAACATTGTTCTTTCATTTTATGGAAGTGATAACCATTCTGGATGGAATACACTGAAATGTTTGAAAAGACTTGTATGAAGATACTCCTAAATAGCTACAAGCAATCTGGTTACACCACAGTGTTCTTTCATTTAATAAACTTTATATATAGTCTCCTATAGCTGTAGTGAAATGTTTTATATCATATATGAAAATGTTCCTACAGCTACCTGCAAGCTGGGATCAGCACACTGACTTTTCATTGTAATAAAGTGATAGTTACTTTGTATGGCATACACTGAAATGTCAGAAAAGACTTATATGAGTGTATTTCTAAAGAGATACAAGCAAGCTGGTTTCACAATAGTGATCTTTCATTGAATTAATGTAATAGATATTCTGTCGCACATGTTGTGAAATTTTCAATAAATCTTACATGAAAATGTTACTATAAGTCTACCTGAAAGCTGAGTTAAGTACAATGTTTTTTCATTTTAAGAAAGTATAGCTGTTCTCTATGGCTCATACTGAAATGCTAGAAAAGACTTACATGAAGATGTTCCTTAAAAGCTACAAGGAAGTTGGTTTCACCACAGCATTCTTTCAATGTGTGAATGTTATAGATATTCCATCATGCCCGTAGTGAAATGTTTGATAGGACTTATTTGAAGATTCCCCTAAAGAGCTGCAAGCAAGGTGTTTTCACCACAGCGTTCATTCAGAAAATGAATGTTATACGTATTCTGTCATGCCTCAAGAGAACTATTTGATGTCTTATGTGAGAGTGTTCCTGAACAGCTACAAGCAAGCTTTTTCAACATAGTGTGGTTTCCTTGAATGAATGTTATGGATATCATGTTGCGGCTGTAGAGAAACGTTTGATAAGACATAAATGAAATGCTCATAAAGAGCCACTGGTTTCATCAGAACGTTCTTTCTGGATATGGAAGTGATAGCCATTCTGTAGGCATAATGAAGTGTTTGAAGAGCCTTATACGAAGACATTCCCAAGGCGCCAGAAGTAATCTGGCTTCACCACAGTGTTCTTTCAGTGAACGAGTGTTATAGCTAGTCTGTCATGCCTGTAGTGAAATGTTTAATAAGTCTTATATGAAGAGGTTTCAAACAGCCGCCAGCAAGCCGGGTTTAGCACAGTGTCCTTTAACTGTAAGTAAGTGAGAGCCATTCTGTATGGCATATACTCAAATGTTAGAGAGGTCTTATATGAAGATGTTCCTAAATAGAATCCAACAAGATGTGTTCAGGACAGAATAATTTCATCATAAGATAGTGACAGCCGTTTAGTATGGCATATACAGAAATGCTGAAAAGGACTTAAATGAAGATCTTCCTTAACAGTAAAACCAAGCCACTTTCACCATAGTGTTCTTTCATTGAATGGATGTAATAGATATTCTGTCATGCCTGTAGTTAAATGTTCAATAGGTCTTACATAAAAATACTCCTAATAATCTACCTGAAAGCTATTAAACACAACCTTCTTTCCTCGTAAGAAGGGTATGGCCATGCTGTATGCCATATACTGAAATGCTTGAAAAGCTTTATATGAAGATGTTCCTCAACAGTTACAAGAAAACTGCTTTCATCCCTGTGTTCGTTCAATGAGTGAATGTTTAGAGATTCTGTCATTCCTGCAAAGGAATGTTTAATATAAGTCTTACATGAAGATGTTTCTAAACAGCTACAAGGAAATTTTTTTAAACATAGTGTTATTACGTTGAATAGACATTAAAGATATCCTGTCATGACTGTAGGCAAATGTCTGATAAGACTTGAGCAAAATATTAATAAACAATTACTTGCAAGCTGGGTTCATCACAGTATTCTTTCCTGGCTATGGAGATGATAGCCATTCTGTATGGCATAAAGTGATATGTTTGAAGAGCCTTTGATTTATATTCTTAAACAGCTAACAAGCAAGATGGTTTCTTCACAGTGTTCTTTCAGTGAATGAATGTTCTAGATATTGTCACATCTGTGGTGAAATATTTGATATATGATGTTCCTAAACAGCTACCCATAAACTGGATTCAGCATGTGTTCTTTCATTTTGTGAAAATGATAGTCGCTCTGTGTGGAATATACTTAAGTATTTGAAGTGTATTATGTGCAGATGTTCCTAAACAGTGAAAAGAAGATGGTTTTTGCATAATTTTCTTTCAGATAACAAATGTTATAGACATTGTCACATCTGTAGTCAAATGTTTGATATGATTTATGTGAAAATATCCCTAAACAGCTACCTGTTGGCTTGATTAAGCACAATGCTCTTTCATTGTAAGAAAGTGATAGCTGCTCCATGTGGCATATACTGAAATGCTTGAAATGTCATATGTGAAGATGTTCCTTAAGAGCTACTTGCTGGGTGTTTTCAAGACAATGTTCTTTCAGTGAATGGATGTTATAGATAGTCTATCACACCCGTAGTGAAATGCTGGATAAGTTTTATGAAGATGTCCCTAAGTAGCTACAAGCAAAATGGTTTCACAACAGTGTTCTTACAGACATTGAAGGTTATAGATATTCTGTCATGCCTGTAGTGAAATGTTTGATAAGACTTGCATGAACACTTACATGAAGATGTTTCTAAACAGCCACAAGCAAGCTTTTTCAACACAGTATTTCATTGAATGAATGTAATAATTATCACATTGTGGCTGCAGAGAAACGTTTGATAAGACACACACAAAATGTTCATAAATAGCATGTGCCAGCTGGTTGCATCACAATGTTGTTTAATTTAATGGAAGTGATCATCATTCTGTATAGCATATGATGTGTTTGAATAGCCTTATATAAAGATATTCCTAAAAACTTATGAGCAATCTGGTTTCACCAGAGTGTGTTCCTCAGTGAAGGAATCTTACAGAGATTCTGTCAGAGCAGTAGTGACATGTTTGGTGTTTTGTATGAAGAAACCCTAAATGGCTTCCTGCAAGATGAGTTCAACACAGTGTTATTTCATTTTAAGAAAATGATAGTCATTCTGTTTGGCATAAACTGAAATATTAGAAAAGCCTTATATCAAGAGGTTCCTAATTAGCTACCAGCAATCTGGCTTCACAATAGTGTTCTTTCATTGAATGGATGTAATAGATACTTTGTAGTGAAATGTATGATAAGTCTCTTATGAAAAGGTTCCTAAACAGCTGCCTGCAATCTGGCTTCAGCACATTATATCATTGTCTCAAAGTGATATTCATTCAGTATGTCTTATATGGAAACGCTTGAAATGGTGAACATGAAGAAGTTTCTAAATATATACAAGCAAGATTGTTTCTCCACAGTTTTCTTTCAGTGACTGAATGTTACGTATAGTCTGTCACGACTATTGTAAAATGTTTGATGAGTCTTATGTAAAAACGTTCCTAGATAGCTATCTGTGAGCTCTATTTAGCACAGTGTTCTTTCATTGTAGGAAAATGATACCCATTCATTATGGCATATACTGAAATGTGAGAAATGTCTCCAATACAAATGTTCCTAATAATAGCTTCAAGATGCTTTCACCACAGAGTTCTTTCAGTGAAACAATATTGCAGATATTCTGTGACACTTGTAGTGAAGTGTTAGTTAAAACTTACTTGCAAGCTGGATTCAGCACAGTGTTTCTTTCATTGTTTGAAACTCATATTCAATCAGAACAGCAAATATTGAAATGGTTATAATGACTAATATGAAGAGGATCCTTAATGGCTGCAAGTAAGATGGTTTCACCACAGTTTTCTCTCAGTGAACAAATGCTATATATATTCTGTCCCACATGCAATGAAATGTTTGTTAAGTCTTATATGAACATGTTCCTAAACAGCTACCCGCAAACTGGGCTTAGACCAGTGTTCTCACATTGTTAGTAATTGATAGGTCATCTGTAGGGCATATGCTGAAATGTTTGAAATGTCTTATGTGAATATGCCCCTAAACAGCTGTAAGCACATTTGTTTCACCAGAGTTCCTTTAGTGTCTGAATCTTATGGATATTTTTCAAGTCTGTAGTGTAATTTTTTAAGTATTTTATGAAGTTCTTCCTAAACAGATACTAGGAAACAAGGGTTCAGCTCATCCTTCTTTCCTTGAGTGAATATTAAAATCATTCTGTCATGACCATAGCGCAATATTTGCTAAGACTTATAAAAAGATATTTCTAAAAAAACAACTTTCCAGCTGGGTTCTTAACATTGTTCTTTCATTTTATGGAAGTGATAACCATTCTGGATGGAATACACTGAAATGTTTGAAAAGACTTGTATGAAGATACTCCTAAATAGCTACAAGCAATCTGGTTACACCACAGTGTTCTTTCATTTAATAAACTTTATATATAGTCTCCTATAGCTGTAGTGAAATGTTTTATATCATATATGAAAATGTTCCTACAGCTACCTGCAAGCTGGGATCAGCACACTGACTTTTCATTGTAATAAAGTGATAGTTACTTTGTATGGCATACACTGAAATGTCAGAAAAGACTTATATGAGTGTATTTCTAAAGAGATACAAGCAAGCTGGTTTCACAATAGTGATCTTTCATTGAATTAATGTAATAGATATTCTGTCGCACATGTTGTGAAATTTTCAATAAATCTTACATGAAAATGTTACTATAAGTCTACCTGAAAGCTGTGTTAAGTACAATGTTTTTTCATTTTAAGAAAGTATAGCTGTTCTCTATGGCTCATACTGAAATGCTAGAAAAGACTTACATGAAGATGTTCCTTAAAAGCTACAAGGAAGTTGGTTTCACCACAGCATTCTTTCAATGTGTGAATGTTATAGATATTCCATCATGCCCGTAGTGAAATGTTTGATAGGACTTATTTGAAGATTCCCCTAAAGAGCTGCAAGCAAGGTGTTTTCACCACAGCGTTCATTCAGAAAATGAATGTTATACGTATTCTGTCATGCCTCAAGAGAACTATTTGATGTCTTATGTGAGAGTGTTCCTGAACAGCTACAAGCAAGCTTTTTCAACATAGTGTGGTTTCCTTGAATGAATGTTATGGATATCATGTTGCGGCTGTAGAGAAACGTTTGATAAGACATAAATGAAATGCTCATAAAGAGCCACTGGTTTCATCAGAACGTTCTTTCTGGATATGGAAGTGATAGCCATTCTGTAGGCATAATGAAGTGTTTGAAGAGCCTTATACGAAGACATTCCCAAGGCGCCAGAAGTAATCTGGCTTCACCACAGTGTTCTTTCAGTGAACGAGTGTTATAGCTAGTCTGTCATGCCTGTAGTGAAATGTTTAATAAGTCTTATATGAAGAGGTTTCAAACAGCCGCCAGCAAGCCGGGTTTAGCACAGTGTCCTTTAACTGTAAGTAAGTGAGAGCCATTCTGTATGGCATATACTCAAATGTTAGAGAGGTCTTATATGAAGATGTTCCTAAATAGAATCCAACAAAATGTGTTCAGGACAGAATAATTTCATCATAAGATAGTGACAGCCGTTTAGTATGGCATATACAGAAATGCTGAAAAGGACTTAAATGAAGATCTTCCTTAACAGTAAAACCAAGCCACTTTCACCATAGTGTTCTTTCATTGAATGGATGTAATAGATATTCTGTCATGCCTGTAGTTAAATGTTCAATAGGTCTTACATAAAAATACTCCTAATAATCTACCTGAAAGCTATTAAACACAACCTTCTTTCCTCGTAAGAAGGGTATGGCCATGCTGTATGCCATATACTGAAATGCTTGAAAAGCTTTATATGAAGATGTTCCTCAACAGTTACAAGAAAACTGCTTTCATCCCTGTGTTCGTTCAATGAGTGAATGTTTAGAGATTCTGTCATTCCTGCAAAGGAATGTTTAATATAAGTCTTACATGAAGATGTTTCTAAACAGCTACAAGGAAATTTTTTTAAACATAGTGTTATTACATTGAATAGACATTAAAGATATCCTGTCATGACTGTAGGCAAATGTCTGATAAGACTTGAGCAAAATATTAATAAACAATTACTTGCAAGCTGGGTTCATCACAGTATTCTTTCCTGGCTATGGAGATGATAGCCATTCTGTATGGCATAAAGTGATATGTTTGAAGAGCCTTTGATTTATATTCTTAAACAGCTAACAAGCAAGATGGTTTCTTCACAGTGTTCTTTCAGTGAATGAATGTTCTAGATATTGTCACATCTGTGGTGAAATATTTGATATATGATGTTCCTAAACAGCTACCCATAAACTGGATTCAGCATGTGTTCTTTCATTTTGTGAAAATGATAGTCGCTCTGTGTGGAATATACTTAAGTATTTGAAGTGTATTATGTGCAGATGTTCCTAAACAGTGAAAAGAAGATGGTTTTTGCATAATTTTCTTTCAGATAACAAATGTTATAGACATTGTCACATCTGTAGTCAAATGTTTGATATGATTTATGTGAAAATATCCCTAAACAGCTACCTGTTGGCTTGATTAAGCACAATGCTCTTTCATTGTAAGAAAGTGATAGCTGCTCCATGTGGCATATACTGAAATGCTTGAAATGTCATATGTGAAGATGTTCCTTAAGAGCTACTTGCTGGGTGTTTTCAAGACAATGTTCTTTCAGTGAATGGATGTTATAGATAGTCTATCACACCCGTAGTGAAATGCTGGATAAGTTTTATGAAGATGTCCCTAAGTAGCTACAAGCAAAATGGTTTCACAACAGTGTTCTTACAGACATTGAAGGTTATAGATATTCTGTCATGCCTGTAGTGAAATGTTTGATAAGACTTGCATGAACACTTACATGAAGATGTTTCTAAACAGCCACAAGCAAGCTTTTTCAACACAGTATTTCATTGAATGAATGTAATAATTATCACATTGTGGCTGCAGAGAAACGTTTGATAAGACACACACAAAATGTTCATAAATAGCATGTGCCAGCTGGTTGCATCACAATGTTGTTTAATTTAATGGAAGTGATCATCATTCTGTATAGCATATGATGTGTTTGAATAGCCTTATATAAAGATATTCCTAAAAACTTATGAGCAATCTGGTTTCACCAGAGTGTGTTCCTCAGTGAAGGAATCTTACAGAGATTCTGTCAGAGCAGTAGTGACATGTTTGGTGTTTTGTATGAAGAAACCCTAAATGGCTTCCTGCAAGATGAGTTCAACACAGTGTTATTTCATTTTAAGAAAATGATAGTCATTCTGTTTGGCATAAACTGAAATATTAGAAAAGCCTTATATCAAGAGGTTCCTAATTAGCTACCAGCAATCTGGCTTCACAATAGTGTTCTTTCATTGAATGGATGTAATAGATACTTTGTAGTGAAATGTATGATAAGTCTCTTATGAAAAGGTTCCTAAACAGCTGCCTGCAATCTGGCTTCAGCACATTATATCATTGTCTCAAAGTGATATTCATTCAGTATGTCTTATATGGAAACGCTTGAAATGGTGAACATGAAGAAGTTTCTAAATATATACAAGCAAGATTGTTTCTCCACAGTTTTCTTTCAGTGACTGAATGTTACGTATAGTCTGTCACGACTATTGTAAAATGTTTGATGAGTCTTATGTAAAAACGTTCCTAGATAGCTATCTGTGAGCTCTATTTAGCACAGTGTTCTTTCATTGTAGGAAAATGATACCCATTCATTATGGCATATACTGAAATGTGAGAAATGTCTCCAATACAAATGTTCCTAATAATAGCTTCAAGATGCTTTCACCACAGAGTTCTTTCAGTGAAACAATATTGCAGATATTCTGTGACACTTGTAGTGAAGTGTTAGTTAAAACTTACTTGCAAGCTGGATTCAGCACAGTGTTTCTTTCATTGTTTGAAACTCATATTCAATCAGAACAGCAAATATTGAAATGGTTATAATGACTAATATGAAGAGGATCCTTAATGGCTGCAAGTAAGATGGTTTCACCACAGTTTTCTCTCAGTGAACAGATGCTATATATATTCTGTCCCACATGCAATGAAATGTTTGTTAAGTCTTATATGAACATGTTCCTAAACAGCTACCCGCAAACTGGGCTTAGACCAGTGTTCTCACATTGTTAGTAATTGATAGGTCATCTGTAGGGCATATGCTGAAATGTTTGAAATGTCTTATGTGAATATGCCCCTAAACAGCTGTAAGCACATTTGTTTCACCAGAGTTCCTTTAGTGTCTGAATCTTATGGATATTTTTCAAGTCTGTAGTGTAATTTTTTAAGTATTTTATGAAGTTCTTCCTAAACAGATACTAGGAAACAAGGGTTCAGCTCATCCTTCTTTCCTTGAGTGAATATTAAAATCATTCTGTCATGACCATAGTGCAATATTTGCTAAGACTTATAAAAAGATATTTCTAAAAAAACAACTTTCCAGCTGGGTTCTTAACATTGTTCTTTCATTTTATGGAAGTGATAACCATTCTGGATGGAATACACTGAAATGTTTGAAAAGACTTGTATGAAGATACTCCTAAATAGCTACAAGCAATCTGGTTACACCACAGTGTTCTTTCATTTAATAAACTTTATATATAGTCTCCTATAGCTGTAGTGAAATGTTTTATATCATATATGAAAATGTTCCTACAGCTACCTGCAAGCTGGGATCAGCACACTGACTTTTCATTGTAATAAAGTGATAGTTACTTTGTATGGCATACACTGAAATGTCAGAAAAGACTTATATGAGTGTATTTCTAAAGAGATACAAGCAAGCTGGTTTCACAATAGTGATCTTTCATTGAATTAATGTAATAGATATTCTGTCGCACATGTTGTGAAATTTTCAATAAATCTTACATGAAAATGTTACTATAAGTCTACCTGAAAGCTGAGTTAAGTACAATGTTTTTTCATTTTAAGAAAGTATAGCTGTTCTCTATGGCTCATACTGAAATGCTAGAAAAGACTTACATGAAGATGTTCCTTAAAAGCTACAAGGAAGTTGGTTTCACCACAGCATTCTTTCAATGTGTGAATGTTATAGATATTCCATCATGCCCGTAGTGAAATGTTTGATAGGACTTATTTGAAGATTCCCCTAAAGAGCTGCAAGCAAGGTGTTTTCACCACAGCGTTCATTCAGAAAATGAATGTTATACGTATTCTGTCATGCCTCAAGAGAACTATTTGATGTCTTATGTGAGAGTGTTCCTGAACAGCTACAAGCAAGCTTTTTCAACATAGTGTGGTTTCCTTGAATGAATGTTATGGATATCATGTTGCGGCTGTAGAGAAACGTTTGATAAGACATAAATGAAATGCTCATAAAGAGCCACTGGTTTCATCAGAACGTTCTTTCTGGATATGGAAGTGATAGCCATTCTGTAGGCATAATGAAGTGTTTGAAGAGCCTTATACGAAGACATTCCCAAGGCGCCAGAAGTAATCTGGCTTCACCACAGTGTTCTTTCAGTGAACGAGTGTTATAGCTAGTCTGTCATGCCTGTAGTGAAATGTTTAATAAGTCTTATATGAAGAGGTTTCAAACAGCCGCCAGCAAGCCGGGTTTAGCACAGTGTCCTTTAACTGTAAGTAAGTGAGAGCCATTCTGTATGGCATATACTCAAATGTTAGAGAGGTCTTATATGAAGATGTTCCTAAATAGAATCCAACAAGATGTGTTCAGGACAGAATAATTTCATCATAAGATAGTGACAGCCGTTTAGTATGGCATATACAGAAATGCTGAAAAGGACTTAAATGAAGATCTTCCTTAACAGTAAAACCAAGCCACTTTCACCATAGTGTTCTTTCATTGAATGGATGTAATAGATATTCTGTCATGCCTGTAGTTAAATGTTCAATAGGTCTTACATAAAAATACTCCTAATAATCTACCTGAAAGCTATTAAACACAACCTTCTTTCCTCGTAAGAAGGGTATGGCCATGCTGTATGCCATATACTGAAATGCTTGAAAAGCTTTATATGAAGATGTTCCTCAACAGTTACAAGAAAACTGCTTTCATCCCTGTGTTCGTTCAATGAGTGAATGTTTAGAGATTCTGTCATTCCTGCAAAGGAATGTTTAATATAAGTCTTACATGAAGATGTTTCTAAACAGCTACAAGGAAATTTTTTTAAACATAGTGTTATTACATTGAATAGACATTAAAGATATCCTGTCATGACTGTAGGCAAATGTCTGATAAGACTTGAGCAAAATATTAATAAACAATTACTTGCAAGCTGGGTTCATCACAGTATTCTTTCCTGGCTATGGAGATGATAGCCATTCTGTATGGCATAAAGTGATATGTTTGAAGAGCCTTTGATTTATATTCTTAAACAGCTAACAAGCAAGATGGTTTCTTCACAGTGTTCTTTCAGTGAATGAATGTTCTAGATATTGTCACATCTGTGGTGAAATATTTGATATATGATGTTCCTAAACAGCTACCTATAAACTGGATTCAGCATGTGTTCTTTCATTTTGTGAAAATGATAGTCGCTCTGTGTGGAATATACTTAAGTATTTGAAGTGTATTATGTGCAGATGTTCCTAAACAGTGAAAAGAAGATGGTTTTTGCATAATTTTCTTTCAGATAACAAATGTTATAGACATTGTCACATCTGTAGTCAAATGTTTGATATGATTTATGTGAAAATATCCCTAAACAGCTACCTGTTGGCTTGATTAAGCACAATGCTCTTTCATTGTAAGAAAGTGATAGCTGCTCCATGTGGCATATACTGAAATGCTTGAAATGTCATATGTGAAGATGTTCCTTAAGAGCTACTTGCTGGGTGTTTTCAAGACAATGTTCTTTCAGTGAATGGATGTTATAGATAGTCTATCACACCCGTAGTGAAATGCTGGATAAGTTTTATGAAGATGTCCCTAAGTAGCTACAAGCAAAATGGTTTCACAACAGTGTTCTTACAGACATTGAAGGTTATAGATATTCTGTCATGCCTGTAGTGAAATGTTTGATAAGACTTGCATGAACACTTACATGAAGATGTTTCTAAACAGCCACAAGCAAGCTTTTTCAACACAGTATTTCATTGAATGAATGTAATAATTATCACATTGTGGCTGCAGAGAAACGTTTGATAAGACACACACAAAATGTTCATAAATAGCATGTGCCAGCTGGTTGCATCACAATGTTGTTTAATTTAATGGAAGTGATCATCATTCTGTATAGCATATGATGTGTTTGAATAGCCTTATATAAAGATATTCCTAAAAACTTATGAGCAATCTGGTTTCACCAGAGTGTGTTCCTCAGTGAAGGAATCTTACAGAGATTCTGTCAGAGCAGTAGTGACATGTTTGGTGTTTTGTATGAAGAAACCCTAAATGGCTTCCTGCAAGATGAGTTCAACACAGTGTTATTTCATTTTAAGAAAATGATAGTCATTCTGTTTGGCATAAACTGAAATATTAGAAAAGCCTTATATCAAGAGGTTCCTAATTAGCTACCAGCAATCTGGCTTCACAATAGTGTTCTTTCATTGAATGGATGTAATAGATACTTTGTAGTGAAATGTATGATAAGTCTCTTATGAAAAGGTTCCTAAACAGCTGCCTGCAATCTGGCTTCAGCACATTATATCATTGTCTCAAAGTGATATTCATTCAGTATGTCTTATATGGAAACGCTTGAAATGGTGAACATGAAGAAGTTTCTAAATATATACAAGCAAGATTGTTTCTCCACAGTTTTCTTTCAGTGACTGAATGTTACGTATAGTCTGTCACGACTATTGTAAAATGTTTGATGAGTCTTATGTAAAAACGTTCCTAGATAGCTATCTGTGAGCTCTATTTAGCACAGTGTTCTTTCATTGTAGGAAAATGATACCCATTCATTATGGCATATACTGAAATGTGAGAAATGTCTCCAATACAAATGTTCCTAATAATAGCTTCAAGATGCTTTCACCACAGAGTTCTTTCAGTGAAACAATATTGCAGATATTCTGTGACACTTGTAGTGAAGTGTTAGTTAAAACTTACTTGCAAGCTGGATTCAGCACAGTGTTTCTTTCATTGTTTGAAACTCATATTCAATCAGAACAGCAAATATTGAAATGGTTATAATGACTAATATGAAGAGGATCCTTAATGGCTGCAAGTAAGATGGTTTCACCACAGTTTTCTCTCAGTGAACAGATGCTATATATATTCTGTCCCACATGCAATGAAATGTTTGTTAAGTCTTATATGAACATGTTCCTAAACAGCTACCCGCAAACTGGGCTTAGACCAGTGTTCTCACATTGTTAGTAATTGATAGGTCATCTGTAGGGCATATGCTGAAATGTTTGAAATGTCTTATGTGAATATGCCCCTAAACAGCTGTAAGCACATTTGTTTCACCAGAGTTCCTTTAGTGTCTGAATCTTATGGATATTTTTCAAGTCTGTAGTGTAATTTTTTAAGTATTTTATGAAGTTCTTCCTAAACAGATACTAGGAAACAAGGGTTCAGCTCATCCTTCTTTCCTTGAGTGAATATTAAAATCATTCTGTCATGACCATAGTGCAATATTTGCTAAGACTTATAAAAAGATATTTCTAAAAAAACAACTTTCCAGCTGGGTTCTTAACATTGTTCTTTCATTTTATGGAAGTGATAACCATTCTGGATGGAATACACTGAAATGTTTGAAAAGACTTGTATGAAGATACTCCTAAATAGCTACAAGCAATCTGGTTACACCACAGTGTTCTTTCATTTAATAAACTTTATATATAGTCTCCTATAGCTGTAGTGAAATGTTTTATATCATATATGAAAATGTTCCTACAGCTACCTGCAAGCTGGGATCAGCACACTGACTTTTCATTGTAATAAAGTGATAGTTACTTTGTATGGCATACACTGAAATGTCAGAAAAGACTTATATGAGTGTATTTCTAAAGAGATACAAGCAAGCTGGTTTCACAATAGTGATCTTTCATTGAATTAATGTAATAGATATTCTGTCGCACATGTTGTGAAATTTTCAATAAATCTTACATGAAAATGTTACTATAAGTCTACCTGAAAGCTGAGTTAAGTACAATGTTTTTTCATTTTAAGAAAGTATAGCTGTTCTCTATGGCTCATACTGAAATGCTAGAAAAGACTTACATGAAGATGTTCCTTAAAAGCTACAAGGAAGTTGGTTTCACCACAGCATTCTTTCAATGTGTGAATGTTATAGATATTCCATCATGCCCGTAGTGAAATGTTTGATAGGACTTATTTGAAGATTCCCCTAAAGAGCTGCAAGCAAGGTGTTTTCACCACAGCGTTCATTCAGAAAATGAATGTTATACGTATTCTGTCATGCCTCAAGAGAACTATTTGATGTCTTATGTGAGAGTGTTCCTGAACAGCTACAAGCAAGCTTTTTCAACATAGTGTGGTTTCCTTGAATGAATGTTATGGATATCATGTTGCGGCTGTAGAGAAACGTTTGATAAGACATAAATGAAATGCTCATAAAGAGCCACTGGTTTCATCAGAACGTTCTTTCTGGATATGGAAGTGATAGCCATTCTGTAGGCATAATGAAGTGTTTGAAGAGCCTTATACGAAGACATTCCCAAGGCGCCAGAAGTAATCTGGCTTCACCACAGTGTTCTTTCAGTGAACGAGTGTTATAGCTAGTCTGTCATGCCTGTAGTGAAATGTTTAATAAGTCTTATATGAAGAGGTTTCAAACAGCCGCCAGCAAGCCGGGTTTAGCACAGTGTCCTTTAACTGTAAGTAAGTGAGAGCCATTCTGTATGGCATATACTCAAATGTTAGAGAGGTCTTATATGAAGATGTTCCTAAATAGAATCCAACAAGATGTGTTCAGGACAGAATAATTTCATCATAAGATAGTGACAGCCGTTTAGTATGGCATATACAGAAATGCTGAAAAGGACTTAAATGAAGATCTTCCTTAACAGTAAAACCAAGCCACTTTCACCATAGTGTTCTTTCATTGAATGGATGTAATAGATATTCTGTCATGCCTGTAGTTAAATGTTCAATAGGTCTTACATAAAAATACTCCTAATAATCTACCTGAAAGCTATTAAACACAACCTTCTTTCCTCGTAAGAAGGGTATGGCCATGCTGTATGCCATATACTGAAATGCTTGAAAAGCTTTATATGAAGATGTTCCTCAACAGTTACAAGAAAACTGCTTTCATCCCTGTGTTCGTTCAATGAGTGAATGTTTAGAGATTCTGTCATTCCTGCAAAGGAATGTTTAATATAAGTCTTACATGAAGATGTTTCTAAACAGCTACAAGGAAATTTTTTTAAACATAGTGTTATTACATTGAATAGACATTAAAGATATCCTGTCATGACTGTAGGCAAATGTCTGATAAGACTTGAGCAAAATATTAATAAACAATTACTTGCAAGCTGGGTTCATCACAGTATTCTTTCCTGGCTATGGAGATGATAGCCATTCTGTATGGCATAAAGTGATATGTTTGAAGAGCCTTTGATTTATATTCTTAAACAGCTAACAAGCAAGATGGTTTCTTCACAGTGTTCTTTCAGTGAATGAATGTTCTAGATATTGTCACATCTGTGGTGAAATATTTGATATATGATGTTCCTAAACAGCTACCCATAAACTGGATTCAGCATGTGTTCTTTCATTTTGTGAAAATGATAGTCGCTCTGTGTGGAATATACTTAAGTATTTGAAGTGTATTATGTGCAGATGTTCCTAAACAGTGAAAAGAAGATGGTTTTTGCATAATTTTCTTTCAGATAACAAATGTTATAGACATTGTCACATCTGTAGTCAAATGTTTGATATGATTTATGTGAAAATATCCCTAAACAGCTACCTGTTGGCTTGATTAAGCACAATGCTCTTTCATTGTAAGAAAGTGATAGCTGCTCCATGTGGCATATACTGAAATGCTTGAAATGTCATATGTGAAGATGTTCCTTAAGAGCTACTTGCTGGGTGTTTTCAAGACAATGTTCTTTCAGTGAATGGATGTTATAGATAGTCTATCACACCCGTAGTGAAATGCTGGATAAGTTTTATGAAGATGTCCCTAAGTAGCTACAAGCAAAATGGTTTCACAACAGTGTTCTTACAGACATTGAAGGTTATAGATATTCTGTCATGCCTGTAGTGAAATGTTTGATAAGACTTGCATGAACACTTACATGAAGATGTTTCTAAACAGCCACAAGCAAGCTTTTTCAACACAGTATTTCATTGAATGAATGTAATAATTATCACATTGTGGCTGCAGAGAAACGTTTGATAAGACACACACAAAATGTTCATAAATAGCATGTGCCAGCTGGTTGCATCACAATGTTGTTTAATTTAATGGAAGTGATCATCATTCTGTATAGCATATGATGTGTTTGAATAGCCTTATATAAAGATATTCCTAAAAACTTATGAGCAATCTGGTTTCACCAGAGTGTGTTCCTCAGTGAAGGAATCTTACAGAGATTCTGTCAGAGCAGTAGTGACATGTTTGGTGTTTTGTATGAAGAAACCCTAAATGGCTTCCTGCAAGATGAGTTCAACACAGTGTTATTTCATTTTAAGAAAATGATAGTCATTCTGTTTGGCATAAACTGAAATATTAGAAAAGCCTTATATCAAGAGGTTCCTAATTAGCTACCAGCAATCTGGCTTCACAATAGTGTTCTTTCATTGAATGGATGTAATAGATACTTTGTAGTGAAATGTATGATAAGTCTCTTATGAAAAGGTTCCTAAACAGCTGCCTGCAATCTGGCTTCAGCACATTATATCATTGTCTCAAAGTGATATTCATTCAGTATGTCTTATATGGAAACGCTTGAAATGGTGAACATGAAGAAGTTTCTAAATATATACAAGCAAGATTGTTTCTCCACAGTTTTCTTTCAGTGACTGAATGTTACGTATAGTCTGTCACGACTATTGTAAAATGTTTGATGAGTCTTATGTAAAAACGTTCCTAGATAGCTATCTGTGAGCTCTATTTAGCACAGTGTTCTTTCATTGTAGGAAAATGATACCCATTCATTATGGCATATACTGAAATGTGAGAAATGTCTCCAATACAAATGTTCCTAATAATAGCTTCAAGATGCTTTCACCACAGAGTTCTTTCAGTGAAACAATATTGCAGATATTCTGTGACACTTGTAGTGAAGTGTTAGTTAAAACTTACTTGCAAGCTGGATTCAGCACAGTGTTTCTTTCATTGTTTGAAACTCATATTCAATCAGAACAGCAAATATTGAAATGGTTATAATGACTAATATGAAGAGGATCCTTAATGGCTGCAAGTAAGATGGTTTCACCACAGTTTTCTCTCAGTGAACAAATGCTATATATATTCTGTCCCACATGCAATGAAATGTTTGTTAAGTCTTATATGAACATGTTCCTAAACAGCTACCCGCAAACTGGGCTTAGACCAGTGTTCTCACATTGTTAGTAATTGATAGGTCATCTGTAGGGCATATGCTGAAATGTTTGAAATGTCTTATGTGAATATGCCCCTAAACAGCTGTAAGCACATTTGTTTCACCAGAGTTCCTTTAGTGTCTGAATCTTATGGATATTTTTCAAGTCTGTAGTGTAATTTTTTAAGTATTTTATGAAGTTCTTCCTAAACAGATACTAGGAAACAAGGGTTCAGCTCATCCTTCTTTCCTTGAGTGAATATTAAAATCATTCTGTCATGACCATAGCGCAATATTTGCTAAGACTTATAAAAAGATATTTCTAAAAAAACAACTTTCCAGCTGGGTTCTTAACATTGTTCTTTCATTTTATGGAAGTGATAACCATTCTGGATGGAATACACTGAAATGTTTGAAAAGACTTGTATGAAGATACTCCTAAATAGCTACAAGCAATCTGGTTACACCACAGTGTTCTTTCATTTAATAAACTTTATATATAGTCTCCTATAGCTGTAGTGAAATGTTTTATATCATATATGAAAATGTTCCTACAGCTACCTGCAAGCTGGGATCAGCACACTGACTTTTCATTGTAATAAAGTGATAGTTACTTTGTATGGCATACACTGAAATGTCAGAAAAGACTTATATGAGTGTATTTCTAAAGAGATACAAGCAAGCTGGTTTCACAATAGTGATCTTTCATTGAATTAATGTAATAGATATTCTGTCGCACATGTTGTGAAATTTTCAATAAATCTTACATGAAAATGTTACTATAAGTCTACCTGAAAGCTGAGTTAAGTACAATGTTTTTTCATTTTAAGAAAGTATAGCTGTTCTCTATGGCTCATACTGAAATGCTAGAAAAGACTTACATGAAGATGTTCCTTAAAAGCTACAAGGAAGTTGGTTTCACCACAGCATTCTTTCAATGTGTGAATGTTATAGATATTCCATCATGCCCGTAGTGAAATGTTTGATAGGACTTATTTGAAGATTCCCCTAAAGAGCTGCAAGCAAGGTGTTTTCACCACAGCGTTCATTCAGAAAATGAATGTTATACGTATTCTGTCATGCCTCAAGAGAACTATTTGATGTCTTATGTGAGAGTGTTCCTGAACAGCTACAAGCAAGCTTTTTCAACATAGTGTGGTTTCCTTGAATGAATGTTATGGATATCATGTTGCGGCTGTAGAGAAACGTTTGATAAGACATAAATGAAATGCTCATAAAGAGCCACTGGTTTCATCAGAACGTTCTTTCTGGATATGGAAGTGATAGCCATTCTGTAGGCATAATGAAGTGTTTGAAGAGCCTTATACGAAGACATTCCCAAGGCGCCAGAAGTAATCTGGCTTCACCACAGTGTTCTTTCAGTGAACGAGTGTTATAGCTAGTCTGTCATGCCTGTAGTGAAATGTTTAATAAGTCTTATATGAAGAGGTTTCAAACAGCCGCCAGCAAGCCGGGTTTAGCACAGTGTCCTTTAACTGTAAGTAAGTGAGAGCCATTCTGTATGGCATATACTCAAATGTTAGAGAGGTCTTATATGAAGATGTTCCTAAATAGAATCCAACAAGATGTGTTCAGGACAGAATAATTTCATCATAAGATAGTGACAGCCGTTTAGTATGGCATATACAGAAATGCTGAAAAGGACTTAAATGAAGATCTTCCTTAACAGTAAAACCAAGCCACTTTCACCATAGTGTTCTTTCATTGAATGGATGTAATAGATATTCTGTCATGCCTGTAGTTAAATGTTCAATAGGTCTTACATAAAAATACTCCTAATAATCTACCTGAAAGCTATTAAACACAACCTTCTTTCCTCGTAAGAAGGGTATGGCCATGCTGTATGCCATATACTGAAATGCTTGAAAAGCTTTATATGAAGATGTTCCTCAACAGTTACAAGAAAACTGCTTTCATCCCTGTGTTCGTTCAATGAGTGAATGTTTAGAGATTCTGTCATTCCTGCAAAGGAATGTTTAATATAAGTCTTACATGAAGATGTTTCTAAACAGCTACAAGGAAATTTTTTTAAACATAGTGTTATTACGTTGAATAGACATTAAAGATATCCTGTCATGACTGTAGGCAAATGTCTGATAAGACTTGAGCAAAATATTAATAAACAATTACTTGCAAGCTGGGTTCATCACAGTATTCTTTCCTGGCTATGGAGATGATAGCCATTCTGTATGGCATAAAGTGATATGTTTGAAGAGCCTTTGATTTATATTCTTAAACAGCTAACAAGCAAGATGGTTTCTTCACAGTGTTCTTTCAGTGAATGAATGTTCTAGATATTGTCACATCTGTGGTGAAATATTTGATATATGATGTTCCTAAACAGCTACCTATAAACTGGATTCAGCATGTGTTCTTTCATTTTGTGAAAATGATAGTCGCTCTGTGTGGAATATACTTAAGTATTTGAAGTGTATTATGTGCAGATGTTCCTAAACAGTGAAAAGAAGATGGTTTTTGCATAATTTTCTTTCAGATAACAAATGTTATAGACATTGTCACATCTGTAGTCAAATGTTTGATATGATTTATGTGAAAATATCCCTAAACAGCTACCTGTTGGCTTGATTAAGCACAATGCTCTTTCATTGTAAGAAAGTGATAGCTGTTCCATGTGGCATATACTGAAATGTTTGAAATGTCATCTGTGAAGATGTTCCTTAAGAGCTACTTGCTGGGTGTTTTCAAGACAATGTTCTTTCAGTGAATGGATGTTATAGATAGTCTATCACACCCGTAGTGAAATGCTGGATAAGTTTTATGAAGATGTCCCTAAGTAGCTACAAGCAAAATGGTTTCACAACAGTGTTCTTACAGACATTGAAGGTTATAGATATTCTGTCATGCCTGTAGTGAAATGTTTGATAAGACTTGCATGAACACTTACATGAAGATGTTTCTAAACAGCCACAAGCAAGCTTTTTCAACACAGTATTTCATTGAATGAATGTAATAATTATCACATTGTGGCTGCAGAGAAACGTTTGATAAGACACACACAAAATGTTCATAAATAGCATGTGCCAGCTGGTTGCATCACAATGTTGTTTAATTTAATGGAAGTGATCATCATTCTGTATAGCATATGATGTGTTTGAATAGCCTTATATAAAGATATTCCTAAAAACTTATGAGCAATCTGGTTTCACCAGAGTGTGTTCCTCAGTGAAGGAATCTTACAGAGATTCTGTCAGAGCAGTAGTGACATGTTTGGTGTTTTGTATGAAGAAACCCTAAATGGCTTCCTGCAAGATGAGTTCAACACAGTGTTATTTCATTTTAAGAAAATGATAGTCATTCTGTTTGGCATAAACTGAAATATTAGAAAAGCCTTATATCAAGAGGTTCCTAATTAGCTACCAGCAATCTGGCTTCACAATAGTGTTCTTTCATTGAATGGATGTAATAGATACTTTGTAGTGAAATGTATGATAAGTCTCTTATGAAAAGGTTCCTAAACAGCTGCCTGCAATCTGGCTTCAGCACATTATATCATTGTCTCAAAGTGATATTCATTCAGTATGTCTTATATGGAAACGCTTGAAATGGTGAACATGAAGAAGTTTCTAAATATATACAAGCAAGATTGTTTCTCCACAGTTTTCTTTCAGTGACTGAATGTTACGTATAGTCTGTCACGACTATTGTAAAATGTTTGATGAGTCTTATGTAAAAACGTTCCTAGATAGCTATCTGTGAGCTCTATTTAGCACAGTGTTCTTTCATTGTAGGAAAATGATACCCATTCATTATGGCATATACTGAAATGTGAGAAATGTCTCCAATACAAATGTTCCTAATAATAGCTTCAAGATGCTTTCACCACAGAGTTCTTTCAGTGAAACAATATTGCAGATATTCTGTGACACTTGTAGTGAAGTGTTAGTTAAAACTTACTTGCAAGCTGGATTCAGCACAGTGTTTCTTTCATTGTTTGAAACTCATATTCAATCAGAACAGCAAATATTGAAATGGTTATAATGACTAATATGAAGAGGATCCTTAATGGCTGCAAGTAAGATGGTTTCACCACAGTTTTCTCTCAGTGAACAAATGCTATATATATTCTGTCCCACATGCAATGAAATGTTTGTTAAGTCTTATATGAACATGTTCCTAAACAGCTACCCGCAAACTGGGCTTAGACCAGTGTTCTCACATTGTTAGTAATTGATAGGTCATCTGTAGGGCATATGCTGAAATGTTTGAAATGTCTTATGTGAATATGCCCCTAAACAGCTGTAAGCACATTTGTTTCACCAGAGTTCCTTTAGTGTCTGAATCTTATGGATATTTTTCAAGTCTGTAGTGTAATTTTTTAAGTATTTTATGAAGTTCTTCCTAAACAGATACTAGGAAACAAGGGTTCAGCTCATCCTTCTTTCCTTGAGTGAATATTAAAATCATTCTGTCATGACCATAGCGCAATATTTGCTAAGACTTATAAAAAGATATTTCTAAAAAAACAACTTTCCAGCTGGGTTCTTAACATTGTTCTTTCATTTTATGGAAGTGATAACCATTCTGGATGGAATACACTGAAATGTTTGAAAAGACTTGTATGAAGATACTCCTAAATAGCTACAAGCAATCTGGTTACACCACAGTGTTCTTTCATTTAATAAACTTTATATATAGTCTCCTATAGCTGTAGTGAAATGTTTTATATCATATATGAAAATGTTCCTACAGCTACCTGCAAGCTGGGATCAGCACACTGACTTTTCATTGTAATAAAGTGATAGTTACTTTGTATGGCATACACTGAAATGTCAGAAAAGACTTATATGAGTGTATTTCTAAAGAGATACAAGCAAGCTGGTTTCACAATAGTGATCTTTCATTGAATTAATGTAATAGATATTCTGTCGCACATGTTGTGAAATTTTCAATAAATCTTACATGAAAATGTTACTATAAGTCTACCTGAAAGCTGAGTTAAGTACAATGTTTTTTCATTTTAAGAAAGTATAGCTGTTCTCTATGGCTCATACTGAAATGCTAGAAAAGACTTACATGAAGATGTTCCTTAAAAGCTACAAGGAAGTTGGTTTCACCACAGCATTCTTTCAATGTGTGAATGTTATAGATATTCCATCATGCCCGTAGTGAAATGTTTGATAGGACTTATTTGAAGATTCCCCTAAAGAGCTGCAAGCAAGGTGTTTTCACCACAGCGTTCATTCAGAAAATGAATGTTATACGTATTCTGTCATGCCTCAAGAGAACTATTTGATGTCTTATGTGAGAGTGTTCCTGAACAGCTACAAGCAAGCTTTTTCAACATAGTGTGGTTTCCTTGAATGAATGTTATGGATATCATGTTGCGGCTGTAGAGAAACGTTTGATAAGACATAAATGAAATGCTCATAAAGAGCCACTGGTTTCATCAGAACGTTCTTTCTGGATATGGAAGTGATAGCCATTCTGTAGGCATAATGAAGTGTTTGAAGAGCCTTATACGAAGACATTCCCAAGGCGCCAGAAGTAATCTGGCTTCACCACAGTGTTCTTTCAGTGAACGAGTGTTATAGCTAGTCTGTCATGCCTGTAGTGAAATGTTTAATAAGTCTTATATGAAGAGGTTTCAAACAGCCGCCAGCAAGCCGGGTTTAGCACAGTGTCCTTTAACTGTAAGTAAGTGAGAGCCATTCTGTATGGCATATACTCAAATGTTAGAGAGGTCTTATATGAAGATGTTCCTAAATAGAATCCAACAAGATGTGTTCAGGACAGAATAATTTCATCATAAGATAGTGACAGCCGTTTAGTATGGCATATACAGAAATGCTGAAAAGGACTTAAATGAAGATCTTCCTTAACAGTAAAACCAAGCCACTTTCACCATAGTGTTCTTTCATTGAATGGATGTAATAGATATTCTGTCATGCCTGTAGTTAAATGTTCAATAGGTCTTACATAAAAATACTCCTAATAATCTACCTGAAAGCTATTAAACACAACCTTCTTTCCTCGTAAGAAGGGTATGGCCATGCTGTATGCCATATACTGAAATGCTTGAAAAGCTTTATATGAAGATGTTCCTCAACAGTTACAAGAAAACTGCTTTCATCCCTGTGTTCGTTCAATGAGTGAATGTTTAGAGATTCTGTCATTCCTGCAAAGGAATGTTTAATATAAGTCTTACATGAAGATGTTTCTAAACAGCTACAAGGAAATTTTTTTAAACATAGTGTTATTACATTGAATAGACATTAAAGATATCCTGTCATGACTGTAGGCAAATGTCTGATAAGACTTGAGCAAAATATTAATAAACAATTACTTGCAAGCTGGGTTCATCACAGTATTCTTTCCTGGCTATGGAGATGATAGCCATTCTGTATGGCATAAAGTGATATGTTTGAAGAGCCTTTGATTTATATTCTTAAACAGCTAACAAGCAAGATGGTTTCTTCACAGTGTTCTTTCAGTGAATGAATGTTCTAGATATTGTCACATCTGTGGTGAAATATTTGATATATGATGTTCCTAAACAGCTACCTATAAACTGGATTCAGCATGTGTTCTTTCATTTTGTGAAAATGATAGTCGCTCTGTGTGGAATATACTTAAGTATTTGAAGTGTATTATGTGCAGATGTTCCTAAACAGTGAAAAGAAGATGGTTTTTGCATAATTTTCTTTCAGATAACAAATGTTATAGACATTGTCACATCTGTAGTCAAATGTTTGATATGATTTATGTGAAAATATCCCTAAACAGCTACCTGTTGGCTTGATTAAGCACAATGCTCTTTCATTGTAAGAAAGTGATAGCTGCTCCATGTGGCATATACTGAAATGCTTGAAATGTCATATGTGAAGATGTTCCTTAAGAGCTACTTGCTGGGTGTTTTCAAGACAATGTTCTTTCAGTGAATGGATGTTATAGATAGTCTATCACACCCGTAGTGAAATGCTGGATAAGTTTTATGAAGATGTCCCTAAGTAGCTACAAGCAAAATGGTTTCACAACAGTGTTCTTACAGACATTGAAGGTTATAGATATTCTGTCATGCCTGTAGTGAAATGTTTGATAAGACTTGCATGAACACTTACATGAAGATGTTTCTAAACAGCCACAAGCAAGCTTTTTCAACACAGTATTTCATTGAATGAATGTAATAATTATCACATTGTGGCTGCAGAGAAACGTTTGATAAGACACACACAAAATGTTCATAAATAGCATGTGCCAGCTGGTTGCATCACAATGTTGTTTAATTTAATGGAAGTGATCATCATTCTGTATAGCATATGATGTGTTTGAATAGCCTTATATAAAGATATTCCTAAAAACTTATGAGCAATCTGGTTTCACCAGAGTGTGTTCCTCAGTGAAGGAATCTTACAGAGATTCTGTCAGAGCAGTAGTGACATGTTTGGTGTTTTGTATGAAGAAACCCTAAATGGCTTCCTGCAAGATGAGTTCAACACAGTGTTATTTCATTTTAAGAAAATGATAGTCATTCTGTTTGGCATAAACTGAAATATTAGAAAAGCCTTATATCAAGAGGTTCCTAATTAGCTACCAGCAATCTGGCTTCACAATAGTGTTCTTTCATTGAATGGATGTAATAGATACTTTGTAGTGAAATGTATGATAAGTCTCTTATGAAAAGGTTCCTAAACAGCTGCCTGCAATCTGGCTTCAGCACATTATAT